>NC_090436.1:628983186-629583186 GCF_031143425.1 Pleurodeles waltl | reverse complement strand
CATTGTTGAATGTTTATTTGGATTAGGACAAATAAATCACAATACAGCAATGATATTTGAAAGAGAACGTGGGAGGGAAATAAAAAAAGTTACTCCAGTATTTAAAGATCTAAAGATCTATCGGAGTTTGTTCAAATGATAGTGGAAACAGATAATTATTATTGTTGTTGTCATTAATATTAATTGCTATTAATATTTTATGTATATTATATGTATGTTGGAAATGGGGTCTTTGGTTGACGGTCAGGTTACCCCCTGTTCAAGCAAGGACCCTCATTCTAGTCAGGGCAAAAGAGAATCACCCGCAGCTAACCCCTGCTTACACCCTTGGTAGCTTGGCAGAGCAGTAGGCTTAACTTCAGAGTGCTAGGTGTAATGTATTTGTACCAACACACACAGTAACTTAAGGAAAACACTACAAAATGACACAGCACCAGCTTAGAAAAACAGGAAATATTTATCTAAACAAAACAAGACCAAAACGACAAAGATCCGACATATACAAGTCAAGTTATGAATTTTTAAAGATTAAACTCAAAAATAGAACTTAGAAACACAAAATGCTTCAATGAGGTGTTAACATGGGGTCGTGACGGAGTAGTTCCCAACAAGCAGACACCAGCGGCGCCAGACACGGAGTCGCGTAGACCCCCAAGTACAGTACCTTTGGTGAAGAGTGAAAACAAGTCGATGCATGAAGTCGGGGAACGCAGCGTCTGGGCCAAATTTTTAATCCGCGCACTTCGAGCGGCGTCGGTCACGACGTGATGCAGCGACTTCCACGGAGTTGTGGACTTCAGCGGTGCTACAGCGGCGCCGGGCCTGCGAAGATCGTCGCGTTCCAGCGAAGGTCACGGGGTCGGGTGCAGGCGGCGTCACCGGATTCAGCAGCGGCGTCGGTCCGAAGTCGTTCGAAGTCGATTTCTTTGGATTTCCACCAGCTTTCCTTTCAAGGGCCCAGGGACTGGATAGGGCACCACTTGTCAGAGCAGGAGCCTCTCCATAGACTCCAGGTGCTGGCAGAGAGAAGTCTTTGCTGTCCCTGACACTTCAAACAACAGGAGGCAAGCTCTAAATCAAGCCCTTGGAGATTTCTTCACAAGATGGAAGGCACACAAAGTCCAGTCTTTGCCCTCTTACTCTGGCAGAAGCAGCAACTGCAGGATAGCTCCACAAAGCACAGTCACAGGCAGGGCAGCACTTCTCCCCAGCTCTTCAGCTGTTCTCCAGGCAGAGGTTCCTCTTGATGTCCAGAAGTGATCTAAAGTCTGTGGTTTTGGGTGCCCTTCTTATACCCAATTTCTCCTTTGAAGTAGGCCTACTTCAAAGTAAAGTCTCTTTTGAATGTGAAATCCTGTCCTTCCCAGGCCAGGCCCCAGACACTCACCAGGGGGTCGGAGATGGCATTGTGTGAGGACAGGCACAGCCGTTTCAGGTGTAAGTGACCACACCTCCCCTCCCTCCTAGCACAGATGGCTCATCAGGAAATGCAGACTACACCCCAGCTCCTTTTGTGTCACTGTCTAGTGTGAGGTGCAACCAGCCCAACTGTCAAATTGACCCAGAAAGGGAATCCACAAACAGGCAGAGTCACGGAAATGGTATAAGGAAGAAAATGCTCACTTTCTAAAAGTGGCATTTTCAAACGCACAGTCTTAAAATCAATTTTACTAAAAGATGAATTTTTAAATTGTGAGCTCAGAGACCCCAAACTCCACATGTCTATCAGCTCCCAAAGGGAATCTACACTTTAATCAGATTTAAAGGTAGCCCCCATGTTAACCTATGAGAGGGACAGGCCTTGCAACAGTGAAAAACGAAATTAGCAATATTTCACTGTCAGGACATATAAAACACATTACTATATGTCCTACCTTAACCATACACTGCACCCTGCCCTTGGGGCTACCTAGAGCCTACCTTAGGGGTGCCTTACATGTAAGAAAAGGGAAGGTTTAGGCCTGGCAAGTGGGTACACTTGCCAAGTTGAATTTACAGTTAAAACTGCACACAGACACTGCAGTGGCAGGTCTGAGACATGATTACAGAGCTACTTATGTGGGTGGCACAACCAGTGCTGCAGGCCCACTAATAGCATTTGATTTACAGGCCCTGGCACCTCTAGTGCACCTTACTAGGGACTTACTAGTAAATCAAAAATGCCAATCATGGATAAACCAATCAACCATACAATTTACACAGAGAGCATATGCACTTTAGCACTGGTTAGCAGTGGTAAAGTGCTCAGAGTTCAAATGCCAACAGCAACAGGTCAGAAAAAATAGGAGGCAGGAGGCAAAAAGATTGGGGATGACCCTGCTTAAGCAAAAAAGTCCAACAATGTATATTTAGAGGTTCTAGTACAGTAACCCGAAAAAGAGATTCTTAGAGGAAAGTTATGGATTCCGTTTGGATGGAACTATGAAAGAACAGTTTAAATTATGTATATTTCTTGAAAAAATATATTGCGCTTTCAAATGCAAATGTTTAATAAATGGCAGTGAATGTAGCAAATAAATAGTTATGTGGACCCCCCCGTAAAATGAAAACGGGAGCACTGCCAAAGGGTCATTAAAACACTGAAATTCATTTACTATTAAAAAAGATTATGAGAGATCTGTCAGAGTCACCAGATCTTCGGGGTCTGCGCACGTTCCCAACACGTCCACCACTGAACAGCTCCAAGACTCTGATAGATAAATCACAGAGGCTAAGAGAGTTCAAGAGGGGAAGAGGGGATTAGGAAGGGAAACAGCTGGGAAGGAGACCTGTAGTAAGAAAAAGGTTAGAACACACAATATGAAAATTATTTCTCCTGAAATCAATACTAGACTATGATTCTAAGCATAGTCATTCTGAAAGCATGAACAATCTAAGAATTAAGTTTAAAATGACTAAGTTTCAAGATGGCCGGATACCTGTAAGGGAATCAAGAAGGATTAAATGAAAACTTTCTTATTCAAGTACTTTCCTTTACATGAGAATCAGAAAAAACATTTTGACTAAATTTTAAACCAGTCATATAAATCCTTTTTTGAGAATGCATACTAGGACCATACAATATTGCATCTAGAAACTCTGATCTTCTGTGTACTCTTAAAATGTTTCAACACAAATTGCACATATTGTAGATTTATATATATATATATATATATATATATATATATATATATATATATATATATATATATATATAGTAAACACCATAAAAGGATTGTGCACCATGAATAACACAATATGGATTCAGGAAAACAAATCACATAACTTGTCAACTCGAATATTACATGATAAATATCTTAGAATAGTGGCATACAATAAACAACATGAATTAAACTCGAGGAGAGAATCGTGCTTCTTGCCGATTCGAGTGTCACCATGTAAAATGCCAAGAAATGTTAGTACGCAATGAATATCAAGGTCAAATCATCATTAAACGAATCGCGCGTCCTGCCGATTCGTAGACCACAATGTAAATGCCAAGAAATAACAGCTCACAATGAATAACAAGATCAAAGTACAATGAAACGAATTGCGCGTCTTTTGCCGATTCTTAAGCCACCATGTAAATGTCAAGAAATGGTAGCGCGCAATGAACAACAAAGTTAAAACACCATAAAACGAATCGCGCGTCTTGTCGATTCTTAAGCCACCATCCAAATGTCAAGAAATGGTAGCATGCAATGAATAACAAGATTAAATTATCATGAAACGAATCGCGCGTCTTGCCGATTCGCAAGTCACCCTGCAAATGTCACAAACACTCAAGCGCATATTTCACACGCGCAAAGTACTCTGTCAAATCATAAAAGAATTAGGCCCAAGAACATGAGAGTTCTCGATAACGGCGTCGGGAGGCCAGCCCAACCACCGTCTTACCGCCCAGAACAAGGATCTCCAAATGAAGAATGAAAGTCAGATGTCTGGAAGATCAAATAAGCCACCGGGACATGAGCTTAGGAAATAGCTGCTGCTCTGCACCAGGAGCTCTGAATAGTGAGCACTTGAAGCTGGGCTGGCTCCTTTTTATAGAGTCTTGGCCCAGCCCACAACCACACCCAGGCATGTTGCAAGAAAAGTCTCTAGAAGGCCCTGGAAAGGGACCACACCCTAACACACTCTGAAAGCCTGCAGCAATACATTGCAAATGAACAGCATTTGTAAGCACATTAAAAATAAGTCTTCAGGATTGAACTCTGCAATGCAAAAAGTTAAACGACAACATATCAGCACAATGCATAAATTACATTGTTTTGAGAGTGCTGGGTTTTTGCATTTTAGTCGCCAATAGAGCGCGCACTGCCCTGGTGTTGACAAGATCATTGCAATGCAATGGGAATAAGGTGTTATGTTGTGAAGTACTTGTTACCTGCCCCATAGTTTAGAGCAGTGGTCTTCAAACGTTTTAATGCTGTGGCCCCCCGTGGAAAAACAATCATTGCCCCCTTTCAATATTTTTCACTATTTTTCTGTTAAGTTTGCAATGTTTAATTATGTCTAGTCTTATTTAAACATTGCAGTTAAGTTCTGTTATCTTTTAAACAATGCAATCAAATACATGTTTGCCAAACATACTAGTCTGGTCAGGCAGGCTTTACTATTGTGCAAATGTATCCACAGCATGGTTATTAGAAATGGGGGTGAGGGTTTTGAAGAATATTTGGAGTCCCTTCCCTTTTGACACAAACATCTAGATAGGATATAAATAACAGAGAATGTTAGTAATGGCCCATTGCAGGGCGGTTTACTGTCGCTCATTTTTTCCCACTTAAAACACAGCACTGTTATCAGCATAATGCTTCATTTGGCCAGAGCCTGGGGCCCCCCTCACCCACTCCTTCCAGGATCACTTGAGTTTGAAGACCCCTGGTGCAGAGAGATATGATAGGATCATACTTCAGAGTTGGTATTCGCTAAAGTATTATAACTTTATTTTGAGATTCTATTCAAAGCAAATATTTTGAATTACTGTATTCTCAATTTTGTGAGCACCACATCACTCAAAAACATGACCAGAAACTGTTTACTAATATGTATTTACGATGTTATTAAACTAAAAAAACCCATAGGAATCAATAATAACTTAAAATATAATGCAAGTCAATGGGATGCTCATGACTGAGACCTAAGTTTTTAGGGAGCCTTTCTGGCCAATGAGTGCTGGAGTGAAGTTGGAGAAGGAATTGCAGTCCATTATGGTCAAAAGTTCTACCTTTGAAGTTAGCAACATTCTGTAGAAAATGTTCAGCAGTGCAAAGCTGGAGGCAGTGGTTGAACAAAGTGGCACACGACTAACTCTTTTTCATGTTCCTGTTGTTGCCTTGAGGTCAGAAGGAGCAAGAGAAAGGGTGGCACTTGTAATAAGAAGTAGTACATCCTTGGAGGAGAGTGACAGAAATATTTGTTTGTGGGGGAGGAGCATCCAGAATGTAACTAATAGCTGTGAATGTTAAAGGGCTTAACAACATAAGAAATGTAGGAGCACTGTTTCATTACTCAGCACATAAACAAGTGCAGAAAATTATGTTACAGGGAACACGTATCCGTAAAGGTAAAATTGTAGGGCTCAGGCACAAAAGCATAGGAGAATTCAACACATTTTGTTCTGATATGCATCAGCTGCATACAGAGGCACAGTCATAACTTAGGGAGATTCAAAATCCGCAGATAGTTAGGTACAAGACAGAGTATATTGGGAGATTGATAGTGACAGAGGTTAGCAATGGGGAGAAACATATCACGCTTATGTGTCCTGAGGTAGGGCTGTGCTGGAAAACTCAGAGGCATTGAGCGCTGCTCTGCCCTGGGGGATGACCGCCGGGATCCAAGATCCTGGTGGAGCTGGTAGTTTCCTGGCGGTCAGACCCCCAAGGTTGGTATGTGGCAGTCAGACCGCTGCATAGGCACCATCCAGACTGCCAACGTGAGTGTGCTGGTCGTAAGACTGCTGCACTTGTAAGGAGGACCTTAGTGTGAGTAAGTCTCACTATTTGAGTCTTCTTCCAGTAATGCATGGTAATTTGACTTAGCATGTTTACCAGAAGTGTGTGCCATTTAAGATAAGACACTCAATTTTTTTTTTTTTTACATAAATGATTTTCATCAATTGAGCTGGCTTGATTGGATCCTGCATAACCAACTAAAAGTTATACCAAAAGTTAATTTAAAATAGTTCCTTCAGTAGTTTCCTATTCACATTATTCAGCCATCTCCTGAAAGAAGATTGGGTTCCCTTATTTTGTTCTAGTAGTCCTTAGGTCCCCATACCCCAGGAGTGAAGAAGGCCATCCAGCTGGGCACATTGAACCATGCATAAATGGGGCTTCATGCAATTCATTTTTTTTCAAGCTTTTGGTGTCACCTCTGGCAGGGGAAGGTGCACACTTCTGCCCATGAGCAGAAGCAACAAATGAGATAGCTCCCACTGGGACAGAGAGCAGCAATGACTGTGCTGGCTCCTGTGCAGCACAAGAGCTGTGCAGAGGGAGCTGGCAGGGTGACCCTAGGATTCTCCCTGCAGCCCCAATTAATTTTTGCACGTGTGGGTGCCCCAGGAACCCATTAAGACCAAAAATTGGAAAGGGAAGTGGATGTAGCGCTAGGCCGCAAGAGCAAAAAATCTGATCATAAAATATTAATCACGCTCGGCCTGGTGTGCCCCACTATGCCCCACATGGACTCAAATAAATAATTGTCTGGCTTCTTTGGTGCCCCAAAGCAGGCAGGGGTACTACCAATGAATGACAAAAGTGTTCTGGAGGAGCCACAGGAGTGGCAGATGCTCCCCTTTGTTTTATAAAATTGCCCTGAGTTCCTGAGGTCATGCATATTATCACCTCCAGACAAAATAACTACATTTTCAAACTGCTCAGATCCGGGGCTGGGTACTCTTCATCTCAGTAGGGCAGGTACCCCCTTGTGGCTACTCCTTTGGCTACATTATGTGGCCTAGGTGTGTTAAAGAGGACCCTGACACGTTATTTTGATATGCAGTGATTTATTAAAAATATTTTATTGACAATTATTTCAAATCATTGCAATGCTTTTTTTATTAATGATTGCATTTAAATATGCCTCTTGATTTTATTAGTACCACTGTGATTTTCAACATGATTGATCTTATAATGTGGTGAGAAGAGATTATTGTTCTTATAATGTGGTGACCTCTTGACAAAGTCAATAGGTTTCCGTTTTATATATTGATGTGGCAACCCCTTGGCGGCTTTATTTAGAGTGACCCTTCTTCTTTTATATTGTAATCTTGTATCTAGTATAGGTGAGGTGGAGGGCTTTCTGGTTTTGGAATTCATGACTTCCTAGGGGTGAAATGAGATATATTGTGTATTGTCAGTCTGACTAATGTATATATTTGTAAATTAATGAATAGTGTTTAGCTTAGTATGTGTATATAACAGTTGTAATTGTCCTTTTCAAAGAATAAGCACTGACTGGAGAATCATTTGTTATGTGTTGTTGTTCCATCCCAGTAAATGGAAAATACTAGCCCATTCCACCTCCCCTGAGTAGGCCTTTGACTGCTCTGCTTCGCTACCCTGAGAGTCGGGTTCCCAGTAAGACAATTGTGGACCTATGACTTGGGAAGGACTCGCATCTACTAACCCAATATCTTACAGACATCATGACACACTTGTAGATTAGAGGCTAAAACTCATTTAGAGGAGTGATTAAAGGATATCAGCTAATCCATATGGGGAGATGAAAACATCTCACTCTGCTACAGTAAAAAAATCAGCTGAAATCGTGGAATCGACAATTGTTCATGCTTGTAGGGTCAATTAATTAACTTGATTAAAAAAAAAGTCCCATTTTAGTTTTTATATTAAATGATCACAGGTCCATTAACATCCAAGTTCTTAAATTAACTACACTCATTTATATCCAGACTTATTTGTGCAGGTAAATAAACTGTTAGATGAGAAAGAAAAAACTATGTAAATCATTATTTCCTGGCAGTGGGATCACATAGAGAGATATTACATAGCAGCATTATTGGGATATTTTAGCGGACTTGAATGTTTAGTCTACTGGGATGAACAAGGATTTCAACAAGGTTAAGTCCACACAAATTAAAAGGATTTTTATTTAAATTTGGTCATCCCAAATACTTAAAAAATATGATATTGGATGCTTAGTAACCATCTAAGAATATTTCATGTCATGGCTAAAATATGGAAATTACTTAATCCCATGAACTACCTCTATTGTAGGATAATGCCAAAATACCAAAGGGGCTCTTGGAAGGGATTCAGAAGTCTGTGCATCTGGTGATTTCCTTAGGTGGGCTTCATTAGATAGTTTGAAGATTTAAAAACTGTCATTAAAAGGAAGCTTTCTAAGTATTTACAATGAAGGAATTGGCTCTTAATCAATAAATCACCCATCTCTCAATTTTATATCAAACAGGGGTAGTAGATGTACATAGAAACAGAGAATCTCAAATAAATATGGAGTGCTGGTCAAACTTTATAATATATAAAAATTCCTCTAGAAAGCAAAGAGAAGTGGGAAAAGGTCAGTGTATAAATAAAGGACTCAAACGTATACAAATAGGTAAATAATGCATACATTATTTAGAGAATCTAATGTGCTATCGTCCTTGTTCTTACTCTTTTGAACTCTATTATACTGAAATACATGATTGGTTCCCAGATACAACTCTGTGCTTTAGTGCTAAATCACCAGATTGGCACCTGGGAACACATAATCTTAAATTCCCATAACATGCAAACTTCTGTACTCCGAGACTTCACTGAACAAGCTGATGGATCAACAGGTAGCTATATTAGATAAGACTGATGGTATAGAACTACCAGACAGTCCACATTTAATAGGATAGATTATCTATTTTATCTGAGAAACACGTCAACCCGAAAAAATATTTGCAAACAAAAAATATATATAGCACTGCTGGTGTATTAACGAAAGCAACAGAAAAATTAAATCAGTAGCTACTTGAGAAATATGCTGCTAATTTATAACGGGTATGTTAAGAAAGATGGATACATTATGGGGGAACGTTTAGATATAATTATGGAATTTTTAGAGATGGTAAGAATTGGATGTGGACATGTTGTCACCGGATGCTCATGGGTAACATTCTAGTATACAAGCTCCAGGGGGAACGTTATTGATTGTATGAATAGATTATCAAATATAGAGATAGAATGAATACATTAGGCCAAGGTGAACCGATCTGTTATGTCAGGACCTTCTCTTTTTCCTATTTTCTGATAACATCTAGGAAGAACTCATGTATGTATCTAACATTTCCTGTATGCATCATAATTTTTATCTAGTTCCATGAAAAACATGCACATTGCATTTAAAATGAAACCGTTGGGAATACCCAAAATATATCTGTTCGAGAACAAGCTATTTTATTTAAATAAAAATGCTTTGATTTTGCCCGAAAAACTACTGTCAGTTGGGAAAGGAAGTGCTTTCAACTGCCCTGTAGTTTAAACACAGGGTAATCCCGCAACAGCAGACAGGTTCTTGAACGTAAGGCACGGATTTTAAAACAAGTGTGTCCCTGCAGGCTTGCTTTCTTGTTGAATGTGATATTTTTTAAATATCAGCTCTGTCGTTTCCCATAATCTTTTGTTCATTGAGAAAAACGAGTGTTTAAAATGATGTGCATCTGCTTCCATGCATGGCAAGAAACTTCTTGAATAACATTTTGCATAATATCACCTGGGTGTACACAGTATTCTTTCTGAATGAATGCATTCATTTGTAATGTAAAAATGCATAAAATATTATTCCACAAATTGTGTTGTATAATGTGCCTTTAACTGCATAATATGCAGCATACTTTGCCTTTCAGTTCCATACAATTTAGATTTCCTCGCAAATTTAGTCCGCCCTGCCACATAATTTATGCCTCCATTGCTGCATAATTCCTGTGTCCCTGATTGAAGTTCATATAGAGAGAAAGAACATTCGTGCTTTAAGGTAGTAATGTTTGTTATGTGATTTCAGTAACATCAGACTTTTAACATTCGTCCCGGTATTTGTTGTAGTCTAAGGGCCATATGTACGAACACTTTTTCCCATAGACACAGAATGGGTAAAAACCTTTGCTACATCTGGCCCTAAGTGAGCTCTTTGTGAATAATGTGCTAAAATAGGGTAGAATACAACAACTTTACCAAAGGCAGAACTAGCCAAGTTGCAGATAATATCACAGAGGATTATAGAGGCAATAACTGTGGGGTGGCCAAACGATAGATTGCAAGAAAACTGTTCCAAAATCTTCCTACCATATGTTGGGGCACTAAGCATTTTGTTCTGGGCTTTTTGATGACGTGGAACAATGCGACAATGCAAACTGCCACAAGAGAGTATCCGTGAATTCAAAAAGAAAAGGCTTGGTAAGTGCTGCTGGATCTCAGTACCTGGATTTTAAGAGCCGACATTTTTAAGGAGAAACCATTTAGCCAAATGAGTTTTAACTTTCCCGAATGAAACACAAACTCTGTATCCGGATTCCCAATTTCCTAAAAGCAATCTTGTGTGCTGTTCCTAATAGCTTCAAATCTGTTGAGCCATTCCAATCCGAGGTACAAGCTGTTCTATAGAACAACACTCAACATCTCACTCCACATTCCAGCACGCTGCACAAATAAACAATTGATGTGTCGAATGTGACTCTTGACTCTTTAGTTTTCCCTTTGCATATGTCTTCGATGATGCCACATGTTTTCGTTATGGAAAGGTTGGTTTCTCGTGCTTTGACGATGCTTCTCTCAAGTACAATGCTGGCCCAAACCAAATTCAATAACTGATATTGTATCATCCTCAAACAGTAGGAGGCAACCTTCTTGATAAACGCATGAACCCAATATTCGAAGCTTTTTAATAGCATTTGTGAAGCTTTCTAGCAGGTCGCACATGGTACGCAATCCATTGTTTTCTCTGGGGACGTTTGGGTTGCTTACTTTACATACAGTTTTGGTATCCTTCAGTGACCCGTGTTACTATTTCGCTGCTGGCTTTGTCCACAATTTCTCATTGAATAATAGGGGCTGAAAAGGTGCAATATCACTAGTCCTAATTTTAATGGTACAGGGATTTGGAATTCCTATCGCCCGACGCCCGGGACATCTTGTTTGGGGTCAAGGGAAACAAGTTTTTATGTTTACTTTGTCCTTGGGACAAGTAGGTCCAACCCTCTGCAGCACAAACCCTTTGGTTGCCTGTTTACAGAGAGTGGAACTCTCTGCAGTTGAGGTAATGTGTTTCCAATAGATAATGCTGTTCGAACTTGTATTTATGGTTCATTATTTGAAAGCCTTCATTATTAGGGTGAGTGCTGTAAATAAATGTTTTAAGGTCACACTTCACTACTGACATTGGTTCCAGTACAAAAAAAAAAAACGTGTATACACATGTTTGAAAAGTTTAGGCTATGAGGCTAAGTATAATGCTCCCAGAATGCTCTCTGATTAGATGCAAATGAAGTGTCATTTAGTAAAATGTTTTGATGCATGCTACTATTTCCCAAAAATATTTCTAATGGAAAATCACTGTAACCATTTTCAACACGATTATGGGAAGCATGAAAATAAACAAACACTGACAAAGCCAACTGTCTTTTAGTTTCATCAATTCGTGTCTTGTTTTGACATGGCTTTTGTAACACTTTATTGTTGTGGGAGCTACCAGGCCCTCAACATTGTAACAAACACTGGCAAAAAAAAACCAAAACGTTTTTGAACTCTTAAAGCACACGTTGCCACCAGTGGCATAACAAAGGCCCCGCAGCCGCCCTCCAGGGGTCCCCTTCAGCACAGCACCTGCCCTGAGTGAGTCTGGATAGGGGGCTCCTCCATGTTCTTTGCAAAGGGGCACCCTCCAGTTTCGTTACGTCACTGATTGCCACTGTAGTTCCTGACACTGAACAAAACTACTTTGTGTGCCAATATGCTCCTTGTGGAAGAGCAGAATGCAATCACTCACAGTAAAGCCATCCAAAAGAGAGAGAAATAGAAGTTTAATAAAAAACAAAATGTCTTTGTTAACACCAGACCTAATTAGGGACCAAGACCCACATGTAGGTAGCTTTTTGCATGTCGAAAACAGCGACTTTCGCTGTGTGCGACGTGCAAAAAGCACATTGCGATGCACAAACCCAGTTTTGCGACTCGCAATTAGGAAGGGGTGTTCCCTTCCTAATTGCGACTTGCAGTTCAATGTAGGATTGTTCTGCGAACGCGGGCGCAAACCAATCGCAGTTTGCACCCATTTCAAATGGGTGCTAACACTTTCGCAAAAGGGAAGGGGTCCCCATGGGACCCCTTCCCCATTGTGAATGTCACTGTAAACATTTTTTCAGAGCAGGCAGTGGCCCTAAGGACCACTGCCTGCTCTGAAAAAATGAAACTAAAACGTTTCTTTTTTCGTTTTTGTATTGCATCTCGTTTTCGTTTAAGGAAAACGGGCTGCATTACAAAAAAAAAAAACTGCTTTATTGAAAAGCAGTCACAGACTTGGTGGTCTGATGTCTCCAGCAGGCCACCATCCCTGTGAGGGCCGCCATTCGCAAGGGGGTCGCAAATTGCGACCCACCTCATGATTATTCATGAGGTGGGCATTTGCGAAGCCCTTGAGAATGTAGGATGGTGTCGGGAACACCATCCTACATTCGGATTTGCGACTCGCAAATTGCGACTCGCTCTGACTCATAATTTGCGGGTCGCAAATCTGAACCTACCTACATGTGGCCCCAGATTCTTAAAGAAAGTCACAAAAGTGCACCCATGGTATATGTCGTAACCCTATAAAATATTTGTGAACTGTATTTTAGCATGGGTAAATACGCATGTGTAGATTTGCTCATGTGAAAATCTATTGAGCATTTGCAAGTTCATTTTCCCCTCCAGCCACTTTCTTCCCAACCCTGGAAGAAGTTCTAGTTCTGCCATTGTCAGGAGTAAATGTCCAACCTTTCCTATTGTCGGAAAATATTAGAGAGAAGCTGGTGAAAATCTTTAAAACATGCAGGTTAGTAGGTTTGCAAACTCAAAGGCATTCCAGCCCTGGAACTATTGCTTACTGCTTCCTCCAGCCCCAGTATGCAGATCTGCAGAAAGGTGGCAAAATAAGGAAATTGCTACAGTAGGGATTGAAACTGCAAGTATTCAAGCCTCCTGTGGTAGTAGCCCTGGCATAATCAGAGAGGTTATTATCAGAGCTCTTATATAATGAGATTGCTGCCGTAATTTGGCGCCACACTACATGGCACCAAAGGGACAAGTAGATCATTTTACAGGACAAGTAGATTTGAGAAGCAACCTATCCCCTGGACAAGTAGATATTTTAATAAATTCCACACCCCTGTGGTAGCTGACGGATCAGTCTTCACCTAGCTAATTAATTTAGTATTTTTCAAACACTAATCTTTACTTAACGGGCATCCTTGGCATGACGCAAAATGTTGTTAACATACAGTGCCGCAGGTGTACTTCAGATGGAGTACCTCAATAGCTCCAATCACAGGTATGTCAAAAACTGTCACTAGATATTGCTTTCTTTTTGTTAATTGGTGTAAACGTCTTTTTCATGAGTTAAGCACTTCAGTTGCATGAGGCAGAAATATATGCCCCTAGATAGTCAAAGGATTGAATCATTTCTACTTTTGACATACATGTTTCTGACAGATGGTGTAAGGTCTTCAACTTTCTAATTACCATAATGTCATATACTTATTCCTGAGTGAGTTATCTCACCAATATAACAAAAGTCCACATTTAGGATTAGGATAGAGGTTTTTCCCTCCAAGGCAGCATAGAAGATTCCCACCATGATAAAACGTTATCTGTGAGGGCATTGTATGTTGACACCAAGGTTGGATTCAGGAATTTCTACCACCAAATGTGTGCCTCGAAATGCAGTGAGAAGGTTACATACAAATCGATTTGCATATACCAGTGTATAGCAGCTGGTCGACCTACCTCTGCATCACAGCTCTGTGGCCATCTTTAATAACGGTGCTAACTCTTCCAAGTATGGTTTCGGATTGGCCACTATAGGTTTTTTAATTAGTCTAAGACCTCTTTGGTCAGAGCTGGCTTCACACCGTGCGGGTTAGGGCTGTGAAAGTGACATTGTAAAGGAACCTTTATCTTATTGTTGCTGTATATTTTTTATGGCACCATTATTAATAAAGAATATTATGAGCATTTAAAACAGCAACAAATGGGGAACTAATATCCTTTTTTGTGAACCAAACCTCAACCTATGAGCACAAAAAAGGTCACCTGTAGTGGTCATTTCTAAGGTCCTGGTCCACAACTGCAGGATCTGTGGGGTATGAGCTACTGCAAGTTTTCTGCAATAGTGATTGCATGGTTATAGAAAACACAGGGCAGTGATGGGGGTTGTCAATGTCTACTTAACAGAGCACATACAAAGACATGCTTTGTGCGTGTTCACACCCATTTTGCATCCCCAAATGAAAATGCAAACCCATCTTCTCCACTAATTGATTTGAATCATAGATGCCAGTTTTCCAAAATGCTATGATTAATGAAAGCGGCTTAAATTATCCTTTATTCCATGATGACAACAGAGTGATGTTTGCTTTTTCTTCACCTTTTCACCGAACAGCCTCTTACCTATTGCTAGGGGCTAGGGGAAATGTAAACACTGGACACTACAGCAAGTAAACGTGGCTCTTGCAGTCTTCCTCTCTGTTTCCACCATTATCCGTAAAACCACCAAATCCTGGAGAAGTAAATCACTGCCAGTTGTCCCAAATGCAAGCCAGGGATAGCAGCTACCCCTAGTTGATGTCCATAATGGAATGTGTTTTCATAGGGGATGGGAAGAAAGAAGCACCTCCAAATTTTATTGAAGAATAGGATGATCTCCGGGGGGAATTCCCTTTGGAGACATTTTTTATAGACTAACGCACAAATCTAGCATAATTATCCCAGCATATTTTCTCATCTGATTTGTGAATTTCACATTGGAGGACATATAGTGGGGGAAGAGCAGTCTTGAAAATCTACAATTTGCATAGTTTTCTATGAGCTGCTGTTGGGGTTTTCCATAAACAATTCAAGTACCCAGTTCACAACTCTTAAAAAACATCAATAAAGCACACTAAAGTCAGAAGGGATTCTCATCTTCATGAAATTTACCGCCAATCGCCATAAGTCTTACTGAAATACAAGAGTAAATCTATGCCAAACAGGTGCCACGTTTCTTTTTAAGATTTTTGAATTGGCACTAAATAGATTAAAACTAATTATGCCTTTGACAGGTTACGAATGCACCCCAAATACATGTAAATGGATGCTTTTGGATGTTCCTATTGCAATTTTACTCACAACGAGCTCCTTTCACACCCGTCTCAAACTCGCCCTCTGGTAACTGTAGGTTGGTACCAGTAAGTAACCTCATAAAAAATGCAAGATATGTCTACTGAGATTATAAGGTTCAGTCGGCTAGTTGGTTTGTAGAGCGGATCGATGTCAGCAAGCAACGCTGCCTTTCTTTTTATGGCATTCACTTTTCATTGAATCAGTGGGATGTCTGATTCCCCATTTACTTCTGTTGCAACAGAAACGCCCATATTTATATTATGTGTTAGTTTGATTGCTTTTGTTTACATTGCAGTTTTTGGATGAGATTGTTAAAGTAATAGTAACGCAGTCACAATTTAAAGGTTGCCATATATGTTGGTATTAAAATTCCTGCACTCATAAAATATCACCTGTGCATTACATGTGTGTATGCAGCAGCTTTGGGGCTTTTTGTAGCTCCACTGATATTTTTTCTTCTTGCTTTTGCCTCTTAGTTTAGAAAGCTTTACCATTCTGCAGCGGCTGTACAGTGGATAGCAGCAATCCATTAGAAAAAGTGTAGCACTTTGAAATCTCTTATGAAAGAATTGAAGAGGAAAGCATTCAGCTCAAAAATGGAATTGCAACAATTTGCTCATCTATACCTAGGTGGTATAGTAGCTCTTTAGCACAACTAGTCATATGCACTGCCTTCAGACAATATTTCACCCATTTCTATTCAGTTTCACCTGAATTGTGCCTGGCTCTTTATATTAATTGTATACCTTAATCCTTATACCAGGAGTTTGTAGGTGGTTGTTACCGATTAAAAAGCTTAGAAGTAAAACAAAGGGCAATGTGTAGTTGCTGTTTGCTTTTACCACGATATAAGCAAATTCAGACTTACCATGACCACGGGTACTTATATTCCATTTTACCTTCATGCTCATGTGGGCAGTTTGTGTGCAAGTATAATTAGAACACAAAATGCATTTTTCCTCTCTTCAAGAGAAACATGATAAAACACAAACTGTCACTCACATTCTTGATTCAGTTAGAACACACCGAATTGTGTAAACACATAAAAATAATGATATGTATTTTATGTATGTGGCCTAATTTCTATACACTTAAGTTTTTCCTCAAGTCCAAATTATATGAAGTGAAAGGTGTGGTTTTTTTCAGTGGTAAGTGATGTGGTCTGACCTGTTCAAAGTTTTGCTCTTTCAATACACGTAGTAATGTATTGCTGTGATTCAGTATGTGTATCCAGGCAGATAAGAGAATTATCTTTGCTTCTGCTATATTTTGTACAGGTCAAATGGATTCAAGTTTGATATGATATCTTAAGCAAATAAAAAAAACTTTGGCTGGGCTATATGTTCAGTCACTTCAGTTAGTGGAAGATGCTGCCTGATGTACGATGGCACCGCCCCTATTGTTATACAAGGAGATCTAACTGTATTAAAAAAATCTGAATACATCCACCTTTGATGGACTATATTATTAATAATATTTCTTCTGTATATAGCAGATAGAGTGAAGTAGTTTTGGTGCACTTAAAATAATGTGCGCTATGCTCTGTCGGTGGTAGTCCTTTAAAATAATTCCAAGCATGAAAGATTTGGCCATCTCACCAGGATTCAATTTGCAACTGGGAGAATTCATCCAGGCTACTGCAGCAAACAGATACACCTATTGATGCACCTTTCTAGATTGGATTGGTGTGGTTCTTGGAAGCCCCACAGATGAAAGAATGGTGATATGAACACAGCAGTGAAAGGGCATTAAGAGATTTTGTTGTCTTTGGAAAATTAAACTGACTATTTTTTTTCCATGGTCAGTTTTGACAGTGCATTCTGAATGCGAGCCAATAAAGGTTGAAACTCCTGACCTCATAAGAAGTATCTTATTTTTCTCAGTTTAGAGCAATGTTTCTGTTTGTTACCACGAATGCCTTTACCACGTACGCCTTAACAATGATTTTTTCATTGTAAAGGCATGCCTGGTAAATGCATGCGTTGACCTGCATTCATGGTTCCAGCATGTGGTCCCCCCACCCCTGCCCCTAAAACAATCCTACCCCGACACCCACCCCTAAAAATAATCCTACCCAGACCCCCCACCCCATCCCTAAAAACTAAAACTACCCCGCCCCTAAAAACTAAAACTACTCCAACCCCCACCCCTGAAACTACCCCCAACCCTTCCCCAGCCCCACTTACCTGACCGCTTCCTCTCCCGATCCTGAGTGTGTTTTCCTCTGCCTTAAGCACGCATGTTTGTTGTCCAGGAAATGCGTGGTTAAGGCAGAGAAAAACAGAATCATTGTTCATCTTCTGAAAAGAATTGTACAATACTAAAAGTTTTCAGTTGCGTTTGTAACAATATAATTGATGTTAGGTATGTAGCCATCTTAGCAGTTGTCTAATTAATATGCTTTATTAAAGAAAACAAGTACTGTAGTTTTTAATTTAGGTCCTAAAATGGCTTTTCCTTGGGCTTTGGGAACTCAAGTTATAATCATAAAGAAAAATTAATTATTCTAGGTAATAATGGAGGAATTGCCAAAAGAGGATCATCTTAGGAGAATGGTAAATTAAGACACATAACTTTGTATAAATATTCGTGCATGTGAATTTTCAGTTTTCGTTTTCATGAAGATATCCTAACATATTTTTTTTTATCAGTGACACTCATATACCCCTCTGTCACACAACTTGTGAAAACATTTAAAAAGTGGAGCCCTTCAAACGTTGGTAATAATAAGTATATTCATAAGTGCAGCATCCTTAAAATCTTTGTGTTAGCAAATTTCCAATTAATACTCCAGCCCTTTGATCGATAATAGTGAAAATACTTAATTTGTACTGGATATGATACCACATTGTGGGTTGCTGTTGCCTTCTTTCATGAGTCTTGTGGTAAAGCCACTCTCTTAGGAAACCAAATATACTCTTCAAATAACAGGAATACTGATCCAGCAGCGTGCACTAGTATACTTCCATAAATGGAACGATGTCAGCGGGGCGTATCTGAGGTCCACTCTTCTGTGTGATTTTGTGTGCACAAAAATGCAATAGAATTGACTAGCTACTAATTTTCATTTCATTACATCCTACTTTTGCACTGCTGCCTCACAGTGATATCGAAAATCCGACCTCTTAGTAATTAATACATCATTTTAAATTACGGGGACGGGGGAACGTGCCTTCCCCTTCCCTGAGCCCATAGAAGCCCATGGGACTCCATCCCTGGGGACGGCTCAGGTACTGTGTATACTATAATGAGGGAGAAAATCTGATTTGAAAATGAATCATTCTTGATCAGTGTAAGCTCTAGTTATAAAACATTTCTCATGTAACGTCTGTATCATCCAGACTGATTTAACTGCATTACGCTTATGTTTGTGGAAGACTGTCTTCATAGGAACAATTTTATAAAAATGTGACTTAATCTGCCAAATTCTAGCCATTTTCAAGTACAAACATTTCACACTTAAACACCATGTGTATGATCTCTAGCATTGCATCTCCAGGTCTGCATGGTGGCAAGGATTTCCCATTTTCATAAACGTAATTTACGTTTAGCTTGTCTAGTACATTTTGCCTACACTGTAACTCAAAATGCTTCTGGACTTGGTGTCCAAGGAACAGTAGTATTTCATGGCTTACCTTGGTGCACTAGTTGCACTGCACTAATTAAGATATTCTTGTCGACTGAGGCAGCAGTAATGTTTAAATAATGGATCATAGATATTTCCAGTATTAGGAGACCGATTTAGGTTATTCAAGTTGTGGAGGCAATGACTCAGTGTGAAGGAAGGGAGTACAGTCCAAGGAGTGAAGACCAGAGGATTTATATGGATGGACAAAATAAATCCAAAAATGGCCTGAACCTGGCGCAAAATGTGAAGCTGTTTAGAGTCATGAGGACTTTACAGTAAAGTGTTTCTCTGCTCCACAAATTCACTGGCAGAGAAAGCAATGAGCAGGTTGGGGTTTCCTGAGGAGAATTGAACGTTGGAGTTTAACATGCGTCATTGTTACAGAAATGGACGGTAACTAGGGATAGAGAAATATGCTCTCTTCCTCTGAAGTCAGTTTTCAGTCTTGTTGCTGGAGTATGTCCAGTTGACAGTTCAAGATAACGGTATAGATGTAATTTATAAAGATGCAATTGTCTGCTCTGTGGAGGTCCTGGATGACATAGATAGGCATTCCAAGTGGGCACTATGCATTCTTAGACACATTGACAATTTGATTGGTCATACTTTTTTCACATCTGTATTGAATCCTAGATTCAGGACTTGTCTGACAATAGTGAAGGGGAGTTGAAGAAGGTATTAGAAGTGAGATGTGGGTGAGTGCATTGATGCATTATGTGACCAATGGCCAGGATTGGCGCTTACATTTTGGATGGATTTGTTTGTCTTTACTTCTTCATTATCTCTTAGATAAGGTAAGACATTTGCCTGAGTGAGAACATTTTTAAAGGACTTTAATTTTAAAGTTCATCCAAATACCGTTACATGGATGCTATAGGTCATAGAGATGTTGAAGAGAATGGAGTGGAGTTTACATCCTTGAGAGGTACTCAGGATAATGTTAAGACACATTGTGTTTGTGGTCAAGAATGTGGTAGCAGCAATTGGAAGTGGGGCTCAAATTGTAGGCAAAAGAGCACAGCAGGATTGTGTGGTGAACTGTGCTGATCAGTGCTTAGAGGTTGAAGATTTTGAGTGTGATCAGAGTTTGGCATTAATCAGGGTGAAGAAATTACTAACTGCATGTCGGGCATACAAATGCCATTTCTGGGAAGGAACTTGGATGTCAACACGTCTAGAGGGGTACAGTGACTACAGTATTCATTATCTTGGGTAACAACCTCCTTGTTATAGGAGTAACATGAACAATAATGTCTTCTTCTGCAGTTACCAAGCATGGAGGAAGTGATGGAGGGTTCCTTCGGCATGGGCATTGAGCTGATATGTTTGAAGAAACCGCCCAGGGTTATGTGCAGTTTGTGTGTGAGCTAAAGGTCAATAATGGGTGGCCAGTGTGGTGGTGATGGTGTAACGGGGTCCTTTGAATGTTTGAGAGAAAAAGAAGAATGCGTTGGTACTTTGTGAAAGCATACGATAGAGGGCAAATGAAGGGAGTTACTAGTCTGACTTAGTAGAGATGTTTACTTGTGGTGAACGGAAGTAATGAAGGATGGACTGGATAGATTGGGGTGCTATTCTTTTGTATGTCCTGGGCCTTGGTCACCAAAGCATTTATAAATCAACATATGCACCTTTTGGGAAGAATGAGAGGTGGCATAAGTCCTGAGAGGGATTCTACAGTGGTTTAAGTCAATCCGTTTAAATGCCCACAAGAGACATTCTGTAATTTGCAACTATGACAAAATAGTCAATTGAATAAAGTGTTATCAGCCTGTCTGAGATCCTGCCCAGGGCCTGAATGTTTCTCCTTCTAGCAACTGATTGATATGTCAGGTCTGTCACTATTTTGAAAGATGTGATTGCAGAACTCTATTATTTTTTGTGACTGATGAAAGCCTATGTGAAATCCTATGTTCTGGACTGAAGTCTGCTCCAGTGTTGATGAGTAACAGAAGCAGAAAAGGTTTGAAAAGATTACATTTTGCTCACTCCAATATGGAGACCCCCGAGAATTTATCAACCGGGCTGTCTGACGTTTCTTTAATTTGTATGTTTAATTTGGTTCACCAGTGTTAGAAGCAATATTTGAATATACTATGAATAGTAATAGAATATGGAGGAAGTTATCCCTGGTAACATAAGAACTAATTATGTTTACAATTGCACAAATATAATCATCTTTCATGCATTATTAAGTGAATTACGATGGGGACAACAGGCCAGGACATTGTTCGTTATATTTTTTAGTTTTGTCCTTTGTTTATGTCATTGTTTACAAGAAATAATACTGGCAAGGCTTGGCTTGAGCCAAAATGCACTGTTCGATTTTTTTCCGCGAAAATAAAATTGATCAGCCTGTGCTGCCAAAGTGCAGATTTCTCTTTTATTGGAGACTGGAGTAATGTTTTTTTAGGAGAACGTCCCCTCGGTCTCAACAGCCACATGATGCCCATAGTGATATACAAGTACACTAAAAACCCAAAATACAGCATAGTCCAAGGCTAACATTAGAAAATGTTTTCATGGAAAGACTTTTTCCTTCATGGAGTTTTGAAAAGTCGGAGGCAAAAACAATGGAGCAGTACTTAAAAAAAAATAAAAAATAAAAAAAATGTAAAATTAACAATAATATATCTTTTTTGTCTAGACTTGACACAATACCTGACCCATATTTTGTTGTTGATTTCTATATTTCTCAAGGACACTGCACAGCCGACAAACTGGCTCAGTGACTTAAACCTGTGTCTGATTTCTGCCGTGATCTTCGGGGCACATGTCAAATCTCAACAAAGCCAACTCAGTCTTCCACCTTTCCGAGTTTGTAAATTGAGTACCATTAAAAAGGTTATTAGTAACACCTGTTATTGTAAGTACTTAGAAATGACAGAACGGCAGTATCAAGTGCTATAGAAAAATATGTTATTTTTTCAATACTCTGACAGGTTGAGTGGCTAAACAGTGATCCATGTAAACAGCAAATACAATTGAATACTGTCAGCAACGCTGGTGACACTTAATTAGGATCTTCAGTATATTGATTGACCAATCAGATGCTCAATTTGAAGACTCCAAATGGTATTTCAAAATTCAAATATGAAGGACTTCATTTAAAACAATGGTGCTACAGTGTCATTTCCTTGATAGTACTTGGCAAATTACTTAAACGTGCTTGTCTCCCTTTTATCACTGAAAGACAGCAGTAGAGGGAGCAGCCCACACTGGCATGCACAAATCATGCTGCTGCTGTCATTCACTGACAGCGGCCTATGGTGGCCAGGGGTTCACAGTGGTGGTTTTGCCACCTAGAGTGCTCTGCAGCCGTGGGGCGAAATTTCCCCTCTACGAGCTCCTGCTGTGACACACTGACCGTTGGAACAGGAGGTGTGCATGTGGCCCACCTATCTTCCCCAGTGACAGCTCCTGCTGCGGGATATTGATAGTTTGAGCAAAGGCCTCAGGCGCCATTGTGTGTCTCTCATGTCCTTAACTGTCCACTTCTACTAGGTAGGAAGCGAGACCGATGGGAAATACAGAACATGTTCATGGGGGTCCAGTATGACACTCTTGGGGTTAGTGACGTGGTGTCATGCACATCTATGCCTGTTGCCTTCATTTCACGATCTCTTACATGGGAGGAGGGAGATTGTGCAGTTATTTCAGAATAGTGCCCCCAACCCTTGTCTCAAATAATACAATAAATGTCCGCTCTTGTGTTTGGGGTGTAATGTGCTAGACCCGCCAGTCAGAATGAGGTTTCCTCATCTTTTACCACGCTTGCTGCGTAGCACTTCTCAACCTACTCTAATTATGTCAAACAACAGTGTCTGTCAGGTGAGATATCTTAGCAAGTGCATTTGGCAAAGGTATGTCGTTGATGTAAGGTTTATTTTTAAATTAAGTAGTTTTTACTACCATGTCCGCTCCCACCCAGGATGTTCTCGTCACATTATTGAACATTGTTTAATCGTTTCAGCTTAAATACTCATTGCTACATTTGGGTCTGGTACTCCTTTCCCTGCAGAACCCCCTGTTGAGGTTAGAATTGAGGACCTCTATGACAAACTGCAGGAAAATATCATTAAGCCAGAAATTAGCTGAAGCATTCACAAAGGTAAATACAGTAAAGGGGGTTCAATTTCAAGTCTTGGCAGTACTATTAAACCCCATTGTGCTTCTCCTGAATTGGCATTGCCAAAAGGCTCTGTGGAAATAAAGCGTTTCTTAATTAAAATTGGCAGCATGTTTACTTAAAATGAATAATTTCACTTCTTTCAGGACTTTCTGTCCTATTGTTTTTGAAAGTGCTTTAAAGATCATTTTCAGTAAGCTGAATAATGACAAGACATGGAATAAGAGATTTGCGAGCCAAAAGTCTTGTATTTTTCTTGCACATCCATTTTAGGTGTAAAAAGTAGTTTGATATAGAAGAACTTTGCAAACTTCCTACTAAAAGGGTAATAACCAAAGTATGCAGTTTTTGATCCAGGCTGAAAATATACAATACACTTTGTTTGGGACAGCCAAGGCAAGAAATATTTCTGAAACCTCAGTGAAAACTGGAGGGCTCATTTTGTGTGCCGAAAACACCACTTTCTAAAGGCAGTCTTAAAAGGTTGTCTTCGCATCTAGCAGGGCTAAAGGGCAACGTCGCCACTGTATGGAAAATCTGTTTTTTAAATGATGTTCATTATCCAGGTCATTCTAGATTAAGGTCCTGTTGTTTTCTGCGGATCTGGGTAAGCCTAAAAAATGCTAACGTGTTCTTGTGAGTTTGGAGTAAGTGGTTAACTCCAGAGCTCAAGCAGCATTAGGTTAGATGTACATAATGTTCAGTTGTTGTTTTCCGTATATACTGAGGTATATATCCAGTTTTGTTTGACTTACTCAACTTCTTGAATTTTTATGGCTCAAGCTTTGCCGAGTTCTGCTATGTAATCTTTTAAAAAAAAAATATTTATCAGGCTAATGTATAGTGGTACTAGTGTGGATGTAGCTGTAGACTTCCACCATTTGTCATTACCACTCAACTCTCGGGTTACACCTAGTTCTAGTGAAAATATCTGACTCTTCGAATTTACATAGAATTGCAGTTTTATTCCCTGGAATCTGTGCTCTGTCACTGACCTCAAGGAATACTCACACACACAAAAATTTCACTTAAGTCTACATTTCAATGTGCGGAAATGAAACAAAAAAGCGCATTTGAATTTTGAACTCTTTCCTTTAATTCCCTACTAGGAAAATGTTTCCCTTTTGAAAAATCATTTAGGCTGCACCATTCAGATTTTGGGTATGTTCCCTACTCATTCACATCCTAGGTACAGACCTCCACGTGTCTCTGGCAGGAGTATATCTCTGGCTCTCTTCAGGGTGCAAATGTTCATATTCGGCATTTGCGACAACTCGTAGTGGTGTAACACAAAATGATGGGGCCATCTGCAGAATGTGATGAGAGGCCCCTTGCATCTCCCGCATCTCACAGATATTAATTCCACCTAGGATGAATGGGATTCCTCTGAAGGGTTAAGGACCCCCTGCACTACAGGGGCCTGTGTTACACCCCCTACCAACTGGCACATTTTTTAGAGAACTTTTTGCATGTAGCCCTAATCTGTGAGCGGACTTAATCATACAAACATTCAGATATTATGGCAGGATTTTAAGTGTGTATAAATCCATTTGGTTGATAACCGATGTTAATATGCACATGTAAATATTGTTTTTTGTGAAGCTTGCTGTTTATGTTTACACGGTTTACTGACTTTCTAATAAAGGCTCAGATTTATATCTGGGCAGAAGGCCTGTTATTCTGCCATGTGGACGGAGTAAATGACCATTCACAAACCAGAAGGTCCACCTGCCTAACAGATAAATGAACTCAACAGATAAATGAACTCCAAGCAAGTGGTCATTTATAAAAGCATTACCAAGAACCCCTGTCACAGCAGTTTCTGCCAATAAGCTTTTTAATCTGTGCACCAGGGCTGCGTCACCAGGATGCGCACTGTAGAACAGGGTAGTTCTTTTAATAAAGAAAAGAATAATACTCCACTTTCCATGGGGGTCTTCTCCATTGTGGGGGACCATCATTACGATTTTACTATCCCTTACCACCAGGTTTTGCCTGGTGGTGAACAACAGTGAAAAGCTACCTGTCCACCATCTAATTTGGGGAGGTAGACATTTAGCCATTTTTCTGATGGCCCTTAGTCCCCAAAGCCATTAGGACGTTTGGCCACAGCAGAGACAGAGAACTGTCTGTCATAGCCAAACTGATGGTCCACCCAAAATGAAATTGGGCAGACGAACCAGGAGGGAAATCTGTTGGCAACGCTACTGAGTTCCCTTCCTGCTAACATATAAATCATGCTTAACGTCTCTATAAACAAACTAACTTGGTACTAACTACATGAATCTAAAGAGGATAAACAGCTAGTAACATACTAGGGTTGGGAAATTTATCTCACCCACAACCAACTTTGATTTTTGCAGTAAACTGACCTCATACTGGTTTGTGTAAAAAAAGTACCTGAATTAATACTAAAAATAATTGATCTGTGATTACTACATCTGAATAAAAATGACCCCAATTCAGAGTGTAGTCAATAAAGAGATTTAAAAATTTGTAGCCATTTTGAATGTTGTAAAAATCCTTTATCATTCCCTAGACTGTACTAACAGGTTCGGACTTGTGTCAGGCAAATTACACTGAGATTTCAATACTGACTACATCAGCCCATTGCACTATTTTCCTGGATATGCCACCAGGCAACACAGAAGTTGAGAATACCAGTTGGAAAGTGATAAGAGGGAATCAAAAATATGAAAGTTGTTGCGTTTGTTAACAGTAAGAGGAGAAAAAATGAACTGAAGGTGCATAGATGTCACTCTCTATCACTGCAGTAGAAGCTGTTAGTTTGCAGCTTTGGTACTTTGATGGGTTACATGATCATTTTTACTATTCATGGCCCACACCAGGGCCACTGGAATTATAACAGTGGAGGATCAAATTATGCAACATGATTGACCAAACCTAAGAAGCATGAAAAGGCAAATTATATGCCATGCATAAAGTGGCACACTCTGTTGCACTACTATAGTGTTATTTTGTCAACAACTATCCATGCTCTCTGGGCGAGGATGCACTTCCTTAGTACAAGGATAATGCATGAATACAGCAATCAGCAGCGGAAAGATTTCTGTTGAAGTTTCCAAGGATGCACCACTACTCAAAACTACATGTAGTACTATTTGTTTAGCAACTTTTGACCCGTTTCGGGTGGAATTCAATTTTTGGCAAAATCTGGAAATAATGCAGCAAATGGTTGAATATGTGGCAAATGCAACAAATCTGTGATAAAGAGGAAAACACCATTGCCGGGGACTTGCTTAAGTCCAATGGTCCTGCACATAACTATTATTCTCTATGATGTGCAACTACTCTTCTGTTCAACAGTACATCACCAATATATTGTCATTTAATTTTGTTTCAGTGACTTTACGTGGTTGTATTTGTACATGAAAAGTATTGTGATGGCCCTGCTAATAATCTCTTAAAATTCACGGTGGGGTACTTTGATACATCATTGCACCATACAACCTATGAACTTCTTTCCATCGTAGCTTTATAAATAAATTCAATCCTGCATACAGTTTTTGATGCACTGTGCCTCCTTGAAATGCTAGCCTATCATCAATTCTATTTGATAACCTATTTATAAATCATAGATTTGCATGAGCTTTTCTTGCGTGCGAGCTAGAAAGGGAGCATGCTAGTTTAAGAAAGTATGTGGAGATATATTTACTTACTAATCTATTATGAAATTGTGAAAAGAAATTGAATTAGGCGGCAAAGCGATCTGCTGCCATAACCAGAAGAGTAAATCACTGGCACATTTTTTTTCAGGGATTCTTAAAGCATCGTGTTTTGCAACACAATCTGTCTAGTATCTGCATGAGCTACAGAAACAGAAATAATTTGTCTAGTGGCATCCGGATTAGATAGCTGTATTATGTTTTCCAAGATTAAAATATGATTTTGTAATCTTTTTGGCATTAGACATCAGCTATAGAAATGTGCTTTACGATAATATCCTTTAGCATCTTTTACTGGAGTATAAATCGCTTAACTCTTGTATGTTAGAGCTCAGGGTCGTAGATTGCATTTAAGGCTATATTTGCTCCTAGGGAGCTCTTTGTTTTTGAAATTGTCTTTGAATGGCACAGCAGGGGCATTATTTTTAAAAATGCTGATCTGAAACTTGTTTTCCTGCACACTTGGGCCTCACACTTGGCTGCTGTTAATTGTAAAAGGAAACATTGTACTTGGTAAAAGGACTGTCATGTCATTGTGCTGTTATTCAAATCGTGCTCATTACGGAATGTCAGGCTGACAAAGGGGGTCGTCTTATTTCAAACAGATTAAATGCTGTCGGGACGATAAAAATGTAGATTACTTCACCTTTGTCAGGTAGAAAACAAGCCAATGATAAACATATTTGAGTTGCAAACACAGAATTAAGTGGTTTCATTTTTCTACCAAGAGTTTGTATTGTCATTGTGTGGTGATGTAGGTAATGAAAAATATAGTTTATCTTGATTTGTATTTATGCATCCATTCTTTATTTATGTCTACATAAGAACCCGTTGTTTAAAAAACAAAATAGTAAACAATATAGTATAGACGGAATGTCTGTCCTTAAGAAAAGCAAGGTTTTGGGCTACACTTAAAAAAAAAGACATGAGCCAGATAGTGGGGTATTATCCTGAAGGAAAACCCATTATGACGAGTATATATGCAGGTGGTTCTTATCCTAATGCTTTTATAGTGATTTAAGAGTTGCATACAATGATTTGCAAATTGGGTTTTTACGATTTCCTGAATATGGGATACGTAGTTATGTATCCATGTTGGTTCTTTGGAAGTTTGTAACCACTTTCGAGCACTTTTATGAAAGATGGATTTCAGTAGGCGTCTGCAAACTCCGCTCTAAGGTCCAAATGTGGCCTATGTCTGGGGCTTCTTAGAGATGAAAGGATGTGTGTTGCCTATCTTTTAAGCTGGAAGAGTGGCAGTTTATTTTAACAAACATAATAATTTTACTCTATCCAGAATCCCCGTTCTAACTTCTCTGTGGAACTATGGGCCAGATGTAGGATGCCGTTTGCATGGTGCAAACTGCGAAAATTGCAGTTTGCGCCATGCAAATGGCATAACGCGATGCTCATTCCCAAATTGCGAGTTGGTACCGACTCGTAATTTGGGAATGCGACTCGCAAATAGGAAGGGGTGTTCCCTTCCTATTTGCGACTCGCATCGCAATTCAGAGTTGCTTTGTGACCGCAAATGCGGTCGCAAAGCAACTCGCAGTTACCACCAGTGTCACACTGGTGGTAACTCATTCGCAAAAGGGAAGGGGTCCCTGTGGGACCCCTTCCCCTTTGTGAATGTCAACAAAAATATTTTTTCAGAGCAGGCAGTGGTCCAGGACCACTGCCTACTCTGGAAAAAAACGAAACCAAATGGTTTCGGTATTTTTTTCATTTTGCAACTCGTTTTCCTTTAAGGAAAACGGGCCGCAAAATGAAAAAAAAAAAAACTGCTTTATTTAAAAAGCAGTCACAGACATGGAGGTCTGCTGACTACAGCAGGCCACCATCCCTGTGAGTGCAGGGACTCGCTATGGGGTCGCAAAATGCGACCCACCTCATGAATATTGATGAGGTGGGTCTTTGCGACCCCATAGCGAGTCGCAGAAGGTGTCTGAGACACCATTCTGCATCCGTTTTTGCGACTTGCAAATTGCGAGTCGCTCAGACTCGCAATTTGCAAGTCGCAAAAACGGATTTTGCTACATCTGGCCCATAGTGTTTTTTTTTTTGTTTTCGTTTTTTTGCAAGCCCATTTACTTCTTTCTTTTTCAAAACGGCTTTACATGTCTTTCAGGGTGAGAAACATTATGCCAAATGTTAATGAATGCTACACTTTTGTGGGTTTTGTGAAATTTCATTGGCCATCACCATGATATCTCTTTTCCAGCCCACAATTCTAAACATGATATTTAGAAAATATGACATGCCAATGCATTCTTTGCAGCTGTAAGGGTTATCTTTGGGTGTAAATTTCTACAGAACCTGATTCTTAAAATCGAGATCTTAGGATCTACTTCGACAAACCCTTTTCTTTCACACCAAAATAGACAGTGTTGTACTAAAACATTTGTGAACCAACGCCCTCATTACGTGGCTGGCAGTCCTAGGACCGCTAGTCCTGCGGTGACAGTGTGACGGCTGCAGCTGAGGTGGTCCTACCACCACATTACAAGATATGTGGGCGGAACAGCCTACAGACTGCCGTCCCTTCCAGGATTGGAGATCCCGACGGGCTGACAGCAGTCTTGTTTGTAGTCAGCCACGGTGGCCCTGAACTCAGCACCGTCGTGCTGATTACAACGTTGTTCTCCTCCAGCCTTTTCGTGGCGGCTTCCCCACCATGGAACAGCTGGCAGAGAACAAGTGCAGGGGGCCCCCATGGCATTGAAGTGCAGGGGTCCCCCTGCCCAGCACCCTTGAAATGTGCGCTGTCTGCTCAGCCGGTACACCCTGCATTCGGCAGCACTGCTGCCGGCTGTATTATGAGCCAGAAATAATGCTGCAGCACTTTTCCCACTTGGTTCCCGCCCATCAGGCCAGTGGGAAAGTCATAAAATGCCCAGTGAGAAAACCTCATGTCTTCTCACCACGGGGCTGGCAGGCCGCCGATCGGCCCATCAGCCTCATAATGAGGTCCTAAAGCTTTAGAACATGTTTACCTGACAAATGGGTTTATGTTTTATGTAGGCTTGTGATGGAACACTGCCGGGCAGGCTGTGACCAGTGCTAAACTAAGGTAATTTATAAAGATTGACAAGGGTGCACATGGAAATTTACTCATGTCATAGACATCCTCGTAACGTTTCTTTCTGATGGATACAACTACCTGTGGATTCCTCACCTAATGAATGAATACTCCCATGGCGCCAGCATTCGACGGAAATCTTCTTCCTAGTCTCTGCACGTCGACGAGGACGTCACTCTAGCCCACGCGAAGCCGTCTGACGTCATACAGGCAATAAGAGGTCCTCGCCGACGTGCCGACGTCAGTTCCCTTTTTTCCGTGCATTCGAAACGGTTATCTTCGAGGGAGCTACTGTTACTTTAGTAGTTACAGTGTATTTTCTGCTGCGTAGTTCTTCTCTGCGGTAACAATGTCTCAGAGAAAGTCGGGTTTCAAGCCCTGTCGAGAGTGTGGGGGCAAGATGTCCGTTACAGATCCTCACTCCGACTGTCTCTGGTGTTAGAGCTCCGACCACGATGTCGTGACTTGCGATTCATGTCAGCACATGAATCCGAAGGCCCTCAAAGAACGTGAGGCTAAACTATTCCTGGCGAAGTCGAAGAGAAAGGAAAAACATCACAAAAAGTCTTCTTCGCCAAGGCCTCATCGGCGTCATCGAGACTCCCGGCGCCGTAGAGATTCACGGCTTCATTCCAGCAAGAAGACTCGTTCGAGGTCGCCTTCGGCTCGGCGTTGGAGGACTTGGGAGGTCCGTCCCACGGTCACGCCGCATCCATCGATGCCGTTGCCCTCTCCGGCGTCACCGACTTCGCCTGGACAAGCGTCTGTGGTTGAGGTGATGCAGCCTCTTGTGATGTCTCCGGCGTCGCAGACATCGAGGCCGGCGTCGGGGTCGCCTTCGATCCAGGCACCTCAGTATCCGGCTTTTCCCGCCCCTGGAGCCGATAGTACCGCATTTCTGAATGCGATGTATACCATCTTTCAGCAGATGGCTCCAGGAGGTGCTCCGGCTGGTCCTTCGGGGCCTTTGGCCTTTTCATTGGGTGATCCTGCGGCTCTTCGGCCGGCACCCTTTATGCCCTTTCTCCCTTTTGGGAATGTGGGCTCGGCGCCGGTGTCGGCGCCGGTGGCCGCTCCGGTGGCTTCAGAGGGATTGGCTCCGGAGGTTTCCATCCCGTCGATGTCGGGATTTCATGGTGTGACTCCGGTGGGTCCATCGGCTCCAAGATCTCTTCGTCCTGCTCCTTCATCGGCGCCGAAGCTGCCTGTGGCGCCAGATGTGGCGTCGGATGCTTCTGGAGATCGGCGCCGATCTTCGACTTCGGCAGAGGCCATGTCGACTCCGCGTATTGAGCAGAGACTACATTCGAGGAGGCGTGCTCTCCGTCTTTTGGAAGAGCAGGAGTACCAACGAGTCCTGGAGGAAGGAGAGGTTGAGGACTCTGGTGATGGACTGCATGGTCTGGATATGGCCAGTGGGCTGGATACTTCCCCTGAGTGGGACCTTTCATCTCCAGGGGAGTATATGGAGGAGGCTGCTACCTTTCACGCGGTGGTGAGGAAGGCAGCTAACTTTTTGGACCTGCCTTTGCCGGTGGCAGAGGCGAAGCAGAATTTATTGACGGAGGTGCTGCATCCGGCCTCTGCTGCAGCGGAGCCTCTCTTGCCGTTTAATGAGGCTTTGCTTGATCCGGTGTTAGAGGTGTGGAAGAAGCCTGTATCTTCCTCGGCGGTTCATAGGGCTGTGGCCAGAAGATATCGGGCTGCACCATCTGACCCTGGCTTTCTTTCAAGACACCCTACGCCGGAGAGCTTGGTGGTGCAAGCCTCCTGTTCATCGAAATCAGCGCCTGGATCTTTCCCGACGGTACCTGGAGACAGGGACTCCAAAAAACTGGATGCGCAATCCAAGAAAATATTTTCATCTTGAAGTTTGGCGTTGAAGGCCACCAACGCAACTTGCATTCTGGGGAGATATATCCATGCTCTTATGGATGATATTTCATCTTCGTTTACGGAGCTTCCCCAGGGACTCTTGGATGTTGTCTCGGACGCCCAGGCTGCCGCAACCCAGATTATCCAGTCTGGGTTGGACACGACCGACTCGGTGGCTAGGGCGATGGGCACGGCTGTGGTGGCGAGGAGACAGGCCTGGCTCCGTAATTCAGGGTTTTCTGCGGACGTGCAGTCGACCCTATTAGACCTCCCGTTTGATGGGGACAAACTGTTTGGAGCAAAGGCAGATTCGGCCTTGGAGCGATTTAAAGAGAGCAGGGCCACAGCCAAATCGTTAGGGCTGCAAGCTCCTTCTTCCTCTGCCTCTTCCAGGTTTTTCAGGAGGTTTTGTGGATTTGGGCGTGGCTCTTCCTCCTCTTCCTTTCGGGGGAGGTTCCAGCAACCCGCCTCTTCCCACCCATATAGATCCTTTAGAGGGAGAGGTAGGGCCCACACCAGAGGAGCCTCTCAACAGCACTCTGCCTCTTCCTCGTCCTCTGGAGGGGTGCAGCAGGGAAAGCAGCCTTAGGCTTCCACCATTTCCCACTCACTCCTCTCCTGTAGGGGGAAGATTACGGCATTTTCTCCACAAGTGGGAGACTATTACAACGGACACTTGGGTTATCAGTATTGTGGAAAAAGGCTACACCCTTCCCTTTCGGGAGTTTCCGCCCCCCATCCCGCCCGCCCATCTTATTGTTCAGAAGAACACCTCCTGTTGCTAGAACAGGAGGTTCAAGTCCTCCTTTCAAAGGGCGCGGTGGAGTTGGAGCAGGAAAGGGGTCGAGGTTGTTACTCAAGGTACTTCCTGATTCCCAAGAAGGATGGTCGGTTGAGACCGATCCTGGATCTGAGGATCTTGAATTGGTTCCTCAATCAGGAAAAGTTCAAGATGCTGACCCTAGCACAGGTGCTTTTGGCATTGAACAAAGAAGATTGGATGGTGTCTGTCGACTTGCAGGATGCTTATTTTCATATTCCGATACTCAAGTCACACAGGAAGTATCTCCGGTTTGTGGTAGGGTCGCAGCACTATCAGTTTGCGGTCCTTCCGTTTGGTCTTACTTCAGCACCTCGAGTCTTCACGAAGGTGATGTCAGTGGTTGCGGCAGAGCTCAGAAGGAAGGGGATAGCAGTATTCCCTTACTTGGACGACTGGTTGATCAAAGCCAAGTCCCCGGAGCTTGTGTCGTATCATCTGCAGTCAACAACCCAGTTGTTGTTCGACCTGGGCTTTTCGGTGAACGTGCCCAAATCTCACCTGGAGCCCTCTCAACGCCTCCTGTTCATAGGGGCAGTACTGGATACAACATCGAATCGAGCCTTTCCTCCTCCTCAACGGGTTCAAGATATTCAGGAATTGGTTCCAATGTTTCGAAATGGAGCGGTAGTTCCAGTCCTCAAGGTCCTTCGTCTGCTCGGTCTGTTTGCCTCCTGCATACTGTTGGTCACGCATGCTCGCTGGCACATGAGGGCTCTTCAGTGGTGCCTCCGAAGGCAGTGGTCTCAACACAAGGGAGATCTAGAAGGTGCGGTCAAGATCTCCAGAGATGCTGCTGTGGACTTGAAGTGGTGGATTGCGAGCAACAATCTTTCACAAGGAAAGCCGTTCGCGCAGTCGCCACCAGTGGCCACGGTTATAACGGATGCTTCCACTCTAGGGTGGGGAGCTCATCTGGGGGATCTGGAGATCAAAGGACTTTGGTCTCCAGAGGAACAGATGTTTCATATCAATCTGTTAGAGTTACGGGCTGTACGTCTGGCTCTCAAGGCCTTCCTCCCTTCCCTTCGTGGTCAGTCGGTACAGGTCCTGACGGACAATACTACCACGATGTGGTACATAAACAAACAGGGAGGAGTAGGGTCGTACCTTCTCTGCAGAGAAGCTCTTCGACTATGGTCCTGGGCAAAGGACCATCAGATTTGCTTGGTAGCAAATCATTTGGCCGGGGTCTTGAATGTACGTGCGGACAGTCTCAGCCGCCAATTCTCGGCCGACCACGAGTGGCGTCTCCATCCAGATCAAGTCTGTTTAATCTTCCAGATGTGGGGGTTTCCTCGGATAGATCTGTTTGCCACTCTGGAGAACGCGCATTGTCCGTTATTCTGCAGCCTCCAGTATCCGGTGCGGGGAGCATTGGGGGACGCGTTTCTGATAACCTGGTGCGACCAGTTGCTTTACGCGTTTCCCCCCATACCCTTGATTCCTCGAGTGTTGAGGAAGATTCGCCAAGACCGGGCCCAAGTCATCTTAATAGCTCCGGATTGGCCAAGGAGGGTGTGGTACTCCGACCTTCTCCAACTCTCGCTTTGCCCTCCGCTCCGTCTCCCTCTCAGGGCAGACCTCCTCTCGCAGTCGCAGGGGCAGGTTTTACACCCCAACCTCCAGAGTCTACACCTACATGCCTGGAGATTGAACGGGGCAACCTGAGTTCCTTCTCTCTCCCGCCTGATGTGGTGGATGTTATATTAGCGGCCAGGCGACACTCCACTAAATCTATCTACGCTAATAGGTGGTCTAAATTTGTTATGTGGTGTGGAGAGAGACAGATTGATCCCTTACATGCTCATCTGTCGGACGTTTTGTCTTTTACTCTGTCTCTAGCGCAGAAAGGTTGTGCAATGGCTACCATTAAGGGTTATTTGTCGGCTTTGTCAGCCTTCATTTGTCTTCCAGACCAACCATCGTTATTTAAATCCCCCATTGTTCTCAGATTCTTGAAAGGTCTTCTAAATAAATATCCTCCAAAACCATTCGTTATGCCTCAATGGGATTTGTCCTTGGTCCTCACTTTCCTTATGGGGTCCCCTTTTGAGCCTATGCATTCTTGCCCCTTAAGGTATTTGGTTATTAAAACAGTCTTCCTGGTGGCTATAACATCTGCAAGGAGAGTGAGTGAGTTGCAAGCCTTATCAGTAAAACCCCCTTATACAACTTTTTATGGGGATAAGGTGGTGTTGAGGACCAAGGCTGCTTTCCTCCCGAAGGTTGTTTCACCCTTCCATTTGGCCCAGACGATTACTTTGTCCACGTTCTATCCTCCGCCTCATCCTTCAAAGGAGGAAGAGAGACTACATTGCTTGGACCCAAAGAGGGCGTTAAGCTTCTTCATTGATAGAACAAAGGACTTCAGGCTGGAGGATCAGCTGTTCATCGGATACGTGGGCAAGAGGAGAGGAAAGGCAGTCCACAAGAGAACACTCTCCAGGTGGGTTGTTCTTTGCATTAAAATCTGTTACTCTTTGGCAAAGAAGGATCCTCCTGATGGCATTAGAGCTCATTCCACCAGAGCTAAGTCGGCCACTTCGGCCTTGGCCAGGGGTGTTCCTGTGGTCGACATCTGCAAGGCCACAACTTGGTCGTCCCTTCACACTTTTGCGAAGCATTACTGCTTGGACTCTGAGGTCAGAAGGGACGGCCATTTTGCACGGTCAGTGCTGCAGGATTTCTTGGTTTGACCATTTCGGCACCCACCACCGGGAGTGGTACTGCTTTGGGACTCTATTCATTAGGTGAGGAATCCACAGGTAGTTGTATCCATCAGAAGAACGAGTTACTTACCTTCGGTAACGACTTTTCTGGTGGATACATTAGCTACCTGTGGATTCCTCACGTGTTACTTTCTCATTGTTGAAATCGGTTTCCAATTTGAGAACCTCTTTCTCATAAAACTTCTGTAAATATGGGGGTGTTGCATACATTTTCCATCCCTCAAGCACACTTATTTCTACCTTTTGTACGAGCAAACATACATGTGTATCATGGTAAGAAACAACTTGCAAAATGTTTCTAAATACAACCAGATAACGACACTTTGTATTGCTATGCCTTTCTCTCCTCCTGACAACACCACCTCCTAAACCAACACTTGTTACTGGGGAAAACTCTGCTATATTTTGGGATTTTCTCAAGTCATAAAGTGGAGTTTATGGGTGTAAAAATTCACAAATACTAATACTGGGAACCAGGATTTAAATGCAAATGTTACCCATTTTACACCTAACTTGGTTGTATAAAAAAGATTTGCAAATAGCAATCTTAGTACTCCAAGGCCACAAATTCCTTTTTTTTTTTTTTGGCATATTAGTCTGTCCCGAGGTGACAGATGGTTAAGACTGTAGGCGCATGCAAGTGATATCACCATTCTAATGAATGCTCTGATAATTTGCAAGACTGCAAGGATTATTTACATAGATAGGGTTTTGGAGGGATGGATGGGAACCACATTCAAGTAGAGAAGTGTTAATCACATAACAATTGCATTTGCTTCCTGTGGATGCTTAGATTGATTTCAGAATCATATGAACATTAGGTACATCAAAACACGAGAGTCTCACTATTTCCTATTAAGCGATTATTTTCAGCTGCTCGTTGTTCCTAAGTACAAAAAAGTTTCAGCGGCATCCCACTTTGTATTGGGATCTATGCTGAAGCACAACCCGTCATTGCACCTTAAGAGAAACAGAAGATAACCAACAATTTACAATAACACCCAAAATAGAAAAAGGGTTATAAGCTGAAAAGAATATGGGCAGTTCACAAATTATATGTCTGCAACCATTTTCCTCCTGGAAACCAAGTACCCCTTTTAGCACTTAACTCTTTCAGGTCAGCGAAGCTGAGCAGTTCAGGGCCTACTCTAGGGATATGGTGTGTGCTATTACCACAGTTTGCTAGTATGCAACAAACACCACTCAATAAATCACTGTCCTGCAGTCATATTTTTTTATTATAAGATAGGAAAGGTAAATTTTTATGCACACTATACTAAATACTGTGCATTAATTCACACATATGTTCAAATAGGCCGATGGAAATACCTATGATGACGCATCTTCATTCCACTCCAGCCCCAACCTTTCTGCACAGCATTCTGGGAAATTTCAACGTGGCTGCTTGTCCCATAGAGTCTTGATTCCGCTGGAACTGTTATAGCTGCCTCTCCTCTCCCCCTTCCCTTCAAAGCATCAAAGGGGAACCCCCTCCTTTGTTTGGCTCCAGAAGTCTGGCTGTCCTCCTTTGTTGATGTGGGCTTTGGCTTGCCCGGGCCAGGGGCAGTACGAAAGATAATTGGATGAAGCACATTCCATCCCTACCCCTTCTTTTTATCCCAGGAGCGGATCCACACACTGGCAACTGGCAGTATTCTGTGTGGAGGGCTTTGGTCCATCTACTGGCTAGCAGAATTTTTTACTTTGTCACAGTACGGGGGTGAGGGCGAACTCCTGGAATCTAATTATGAACTGAGCCAGAGAATTATGATGAATCCTGATTCCTATAGGAAGTATGTATATCACTAAAGTCATTTTGGAACTACACTTTGGGTATATTTCTAAACTAGGATTGGTGACTGACCTACATCTCTTGACTGTGTAGGGCAGAACCTTACTTTTGTATAGATTTTGACCATAGCGTATAAATCAGTGAAGCACATTTCATTTTCTGTAGTTACTACAGATGTACACTATAAATGCCATCTTACATTATAAGGCCGACATCAGGTCAGCACCAATCCCTGAAGGGTACATTCTGTGACTGGCTACCTTTGTGCAGCTATTGAACTGAGCTGGACGATTGTCTCACACGCTCTGCACGTGCACATGTGCATACATGTGTGCTCATGTATTCATGTGCAAGCAGCCCAGAGTCTCCTAGCCAAACTGTGCAGCAGTGGTCAATAACTTAAAAGGCAGACACTGGAAGAAAGCACTCTGACTATTTTCACAGAATTTACAGTGAGTGAGAATCTATAAAATCCACTCACTTTAAAAGTCTGAAACCGAGTAGTCTAAAGCAAAAGACCCAGGGACTTAAAATTGCTTCAGTTTTGTTTCCTCATTAACAGTTTTACTTAAATAGCACCTGGCAACTCCAGACACAATGCTAGGCAACGGTCATTTTGGTGAAAGGCATGCTAAACAAGCAGTCCCTAAATAAAAAAGATTGCTTGAGTAGAAAACAATGCATGGTGATGCCATTATGCCTCCTCTATACGTTGTCTCTGATGATCAGCCAAAGGGGGGCGGCAGCCCCTGATAGAGAGAAAAGAGGAGGCATCTACAGATGTGTAATATACCATTGAGTGCCTGGCACCATGCCTACGGGTATAAGAAGACATTTTCCCTTTTCCCTCATGGATAGGCACAATCAATATTCCAGTGTTAGAAGAGGACTGTGTGCTGTGGAACAAAACCTTCAGAAAGTGAGGTTCCTAGCATGACGGTACATCTCTGTCGGAAGACCACCACTGTGAGACTGCCAGCACAACAGAAACATCGTAATACGGCAGGCGGAAGCCCACCGCCTCAGGGTTCTTCTTGGGACCGGCGGTACAGTGGTAAGACCATAAACCCATAATCAGGCCATAGTGTTTTCCGGTTGCTATCTTGGCTATCCCCCATTCCATTGTACAAGAAAGAAGACCGCGCTGATCCTAAAATCTTATAGGTTAATTTCAGTCCTAGGTATACAAGAGATATACAAGAGAACTTAAGAGTGGTAGCAGTGACAAAACTCTTTATGATTGATGGAAGAGATTATTGTATCAGAAATTGAAACAAGTTCTGAAAAGTGACCATTACAGCCATGAACAGATATTCTGTCTCCCCTCGATTTTTGAAGACAAATTATGCCTGCTGTGTAATTTGTGACACTGCATTTGATCTAGCTGCATAGAATTATTTTGAACTATGTTGAGTGGTTAAATGCTTTATTCTGAGTCATTGGTATAAGTTGTAATTGAAGTACAGCATACTCAATATAGCTATACCACAGTTAGGACCTATCCATATGCAAATCAGACTTGATCTTGTTACAGTAGGAATAGTACAGACCAACCTGCCAAGCCAGGCCTTTTGTGAACCAGAACACAAGCATCCCAAGACATGTTTTGCTATGAGTGGGGATCTTCAGTCAAATGTAACTTGTTTTCAATGGCGCAGTGAGCATAGGGCCCCCAAATGGACATTTATTAACTAGCTGTCAGAACCAGTAATAACACAATAATTATCCATGTGTTAAAATAACATAAGACAACCACTTAAACATATATGTTAGAAATGGCCCTCTCTGCAGGGTCATCCCCAAACCTTTTGCCTTCCTCCTCCTCTTTTTGTTGAATTCTTTGTTGTTAGTTTTAGGACTTTGTGCACTTTACCAGTGCTAAAGTGTTTGTGCTATCTACTTAAAACATAATAGATGTTGTGTACCCAATTGGCATATTTAATTTACGTACAAGTCCCTGGTAAAGTGGCACTACATGTGCATTACATTAAATCCTACTAGTGGGCCTGCAGCAGTGATTGTGCCACCCACTTAAAAAGCCCTCTAAGCATGCCCCAGGCCTGCTATTGCAGAACCTGTGTGTGCAGTATTAAACTACTATATTGACCTGGCAAGGTAAACCTCTTGCCAGGCCCAAACTGTCCTATACATATAGGTCACCCCTAAGGTAGTCCCTACAGAGCCCAAAGGGCACATTGGATATGCATATTTATGTTTTACATGCTCCGGTAGTGAAAGAGTCTATAATCATATTGTAGGCCTATCTCCTGTAAGATAAAATTGGAGTTGCCTTACTACATTTTATAAGTGTAGTTTCCAAATGGGAAGAGATACTCCCTTCAAGTTTGATGTCTCTGTTATAGTAATTTAAAATCCTAAACTATAGTGAAGGCTGATTTTTAAATTACAAATTTATAAAGTAGACATTTTCTTGCCTCAGCCATTTGGTGCCTGCAGCCTATCTTAGCTCACTGGACTGGGTGTATTTGGGTTTTGTGTATTCCTCCTAGAAGGCCTCGCATAATGGAAGCTTCGGTGTGGCTTAATGGGCCATTACCGGCAGGATAGATGGGAGGAGCCTGGGCCCAGCCTGGCTTATATCTGAATAGGCTATGTCCTGTCACCACACAAAGGGTTGCATAACCCCTGTAGTTAGTTTGAAGCCAGGTCAGAGAAGGCAGAGCATCTGTGCACTTCAAAGGCATGCCCTAGAAGCTTCTCCCCACTTCAGAGGCACGACTGTGGATAAAAGGAGAACCTCATACACCACCACTTCAGTACACTTCTGGATCTATGAATACTCCATCAAGAAGAAATGCTGTGCTGCTGAAGGACTGCTACTCTGCTTGACTGCACTCTTATTGACTCCTGCTCTGCTGACCTGTTGCCCTCTTGCCTAGGTGAAAAGAACTGGATCTGCATCTCTCTTGAACCCAGAGTGAGTCCAAAGGCTAGTTCACTGGCCTCTTGATCTGAACTCTCAAGGACATAACAGACTTCCAACAAACCTGCTTCTTCACCTAGACAATGGCATCTGTGAGTCCACGCTGCCAAATGGTGCCACCCCAGTACCACACCCTTGAAAGCGGGCCTAAGATACTCCGCCTTCTGTGGACTCCATGGAACTGATGCATTCTCTTTTGCGCAGTACAACCTCATGCAGAACCGATGAATCGACACCGCTGTGTAGATTGAACCCATCAAAAAAGACTTGCATCGTCTTAGCTACTTGCATCTTGAGACCGACACATCGTCTACTGAGCCGCCACTGTGCAACTCTTTCCCAGAGCAGGTCCTCGCATCTCCTGTTGACGGCAGCCTCAGCGACAACACTAAAACTCGCATTGCAGCTTCACTGATCATGGGAACTGACGCATCACCTTGACTGTGCCACGCATCCCCAATGCCGCTTTTCACATCACAAGCCCCATTGAGGGATCTTTGACTTCAATGCAACAAGACTGCACTACACAGCCTCGCTGCATTTGGAAACCGACGCATCGTCTTGGCTGTGCAATGCATCTTCAATGCGGATCCACACCACACTCCACAAACCAGGAATAGAGGTACTTTTGTTCAGCTGGGCGAACTGGGTCTCTGTAGCCTGCCTGCACTCTATCGCAGTCGGCCTGAACTTGTGAGTTTGTCCTGGTCCAGCACGACCGGATCTTCACAGTTGACACTTTACACTTTTTGGCACTATTTTAATTAAGAATTTTGAAATTCAATATCTCTGATTCTACTAATTGGATTCTTGCCATTTTGGTCTTGGTTTATTTATTACATTTTGATTTGTTTTTCTTTTGTGTGGTGTTTTTACTGCTTTACTGTTGTACAAATACTTTACACATTACCTATAAGTTAAGCCTGACTGCCCTGTTCCGATCTACCAGAGGGTGAGCACAGGTTAATTTGGGGTTGGCTTGTACCTTACCCTGACTAGGGTTGTGGTTGCTGTCTGACCACGGTTCATACATCAGTCAACCAGTAACCCAATTTCTAACAGTATGCAAGAGACATTTTACTAGGAAGTTCTGTAATTGTACTGTGAAGTTCGGTTTCAGATCCACGCAGCTTTAACCCAGAATCAAACACCTGGTGAGTTGTAGGCAATGGACCTATACATTCATAAGTGGTAGTTGCATGTAAATGCAGCTATTCTGTTGCGAAATGCTCTAAAATACAATGCCCCCTCTTGCAAAAGGCTATTACAGTTGAAAACATTACATACATGTGGTATGTGCAATAAACAAATCGGAGGCAAAGGTTGATGAAAACAGTACTGTGTGACTAATAATGCCTATTTTTATATCCCAGTTATAATGTGACGGATTTCCTTTGTTGTTAGCCATTGACCTTCTATTCACCAGGCCACATAATGATTCCAGTTTTTTATTACCTGGTGACTGATCATCTGGAATAGTTCTTTTGATTAGAGCCATGTTCCGTTAATTACCTTGTCTAAGTGAGTAATCCAGGTAAAAATGATGGAGTGGAGAGAAAGCCAAGTTGCCCAGACACTAAGGACTGTTTTGCATGGATGTCGGTTTATATCTGAGATCGCTATGTGTACCGCTGCTTCCCTAATTTTGGTCGTGTGGATTGTCTGTCAGACACACAATTTGCAAAACAAAGGGTGGAAGAAATTAGTATCTATCTTTGTCTGTATGTGGTATTTACATAGCACAAACCTGGCCAAAAGACCAAAAGACAGTGGACCATTCTACAGGGTCAAAGCCAAGCATACAATCAAGAAATAATAGGCAAGAGAACTGGATTCTGTTTCAGTTCTGTTACAGCATTGTGATATAGTATTCTTTAAATACGTGCACTTACAACTCTTTGCTAAATTGGAGAAGCATGGAAGTGGTTCTGATGGATAGGGGGGATGTTGGTCCAGATCCTACCTGCATAGATTGAAAGTGCCTGCTGCCTTATTATTCCTTTTTTACACTTTTAGTGTCCAGTCTGATGATTCCCTGACTGTGCTTGTGTCGAGAGCCACCAGAGATGATGAGCTTGTTTCCAGGAAAAGAGGGGGGTGCTCATCGAGACAGCTGCATTAAACATTTTTTCTTTTCTACATCTGAAAAAGTGTCCCTTCTTCTGCACCTTCGTGAAATTTGGGGATGTTTACAGAACCCTTCCGCTCCATTTGTACAGTTACCTAAATCTGTTTTCGGAGGTTATTGGATGCAAAGAATCTTTGGCAAGGTATATGACTGCCTTCAAAGTTATTAACTTATGGGTGTCTGTCTTTCCAGTGACCACCCCAGAGGCCAACCCATATTTCCATCTCTAACTATAAACATAGGGCACTGTAAAATCCATCATACTTGCAGGTTTTTCCAGTTGTTTTTGCACACTGAAGTTGAATTTCAGTGTTCAAAGAGGCTTGTGAATCAGGCAGTTGCAGCTCACTGGGCAGCGCACGAGGAGAGTCGGGGTAGATGAATACATTTACATTTAATAAAAAACAAATTTAAAATGTAAATGTACCTCCTCCGCTGCACGCTACTCCTCTCTCCCACTCCGTTGTTGCACGCAGGCACAGGCTCCCAGCCGCCCTGCAGCCAATCCTGACGCTGCTCAAACTAGGAGCCTGTGCAGCCTCTCTCCAGCCCAGCAACCGGGTTGCTGGGCTGGAGAGAGCCCTGTGCGCATGTGTGTTTGGCAGGCCAGAGACGGCCAGCCAAACACACATGCGCTCTGAGGGGAGTGTACTGTGCATTCCCCTATGCTCGTCACCCCAATGCCCCGCCCCTACAGAAAGGATTTGCAGAGATTGCTGTTGGTGGGGGGAACGATGCTCCTCCGCCCGTATGGAGGAGCCTCTCCTGGAATCAGGTACAGTTTTATTGGATAATAAACCAGCTGAATGAGCACCACAACTCCAGAGGTCTTTACCTGAACTGCTGATGAGTGAAGCTACGTCTTCGATTCATACATGCTTACCTTTATTGTTTCTTAGTGAACTGTTGTCAGAAGGTGGCTGATGCGAGGTATCTTCCTTTTATTTTGCATCATGGTACCTGTGCTAAAGAATCAGGTAACACACTTCATTTGTTCTTAGGGTCCTACTATATCAATGTTTTGTTGGTATTTCATCAAATAATAATGTATTTATTTTATTGAAAACATGTCACTGGATTGTAGAAATAAGTAGAGTAAAGAAAGTATGCCTTTTCTTTTATTTAGATACCACGATCAACAGGATGTCACTAGCAACTTTCTTGGAGCAATGTGGTTAATTTCAATAACTTTTTTATCGATTGGATATGGTGATATGGTACCTAACACATACTGTGGAAAAGGAGTTTGCTTGCTCACTGGGATTATGGTAAGCTTGTATTTCTTTCTTCCACTATGTTAATTCCCAACTTGTTGTGCTGTCGGCATTGGGTGTGTTTCCTCTATTTGTCAGATACTGAAACATGTAAATATGCAGTTGCTGCGCTCTGAAGGGGCGGGTGTGGCGCACGGGGGGTGAAATAGGGGAAACAGTTAATAAAAAGTTAAATAAATAAAATCTTACCTGCTCTGTTGCTGCCATGCCGCTCCTCTTTCCCCCATCACTCCAGGCACAGGCTCCCAGTCTGCCCTGCGGCCAATCCTGAAGCTGCTCAGAGCAGCATTTGGATTGGTTGTGAGCGCCCATCCAGGGTGCTCACATGCAGACTGGGAGCATGTGCCAGCTCTCTCCAGCCTGGCAGCACAGTGCTGGAGAGAGCACAGTGCGCATGTGTGTTTGGCCGGCTAAGACGGCCAGCCAAACATACATGCCCACTGAGGGGACTGCACAATGCACTCCCCTTGTCTCCATCATTCCCCATGCCCCCCCCACAACAAAAGGATAATAAATACAGTTTATTATACTTTTGTTGTAAAACGTTTTCAGCAACGGCTGCTGGTGGATAGGGGGGGTGATGCTCCTTTGCCATAGCGTAGTAGCCACCCCTGTAAATGTGTACTGAGATGCTAGAATGAGACTTGTAGAACAATAAACAATCATCTGGTTAGTTAACAGTATGACAAGATGCTTTTTTGGACAGGTATAATTTCAGATCTGGCACCCTTAAAAGACATCTGCATTGGTCTCCTCTAATAGGAGGATTCTTAAACTATGTGGCTAAACCCATGCTAGCTGAAGGGGGCGGCTGGTAAAATTGACCAACCTAACATAAAAGCTCTAAAGGAAGATACAGTAAAATATACTTATATTTATGTATAGTATGTATATAGCTGTGTCCATGTTGTGGCTCATTAGCTGCACACACTATTAATGTTCTATAGTTTGCCCTATTGTATGCATGGTTCAGAGATTTACATTTCAATAGAAAAGGAAACCATTTCACCTAAGGTCCTGCTAGCAGTTAAGTTGAAAACACAGCATGTGGCAAATAGAATTTCAACGAATCTTCAGGCAGAAAAACAATGTACTATTTTTGTGCTGTGTGTCATTTTGTGAAGAGGAGCCCATTAGGTGAACTTGGTAATGTGCTAACAATAACAAATCTACCTGCTCATCTACTAAAGAATGGGTGGTAGTCTGCCAACAGTCCTGTTCAGCATAGCCGCCCCACCATTATATAATACTCTCAATCTCAGTGCTTAACTTGTGCTTGTTGTTTCCGGTGCTGAGCACTGGCACTTATTTTTGAGGGCCGGCTTTTATTCTTCTGCCTCAAGCATTTCCTGTGAGAAAAAGACACAGTTGGGAAAGACGGAGGAAGAGAAAAACAAAAAAGCGTCACAATGGGAGAGAGCAGAAAGCTGCAGGGGCAGGGAGTGGCTTTAAATGCATTGAAGAGGGCTGAGGTGGCTTCAGGATTACGCTGCCTCAGTATTCAGTGCTTGCACATTTAATTGTAGCAGCTGCGTGTTTCAGAGGAGAGCTTTGGGCACCGGCACGTTTTTATTTACAAATTAAGCACTGCTCAATCTGTCCTAGTGCCTGTTGGATGACACGCAAATGAACTGCTCATAAGCAAGCCCAGTAAGTGGTGTACGACTCTTTAGCATGGCTACTTGCTTATTTCCAGCGTGGCCTCTAACAGAATCAAGAAGCCTAATTATTGTTTCTCTAACGTCGTCTGTGGTTGAAAATAATGAAACTAAAGAGTATTTGTTGATGGGTCCAAACGTTGGTACAACCACAATTTCCCTTTCCTTTATGGAAAATAAGAACACATCTAGGAATTGTTTGTACTTTAAAAAAAAAAAAAATCTCCCTTTTCCAAAAGTGGCTTGCCAGATTAGTTCAGCTATTGTGTGCCTTCTCAATAAGAATGTATTAAATGTGTGCAAAGGAACCGCTTTCCGTAATGCAGTGCATACTCAATAATATGTGGAATTTAACTTGAAGTTGCCTCGAAGTATAACATGAGCATTGTATTCTAATGGCTAATTATTGTGGTTTCATGGTTGCATTATTGACCACAAGAACGTATATTATTCTTACTATCCATTTACTTTTTCATATTGTTTATCCTGCGAGAACTGTGTATGGTGCCAGGGGTTGTCAACAATATTTGATGTCTTGTATGAAGAAATCATGAAATACATTTGCTCTCAATTGTAAAACTTTTTCTGCATTCAAATCTCAATTAGGTGTTTAAAAAGTTGAATTGTGTTCGGAAATTAAGAATCCTGGTTTACTCATGCAAATGTGCACATTTCATTTTGGGAGTTTCTGCATTTGCTAGGGTTTGTTAGAGGAAAGAAAACAGGGATTTTTACAGGGGAGAGCAGGGTGTGGAATGTTGAAAAAGATAGCATGTCCAATGGACAAAGACCTCTGAAAAGCTTCATGTTTCATAATGAAATCCCATGCCCTACATCCTCCCTAACTCAATTATTTGGGCTAGTACAGAAACATGAATAAAGTTTTATTTTTTATTAAATGAAATGCTGCCCTTTAAGTCCTGGGAAGCAACACAGAACCAGCGGGCAGGAAGGGAGGCCTCCTTCGCTAATGCTGTTCACTGAGAAAAGCTGCTGAGGCAATTGGGATTTTTACACACATTGGAAAGTGAAATGTTTTTCTCTACACTCCACTGCATCAACCAAAAATTAACTTAATATATTTCTTCTCTACAACAGCCATTTCACATACTCATGTTTCTGTGATGACGGATTCTTTTCTGGGAATAGATTGGTTCCGAGACTTAATAAAAACACTTTAAATGTAACTTGGTCCAATCTGTGGTACGCGCAGCAATTCATGTATACGCTATAAGGCACAGGAACGCCATGGTACAAGTTATACAGGGCATATGGACATTGTTTGTGCAAATCATCGTAGTCAAATCTTCCCAGCTTGCATGTGCCTGCAGACGAAATTAGTGGCATCGCAGACCGAGGGAGAGCAAAGTGCAACTATAGGGGCATGACGGACACTCATGTGAGGCCTATGGAGAGGAACATTATTATGCCAGGCCCCCAAAGTAACTTCCATATGAGGCTTGCAAGAAATTGAGTTACTGGTTGCAAGATATGAAACCCAACTCAGTCAGTAACCACAATCCTTGTCAGGGTGAAGTCACAAGTAAACCTCAAATGAACCTATGATTAACCTTCTGGTAGCTTGTCACTTAAAACTCAGTCTTAACTTAGAGTCAATAAGTAAAGTACTTACGCAGCACTTCAACCAGTAATAAAAAGAAACATAACACAAACAAAATCCAAAGCCAATTTACAAAAATAAGTAAAATAAATAAATGAAAACCAAAATTATAGCAATCCAATGGTAGAACCAGATATATGCAATGTTAAAGATTTTTGTGAAAATAGCACCAAAAAGCACAAAGCGCCAATTGTGGCTATCCGATGGCGCCAGACTGGGACAAAGTCACCAGTTGAGGCCAACCATGATGGAGCGTGGAACGCATACAGGGATCAATTGAGACCCCTTGAGCAAGAGTACCTATAATCCTGGTTGCATAGCATTGCAAGATCCCGTGCATCAAGGATGTGTTGTGCAGCCAAGGCAATGGAAAGTCCTGGTGTGGAGATGCTTACACCCACTTTGCACATTTAAATTATTTGTAATTCCCCACTCAAGTGGTGCAAAATGTACCCATGGCCTGTAAATTAAATGCTACTGGTGGACGTGCAGCACTAATTATGGCACTGACTCAGAATCCCTTTAAACCTGTCTCAGGCCTGCCATTGCAGACTGTGTGGGCAGTTTAAACTGCCATTTTGTCTTGGCAAAATATACCCTTTGCCAGACCTAAATCTTCCTTTTTACTACATTTACATCACACATAGAATAGGATAGTCCCTAGAATCTGGATAGCCTAGAGGGCAGGGTGAAGTGTATTTAAAAAGTTGGACATGTGCTTTTAAGTTTTACATGACCTGTTAGTGAAAAAGTCCTAAATTTGTTTTCACTACTGCAAGGCCTACCTCTCCCATAGGATAAAATTGGGTTAACCTATTACATTTAATAAGTGCTAACTTTCAATAGAGAGCACACATGAATGCCGGGTTTGGTGTCTAAAGAATTGTAATTTAAAACCCTCTTTAATAGTAAAGTTTAATCTTAAATTCCAATTCAGAAAAGGCCCCTTTTAGAAAGTTAGCGTTTTCTGCTCCTAACCATTTGGTGCCTGTAGGCTGTATCCTGGGTAATATGACTGGGTGTAGCTGGCACCTGGTCTTTGCATATTGCTCCTGTACAGTGAGACAAAGGGGGAATAGATGATGGCAAGATGGGCTGTCTCTGACCTGATAGCATGGAGGAACTGTCACCTTGCAGGCTTGCATATCTCAAAGCCTCTGCCTGAGCGCTCTCACACTGAGTTTGACACTAGTCTTCTGTGTCCTTAGACAAGCTGGGGGCAGGGCAGAGAGGCAGGAAATTCCCATAAGGGTGAAAACCTCCAGAATCTTCTCCTACTTCAAAGCTGGCACCATGTATAACTATTAGAACCTCAGACCCAACTCTTTAGCACACCTTTGGACCTGTGGGAGACTCAGAAGGACTGTTATGTTGCTCTGCAAGAAGGACTGCTACTCTGTTGCCCTGCTGCCTGACTGAAAAGTTTAGGACCTGCTTCTTGAACCCAGGACCAAATGGGTGACTCTAAGGGCTAGTTAGCTGGTCTCCTGATCGACGCCTCAGCAACAGAAAAGACTATGCTGTGGATAGCATCCTTGACAGTGACTCGGGACTCCCCATCGCAGTCCCACAGCATTCTTAAAACCATAGCAGTGGGACACATCCTTGACGTGGGATCTCGCATCGCTTGCAACTAGAATTTAAGATACTTTGTATAGCAAGCTTAGCTTGGTCCCTGTTATGCCGGCGTTCCATGAGGTCAGTCTGAACTTGTGATTTTTATGCTAGTCTATCGTGACCAGATAATCACAATTGTGGCTTTGTGCATCTTGGCGCTATTTTTACCTAAAACTTTAAAATTGCATACCTACCATTCTACTGATTGAATTTTTGCCATTTTGGTCTCAAATAATTTATTAAAGGTACTCTATTTTTCTAAATTGGTGTGAGGATTTCCTTGTGTTGCATTTTCACTTTATTACTGTTTCAAGTGCTGCACAAATACTTTACACATAGTCTCTAGGTTAAGCCTGACTGCTTTGTGCCAGGCAGCAGGAGGACTAAGGACAGGTTAATTTGGGGTTTGCTAGTGATTCACCCTGACAGAGATTGTGGATGCTGCTGACTAGGGTTCACCCTCCCCCCAACCAGTAACTCAATTTCCTACATTATCTGTATCAGGTTATGTTTAGTATCATAGTCAGCTGAGATATCAGAATTGCCTGGGCAAACAGAGTGCCAGAATGTTTTCACTTCAGATGAATCACAATCCTAGCCTACTGTGTCCCAGAGCCATTTCATGTCATCTGCTGTTCTGCTGATAAACATTTCCACACTGCACTGTCTTGAAGTCTGTCACTTTGCAGTGACAGGAGCTTTGATTTCTGCTGGTGTCCTTTCTGCGCAGATGAAGGTTGGCTAGTGGCTGTTAATGAGGAAGTGACCATATTTTCTGTATAGTCTCTCTTGTAGCTTAGTGAGATTTATTGATGCCATCTAGAGGTCGCCACCAGTCACATATGCGACCCCTGGCTTGCCCTTTGCTACTCCTGGCACTGCCTTAGCAACTCCTGGCCTCAAAGGTGGCAAATTCAGTGCCAGGAACACAGGGGCAGCTCGTCCTTATGGACGTCAATTGGGGCTCCACACTCTGTTTTCTGTCAATTTTTGTATTGCACCCATAGTGAATAATATGCTATTATTCACTGTGGGTGCAATAAAAATGGAGTACAATTAGCTGGAATACTCCCTTCCGTGGCAGCTGAGCTAAGTAAAAAATGCTTTGAAATGTATGTTGTGTGCGTGCTTTCAGGTGAATGTGTGTTTGTTAGAGAGAGTGTATGTAAGTGAATTTGTGTGTATGTGTAAGTGAGTGACAGTGGAGGTCAAAAGGCGTATGATGTCACTTCCTCTTCCCCTGGCATTTCAGTGAATTGACGTCCATGGTAATAATCCATGCTGTTACTTTTTTGCCATAAGGTTATGGTTATAATACACGTTATTGTGTGAGACAGCACATCCCATGAACCTATTTTTTCATCTAAAATCATGTCTAATGCAATTGAGTGAATTAGTAACGTGCACCTTTTTATTGCTGCTGTGCATGCTATGTAAATTGTCTTGAGTGGAAAGTTTTAGATCAAATCATCACAGCTTTTTCACTATAGTTGAATCCCCTCCTGAACGATACGCACCTTGCTCTTGTTTGCAGGATTGCAGCAGGGCAGGTCCTTGTAGGCAATTCTCTACTGGACAAGCACGAGCATCAGGCAGAAAAAGGCAGTGAGGGCAAGTGTTAAGGAAGGTGCTGGGTTCGTCTGCCATAGCATGTTCCCAAGGTATGTCTAGGGAAAGAGAGATGAGAGAGTATGTTACAGTGAATAATGGAAAGCCAGGCCAAAGTGCAATCCTCCTATATTTCGAAATATCAATTTGTACCAAGAAATTGTGCCTTTCTGAGTGTTCGACGGGTTCATGATTATTTATCCTATATGTGGGAATGATGTCCACGTTCACAGTAGTCAACCTTCTTTCACTAGGTTCGCTTGAAAGCACCTACTGAGAAACACACAGAAGAGTCTGAGACCCATTACTACTTATGCATATATAAATTAATGTTACTTGAACCCTATTAAATGAATGTTATAGATAACAAAAATATGTAATAATCATATTGTGTTAATGTTGTTGCGTGGACGCACATCCGGAGTGTATAGTCTATTTCCAGGTGTCAAATTAACCGTACTGAATTTAGTAAAAAGGAAACACAGCCCTACATATATTCAGGATTCCGGAGTGCAGTAAGAATCAGTCGCCAGCAGGTGACTCCTGTGCTGCTGTTGCCATTTTACCATGCTCTGGGTAGCATGAAGTGCCATTTCCTAAACACATAAGGAGTGGCTGTGAAAATGCAGGGCTTGCTTTTTGGTTTTGTTAAGTGCCTTCAGTTTATTTATTTTTTTGCCCTCTATCTGATTCTGATTGCAGCTGAAGTTTCTATTCTTCACATTTTCATCCCAGATTTCACTGTGCTTGTCTCGGTGATATTTGCACACGCCAAGGTGTCTTATTCCCTTCTTTCTATCCATGTCTGTGTGCCACGGACAGTCACTGCCTTTTCTCTTCAAATGTCCTTCCAATGAATATGTCCCTAATTTTTTATGTTACTCTTTACCACCATTTGTTTGGATAATTTGTTTTGAGTTGTCATTGAGTAATTATTTTTTTTATGTGGCGTGTTACGGGAGGTGGACAGGGTGGCAGCAGTCCTACTCTTTCTATCTGAAGATTTAGAGAATGGTCAAAACTCTTTCATGTTTTGTATGTCTTAAAACTTATAGGAACTGCATAGTTAGAACTGGTACTTACCACTGGCGTAACAAAATGTGAGGGGGCCACCTGCAAAGTACATGGAGAGGCCCTCCCTTCCAGACTCACTCAGGAGCTCTCGGGCCAGGGTACGCTTCCAGTGGAACATACATGGCAACGAGACTGCTTTTGCAATAGAGGTAAATAGTTCTACAGCCTTTACTGTTTCTTATCATCTTCCAGACCTGCCCACTCACACAATGCCACTGTGTGCCACACGATATTTGCTACTCTGACCTGGTGAGGAGTCGATATCACATGGTGGGAACACAATTAGCTGGAAACCTCTGCAGAGAGCAGGTTTCCAGCTAATTGTTTGGCGGTTTCGCTTCACCGATGTCCATTATGAGGTTTGAAACCTCCCCAGGACATCATTGGCAGCCTCCAATGCTTAATTTAGGTTTTTGACAGATGGGAGGAGGTGTCGTGGGAGGGGGAGCTGTGAAAATAGGAGTGCCTTGAGCTGTACTTGGCACTAAGCCCCACCCCCTTCATGGCCCGGTCCTGCTCACACAGCACAAAAAATTCACAAGTTGGTAGGTCTGCATCTTCAGTGGCGCACAAGCTAGTGATTTTTCAAATGTGCCAAGCAGGTTGCCTAGGTTTTATGATGCTATGGGAATTCCAATTCCTAAACAGTCATAGACCTGCATCTCATTAGGATCACTTCAGTGAGGTGCAGAGGCTTGAGCCAGTCGACCTAGAAGGGCAAAGGTACTGTACATTGAAGTTAATACCTGCTTATCCAGTCTGCCCTTGCATGATTTTGCATTTACAATTGATCAAGTTACATATATGTTATCACCTTTGCCAGCACCACCTAGTGGCCTCGTCCAAAACCCGAGATTCTGGAGGTAAACCAAAAATTATGTTCACTTTTCCACACAGGGTGCTTGCAAGACAGAGAAGGAAACACCATACGTATAGTTACGTTAAAATGGTGCCCATTTAGACAGTCATCGTTTAAAGAATACAAGAAATAGAGACCTAAAGCCACAATCACATTTTCATAATATGCTTGACATCAATTTTAAGGGTGACAGTTCAATATTAATGAATTCGCTTGGGGCCACATATGAAACTATACATTTTTTCTGGCATTTACATTTTTATGTCTGGTAAATACAAGACTCATTAAGCTAGAAGGTAGGGGCAGTACAACAACTTTGGACTCTACATTTGTGTTAACCCAAACTCTAACTGTGGCTGTCTGGTGCCACAATAATTATTCAAATATACTTTAAATAAAGATATATACCACCAGCATATCTCCGCCCGATCAAAACTTGTGTCCAAGCAGATAGGGCAGCGGAATATACAGGCATTAAGGCATTTAACTGTGTGTCAGTGTCTGACAACTAAGAGCTTTGCTTAGAGCTGCAGAGGAAGGCTACCTGATTGTGGATCTGTGGGAAGTCGTCACCCACATAAACAACCCCGAGTCTGTTCGTATGTTTAAAGCAAATAGAAATAACTAGGCGGTCAAAGCCAAAAACCAAACACAATGGGGGATGAATGACAACCTTTTTTTGTCTCTCTGGGAAGAAACGTGAGGGAGAAGAAATGCCAGTTAGTCGATGGTCTTGCAGCCTCAAATTATTTTTACAAAATGTGGGCTTGATCTGCAACGGAGATTCAACTGAGACATTCTACTGTAGCTTCTCAGTGATAATCTAGTACTGTGTTTTCTCTTAGTCCGTGAAGTGGGTAGGAATGGGACCATTTTAGAAGACTGTGTGACTGCTGGAGCCCGCTGTGCCGCAGTCAGACACAAGATTCCCAATAGTAGCAGTGGGACTTGGACATCCCCCAGCAACTGAAAGTCGAATGAGGTCGGTGTGTAAAACAGCGTTACTGGATATTGGAAGTTGAAGGTGCCATTGTGCCCAGTAATGGCATTGACTACCAGAGACCATAAACGATGTAACGGAACAGCACCCCCTCAATTAGAGCGGCTACAAATACAATGTTGCTAGGAAGAAAGCTTACAATAAAACGAAGGTAAAAAGCGTTTTAGTTTACGCACTAAAGTTCATTTTCTTTGTTCAGTTACTCTACAGCGTAAACAAGGAAAAGACAGCGATTAATGATTATAGATGCTGACAAACAGAATACCTTATTCTTCTGCGTTTTCCAGTCGCACTATAAGAATTACTTCCGACCGTAGAGCCAGGTGAGCAGTTAATAGTGGTAACAATACTAAGTTATTGTCACGATGCAAAGGTACAATAATAACGATAGATTAGGCGACATTACGTTGTTTGAGTTTCCCTTAGATGTAGTGTGACAGCCTGTTCAAGTGACGGGCGTCACCTATTTCAATAATTCTCCCATTTGGGTGGCAGGGATTCCTCCAAGGTGCAAAGCCCCACATTCACAACTGCTATATGTTTCTATTGCTTTCTATAGTAAATGGTTCTGGAATTATTTATGAATGTGGCATAGCATGCCACTGTCAACCTAATGTAATGCATTCTCAACGTACATTTGCATACATGAGTTGAAACTGAGCGCAGAGTGCTTACTAGTAAGTAATAGCACTGACCACTATCTAGTAGGAACGCTCACGAGTGATCATCTTTTCAGGAGTCCACTTATCTAAGGTAATGTTTTATTCTGTGCCCTTTATTTGAGGCTGTGCTGTTTTACAAAAGTTATCAATAACAGTGTGAAAGAGATATTAATTCGATAGGTTAAATGATTACTTTGTAATAACAACCAACAGTCAGTGTTTGCTTCTGTGAGAATTGTCATTCCATTTACAATACAAGAGGAAGTGGAAAAACACCTGATGCTAATATCAGGTGTTAACTCTGAGCCCTGGTGAAAACGTAAGGGAGACAGAAAACCACTCCCTACTCCCCGTAGAACTCCTCATTTTAAGCAGTTTGCATTATGCTATGCAACCTCTGGTTTTGCTTTCCTTAAATTAATACATTTAAAAATATTTGAGAAAGTCTTGGACAGCAATATGGAAATTGCTAATCCACATCTCTGCTTGTCCCCGCTGCTAGTTGTAAGAACTTGTGGAGTTTATAACCTAAATCCTGAGACTGACTAATTGTAAGTATTCTGAGCTGAAAGTGGATTGATGTTTCAAAAGCCTTTTATCACAATGGCATGTTTTTAATGTTCTCAGCACTTTATACCCGTGAAGGGATTTTCATAATGGGAAGATGCGTAATTTGAATGAAAACATGAAAAATTGGGTAGGCATGGATAACAAGGTAGGAGGAAGCAAAGCAGTATTTTGTGAGTTTCAGAGAGCCCTTGATTACATTACATAAGGGGTGTAACATGCAACCTGGACAGAACGCCCAAAGAATGAATGGTTTAGCAAACCCATACAAACATTCTTCAGAAACCAAGATATTCTATCATGTCACTAGTCTACCTATTACAGTGCAACAGCTGGATTCCCTTTATTATGGGAAGTACAGCTGAAAAAGGTTCATAGTCATGACCTCCAGCAAAGTGTGTGAAGGAGAAGGAAGCCAATGGAGCTGTGCGATTGAGCAGGTCGGGGATACTGAACACTTTAAGTGATGCAGAATTCTGCATCTATGGCTTGGACATGAATGGGGAAAAAGGGAACAGGGGAGACAAAAGGAGAGAGACCGTGCTTAATTTGAGCCGGCGGTTGCTGATGGGCTCACCAGCACTCATTTTTGGGGACCAGATCTTATTTTTCCTTATTGGCTATTGAGCAAGAGAGGGAAAACAAAGTGGAGAGACAACGAAAAGACAGATTCAGAACACTGACACATGCTTACTTATTATCACAGCCCAGTATAGACACGACTACTTCCTGGTAGGACTTCGAGTCCCAGGATCCCTGCCTGCTGCTCACTGCCTGGGGGCCGGATTGACAACGCGGGCGCTATAAAGCGAGCCGCGCACCCCACTGCACCGCTGCTCTACTTCCTGGTGGGACTTCGAGTCCCAGGATCCCTGCCTGCTGCTTACTGCCTGGTGGCCGGACCGGCAACGCGGGCGCTATAAAGCGAGCCGCGCACCCCGCTACACCGCTGCTCTACTTACTGGTGGGACTTCGAGTCCCAGGATCCCTGCCTGCTGCTCACTGCCTGGGGGCCGGACTGACAACACAGGCGCTATAAAGCGTGCCGCGCACGCTGCTGCGCGGGACGTGCCCAGACTAAGGCCGGGCCCGTCTGCACTCGTCAGAGCCTGTTGGAGGCCGGGCAGGGCACCCCCTCTATGATCTAAGGTAGGGCTCTTGGATGACATTTGTCTGTGACACTGAAGCACCATTTTATGGTTTGTGCTGCTTTCTTTTATTTACAATGGGGAAACGCAAGGCGAGGGGCAGCCCCGTTATGGGTTCTGCCCAACCGAAGATTCCTAAAATCCTTAAACCCACGCAACCACTCTCAAACTGTGACCAATGAGATTGACACTTTAATTGAAGAGGTGGAATTGATCTTAAGTAAGAAAGTGAGAAGTTTGCGGAAAGGGCTGAGGACGGGTACCCTTATCCCATTTCTTACCGCCAGTCCTCACAATAATAGCGGCACACAATCTATCAATGCTTGTCATCAGGCGTCGGATATCCAGGGTGCCACCACAAATGATATTCCCCCTACACTTTCTCCAGCCCAAACTATACCTGAAGCTTCACAAATAGATGCAATCATCCATGAAATTCCTTGCACTAACCACTTTTCGTCATTGGAGACGAAAGTCCTGGACAATGCTCCACTCTGTCATCACTTCATGCTAGAGTAATTCCATTTAATTCCGCGAGCAGTTCTTTGCAAGAGGACCTAACTCCCCTGGTGATCAGTCTGAAGAATTAAGTGGGAGAGTTGAAAACCCTAATCCTTGAAATCCTCAACTCCGTTAGATCTAATGTTTTGAGGAGAGATTCCCCCTGCTCATGAAACTAAGGCAGCCCCATTGAATATTGACCATCACTTAATCTTCGGTCCTTTACCAAGCCCTAATGATCCTCCAGGCAATAAAAAGCCTGTGCACTGTCGGGGAACCCCTGCAACTAATCCTGAAAGTATCACACGCCTTACAGGGGAACCCTATCCTCGTATTAATTTGGAATGGGACAAAATATCAGCGCACGCCCAACCCCCACATTCTACTAGTGGCCACTACATTTATATGTGCAATGTTCCTCCTTTAACCCCGAGATCTCGGGAGGATAAATCCTCGCTTATCAATAAGGCCTTGCATTGGTTACGTCATGTCAGATGCTGCAGTTCAGTTATCCATTCGGATATACTATCAGCCGACCGCCTAAGCAGCAAAACTGGAGATCGGGATGTCCTAAAACTGAATCTTACCAGCCATCACTCGCAGTAAAGGGTTTGCTGTGTATGGAAGCACGCAATCATACACGGAAGGGTATTGCCATCTTTCTTAGTGACCGTTGGCCTGCCTCTGGCACTGGGAGACCGAAATCTTTGTCTACCTTGGGCTCCACAAAGCAGAACAGGGATCTGGGGCTCTTTGCCTCTAATGTGGAAATATCCAGTTCAGCTCTGATGAAGGATCAGGGACATGTTTCTAAAGCAAAAAATGCATGTGAATTCGACTCTGTGGGGAATACTTCTGACATTGATTGACTACATTCACTTGTGTTTCATAATATTAATACAAATTTTTCTCGAGCTGCCTTACCACCCTTTAACAACTCTCCAATTTTGGAATATGTCCCTTCCTGGAGGACGTCATCTTTTTCCAATGGTTCTGCTATAACAACAATCCCTGTTGAGCATTCTAGCACTCCCCATCTTGCTGTTATTTCACATGAATTCAATTGCATTACTGATCCACCATTAGCGAAGTTTCTGTCCTGGAATGTGGCCGGTATTTGCAGAAAATTAGCTGACACTGATTGGGGGGCTTTTATTGATGATTTCAATATTTGTATGTTCCAGGAAACTTGGGCCACCCACAGTACGCATAGGTAGGGGGTTTAGCTCTTTTTCGAAAAAAGCAAAGCCGTCGCGCGCTGGTAGAGCAGCAGGGGGCCTCACTACTTGGGTAAGAATGACGGAGTTAGGCAGAGTAAAAGAACTGCATGTAGACTCCCCCGACATCTTGGCTATAGTTATACAACCTAACTTGGGCCCACCGTTTTGTCCATAAATATTTGCAATAGACCTGACCCTTCTCACCAGCTGTCCCCGACTATAGAGCTTTTGAATTCTATTGTATCAGACCTCTATTCAACGCATCATATTGTTATAGCCGTGGGCTTTAATGTGCCAATTGAGCCAAACCTTGCCTTTGCTGAGGCAACGCAGATTGAAGACTCCATATGGAACATCCCTTTTTACTCCGCCCCGACAAACCCCCCTAAAGCTTGTAATAGGTCTCTGCAGATAATAGACCTTATGATACTCCATGGCCTTCACCCTGGCAATGGACGTTTTCCTGCAGACACCCTGCTAGTCCAACTTTCTTTATGGGGTCTTTTTGGACTTTGTCCTTTTTGATTTGAGGGTTTGGCATTATACAAGAGATGTGAGAGTGGGTAATCAGTATACCAGCGACCACGCCCCTCTTTTAGTAGTATATGATAGACAGTTTCTTTCAGGCGCTATGTCTCCCATGCCTTCTACTGATTTTGAAATTACTAATGTCCTGAAGGTCCCTAATAATGAGCGCGTGATAAGATGGGAATCCTTTCAGAACTCTAATAAACTATGGGGCAAACTATGCGCTTTAGTTTCTAGCCATCAGCTCTTTGTCGACCACTCTTCATTCCCTCCACTCGAGGTTATGACCCTACATTTGGACATTTTTCCAATCTCAAAAACCTATTCTTTAAATCTGTTAGGGAATCAGTTCACCAATCACCTAACTCTAACAACAAGTGGTTTGATAAGAGATGTAGAAAGGCTAAAAGCTCCCTGATAGAAGCATTAAGAACAAAAGATAGAGATGAAATAGCTTTTGCTAGACGTAATTATGCCTCTATATGTAAGTCTTGTAAAAATGACTGGGAAGAGGCATTATGGAGAGATTTGGTCCAGGCCCCCAGGCTCTCAGATTCTAAATGCTTCTGGTCCCTGGTGGCCCGAAAGGATCGAGATCAAGCATCAAAGCCAGAGTGCTACATCTCCCCTGAAGTCTGGCTTACCCATTTTAGGGAACTGTATGGCTCCCCACTTGAATGCGAATCTGCAAGCTATGGGGAATCATCATATTTAGATTTGCCTCCGATTACCCTGACACCCTTCTTACTGACAGAATCAGAGCTTGCCATTACAGCCCAAAAACTAGGGAAGGCACCAGGGCCAGATGGCATTCCCTCGGATATGTATAAATCAGACCTGACCAAATGGGGCCCGTACGTGAACAGAGTCTCAAATGCTGTCTTGGCAACCAGATCTTATCCCCGGTCATGGGAGGAACAACCATCGTACCCATACACAAAAAGGGGGAGAGGGGAATTCCAGGGAATTATCGACCCATCAACCTCTTCGATAATCTACCCAAAATTTTTTGTCATCAACTATTAAGTAGGCTAAAAAAATGGATAGACGATAACCAAGTGCTTAGCCACCTTCAGGCGGGGTTTAGAGACAAAGTAAGCACAATCGACCAGGCATTTTGTTTTCTCTCAATTAAATGGAAAACAGTCGACGTGGATTCGGGTCACCTTTTTGTGGCATTCGTAGATTTGAAATCCGCTTTAGATCTCGTTCCACGCCAAATGCTATGGAAAGTCATGAGCAGAGTGAGAGTTCCCGGTTCTATGATAAACATAATTAGAGATCTCTATACTGCCAATTGTGCCCGAATCCGCTGGGGCTCGAAAGGTGAACTAACATCGGAGATTCCCACACATCGCGGCGTGAGGCAGGGATGTGTGTTGGCTCTTACACCTTTTCTTTTATTTATAAATGCATGCATCCCTTATCTTTTGAAATGCTCCAATGATGCCCCCAGACTGGGAGGGCAAAAGATACCATGCCTGTTATTTGCAGACAACACTTTGTTAATATCACAAACGGCAACTGGCCTTTCTAACTTTCTCTCGATGTTTGTGGCCTTTTGTGTAGATCATGGCTTAGAAATTAATTCAACCAAAACCAAATACATGGTATTTGGGGACATAAGGCACAAAATGAGGAGACTTATTTGCTTGGAGGGTGTTACCTTGGAAAGAGTGGGTGCCTTTGATTATCTAGGGTTGAAACTAGAAGATTCCCATAAATGGCACGCCCACTTGCAGAAATCATCGATGTGCTTGAAACAAAGGGTGGGTGGTATTGCAAGATTTGCAGCTAGGTCCCCCAGATTTGCCATCACCCCCGCCATAGAAATATATAAATCTCAAGCAAGGGGGGGAGGGGGCCTATACGGAGCTGAATTATGGGGCTACTGCAATCTGGAGGACTTAGAAAAAGTGGAAAATTCCTTCTTAAAGACGTTGTTGAGGGTCCCTACCAGTACCCCAACCTTGCCAATTAGAATGGATCTTAACCTCTTTTCCATTAGCCACATCGCTGCTCTAAGGCCACTTTTATATTGGATCTGGATTTGGTCTTCAGACTCCCTCATCCCTTATAGAATTGGGCTGAGTAATCTGGTGAGCACCCGCTCTACTACTAAAATCAAGTGGTGTATTTATGTGGAGCGGCCCTTTTCTATTCTTGGGCTGGGGAACTATTGGACAGACCCTTTTTCCATTCCCAAAAATGCCACCCAGATCTTGAAGGACACTTATTGGCTAAATGTTCAAACATCGTATTTGGCAGTAGCTCCTCTCTCCACCATGACTGACAATTTCTTACAAATCAAATGCCATTATGAGTTCGACATAATACTCTCTCCATTTGCACGTGCCTTGTATATCAGATTTAGAATAGGGGCTCTCCCCCTGTGTACTTTAACTTACAATTGGCCCAATTCAGCTAATAAGTCCAAACTATGCCAAACGGGTTGCGGGAATGAAGAATCTATTATCCATGTTCTTTTTCAATGCCCCGCATACACCAAATAAGGGCTCGCTGGATTATTCCTTTATGTAAACTTATGGGCTTTAGGAACTGCTTACCAGCTTTGAGGATATTTAAATTAGATCCATCTGTGCCATTGGCATGCTCCTTGGCAAAATTTCTCGAATCCATTTGGCACCTCCGACTTGGAATCCTAAAAGGCAAATTTCCCCCACGTATATTGGGTGCGGGCAATGCAATCCCATAGTTGGTGCATCATATTATATGATCAAAAATATATTTCAGACTAAGCACCATTGCATAGTAGCTATTGTAAGCTCCTGATTATACTTGTATATTTATTCAAACCAAATGTAGCTTGTTTTGTTTTAAGCTCTTATTGTATTTTACGGTTACATTTTAAAACCCAATGTTTTTATGTCTTATTTTCCTTTTAAATATTTTGTATCGTTCTTTTATGGTATATTTCCTACCGAAATAAAGTAGATTGATTGATTGATTGACACGACAGTTTAAGGAACACAGTACACATAGAAGAGAGATTACCATGTAAAGGCTCTACGGTAGGCCACAAACTTAGCAGTGATCTTGGAGAGAAGTAGCACCTAGCACTAGTGCTTAATTTGATCCATTGGGGCATGCCAGCACTAATTTTGGGTACTGGCACTTATTTTTCCTCATCAGACATTTTCAGTGGGAAAGTGGGAGAAATCACACAAACATGAAAGGAGAAGGAAGAGAAACACAGAAAAACAGTCACGAGGAGAGAACGAAGGGACCTGCAGGAGTGAGATAAGTGAGTAGAGAGTGTTTAGTAGTCAATTAAGAAGTATGAGGTGGATTCAAGACTCCACAGCCCTGTTATTTTGCAATCCCACATTTAATAGCACTGTCTCAGTGCTTCTGAGCAGAACTTTGGGCCCCGGCGCTCATTCTTTCACAGATTAAGCACCGCCTACCACAGTCAAATGCTGTCATGTGAGCTTCTATAGCCTTGAAAAAGTGTCACATACTAAAAGGTTAGTACATTCAATTTATCATCAGATATCCTCTGCAAATCGAAAGAATAGCAAGCCTCATAGTTTGGAGACACAACTATGTCAGGCCATTATGATTGGGAATTTCTAAGTTTGTTGAAAAATTTGATATAGTGCCCTTTGCTCTTTAAGCACCAAACATCACAAAGAATGCTCTGTAGGCAGCCAAAGCTGTTGTCACCATACAACGTGCAGCAAAAGAGCTGTTTGGAGGACTGGGGTGACATAGCGATTGGTAAGGCCGTTCTGTGATTGTCAGTATTGCCCGTTTCAGAAGCAGAAATGAAGCAGCAAAATGTTGCCACTCACAATGAAGGAAGCCAGTGACTGAAATGAGCTGACCGATTGCTACGTTCTGGAAGCAACATTTCGAGTGACTCTACAGCAGTCCAATAGATGAAGAGAACTACCTATAATCCCTATGTGTACATGTATTTATTTTTTAAGATATTTAGAACAACAAAAGGTTTTGGCTACCCCTAGACCAAAAAAGAACTCCTGCCTAAATCCAATATTTCCCTCTAAATACAAAATATATTGCACTTGTTTCATGAGGGAAACCAGCCTGCCTTTGTGCATTGTTCTAGTGCCAGAAATAATCAACATACCTTTCCATTGGAAAGAGGTCATTCACATCTTCCAGGCAGTGAGCGACCATACATAAAATACCCTCCTTTTCTTGACCTTTGCCCAAGGACAGCTATCCTCTGCCACAGACTGGCACATCTATCAAAGCCATCTCCAAAAAGGCCCATTTGATTAAGCTGTTTGGATTTACCTCTTGCCTCTGAGATATATTTTTTTAAGTGTTTGAAAATGTGTGTTATTGTTAAAAATAAGGTGATGAAGGTGAGTTCATTCAAAATGTATAAATATTGGGTTTTCATTATGTTATGGGCATATGGATGCACAATGATGCACGCTGTAAGCCTGCTCTCTGACCCACTGAATCAAATATACATAATTCTGGATGTTAGTATTAATACATAACACTTGCCAAACGTCATGCACTTCTGATGCTTAAGTTACAATATGATAGTATTTACACTTCTTCCAATGTAAATTCCGAAAACTATTCTGGCTATATGTCAGGACGTGTCACTTTAACACAGAGTTTACAGCATTGAAGCTTGTTTAGAAGGCCTAGAGGGACAAAAACTTGAGCTTTAAGTAGAAAACGTCTCGGGGATTTTTACCTGCAGAAACTGCTCCCAGTTCTCTTGTGTTCTTTATCCCACCTCTTATTGCTTTGTCATTCAATACATTTCTCTTCATTGTCGAAATTCACGCACTTCTTTAAAGTTACTTTTTATTTAGGGTTGTCTCTCCGTGTATTGTTGTTCTATGTGTAGAGAACCTCATTGGCTCTTTTGGTTTGAATAAAAAATAGAAACTGTTTTTTTTAGATATATTCTATTGTAGTTTTTAGTGTTTCCAGCCAATTGACTGATTGGCTGCAAATGTGTATCACTGGACGCCGTGTCACCCTAGTGCAGGAACACAACATTTCTTGACTATCTACACAGAGAAGATAGCCTTTAATCCCACACTATAAGACCGTGAAACTAAAAGCCCTAGCACAGATAACTTTGTGATCACATGTGTAATGTAATGCTTTATTTATTTTGGAGTTTATTGAACAGGAATTAATTGATTGTGTGCAATAGGTCATTCCTTTTTAAGGCCACACTTGATGAAAGGAATTGTAAATGATGTAATTTCTACTTGAAGGCAATCTTTTGCCTTGTGTAGTATTATAAAAATCCGCTTTCAATGCTGCAGTATCTTGAAGTACCCATTGTAGGTGAATATGTTTCTGCAAGGTAGCATAAAGATTCTTTAAAGCACTCTCCTTTTAGAAAGAAATTCCAGATGGTCATTTTCGTTAGATTCAATTAGCATCATGTTTTAAGCATGAATTTGGACGGCCTTTCCGTTTGGGAATGATTTACATTTAGTACAGATCTCAGAAATACGGGCTCCTAATTACCAATAACACCTCTCAACAATTGATAAGGCATTAATTCTCGATGAAGTTGCTATGAAAGAAACTGCAAAGAAAATAGAAGCCTGTTACGATTCTTTGCTGGAGTTCTGTCACTAATCTCATTGTCGTTAAAAAAATGGAAAAACCTTTCACAATTTCACATTTGTAACTCTTTTCCATTTGCTATGTGCTGACTCAACTTTATGTGTAGTTTGAAAACAGCAAAATTGCAACCGGTGCAGAAGCAAAGCCAGTATGTTTTCTGACACCCTTTGTTTTCATCCTGTACATTAATACTCTCCTAGGGCAACATTTACACATATAGAGACTGCCAAAGATGAGAGGAAACTCCACAAGATGGCTATAATGTGTATTGCTACCATTTCATCTTAACATTTTCTCCTTCCAAAAACGGAACGCCCTATGGACTGAATGGCACTTCAAATGGGGGTAGCAGCAAAACGCACTGAAATAAATAACTACTTGGAACAGAAATGCTGACATTTGCCACTAATATTTCAAGAGCAAAAGTGGATTGATGGAGCTGAAATATGGCATGTACAAGAATAAGTCTGGAAATCTGTTTCTTCTGCAAGAAATGCCAATGACTATCCTAGCTAATCGTTCTTTCTATTTTGTAAAAATCCAATGTCACAGAATTATTTAGCAGTACACATTAAAAGGATTACTACCCATAGAGCCCATTAACCAATGTTAGCAGAAATTCATCAATGCTTCCCCCAGGAACATCTATAAAAAACTATATTGAGCAAGAAACCAATCACCATGAAACCTAAGGCCCAACCAAAGCATAGACGATGAAAAGGCGTGGTGAAATACACTGCAGAGTAGAAGTGAAAATGTATTCTGTACTCCATCCTTAGTACTAAAAATACAGAAACACCCTTTGAAACAAAATAATCAAGTTACCACAAATAAAATGATGCACGAAGAGGTACTTTGCCTGCTGTTAGACCAGTTTCCAGGCCACATTAAATTCTTCAACATCGTCAACATCATTAACGAGTAAACTTAAAATGCACCCCTTCATGTTTTTAATCAGAAATTCAATAAACTAAAGACAACTTTCTGAATTTTGTATTACCTAATTATCATCGTTTTTGACCCCTGGTCAACACAGAGGGAATGATTACCATTTCACACCAGTTCCTTTCCTTAAAGGTTTGTCCCTGGACATTATTCCTTATCGAGCAAAAAAAAAAAAAAACAGACGCGATGTACACAAATGATAAAAGACCAGGACAACAAAGGGGAGTTAATCACCCCGTTTCCCCAAACGTAATATTCGTATATTGGCTGTTAAAAATATTTCACTTTCTTCTCATTCCCTCCTTTGATGGTTTCATTTTCTATGCAAATACATCAGAGGCTGACGTTAAAAAAAATAATCCTAACATGTAATGCGTTGGCATGAAGAAAATTGCAGTTTGTTTTGTTTGATGCATGTATATTGCAACAATGACAGATACTAAAGTTTCCATGTGCAGTGCAGAAAATGCAAGTTATTAAAATGGATAAACAATGAAAAATACAGATCAACTGTGAAAAGACAGGCAAAATAGTCCCTAAATCTGATCCACTATACAATTAAGAATAACATAATTTAAAGTTCAAGATAAAAACAAAATATGAATACTAACAACGAATGCATAAACAATTGTGCCTAACATGGTTATCTTCCATCATTCACAGCCAGTGCCATTGCTAACCATTCCAAACTAACCTAGGTATTTTATAATAAAAGGTGGGCTTTATGCTTATGCTTGAAACTCATGAATGTCACTGCTAGATTAGGAAATTGATTTCACAGTTTACCACAGCAAATTCAACAGTTTGACACATTCTGTATGGGATACAACTATGGACATCATTTAGGAGTCGCCAGGTGTCTCCGTTGTGACCCATGACTTTCCCCTTGCGACCCCTGGCACTGCCTTTGCAACCCCAGTGCTGGCATAATCAGTGTCTGGGACACAGTGACACCTTGCCCTCTGGATATCTGTTGGGGCTCAACTCTCCTCGTTTTCTATCAATTTTTTATTACAATAGTAGTAAATAATGTTAGATTATTCACTATTAGTGTAATAAAAATGTAGTACAATTAGCTGGACTATGACTTTTTGGCAGCTTAAGGAAGTAAAAAAAATATTTAAGTGTATGTTGTATGCCTGTTTGCAGTGCATATATATGTGAGTGTCTGTATGTGTGAATGTGTATGTGAAAGTGAAGGTCAAAGGGTGATGGATGTCACCTCCTCTACCCCTGACATTTTGGTGAATTGACATACATAGAGCCAGCTGTTTAGAGTGTAGGTGTAAATGACCAACGTAGCGAGATGGATAAAAGACAACTGCCTCCAACTCAATTTAGACAAAACTGAAGTACTGATCTTCAGGAAGAACATCTCTGCATAAGGCCCCAGGTGGTGGCCTGCAGAATTTGGTCCCACAGCGACTGACCACTCACGCAACCTCAGCATCATCCTTGACGGCCTACTGACCATGAACCAGAGCGCAGCAGCCAGACTCATCCTGGACCTCCCTAAATGAACCCACATTGCCCCTCACCTGAGAGACCTCCATTGGCTCCCCATACAGAAAAGATGGCAGTTCAAGATCCTCACATACACCTACAAAGCCCTCCCCAGCCTAGGACCTGCCTACCTTAACCATCGAGTGAACTTCCACCAACCTGCTAGACACCTGCGCTCCTCCTCTCTTGCACTTGCACACACACACCATGCATCCGTCGCAGCTGCAGAGGGGGCCCCTCCTTTTCCTATGTTACTGCTAAGACCTGGAACAACCTTCCCCTCCAGCTCTGTACAGTCCCCTCGCTGCAGACTTCAGAAAGAGACTGAAGACCTTGCTCTTCAATGAAGACACAGCCCCCAGATATCCCTAGGGGTGACAGTGTTGCACTTTATAAATGCTGTTGATTGATTGACTGATTCAATGCACAATAATGTTAAGCTTGTCCTACAACAGCCAAAATAGGTACGTGGGTTCCAGATCATGGCTCAAATTCTTTATGGTTAAGTAAATCCATTTACACAAGGGTTTTAACAGATCTACTTCGACAATAGGTGTCTAAATACCTTTGTGAAGAAGGTCCCAAATATGCAATTTTAGCTAGACCATTGAGCTAAATATAATTCAATTCACTATAGGTCCTGTTTAAAATGATTTAACTTTGTAGTGATGAAAAGGGATACAAATCTGAAGCAATGCAATGGAAAAAGAAATGTACGTTTTACCAAACTCAATCAGACTGACTTGCCAAAACAACAATATACACCAAAAATTATCTCCTACTTGACTGTAATTTGTGTTTTTGGCTCACCACAAAAAATTAGTGCAAACTTGTGCTCAGTAAATTGTTCAGCCGTGCAGGACCCATCAAAAGTCAACACTGACAAAGCGTGGCCCTAGACTACAGGTGGAGAGTGATAGAAATATTTCCACCCTAGCTCAGTCCCCAGCTTCAGACCATCAGGGTTTACACGTGACTCAGCCAGCCCAATTGTTCAACGTTCTTATAGGAGAATGTCAAAATGTTTCCAAACTATTGACATGGTTTGGTTTGCTAGACTCCTACGACAACAACAGTTGACTATCTTTTTTTCTGACAAAAAAATATTTTTCAGGTATTTTGAGTTTTAAATTGATTGTAATGGTTTTTGTCTCGCTCAGGGAGTTGGTTACAATAATGAATTTTGATGGTGAACTGTTGTACCCATAAAGAAGGTCCAGAAGTTCTTCTGTTTAGTATCTATCTGTAAAGCACTGGACATGGTGCTGTAGGAGTCTACCTGGTATCTGTTAAGGCTCTCCCTTGTCCGTCAGTCTGAAGTCAACCCACAGAAGTGGGAGTATTTGCTTGCATACGTTGTTTATGCTTAAGGACCTCTGCTGTCAGTGATGACATGAAGGCTTTTCATTTATTTCAAGTTAAGTGGGCACTGATGTCATGTGTGATATCAGCTCCTTGATTTAATATAGCTACACCAGCATATATACAAAACCTATAATGTTGGCACAGCACGCCCTAAAGACCATCTATCCACCAGTGATTACTCCGTCTGAGGCTCAAGGGGGCCAAAGGCTGATGAAGTGATTGGCACTCAGTTAATTTTGCTTTGTCTTGGTCCCTGCACCTCAGGAGGGGCCTTACACTATGGGCCAATAGCATCTGAAGTTCAATGAGAAACAGATATACACATTTACTATCTATCGTTAGTACAATTACTAACAAAATCACAAACTGAAACCTTATTTTTCTCACTTTCATCTAGAGAAACTGATCCTTTTTTTCTTTTACTAAAAGTGTCTATAGTTTATGGAAGAGCACACTTTATTTATTGTATAACAAGTTCATGGATGACGTGCTGTACAATTTCACAACAGTGCAGGACTTTCACACAGCCTGACAGTTTAGGTATGGGTTTTAAAACATTTTAATGTGGTATTTGTTATTTTAAAGACATTCTGTTATTTTAAATCATGCTTTTTAATTCTGTACACAAAAATTTCCGATTGATACATTTTAGCCTTCATTTTCTACTACTTGTAGTTTTGCATTTTCACATGCAAACGATTATCAGACTTCAGAGAAAAAAGTCAGAATGTATTCTAGGTGTTAGTGAGATGGTACAAAACTAGATACTAGCAAGAGGACCATTTCACTGTTTTCCAGTCACCCATAAGCTAGAGGACATAGTGTTATTACAATGCCTACATTCAGCATTTGTGTTAACTACACATGTGACGCATATGTTTATATATGGCACTTCATTGCAACACCTGCCATTTGTACGCTATGTAAGTAACAGCTATTACTCGGTGTTTGAACCATAGAAGGATCCGTAGGCCTTTCAAACTTGTGACCTGTAGATCCCATCAGATATCAACAGAAAACATTTACTTGCTGAACTTTCTTGTCAGTTGGAAAGTGATGTGTTTAGTGAGAACGTTTGGGCCTTGGCCTATCTCTAATAATGGTGGGTTTTCAAATTCATTTTCCTAGATTTTTATTTGTAGATTTGTGATGAGGGAAAGAAAAATAACTGGAGGTTGGAAAACCCACCACTGCCATTCCAAGAGGCCTTCCATGAGGCAAGGTGTAAACTATCTGTAGCAAAGAAGAGCGCCAAGGAAGGACTCAGAGAAGGAGGGTTTGACAGGTAGAGTGATAGGAATTTAGTGACAAACAAGACATTGTAGTGACGGGTAAACAGTGGATGGAAAAAGGAATGTGATAGAAGGGGCTATGAAAGATAATGTTCAGTAACTGAAATAGTGACACATTGAAAGAGTGACAAAGTCAGAGAGGCAAAAAAAAATGTGGCAGGAAACTAATAAAGGAAAACTGTGGAAGAGGAAAAGAAAACCGCCATGAGAAGGGCAAAAGAAAGGGAAAGAGATATAGTCACTGGGAAATCCAGTTACCAGGTACAACAGAGTATACTGCATAGGATGTGACAAAATAAAGTGTTAGTGATATAGAGACAGAGTGAAAAAGAGAACTAACAAAATGAAGAAAATCAACTGGCTTTAAGGGCATAACATGACTAGCAAGACGATATAGTCCCCTATCAGTCCTAAAGTACCATGTCCGTATGCATGACAGAGTACACAATTGCTTATCTGCAGTCATAAGAAAACTCTAATTTCCATGCACTCAGACTAATCCTATCAGTTTATGGCTCATACCAAAGTCAAACATCATTATGTTTTGAATGTTACACATGGCCCATCCGAAAAGGTAAAAATTACATATAATAATCCCTTCAAACTATGGTATTAAAACAATAGAATGCAATCATAGAAATAAAAGCACTTAGTGTTTCGATGAAAAATGCATTACAAATAACAAATGCTTTTTACCCTCCGGTGGACAGGGTTTAATACCTGGCAATGCATTGTGTGTTAATGTTGTGGTTGGACTGCACAACCGGGAAATATAAGAGTCTCAAAATTACAGCGCACAACAGAAACGTTTTCCTATGATTATGCATACAGGTATAGTTGGATAAAGAACGTGTTTTAAAGTAAAAGAAAGCACTTAATACATGAATAAATGCACTATATTCTGTGGTACAGTAGTAAAAAAAAAAACAACAGTATATGTCAAATAATTTCTAAATTAGGTTTGTGTTGAGCTTGTGTAGTTCTGAAATGTTTACTTTGAGAAAATCTTACATTTTACATCTACTTTGTCCCAGAACTATTGTCCAGCCCAGAATCAGTTCCCTTCACCTATGGAAACATGCCTTGTACATATGCTGTGTTTAACCCCACAATTGCAGTCCAATACTTCTAAGGGACATTTATATTACATGTTAAAATAGCATAAAAGTAAAACATCATTTATTACCGATGCAAGTTCTTTTCATCAGAGTTCCAATAAAAGGGTAAATCACAATATACGTTTGTGTCTTAAAAGATTTTTAAAAATCAACCAACTGCCAATAGATAATAACCAATAAATTATTATTTAGGAAAATGTAAAGAAGTATTCAAAAGCCTTCTACAATGTGTAGGGAGGCCCTCTTGGATGTACGTTGGTTACTTACTTTAGCTTAGTTTTATATTTCATAGTTTACACGTTTAAGCTGCATCGCTTTTAGCAGTGACATTTACACTCTTTGCTTACATCATATTATTCTAGAAATATATTACATGGGTTGCTTGTTTTAGTGGGCCCTTTCTCGACATATAATCAGTATGTTCTGTTCAAGGCTAGGAACACAGTCCATGATAGCTTAGTGCTTGCTTTGCTCATTCAGAAGATAGCTTCTAACATCTAGATATATCATTGTATCAGAGCTGTGCTTCCAACATGGTGTCGCTTTTATTATATAAATGGTGCACTGACCCACAAGGGGCAGAGGGGCACTCCATCGGTGATCGTAGTGCGATGAATGCAGTGGTCAACATGCTAACAATCTAGCCTCACCAGGTAATTGCCATCCACACTACAGGCTGACTCCTGATGCACTTTCTAGGTATGGTGCTAAGTCTAACCCCTTAGACTGGGCAAAGGCAGAGGATACACTGATTATGCTTTCAGTATAGTCCTAGGGATAGGGTTATATAGGAACGTCTAGAAACCATTACCATGGTTGGTTATTCATCCTCTTTACCATGTTCGTAATGCTGGTCACTTTACTTTTTCTTTTGCATACTTATCACAGCTCATTCTCTCTATGCAAGACTAAGATTGTTTCAGTGAATATATTGAAAACTTATCTCGTATCTCTCTTGTGTTTCGCCTGGGCATGCACGAGTAATACAACAAAATAGTGAGATCTGTTTCCACTGCTTACTTGGGAGTCAAAATGTTCTATGCAGGTTGTCACAATCACCTTACAACCCAGAAGGGTTACAGGTGTAGGAGAGGCACTGTGAGCTAGCCAAGAATTGGGTCAGCATTTTCTGATGGTGTGGACAGACTTAGTCTTCCATCGTCTGAAGTTCTTTCGTCCTAATACACAGTCCTATTACCTTACTGGGAACTGTATAACAACTGTTGTTATAGATGCAATGCTTTCTTTCAAAACAGCTAAACGTACCATCTTACTTCTTTAAATGCAATGCACAATTCAAAAATAGATGGTTTAATTTGTCTGTTGTTGTTCTGTTACATTTACAGGCAAAAAAAGAGATACTTATTAATTTTATGTCAAGACTGAAGGCTACAATTATGTATGTCTCCTTATTTGCACTCAAAAGCTGCCTTTAAAAGCAATAATAGTGAGAGCTAACATTCCAATATAGAACATCCCATGAGATCTAAGCTGGAGACCAATGTAGTCCTTCCTCTGTTTTTTGTTGCTGCTTCATGACCCTGACGTATTTTCTTATCTTACTGTTTGATTGTGGAGTGAGAATTGCTATATTAAATGTTGTTTTTTGTTGTACAGTTCCAATTTATGGAACAGAGATTTGTAAAAAACAGTTTGATATTGTAATGTTGTTTTTATTGTTTGATGCTTTTTAGATTCTCATTTTAATACATGTGCATTTTATAATGATAAGACAAAATGAATTTCAATTTGTACTGTAGCTATTTAAGCTTGACATTGGGCTCTTATTGGACATTTTTGAGCGTGCATCTCATTTTAGTCTTGAGTTTCACTTTAGTAGAAACATTAGTTTCTGTGAATGAGAGTTTAGAAATATGTGCAATAATTAGCCACCATTGTGGTTTTGCCACTTTGGCCCATTGAGTTGCTTTTGATATTTGTCAAAGCAAGAGGTTGGATTTTGGCATTTTTGGGAACTATTTTCGTTTTTAGTTTAGTAGTCAATCTGTTGGTTCCAATTTAGTACAGGTCAGCACATTCTCGCATACACATCTGTGGTTACAGGGGTTGACAGCCAGTTTTGTGTGAGGGAAATTGGTACAAATTATTTTTAGTGAAGTGGTGGAAGATAACTTTCATTAGTTAGCAATATGTCTTAGGCAGAGGAAAGTTTTTCAAATGCATCAGTATGGGAGGTCCAGGAAGATACATTTAAAAGATTAATTCAGAAGCAGGGTGAGCAGTCTTTGAAGGGTGCTTTTCATTCGACTATGAATAGCAGGAGAGATGATGCTCCCTTAGACAAAGAGTATTGATGTTTAACATCAGAAGTTTAAGAACCCCAGAAATAGGGTAAAACATTGTTATGAGAAGCATGTGGAGAAACAATTGGTAAAAAGAATGGATGTTGTTCATTTGAATCTGGATGGTCTCAGCACCATTGAACGATATATTGTTCCACATGGCACAATGGATGGTGTCCTTTGTGGCACAAATGAAAATCAGTACTTTGATGAGGTGTATAAATATGTTTTGAATTTATCCAAAGGAGAGGGATGGAATGGAAGCTCGGATGAGGATTTGACTATGAATAAATGGAAAGTATAGACAAGGTAAGGAATCCTTTGGGAAAGTTCATTTTAATCCAGCAGATATTCATCACACAAGAAACTGGTGACCTTTTGTACATGTAAATTATTTCTGGGTGAGAAGGCCCATGGAGAAAGAGATTAGAAATGTTTTGAAGACAAAATGTTTGAGGTCCTGTAGTAGAAAATAAGACATGCATGTCTTCATGTTTAATAAGTTTTCAATTCAGACTGGATAGAGATCCTAGGAATGGGTTGGAAAGGGCACTAAAGTATAAACCAATTTCAAAACTGAGTTCTGGATGTTATTGAGCCTTTAGTCAGTATATCAGACATGGGTGAAGAAGCACATTGTAAGAAAGTGCTGGTTGATGTTAATTTTCTGCGCTGCTTCAAGCTATATGTTTGTTCCGAGCTGCTAATGCAGCCTGTATTTCTGAGAGGCATACAGCCATATTAGTCATAAATCGGGTAAGTTATCTTAGAGAGAATATGTGGAAAATTCAAAAGGTCTTCTATTTGTCCGACAGCTGGATAAAATGTTTACTGGATAAGGTTTAGAGCTCTTTAAGGAGAGTCTTTGTGGGCAGTGGAGTTTTTGGAAGGGGTAGGGAAGGGCTAGAGGAAGGGGGCTTTTGTCCTGCTGTGGTTTCCAGAGGTTCCAATATAATTCTGGATGAAGGCAGGTGTTCTGTGGATTCCATTCTAATACTGGATTCTTCCCCAAAAGAGACAGATTAAGTAGAGATTGATTGTGAAGAGGAAGAGCAATCGAGTCTTCTATGTCCCGAGTAAGTAAGATGATTTCACTGGTTCTTCTCAAAGAACGGTGGGAGGAAGACTGAGTTATTTGTTACACAATTATAAACTGATTACAGTCTACCTAGGGTGTTGCAAACTTTCAATGATATGTGATACCTCAGATATTGGACAAAGTGCCTTTGTTCAGGTACCAGAGGAGTCAAATATCTTTACTGGTAGAAAATAAGGTCAAGGGTTGGCCCCAGTAATAAACCTGAAAAATCAAGACACATTTGTAGATTATCATCATTTTAAGATGGAGGAAACCCATTGTCTGAGAGACATAATTTAGGAGGGAGATTGGTTAGTGAAACTGGATCTGAATAATGTGTGTTTTATGATTTTAATGGAGGTATCTCCAATTTGGCAACGATGGTCATCCATAGCAATTCCTTTATTTATGTTTTGGCCTTTTATCAGACCGTGGTGTTTCACAAAGCTGCTGAGACCAGTAGCAGCATGGAACAACCTGCCACTGCATTTCAGAGCCTTCTTCTCCTCAGTTCTTGAATTCTGCAAGAAACCGAAAGACCTGGTTTTCATCTACCCCCAACCTTGGCACAACCCATATAGCTCCTACTTCAGCGCCAAGATACCCTCCCGGGTGAGTTGTATGCTATAAAAATACACATAACACAGCAAATATTTGAATGAGTTTCTAATTATGTCTTCCTGGGTTACAGAGGGGTCAATAGGTCTATTGGAGGATTTGGATTTTCTAATAAACTAATAAATCTGGAAGCATCAGTCATGATTCCAAGGAGAAAGTTGGAGTTTTGGGGGTTTCAGATCAATACTGTAAAAGCAATGTTGAGCCTTCCTTCCAGGAAAGTAAAATTAATCAAGTCAGGAATTCATTGTTTGTTAAATTGAGATCAGTTTTCTCTCAGAATGCTTGCATGGATTTTGGGGTTTCTGTGTACTTAGGTCCTGCTAGATTATCAGTGTCTTCAAAAAATCAAAGCGAATCATCTTCAGAAGGGAGATTGATTCAGCCATATTTTGCCATGGATAGAGGAAGCCAGAGAGGAATTGGTTTGGTTGTTGGACAACTTTGAAGCTGGGAATGGGTGAGCTATATGTTGTGTGCCCCAGGAATATGCAGTGAAATCTGATGCAAACTTACTTTGTGGGGTGCAGAATTAGACAGTGTTCAGATTGGAGGAAATGGAAGAAAAAAGAGTAATTGTTCCATATTAATTGTTTAGTGTTGAAAGCTGGACTATTTTCACTCCAGAGATTTTCAGGCCAAATAAGTTGTCTGTATTGGCAGTGGAGTTCTACAATTATTGTCTGGGACACACAATCTCAGTGAAAGCAGAGTATTTTCAAGGTTAGGAAAATGTAATAGCCAATAGGAATTTTCGAGAAATCAAGGATTACAGCAGTTTGAAAGTTGAATTGTTTGTATTTCATGAGAATTCAGGTAGATTGGGGTCCTCTGAGAGTGGGTTGTTTTGTATCAAGGTTGACCATGCAGCTTCCATGTTATTTTAACCGGAGACCAGATCTGACTATGTAAGCAGTTGATGCTTTTCATCAGGATTGGAGATTTCTGAAGAATAATGGTTTCTGCCTTTTTTCATTGATTGACAGGGTTTGATAAAGGTGAGGAAGCAGGGGTGCCCATTCATTATAGTGACTCACTTTTGGGTAGGTCAACCATCGTTTCCAGGTCTGGTGTAACTGACAGAGTAGGAGGCATATTTGGACCCTGCTTCACGTGGTCTTCTTGTGGATGCACATGAATAAGGACATCCTTGGATTATAACAGAGTTTTGAACTGTCTTGTATGGAAGATAGAGGATCACCTGTGATTGAAGTCCTTTTGAGGGGGCTAGAGAACCTCTTGATGCGTCTGGGGCACCTGGGACTAGAAAGAGGTGCAAATGTGCATGTACAGTTTGGGTTTTTTGAGCATGGAATGGGTTTTAAATCCCTTGGACGTGACTGAAGTGGTTTTAACAAATTTTCTAACTCCGCTTTACTCAAAAGGTCTATTTTACAGAACAGTAACTTGTTATAGATCTGCGGTGTCTGCTTGTCAGAGATAGAATCGGCTTTATTTGGCTGAAAAACAGCAATAAAAGTATACAAATACATACAAAAATGAGACCAGTGAAACGTCCCTCCATAAAAATAAAAACACACTGATAAAATTACATAAAATCATTCAATTAATAAAAGCAGACATATAAGAGACCATCAGACATGCTTAATCAAAGTGCAGTGTGCTTCTACATAGTGCTGCTGCTCAGATGAACAGAAAGATGATCAGACATAATTAATCAAAGTGCATTGTGCATTTGGAACGTACTGCTGCTCGAAGAAGGAAAACATTACTTAATGATAGAATTCATCATCTGATATACCTTGTAAGAAACGCTAGGCCTGAAAGCACTACCAAAGATTTCTAAGCTTCATAAGAGTTAATAAAAACATTGTAGTATATATATTATAATAATCACAAAAAAAGAGAAAGTGCATCATTGATTGTTTGGACAAATTATTGCATGGGCATACTCTGGAACCAAGTGTATGCTGGTAACCTTTATGGGAAGCATAAAGAGTATTTCATTTTACCAGTCCTGAAACAAAATAGTAGGGATTGCTACCAACTCCCACTGTTTCACAAGTAACTTGTAGGCACATCACCCCGATTAGGGAGCAAATAGCTCATAACATTTGGTTTGCGTCCTTTAACGTAAAACCTCTCTGCTTGTGCCTACTCTAATAATAAGGCTTGTGCTTGCTTCCTTCTGAGAGCAGTGCATGGCTCTGTGTCAGAGAAAATATCATTAAGCCTGGCCCTTCCAGGGATTTGTTTTTACATACACCAACCATGGAATGGAGAGACCCTTATCACAGGTCAAATAATCAGAAATTATATTCCTTTATATGATGCTTCTTCCATACTCCAAATGGATAGAGCCAAAAAGGGTGGACAGGAGTGAATATAATCACTCAGATAAACTAGGCTTAGCTCCGTATGGCAAATAAAATGGGGAGTCGATAGAGGGGCTGACAAGATTCTTCTTCAAAAATAGTTTTCTTCCCTTGGAAGTGTCGTAGGGTCACCTGTTCCCCAGATTTCTGCCCCATAAATTGCGATAGGTACGCAGTGGGCAGACTAAATTTGCAGCAGGGGTAAAAGCGCACTGCCACCAGGCATGGACAGTAAGCTGAGGAGTATGCCAACTGTCCTAGATAGCTTGACCCTATTCTGTGCAATGTAGGAAGACCATGAGCCAGTAGAGCTAAAAGTGATCCCCGTTATGAAAAAGTGCTGGTGCTTGATAAAATATTCAGACTCACTGCAATAGATAAAACACATGTGCACTTTGGGCCACAAGTTATTTTAAATGATTTCACAAAGTTAGTCAACACATCAGGGTTTGCCATGAGATAGACAAAGAAGTGGACTAATAGGCGCAGGGCTTTAGGGCTGCGTGTGATTATCACTGCATTGTCCGCATAGAGTTGTGCGGAAAGGGGGTCACCATTTATCAGTTTACATTTAATGAGCTGTGAGCTGTGATAATTTATCTTCAAAATAAATAGTAGAGGGGTGAGCATGCACCCTTGGTGGACCCCCTGTCCGAAGCAAAATTCATCTGGCACTTCCCCATTGTTACGCAGCCTAACCCGGGATTTTCTACCTGTCTGCTGTGATACTAACAAGTATACTAATGTCATATCCATTCCCAATTTGATAAAGAGTTGACACAGCTTTGACAGGTGAATGCAGTCAAAGGCCATGGACAGTTCCATAAAAGCAAGGTGTAATGTAGACTGTTGAGTCACAGTATATTGCTCAGTGATCAAGTGTAGGTTGAGGCATTGCTCTGTCATTTCTGTACCATTACGAAAGGCAAACTGGCAGGCATTTAAGATGTAGATGTTGTTGTTAACCCACTCCAGTATTCTGTTATACAGAACTCTGCCAAGAATTTTGGCAGGGATGTCAGTCATTGAGATAGGGTGGTAGCATGTGGGTTCTGAGCGATTCCCTTTCTTAAAGATCGGGACAGTAACCAAAGTAGCCCAGGAGCTTGGAAGTATAAAATGACTCAGGCTATTACAGACATTAGTCAGCAGTGGTGCCTAAAGGTTCATATTGCGCTTAATTATGTCAATGGGGACACCATCCGGCCGTGGTGCTTTGCCCACCTGAACCCTTGAACTCTCCTCAATGACAACCAAAACTTCCTGCAGGGACACTGAGAAAAAAAGTGATGAGTCCCTGAGAGCTAACTGTGTACAATTAGACTTCACTACATAGATTTTCTCAAAGTATGCCACCCATTCCTCCCCATTATGTGGCAGCTAATGGATGTGCTTCCCTGGTTTAAGGATCTCATACGTGATACAGCTCTCCAAAAGATCTTACTATCTTTAGTTTTGACAGTATGTTAGTATGGCCCACTGATGGGTAATGACTGCCTTCCTTCTCTTACTTGTATCTAATTTATGTTTTCGCCGGGTGACCACAAGTGCAAGCTCTACTCCAAAGGTGATTGGCCACAGAGAGTTCGTGGTCAAGCCAATGTGGGCCTCATGCACTGATTTAATAGGTGCAGAAAGGAACTGCCTGATCCTAACACAGAATGCCGCAAAAGAGGTAACAATTGCCCTTTTTTTCAATATCCTCCGTTAAGCATCCCAAAACTAGCTGCAAGTTCTCAGCTATCAGCTTTCTGAGAATTTTTGGGGGTCTAACATTTTCCAGTGGAGTCTGAGATTATCCATGGTTGGCAATAGATTACTATGGCCAGACACAACTTGTAGGATTTCTCTGACAGGCATTTCTAATGCTATCTCAATCGGATTTAGTACTAATAATAGGGCCATGAAGCAGCAGATTTTTTAAGTTAAGGAAAATAAACATATAATCAATTACTGAGGAACTATTCCTTCCCTTAAAAGTGGGTAACCCCAGCATGCCAGCCCCAGCCCCCTCCATCACATTATGCAGATCGGAGGAGGCGAGAAAGACCTCCAACTCTTTGCCTCTCTTGTCATTTCTCATAGGGGCCAAAGGCTCTTTCTCCCTGCTAGGAAGCACGGTAACCTAGCAATAAAATAGCCCACCCATCAAAGATACATTTGCTGACCCAGGTGAGATTTACTATCCCCAATGGCCGATACGTGATCAAATAATCCCAGAAATGTTTGATTTGGCACATTAAGAGAGTCATTGTTATAAAAGGTAATGAGGAATAATGTCAGGGCCTCTCTGTACAGAACAGCCTGATAATCGTTCCCTGGGGGTTTTACTGACTCTGCATGGCCCCCAGGTAACAGGTTAATCCAGATAGTCAGACCTCCTGAAGCTCTAGCAGAGCTGGACAGTACAGCCTTTATGCTAAAACACATTGCCTCAAGAAAACTAAGAGGTTGATGTCCCAAGTTTCCTGAATTAATAAAATGTAATTCAACTTTATAAACAATCAGGAAGTGATATCTTGGAGTGGACGCCAGCAATATTCCAACTTAATATTTTTATCAGAGATATTTTGACAGTCATGGTTGAAAGGGCAGAGGCTGAAATGGGGTACTCCGGCATTAGTGTGAATTCACTTGATAAAGTGTTTTCTAGGGAATGAGACTTTAAAGTTGTGCCTAAACAATCAGGCCCCATCTGGGATTATGGGAGCTACTAAGAGCGACATGCGATGTATGTTCCAGGCGCAGTCAATGCACCCCTCACAGACAGCCTGGGCGCTACAAGTCATTTGGCCTCATTGCAGTCTGCTAAGACTGAATACCTGTAATTACATATAAGGCACCGGGATGGCTGGGGCCAGCAGTCAGAAAGAGATAGTTGTAATGTTTGTTTTGATGGCTTATAGAAATAGCCCAAGGGTAATGTGATGATCTTAGTTCCAGCGGTTGCCTCTGGTGTACAGGTGCCCGAAAATTTCTCCGCACTGTGAGGGATGCCTAAAATTAATAACGATGCCATCCACCAGAGGGGCCAATCCAACAATCCCTCTGTGCAATTACCATTTCATAACTTTCTGTAGGGTTAAAATTCCTGTGCACACCAAGCCAGCGAGTAACCTTGTTACATAACTCTGCCTATGCATCCACCTGGTTCTCCTTTAAGGGTGGCACACCTGCCACTATCAAAACATAAGGGCAGGCCTCTGGAGGTAGGTTTAAAATCATGAATCCATGCACCTGCCTACCCTTCGTAGCGTGGTGTGTGATTCTGGCTAAAAGCTGTGATTGTTAGAGGATTACTGCCAACACCCCGTTCCCCATGATTAATGCCTAGATGGCCCGGGCTACCATTGAACCTGTCTCTCTGTGAAACGGGCATGGGGTTGGCTGCAACCTGGGGAATTGCCTAGCCCTGAGTATGGTTTCTGACCACGCAAAATGAGGGCCCATCACAAGGTGCAGGTTTGACTACACTCGTAGTACAGTTTGAGGGTGGTCGCTCTGTGAATTTCTGTTGCCTCAAGGCGCACCATTATTGGTTTTAATTCAGCTTCCAGAATCGTAGAAAATCTACTATAAATCTCCTCAATATTAACATTACCTTTAATTAATGAATGTGGCCTCTTTCAGTTGCTATTCGGCCTGGCTGGAATTTGGCCCATGGAGCACAGGAACTTGACATTTTGCATTTGGTGTCGGGTTTGAAAGGGGAATTAAGGCTGTTGGACCTCAAAGAGGGCGGGGAGGAACCAGACATTTATTGAAATGTATGGTGGTAGGACCTCAGGGGGAATTCCCCCTGCATTCCTGATAATAATCTCCTCCATGGGGCTACTAGTTTGAGCTACACCGCTACAATTTGCTGCACCACTGAGGCTGCTCCCATGCGCTAAGGATAATCTGCATTTGGTTAGGGCAATTTCATTTGACCCAACCCCTATTGCACGCTCTAGCATGGTGTCAAAGTTTGTTGGTTTGTGTGGGGGTCTAGAACATCTAGCCGCCTTGTGCTTGCCCGTTCTAGGGAAAGATTAAATAAACTGTCTCACCTGATTGCCCAAAGTTAATCACCTAGGTCAGAGGGGTGGCCCATCCCAGCCTCGTCTGGCTGCAAATGGGCGCAGATGGGCCAGTACTGTGGGAGGCCTGGATGCGCTATGAGCATGGAGATCAGACCCCACCTCCTTCTCACCACATGTTGCAGCGTCTCCAGGCACTATGAATTGCGGGTGTTGTAGTCCTGCTATGGACATTTACAGGCAGCCAAGAGGGGCCTTAGCCCCATGAACTGGCTAAGATATTCACATGATCATGTGCTGTGGGAGGCCGGGGTAAACTATGAGTGCAGAGGTGGTCAAGCCCCGCCCCCTTCTTGCCACATTTTGCAGAACCTCCAGCCATGGTAAATTGCAGGTGTTGTAGTCCTGCCACAGGTGTTTAATAGATGACAAGAGGGATCTCAACCCCTCAAACTGGTGCCTCAGTTAGTCAAAAGAACTCCACATGTCTGCTTGTCATAGTTTATTGGTTAGCAAACATTCTGTGATATGCAGAATTGTTAGACCTGTCACTCTTATGGTGGTCTCCCCCCTAGTTTTTTTGCTTCCCTCTCCATTTTTCTAACCTCGTTTTTGCTGGTATTAGGACTCTCTGCACTTTACCACTGCTAACCTGTGCTAAAGTGCTTGCGCTCTCTCCTTTAAACTTGGTAGTTTTTGCTTATCCCCAACTGCATATTTAATTTACTTGTAAAGCCCTTGTGAAGTGGCACACAGTGTGCCCAGGGCCTAAAAAAGAAATCCTACTAGTAGGACTGCAGCACTGATTGTACTACCCACTTAAAGTAGCAGATTAACCATGTCTCAGGCCTGCCATTGCAGAGCCTGTGTGTACAGTTTTAAAGACTTTTAGACCTGGCAAGGTAAAAACTCTTGCCAGGCCCAAACCTTCCTTTTTAGGTCGAAACTAGACAGCGCTTGTGTATGCTTTGTGGAGTTCAGCTCCACCCATTGCTTGTCATTTGTCTGTGTCAGTGTTCTTTAAAACTACTTGGCTTGGTAATGGCAATCCTTCCTCTTTGTCCCTCCTTTTTGACTTTCATTCACACGCAGGAGCAGGGACCAACTACTGTATCTTAGCTCATTGAAGTTCTTGGAGGGACTATTTTATTATTTCTCCCCTTCTCACATCAAACTGTGGCTGTTTGTTCCAGAGCAACAAGTGATTTCCTCCTGGCAGCTTAAAGGCATCCTGAATCTCTTTTGCCATGTCGTAATGTGAGCATGTTTCGTTCCTCGTCCTTTACAGTGTGACTATCTAAATCTTGTTGCTGCGCCCGCTTTCATGTTTCTCCATTGCTCACCTTATCAGCACGGTGTCACACAGCTGGTCATCTGCACTGCAGTGACTTCAGTATGTGAAGCCTTGGCCCCCGGAGCCTTTGCTCACTCACCTTTTTTTTTTCAAAACCATGTAAACTGGACTGTTAATCTTGTTTTCTCCTGACCTATTCTCTGCTCATACCTCTCAAGCGTGGGGGGAGTGGGAGCCTCAATATTGCTGCCACATGTCCCAGCAGGAAATCACGGCAGTCTGCAGAATAGAGCCCCTTGTTTGGAATGTGAAGGGGAACTACTGTGCTACTTGGAAATAGAGCGCAACCCCAAATCCTCCCCGGCTATCAAGAGCAAGGGGCTGAGCTGGCCCCTGGTTTCAAGCTCCTTCACAAACACCTCCCAACAGACCCTCTGTAATCAAAAGACACCAGATTTTGCAATCTTTGAGTGGCCGCTGTGAATGTTATTTTTTATCCCCCTGCGCTCTTTATACCACTCAGACTTTCTCTCTCCTGTCCTCTCTTTGGAGCACTTTCTATTTCTCTTCATCCACTCTCTCACTGCTTGCTACTCTTTAGTCAATCTAGATTTCACGTACTTCCCCTTCTTCTACGGACCTCACAAACAGCCTATGTGCGCAAATCCAGGGAAAGTTTTGAAGGTACCACTTCTTTATTATTCCCTGCAACTCACCCGCTCTCCTCAGCAAACCTTACATTTTGATCTACTTAGTTTGATATTTTTTTCGGGTCAACCCCACCAATCCCCACCCCCTGTTGTGTGACTTAATTTTAAATATGTGATTTCCGGTGCTGGCTTTCTCCTTTTTACAATTGTAACATGGGTCATTTCACATGAAAACCCTGGACAAGCTGTACAATTTTCTCTAGAGGAAGGAACCTATGGTCATGGGAACTTGTACACAATATGGTGCCAACAGTTGTTGACTTTTAAATGGGCGTTTAGCATTCAGCATGTAATTTATTTTGGCGTTGTGTCATGAGGAATTGGGGCCGCTTAATGTGTTCTCAGTATGTCGTTGTGAATGTAGCAGCCCTCCGGTAACTTACAAACATTCTTGTGCGTGGTGTGGTTTAAAGTTATTCACCTTGACAACAAGCGTGTGCTGGTCACAGCAATGCTATGGCAGCAGGTGACTCCCATGTCACCATGCTCAAGTCCTGAGCTCTCCTTTAACTGAACGTGGGCCAGTTTCTGTGAGGCAGAACTACAACTCCCAGACTGCATTTGGTTGGTAAATGAAATGCCGCATCTGAAACACTGATTGGGGACTCAAGAAACCAACAAGCCTCATGACTGTCTAAATCTTGTCATTGTGCTTACTTTTATGTTACAGTGCCCGCTTTCATGTTTCATGCCCGGCTTATCAGCACAGCACCCTACAGCTGGTCACCGGCACTGCAATGACTTCAGTTGGTGAAGCCTTTGCCTCGGGAGCCTTCGTGTAAACAGGGCTGTTAATCTTGTTTTCTCCTGACTTGTTCTCTGCTCAGACCTCTCCAGCTCAGGGGAGTGGGAGCCTTAATATTGCTTCCACAGGTCCATGCAAGAAATCACGGCAGCCTGCAGAACAGAGCGCCTTGTTTGGAATGTGAAGGGGAACTACTGCACTGTTTGGACATTTTGCGAAACCCAAATCCTTCCCAGCTATCATGAGTAAGGGGCTCAGACCCCCCGTTTAAAGGTCTTTCCCAAACACCTCCCAACAGACCCTCTGTAAATGATAGGCAACAGATTTTGCCACCACTGTGGATGTTTTTTGTTTGTTTCCCATGTGCTCTTTATTTATACCACTCTGACTTTATTTATACCACTCAGTCTCTTCCTTTCTCGCGTGTGTCCTCTCTTTGGAGCACTTTCTATCTCTTCCCACTCTCTCTGATTTGATCCACTTTCTCATTGTCTGCCGCTGTATAGTCGATCTAGATCACACATACTGCCTCTTCTTCCACGGACCTGATGAGCAGCTGCTGTGCGCAAACCCAGAGTCCTGAAGGTACAACTTCTTTACCTGCTTGTCACAGTTGTCACATGGGTCATTTCCCATTAAAACGATGGCCAAGCTGTACCATTTCCTCTAGAGGAAGGAACCTGTGGTCATGAGAACTTGCAATCGCTCTGGTGCCAACAGTTGTTGGCTTTTCAAAGCTTTTTTAGCATTCAGCATGTAATTTATTTCAGCGTCTAGTCGTGAGGAGTTGGGGCTGCTTAGTGTGTTCTCTGTATGCCTCTGTGGATATAGCGACCCTCCAGTAACTTGCAGACAGACATTCTTGTGTGTGGTTTGGATTAAAGGTATTTCACCTTGACAACAAGTGTGTACTGGTCACCATGTTCAAGTCCTGGGCTCTTCTTTAACTAAACGCAGGCCAGGTCTTGTGAGGCAGAACTACAACTCTCAGAATGCATTTGGTCGGTAAATGAAATGCCACGTCTGCAACACTGATTGAGGACTCAAGGAACTGAAAGGCCTCATAACTGGCTGCTGACCTTGAAAATGTCTAGGGGGGTCACAAAAGAGCCTGCCACAAACTTAACACTTCTGATGGGTGACTGTCTTTTCATGGGACTCGACGGTCAGGAAAATCTGTTATCGTCTGTTTGCCCGATCTATGCAGCCCTTGGGTAGCTCAGTTGTTTAGTTACTGCTGGACACACATAGATGATTACTCTCGACTCATCCTTTCATCACTCTAAGTGTATGAGATGATTTCATCTCTGTGGGGAAACAAAGTATACAATTTTTCTGGTACCAAGAGACTGTTAGTTGACGGTGTGCACCACTGGGAGAACACGACTTGCCCTTAGCGCTCTATAGACACCCTCAGCGCTGTAGAGGCAACCAACTTCCTTTTGCGCCACAACATCATCCGGCGTGTCTGTCCTCACTTCACTCTGCCCTGTCCCCGCCCCTTCTCTAACTCATTTCTGTTCCTGTTTCCCTCAGTTGCCTGAATTGGTCTAAAAGCGATGTTAAGCGCCAAGTGGGAAATGTATTTATTATTAATTTGTCCAAGTGTGTCATCTGCATTGCGCCCGTCACAAACCAGTCGCAAACTATGTTATCGTTGGGACTCTTTGTGAAATGTTTACCTTAACCTGAAAACATGTTGTCTTGGCTGCTTTAGGGTTTTCATTACATTGAAGAGAGAACCTCCTTTTCTGAAGGGTATTATACAGTGTTTTACGGTCCTCCTTACACGCCCCCTCTAAGGACACTTAGCCGTGCCTCCTTTCACTGAAGGGTCCTGAGGCTTACTGTCTGCAGAGCTTCGCTTTGAAAGTGACCTTTTTCATTTCATTGTTGACATCTGACATCTCAATTCCAGGATACAACAACGAAGAGGGGAGAAAGGGGCATTGAATATAATCATTAAAATATCGCTCTAATGAGAAAGCTTGACCCACTCGCGCGGATTATTTGACGTGGTGTGAATCCGAATGATTCAGAACTGGTTGTACAAAAATTAATTCTGTCTCTAAACACTGAGAGGAGTCTTGTTATTTGTATTATAACGCCTGTGTCCCTGGGACCCCCAGACGTCTCTCACGGACATATGCAGCTCCCATGGATGAGTGAATGGGGCCATTTATAGAGCGAAGCCTGTACAATGAACCGTTTTCAGGCGCTTTAGTGAGGACGGCATAGTGAACGTTACAAGACGGCTCAAGGTTTACTAGGATGCATTAATGTACTAAGAAATCAAAAGTTACACGAGGCAAAGATGTTGGCACAGGCAGGACAAAATGTACATTCAGCATCAACAAACACTTTCTTGTGTTGTCTGCATTCGAACCAAGGACATGAAGATAGTATCAGCAAATACCCTACTTCAAAACAGTCAGGGTCAGTTAATAGTTTTATGAGACTACTTTTGGAACCACGGTCTTTCATTAAGTTTTTTGTGCTGTGTAATTTATTATTTTGGACATTCTCTAGCGCTAACAGTCCTAGGTGGGTATTGGAGCCATTTAAAACGAGTGTCTAAAAATGCAGATTTCATGGGGTATATCGCAGGACTACCTTACATTTACACACCATTGCAAACGTTCCTAGATGCCATGCGTGCCCCTTTTGATTAACTTCTTTTATTTTAATTATCTTTTCCTTTTTAAACTATTGCTAATGCTTTGAATGGCAAAAGAAGAACTAAACTTAAAACTAAAAGTCCAGGAGTGAACAAAGGTGCCGCTCTTCGTTTACTTGGCACTTTGTGGGTTAAGACAGAAGTATTAGTTTGCCGTAAATCAGTAGCTTCTAACAGGGGCACATTGCTGTCTATGTCGTATCTTCTAGGAGGGACACATGTACTCTGGTTATGGAATACCATCTGAGCCATCCTAAAAAATCTTTTGAGCCTGTTCAGTGTGCTTGTAATAGACTCATAGCTTCTAATGTGCTTAATACTATTGGGAGACAGCAACTCATCAAATTACAGGTGAGGACCATCTTTAGAGCATTTAAGAGCTCCTGTCAGTACACTCGAACCCTCTGACTTCTCCCAGACCAGTATCTTTTAGCTGAAAGGGCACTGGATTCTGTGGCAAAAACACAATAGCAAAACTAGTAGGTCAGTCTTGTTTTATTTTAGCCGGACCTTCTTGCCTCGTAAGACAGAGGAGGTGCAACAAACACCATGCTGCACACTGGCTAGGCCAACAGGAAAGGTGTTTCCACATTCAGTACATTTAATTTGCACTTGCTTTAACTGATGTAGAATTGCTTCTTTCTGGAAAGTTTGGAGAGAATTACCTCTGTTTGACCAACTCATTAACAGTGCTCTTAAGTTTTTCCGGTCAATGCATAGGTAACATACATGGTCCAGTGTTTTCTATTCCATTCTGGCACTTTCAATGCTGGTTTCTTAATGACACAGGACCACATGTCCCAGAATGCAGTGTTACAACTTGCAGTGCATGTACTACTTGCATGCTTCTGGGAAGCTTGAAAGCTATGCAATAGATATCTTGATGCAGCGTCTCAGAGTTTTGACCAACCCAATAAGGCCTTTTTGAAACTGTCTAATCTTTAGTTTTGGACACAAACTGTACATTTGTAGAATGTTAAAAATCAACGTACAATGAACTTGTCTCTCCAATTGTGCCTGATTTTGATCTCCACAGTACATCTGTGTAATTATGAATGGGAAAATTAACTGTGCTTGTGCTCAGTAATACTCCACTTACATGTTCCCTGCCCTCTTTTTATGCATCTGTGGCCTGCTCTCCTCTTCTTTCTCTCTTTCGCACACGCACTTTCTGCTCCTCTAGCTAGAGTTCATACGCTCTATGCACACATTACCTATCCCTCTCTATGTTCCTTTCTATCTATTCTGTGCAGCTCTCACCCTTATCTATTCACCATGACACATAATTCCACTACACAAGTGCACTACACACCTCACAATTCCACCCCACACAATTCCACCCCACACAATTACACAACGTACAATTAAACCCACATAACTCCACCCCAAACCACATACATCCACTACACTCCAAACCAAAACACATAGGTAAAAGACATTGTAATTTACAGCGCCAATAGCTATAACTCTTGTAAATGTGAGACCTATTGCATTGCAAATGCTTGTTAATAGATATGTCACCCCTAAGGTAGGCCCGGAATAGCCCATAGGGCAGGATGCAATATATTTAAAAGTAGGACATGTATTTTTAAGTTTTATATGTCTTAGTAGTGAAAAACTCAAATTCATTTTTCACTATTGCAAGGCCTATCTCTCCTATAGGATATCATTGGGGTTACCTTATTAGGTCTTATAAGTGTGTTTTCCAAATGGGAAGAGATAATCACTTCAAGTTTGGTGTCTCTGGAATCACAATTTAAAATCCTAACTTTTGGTGAAGTCAGACTGTAAATTCTGTTGAAAATGTCCCTTTCTGCAGAGTCATCCCCAAACGTTTTGCCTCCCTCCTCCTACTTTTTCCTAAGTATTTTGTTGTTGGCCATAGGACTCTGTACACTTTCCCACTGCTACGCAGTGCTAAAGGGCTTGCACTACTCCACTAAACATGGTGTGATCGGCATTCACCCGATTGGCATATTTGATTTACTTCCCTTGTAGAGTTGTATAACGTATACCCAGGGCCTGTAAATTAAATGTTACCAGTGGGGCCTCCAAAACTTGTCCCAGCCCTACCATTGCAGCTTGGATGCAGTGACACACTGCTGTGTCGAATTGGGATTTAAACCTCCTTGCCAAGCTGTAAACTCCCCTTTCATTATATATATGTGTCATCCCCGAGGTAGGCCCTTGGTAGCCCATGGGGCAAGGTGCAGTGTAATTAAAAGGTTGGGCATGTACTTTTAAGTTTTACATGTCCTGGTAGTAAAACAAAACTCCCAAATTAACTTGTTGTTACTGTGAAGCCTACAACTCTCATAGAATAGCATGGGATTTTTATTACAATTCTTTGAAGAGGCAGAGATATCATGATTGGGACCTATGGACTTGTAATGATAAATGTTTTTAATGGTAAAGTTAGATTTTTCATTGCAATTTTGAAAATGCCACTTTTAGAAAGTTGGCATTTTTCTGCCCTAGTCCTCTGTACCTGCAGCCTGTTTTGGGTCAAATGACTGGGTGTAGCTAACAGTTAGACTTTGTTATTCCTCCCAGACAGTCACACAGCAGTGAGATTTGCTGAGCCTCAATGGGCCATTAACTAGCTTGATGGAGGGCAGAGACGAGCACAGCCCGTTTGCACCTGAATAGGCTGTGCCACGTCTCCTCACAGTAAGTCTATTGGCCCTGTATTATCAATGCAGCCAGCTTGGACCCAGGGCAGGGAAGTCAGGAATTTCCAAGAACTTGAAATAACTTTTCCCAAACTTCTCCCACCTTCCAGGAGCAGGGCACCATGGTATAAAAAGTTGGACTCTCAAACCCACTCTTAAGTTCACTACTGGACATGCAGAAGAACCATCGGAGGACTGCCTGCTGCTGTGACCTGCTCTGTACTCTGCCTGACTGCTACTGTAGCTTGAAAAACTGTTTTGCTGCATGGAGCCTGCCTTGAACCCTTGGAGGCCAGCCCTGCTGTTGAGCCGTGCATCTACACCTGCACCCAGGGCTATCAGAAGTGACTCCAAAGGCTAGTTAGCGTTCCTTTTCAGAGCCATTGGGACATACAGGCTCCCATCATCTCAAACCCGCAACTGGACCCAGTCTGAGTGAGTCCTGAACCCCTGAAAGTGCTCCATACACACCTAGACCTTTGGTTGTGGTGCTAAAGGTGACCAGATGACCGTGGTTGGGGCTTTTATCTCTTTGGTGCTATTTTGACCCTTGAACTTTAAAAATTCATAAATCTGGTTTTACCGATTGGAATTTTGTTTTTTCAGTGTCAAATATTTTGTTAACATTTACTCTATTCTTCTAAATTGCTTTGGGATTACTCATTTGTTGTGGTTTCACTTTATTACTGTTTGTGTGCTGCATCAATACTTTACGTGTTGCCTCCAAGTTAAGCCTGACTGCATTTTGTGCCAAACTACCTAGCGTTAAGCACAGGTTAATGTAGTGACTTTTTGTGGTTCACCCTGCAAGGGATTGAGGCCTTTCTTTGACCAGGACTCTCACACCCCAGTCAACCCAGAACCCACTTTCTCACAAATTGCAATCCTAGAAATGCCACTTTAAAAAAAAAAAAAAAAGGGTTTCTTGCCTTAGATATTTGGTGCCTGCAGGATGTCTCTGGTCACGTGATTGGGTGCAGTTGGCAGTTGGGCTTTGTGTATTACTTCTATGCAGCCCCAATTAATATGGAGCTTAGGTGTGACTTGATGGACCATCTAGGGCAGGATTGGAAGGAGGAGCTAGACACAGCCTCACTTACACCTGAATAGGCCTTGTCTAGTCCAATCACAAAGGGCCTAACAACCCTGTATTGTCACTCCAGCCAGCGGGTGGGGTGGGGTGACAGGGATTTCCTTGCACTTCAAAGCCACTGTCTAGAAGTTTCTCCAACCTTAAAGAACCTGGGGACCAAGTTATAAAAACTAGACCTCAGACACCACTATGTCAGTACACTTTAGGACATGTGGATACTGTGCTAGGAAGAGGCCCTGGGGTGCTGCTACAAAGACTACTACTCTGCTAGACTACTGCTTTACTGTGCTGACCTACTGCATGCTGCCCTCTGCCTGGGTGAGAAAGACTTGACCTGCATCTCTTGAACCAAGAACCCAAAGTGACTCCAAGGGCTAATTGGCCTCCTGATTTGAAGCCTCAGGGACATAACAGGCTTCCAGCAACCTTACATCTGTACCGGGACTCTGCCGTCTGTGATTCTACTCTGCCAAGTGGTACAACGCTAGCCCTGAACCCTTCCTTGGAAGTGGGCCTAAGGTTCTTGCCAGTAGAACCTCTGCTGAGGTGATTCAGGAGTGGATATGTCAAAATTTTCAACTCATTCTGTTGGAGGAGCTATAACTACAAAGCCTTTTCTGGTAGGTAGCAGTAGGAAGACATGTTTTGTGAGTTGCCAATTGGGCTGGTGCATGTTTCTTCAAATTTCTGTTTGAAATCTGTTGAGCATATGTTTTGTGCAGCGATGAGGAGCTTTGAACATGCATAATGGCAGCCTACTGTCCTGAAATAAAATGTACAGTCTCCAAGTGTTTTGATGAGAAAGTCTGAATTTTGATAAAGGCACAGAGCTCTATCCCTCCCTTCCTTCCAATAGGACAACATTTTATTAAACAAAAAAAAAAATAATGGTATATTTTGGCTACGCTAAATTAATTCGAATTATTTTAATTTAGTGTTTAGAGTGTATATCTGTTATAGTTGTTAGGTATTTTGTTTATGACAGATGTGTTTTAAGAACTTTATTTTACGAAGAATGGTTGATGGCGGTCGGTATTAATCTTTGGATTGTGCAGATTCAAATTTCTGAGTTAGCCTTCACGGAGCAAAGTGATCTAGTGCTTATATCTCATGGGATGCTCTATTTTGAAACGTTGGCTCTGGTTATTGTTGCTTTTAAAAAGCTGCTTTGTAACGACAATACAGAAACGTACGCATAATGTTAGCATGGTGTCTTTAATAAAATCCATATTCTGTCATCAAGACACTTGGAGAATCAATATTCTCTTTTTTATCCTTTGCATGTTAAATAATTGGCATACATTCAATAACAGTAGCTTTCACCTTATTTCCTACACGGAACATTTTAACGAAATGCAGATATCCCATAGTCCACTTTAAAACCTCACTGTTAACTTCAGTTACTTTATTGCTGACTAACAGGAGAATGTGATTTATGTATCTCCAAACTTTGCTATCAAGGTAAGCCATTTAAGCCCATGTGGGCTACAGTTATGTAGGTGGAATCCATACACATTTACATTTCTTCTCCTAATGTTTTCCAGTGCATTATTAGTTCTTGCAATGCACTTTTAACATTGATTGTAAGAGTTTATTCATTTTTCTTACATACACATTTTATTCTTTTGTATCTTTTAGTGTTTCTGCCTTTGACCACAAAATAAAGGTAATTGTTTCAGTGCCCATTTTACCTGTACGAAAACAACCCTCTGTGGCATGCCAGCAGGAAAGCAGCGGGTTCAACTGTTTTAAATGTTATTACTAACTCATACTTGATTATACCTAGAAGTCTAGTCGGTCATCTACCGGCATTTCCGTAGTGGTCCAGCTCTCTGGCAATCAGTAGTGGCATTCAACAAGGTCATTTGCTGTTGTTACTTTGCCAGGCCTGAATAGTGGCTTTACAATGAGGCATGCATTGTAAAGGACACTTGTCCTGGCTTTGGAAGCTGGTTCCATGGTTCTTTTTTATTACTTTTATTGCAAGCCCATGCCGCAAATCATATAGAAAAGAAAACATATGCTAACAGATGAACAGGTGGGCAATATGCTTGCAATAGAAGCTTGAATAATCTTCTTGTGCAATTGTAATAGAACGTTAGAGGTGCTTCAGAGCAGACAGCTATAGTTAGAACAGTCATATAAACCTTTTTTAGTTGTAATTAATATGACAGGAACAAATGATTCTTATTGCCACAAAGAAGGGGTACTATTGGCATTGAATTTCTGTAATCTGAAGAGATACTTTATACATTTGGGTATAAATAAAATAATGTTAAAAAGGATAAATAATAGAAGAACAGAACAATAGAAGGACAGCATTGGCAAACTAAAGTATTAGTCCATCTTTTTAGGCAGATATACACAGGTGAAAAAGAAAAATGCTAACACTCACATTGTACGAGAGCACATGGCTGGAGTGTGGCTCACATTTTACCCTTGGTGTGTGCTGTAGTGGTGGAAGCAAAATGTGAGTAACTTCCGAACTGATCAATGGATGAAGAGTGCTGACCCAATACCCCTGTTTATGTGTGTTCAAGTTTCAGTAGTGTTAGGACTGTTGCCTTTCTTAATGTTGGGAGGAATGTTTTGTCTCTAGCATCGTCATACATTAGGAGCTAGAAGGGGTTAACTTATCAATTTATTCCTTTTAACATTTGATGTTTAGGACAATATTACATCTACATTTTTATGTTCTTGATAGCCTCTGTGTGGGACACCGTGGTATTCGTGCTGTAACCATGCCAACCTTACTTGTCTAGGTATGTGTTTATATCTGCGGTGCATGGGGTGGCACTCATGGAGTATAATTTAGAATATTATGTGGTAAATGTGCCTAGGATATTTGAGGAGTGGTACTGTGGTTATCCCTCGTTTGATTCAATCTGGACTATGTCTGTGGCAGCCCAATGTGGGTGTATTAAACTTTCGAGGCTGTGTCTGGAGCGTCCTTCTTCCCCACATCATCTAGCAGACCTATATTTGCCTATGCACTATATCTCCCTCTCTGCTTTCTTATGAAAGTCCTTTGGTTTGGAGTGCATACCCAACAATCTCTTAGGGTCACTGGACACTATGTATGTATCTTTGAGCACCTTGAGCTCCCTTTCTTGTGTGTATAGTCTGTCGCAGTGTTCTGATATATCACTCTGCCCTTCCCCTCCCAGATTCAGGAGGGCTGCAGCTTCAGAACAGGCCCGACAGCTTCCCTTGCTTTCAAAGGATTTCTCCTCTTTCTGTCCCCCTGGCCCCTTTGCTTGAGTTTAGGTGAGTTCGCACTCCGCGCTTACTCACCAGTTTGTGCTCCATATGTGGGCTTCCTCAGCCAGCACAGATTGTAAGTGTGGACCTACCTTCCTCTGATATATTCACAGGGGTTGTGGCCATCAGGTCCCTGTCCAGTAGATTGCTGCAGCTATGTGCATGCTTGGAGGGGTAGAATATGACTTTTGTGTTCTGGCCCTGAGAGCAGTTTTACCGCACTGCCATCTTGTCCACACCCTCCAGCCCCCCAGTAGTAGACATTTTGAGAGAGAAGCCCAAGGTCTTTGACTAAAATGCATTGCCTTGAAAAAATGTTAAAATACTCAATGCCCAACAATGCAAGAGTGTAATTTGGAAGAAGAAAGTATATTAAATATTAAGACTCTGTTTTACTGAGCTTTTTTTTACACACCCAAGTTGAATTTAGGTGTACAGCAAGTGCCACATGCAGAACACATGGCATAGCCTACCTGAAAGAATCAGAAACGGACATTATTAACACCGTCAGACAGGGCCGGCTCCTCATCTCTCCATAGTCCCTCTCTGACATACATTTTATTTTTTTAAAGCGCCTCTCATAGTTCACTCACTCAGTTTTGTGATCTGCATGGCACGCGTTCTTTGCAGCAGGCACATTATCCCTCTGCGCTACTTTATGATTAGTCAAAACTGCCACTAGACACAATTCTGATTGCTTACCAGGAGTAAGATTAATCACCAGAGATCTGTTGACATTTTTGTTGTTGCCTGAAACTGTTGTATGCACAAGGTACTTCATGTGCTTTTAAACACAAGAGTTATTTTTCAACACAGCGCCACCACCAAAGCCTGTGCCACGTGCAGCTGCACTGGTCGCACCGCCTTAAAGCCGGCCCTGCCCTCAGATAGAACTCCCAATTGAGAAAAGTCTGCAGGTAAAAAATAATTTTAGGGGTAGTGGTGGGAACATAGATGTTCTCGAGAGAGGCATGGATTTTCCATTTGAGTACTATGGACACCTTTGGATAGTCACCAATCGCTGGTTGGTTTTCATATGTATTTGGTGTACCTTTATTTACTTCGTCTTTATTTCGTCAAAATGTGCCAACTAGGTAGAAATAACGGCTGAATACTAACACATTTTCTGGCAGTGTAGAGGAAGATATTGCTCTTCCTGTGGCAGGCAGCCCTGTGGGTAACAGTAGCGCTTAATAAATTTAATAAATCCAATTCATTTGTTAATTTATGTCCGAAGAAAATACATCTGTCATGTTCAGGAGGACAAACGGAAATCTAGAATTTTTCTATATACCCATGTGTAAAGTCTGGAATTTGTATGAATTCCAATGCCAGCTAAATAATATGAATTTCTGAGCCAACCCTACAAACTGTAAAATGTATCTTTTCTTTGTGAAACAGCCCCTCGGCCTCTAATATTAGTGTTTACTCACCGGGCGTATCAAGTTCGTTTTTTAATGGCTCAATTGCAGCCAATTGTTTATCTAAAATTGTTCAGATGAAATGTTTGTGTCTTCAAAATTAGAACTTTCATTTCAATGTATTTGTGCTGCATCGTTTTTTTTTATTATTTAGAATGATGCAGCAAATACATTCAGATTACCTTAATACATTTATAAATATTGATGTCGAGATTTCACTGATTGACAGCAAGCATGCCGACAGTATACATGTGTATATCTTATAATCAGTGACCATTATAAACATTTAAAAACGTAGACCCTGATTACAGGAGGGCCATAAAATCTTGATTTATGTTTAATTCCCTGTTAGCCTATGGGTCAGAATTATGAGTTGAAAATAGTTAAATGCACCTGGGGATTACAGGCGCGAGAAAGTTCACACCACCACAGTATTCAGAATCACTTTAGATCCCCACAAACTCTTGGGGGGTGAAGGGGGGTCATTAGCATGGCCCTAGACCCTCCCTCGATCCAATTTAAGGGATGATACTGATTTGGTTAGAAACAGTTCATGAATTGTGCGGGAAAACCTGCACATTCCGTTTTTTTCTAATGCCATCTGTACCAGTCAAAACTTGGCACAATATATCTGAGGAACAGAGCCCTGACAGAGTGCAAACCCCTCAGAAGTCCGTGTGCAACCACCCCATTCCTCTCTTTAGAGGAGGAAGCTCATAATGGTTGTAATCTACCAGGTAGCTACTGTGCCCTGCAGTCTCAGTAATTCCTGATGCAGCATTACCATATCAGTTTTCCTGCACAATTTATAATGGAGAAATAAGAGTCTCTTCCAGTTTTTTATGGTAGTAGTGTGTACAAAATTAACATCTGGAACATACTTTGATTGGAAAGTTACCGCAAAATAAAATAAAAGGAGACCTAAAGGGCCAGTGGATAGTCGGTTATTTTCCATTGACTGTGTTGAGACTACATCCGGTATAATAGATGTTTAGAAAGAAACATATTGCACCTTCAGTCCTATGGGGGGAACCTCATGACATAAATGAATGTGAACCAATGGCTTAATTTCATTATACAGTAGATGTTCAGGTCGTTTAAAATAGGAAGTGTTTTGGCGGGCCATTTGATAAGTGGATACATCCAAGTACATTAGCGTTTTTCCTGGAAATCAGAAATGCAATTTATAAAGGTTTTTTTGAGTAATTTATTGATTTTTAAAACTGACAGGAGGTGCAGCAATGAATATTTCTTTAAACATTTTCAGTAATTAGAATATGGTAAGTGAAATGGGAGATGGTGGTCTGCCAGCAGCTCTTGCTGTGAACTTCTTTACAATTCCATACAAACTCTGTGTACTGTAACATACCTGAAAGTGTTCAGGTTGTACATCAGCTTTTCATGCCCTCATGACTCTATAGCAGTGGTTCCCAAACTGTGGTCCGGGGACCCCTGGGGGTCTGCGAAGACTTCTCAGGGGGTCCGGGAGAGCCTAGAAAATTAAAAAATATTAACGAATATTGACAAATTAGGTCCCCAGCTTTCAGTAATGACTCAGGCGGGGGTCCCCGGATTCCCATGATGATTCAGTGGGGGTCCCTGGGTTCCATTAATGTTAAAGTGGGGGTCCACAGAAATCAAAAGGTTGGGTACCACTGCTCTATAGTTTATCACTTTACATGTTATGTTTGTGCTGTAAACTAATTTTGAATTGTCTTCCATCCTGGGGGCTGGGTTCCTTCGGCGTGGAATTGTCAATAACTGTCATCAAATGTATTGTAGCTTTTACTTGGGGACACCTATATAGTATTGCAGTAGAACCTGACTCAAGAGTAGGCCAATGCAGTGATTGAAGCATAAGCAGTGCTGTCTGAGAATAGTAGACAACAGTACATATAGATTTAAAGTGGACTAGGCTAACAAAGCCAATGGCTGGATAGAATATATGCCATTAAGGAGTGAGATGAGAAAGGGTGTCTAAAAAAGTGATTGCCTGCTGTGTTTGTGTGTGTGTGTATATATATATATATATATATATATATATATATATATATATATATATATATATATATATATATACGTCCAAATCAAGCAGCTCCACTACAGAGCCAGGGGCACTCTTGCATTCCACTTCCTCACCCCAGCATGACGCGTTTCGGCGAAGTGCCTTCTACAGATGCCGGTAATTACAGGACACACACCCACTAGTGTTTAAATACGTTTTTACTCCTCCTTCAATTCATTCATGATTACAAACAGACTGCTTTTCCCATAATGCACCAAGCTGGATATGCTACCACTCTGATTTTTCTTAATTGTTTTTACACAGTCACAATCATATTTCTCTCAGTGGATTGTAATAGCAAGAACATTTTGGGTTTGGGCACTTAGCTGTACTGTAGTGGCAAGTGCATTCCGAGCATCCATCTCAAATTTCAAAACGTGCGTGTGTCCCTTTATCAGTAGTTCTAATGATCCATTTCACCTTGCCACATCTCACCTCTGAGACTCCTCACACAGCCTGGAAACGCCGATTATTGTAATCTGCGCCACTTCATGTAAGTCATGTCCTGTCTCTGCAGCAGGCATGTGTTTGAAAAGGGGACAATGGCGGTTCAGGTAGCAAACAAAAGTACATTCACCCAAATGCTGCTCCTTGTTACCGAACTCTATCAGGTGGGTGCCTCCTTCGTGCAAGCAGCACTGCACGTAATTAACGTCCAAACCAAGCAGCTCCACTACAGAGCCAGGGGCACTCTTGGATTCCACTTCCTCACCCTAGCATGACGCAAAGTGCCTTCTTCAGATGCCAGTAAGTACAGGACACGCCCACTAGTGTTTAAATACATTTTTACTTCTCCTTCAATTCATTCATGATTACAAACAGACTCCATTTCCCATAATGCACCAAGCTAAATATTACCTAGTGGTGGTCGCCACTAGGTAGCTATAGTTAGGACCATGTTTCCATATATCTGTGGTACCGTTTGACGAATCTTTACAAAATTTTCCTCAAAAAAGTATTGCGGTGATTCTTCTTACACATAGAAAGTGTTGGGGTGATCCATCAAGCGAGCTGCTGGGAAAAAGGGGGAGGAGTAAAAAAAGTTGGGTTTTCCTTGTTAATTCCACTAGGCGCTTTAGACACATCTACAGCCTGAACCGCTGGATGGAATAACACCACATTTGGCAGAAAGCTAGCTTTCAGTACGCAGATCACACTTTCGCTTATTTGGTGTAAATATATTCAGTAGATATTAAAGGGAAAATAAATTTATATATCTCTGGCTGCGATGACTTTACGAATATTTCTTGGATAACTTGAGAATTTTCATGTCTATGTGTGCGAAAAAAAGCATTGCAATTGGCTGACTGCAACCTGACTTGAAAGTTGCGGCTTTTATTTTATTTCATGGGACATGATCCCTGGGGGTGAAAATCCTCATTGAAAGTGGTATAAGGGGTCATGGTGAAGGTACCCTAAACCGAAAGGTGTGATATAGGTGGGTTTTAGCGACAAATTGTAGGTTTAACATAATTTTTTGTCACCATGTGCGGTATTCATGAAAATACAAAAATTTTCACGAATTCACAAATTTGAAAAATTTGAAAGTAAAAAACAGACACATTCATACACTAATTCATTTACTCATACATGCACTCAGGCACCCACTCACACACTCATAGACTCCCACTCCCACTTTCAGACCCAGTCAGACAGTCATGCACCCACTCACAGATCCACTGACAGAGACAAGATCCTTGGGCAACCAGGGCTGTGCACGGCCAAAGGCTTTGCGTGGCGCATGTTTGGGTGGTTATAAGTGCTTGGCGGCAAGGCCTGGATGCAGGCAAAGCCTTGCAACCAACGCCCGTCGTGCACAGCATAATAGTTAAAATTACTTAAAGTTAAAAAAACATAGAAATTCACTGAAGAAACCAAAGGTTACAGGGACGTTATAGTTAGGTTCTGACTTTACTTGTACAACAGCATCGAAATTCAGCAGTTATAGTTTCAAGTAACTATAACTCTTGCCCAAGGCAACTATAATTTTTGCCTTTGACATACACAGCTAATTACTCCACATATTATATCACTGATGAGATCCTGTATGGCATCTTTGATATTATCACTGCAACATTTGTAATATAATTATTGATAAGAAAACAGTGCATGACAAGGCTAGAGTTATAGTTACTTTAGGGCGCAAATTATAATTAGTTGAAAGAACTTTAACTCTAACTGCTATAACTTAAAGCAGGGGGGCAGCCACATCCACAGGGTAAATGTCTTTTAGTAAAAATGGGGGGCCCGCGTGGCCCCCCTGCAGGTCCAGGAGACCACCACCACCTCCTTGTGATAAATGTATTTTAATAAAAGCAGGGGCGCCCATGCGCCACGTGCATCGCCGGGGACTGCCATCTGCCTGGGGCTGCACTCCCTTAATTTAGGGGGCCCATTTGCAGCCCCAGCGCCCTAAGGACTGCCACCTCCCCAGGGCTGAAAACAAATAATGAAGGGGGTCCGTCTTGGACCCCCAGCCCTGGAGATCACCAGCTCTCTGGGTCTAAATTGAATGAAGTAGGGGGCTTAGTGGAGCAATATATGGCCCTGGGAACCGCCACTCCCCAGGGCTAGCTCCTGCTACCACCTGAGGTGCCCACTCTCGGTAGGTAGCTGTTTGCTTTTGCTTGGTGGGAGCCAAAGCAAACGTAACTCCTCTTTCTGCAAGCGACAGCTGTCCAACAGCTCCCACTTGCAGAAAGAGGAGTTTTCATCTGTTTCCGTGCACACAAATATGCGTGTATTTATAGTGAGTTCAGCTGCTGTCTGGAAAGTTTTAGGGTGATTTGTCAAGCGGGGGCTGTGAAAAAGGGAATGTCCCTAAACACTTTTTCCCCATGCAATTTCTATGGGAATTTTGCATTTTTTTAACATGATTACAGCCGGAACCGCTAAATGGATTTACACCAAATTTGGCAGAAAGCTAGGTCTTGTTCCAGAAAGATTTGTTTTTTGGTATTTGATGTAAATCTGTTTGGTAGTTTTGGAGTTAATAAAGAAATACAAATATAAATATCTAGGGATGCCGATCCGCCGTCAACCTGCCTTCGAGAGATCCGCAGATCCAAATGAAAAAAAAGGCTCTGATTGTCTGGCTGCAACCTGACAGGAAGGTTGAGGCCACCATTGTGTTAGTTGCTTGCACAGGAGAGGGAAAAATAATGTGTAAAAACACATAATGGGGTCAGTATACAAGTATACTGACCCCATAGGACATATGTAGGGGTCCCTGAGGGAACCTCTCATGGGTAAAAATTGGTACCTACAGATCTGTGGATCCACTGCGGCGCTCAGGGTGTCCCCAGTGTAAAATCGCAAAGGATCTGTGGATCCGGAAAACAATGAAAAAAAAGCTACCCATAGCAAACTCCCACCGCACAGGCTATGCGCAACGTGGGGTTAGGTGAATACGAGGGGATTGGTGACAGGCCTTGTGGCCAACCCCCGCCACACACTGCCAAAGGCCGTGCACGACAGAGGTTGTAATGATGTGCAGTATTTATATACTACTTTATGTTACATAAAAAAACATAGAAAATACCTAAAATAAACAGAGGTTACAGGAGCATTATAGTTAGGTTCACATTTTACCCACACAAAAACATAAAAATTCAGCATTTATTGTTATACTTATAGTTATACTTTACTGAAGAAACTATAATTCATGTTGTTAACTAACTTTAGGCCACAAGTTATAGTTTCTTAACAGAAGTATAGCTATAACTGCTAAATTTCTATGGTTTTGTTGTGGGTAAAATGTGACCCTAACAATAATGTCCCTGTACACTTTGCTTTTTTCAGTGAATATATATTTGTATAGAATTATTTTGTCATTTTCAACTCAGCAAGGGTGGCACTTCTTATACTTAAAGACTTTGCTGTATGAATGGCAAAAAAACTGTGTCCCTTTCTAGCTCAGCGTGGACATCATTCTTCTAATCCTATGCTTCAAAACTTTGCTAGAAAAGCAGGCATTTGAGGTGAGGAAATTTAAAGTGTCGCTGGTGTTGTAGGTGCTCTATACTGGAGCTGCTCTCCACCTAAACTTGGGACCTACTCAGAGTATCTCTTTTCTTTTGTGTGTATGTATGTATTTTAGAAAGGCTCCCGGTATAACCCAGCTTCTTCCACCTCTTGGGGTCAGTGCACGTCACGTCCACCGGTAGCCATTATGGTAAAACTGAAAGTATGCCATTCCTCCTAGACATAAAAGCGACCACACTCCAAGGTTCTTAGATGAAAAAATAGATTTAATGGCGATGCATTTCGATTAAATGATCTTCTTCACAGCCCATAAACACCACAGTGCTCCACTTTCTTTAAAGAGATATAGGGGGTCATTCTGACCCTGGCGGTCTATGACCGCCAGGGTCGCGGATGACTGAAGCACCACCAACAGGCTGGCGGTGCTTCTCGGAAAACCGGGTCCGGCGGTTTTCCGCTGGATTTCCCCCGGCTGGGCAAATCCGCCAGGGCAGCGCTGCAAGCAGCGCTGCCCAGGGGATTCTGACCCCCATCCTGCCAGCCTGTTTCGGGCGTTTTTTACCGCCAGGAACAGGCTGGCGGGAACGGGTGTCCTGGGGCCCCTGAGGGCCCCTGCACTGCCCATGTCACTGGCATGGGCAGTGCAGGGGCCCCAGCCTGCTTTTCACTGTCTGCGTAGCAGACAGTGAAAAGTGCGACGGGTGCAACTGCACCCGCGCACACCTGCAACACCTTCAGTGTTGCAGGCCCCCTTCCCGCTGGGCCGGCGGGGGCTAACAATGTTAGCGCCCGCCGGCCCAGCGGGAAGGTCGGAATGGCCCCAGCGGTCTTTTGACCGTGGAGCGGCCATATGGCGGTTCCCGCCAGGCGGGCGCGCCCGCCGGGGTCAGAATGACCCCCATAGTCCACCCACTAATAAACATAGTAAAAATACTTTGAAACATCCCTCAATTCGATAATACCACCTAGTACCCAAAAGAGAACACAGAAAAAAGCGAGAGAAAAGAAAAGAGAGAAAAAAGGGGGAACTCAAAAGAAACTAAAAATATATAATCAGTACATAATGTGAATTGGCCAAAAATAACAATTCTTCAATATAAATATATTATTAAATGTCCAATATTACCTAATTATCCCATAATATGATCCTATTATTTCAATAATTTCTACCCATTCCTATTTTACAATAATTAGATTTTATAAGCTAGTTGTAGCCTCTCTTCACTTTTCAGAATCCAACTTACATTTTAATTTTGATTTATTAAATGTTCATTCTGTATCTCTGGATAAGTGGCCATAATGATATAAAGCTACAAATCATAAACATTTTCAATACCATTGGCAAGGGGTAAATATTAAAAGCATATGTTGATATCGGCATTTTTTTCTCTATGGAGCACATATGTATGACTTTTGAAAGCCAACACATTCATTTTGAGAAAAACACAAGGGCTTAAAATTCAGCCCACATATACAAAAAGTTCCTCATCCATATTGATTCCCATTGGGGTCTTACTGTGAAGACGGACAATATATTCTGATTCCATTATGCGTAGTCTTCTTTCCTTGTCACCACCTCTAGCAGAACACAGCACCCTATCAATGGCAAAAAATGAAAGCATATTAGGATTTTTTCAGTGCATTTCTTTCCAGTGCCTTGCTACTGAATAATTCTGTTCACAGTTCTTTATTGCCCTCAAATGTTCAAGTATTTGCTTCTTTACAGGAAAAATTGCACTGCCCACATATATTAACCCACATGGGCAGGTAAGGAGGTAAATGCAAAAATCACTACTGCATGTGATACATTTATCAATGTTCTTGCTCTGTCCATTAGGTAACAAAAAAGTCTTCACTTTCTTACTACCTCTGCATGCCTTACATTTTCCACACTTAAAGAAACCTTTCTGTTCCGATAACCAACCTTCCTGCTTGGTTTTCATACTCAAATTACTCTGCACCAGCTTGTCTTGCAAGGACCTTGATTTACGATAGGTGATCAGAGGGTATGGTGTAACCTTCTTTTCAATAACCTGATCAATTCTTATCAAATGCAATATTTAGTAATCATTGGCTTAATCCTTGCTGACTCTGAATTATAGGTGGTGATAAGTCTTGGTGCCACTTCATCTTGTTTAGTTTTCGGTGTCTGAGTAAAGAGATCTTGTCTTCGCTGGGATCCAACTCTCTTTTTGACCCCGCTTAATACATGACAGGGATAACCTCTAGCTCTAAATTTATCTATCATAGTTTTCTATTCCTGCTTGTATGCTTCCAGGGTACTACCGTTACGTTTAGCTCTAAGGAGTTCTCCATAGGGGACACTCCATTTGAGATTAGTGGGATGGTGACTATTCACATGTAGTAAACTATTACCAGCTATTTTTTTACGAAAAAGGGAAGTACATACTTTATTCCCCTCAATCTTCACATATACGTCCAAAAAATAAATTTCTGTGCGATGTATCTGATGCGTAAATGCCAAATTTAATTTGTTGCACGAAATTTGTTCCAAAAAACTCTGGAAAAGACTTTTAGGACTATCCGATATTACAAAAATATCATCAATGTACCTGCTCTATTGTATTATATGTCTAGTCCATCTCATATTCTCTTCTGTCCAAATATGTTGCTCCTCCCACCATCTCATGAAGATGCCTGCAAAACTTGAAGCAAAACAACTGCCCATCGCTGTACCGGTAACCTGTCTATGCCACTCATCATTGAACAAAAAACAAAAAGTAGTTATTCTCAAGGCAAAATTTCCATATCCAAAAGCATCATTGTGTGATCATATAAGTAGATGGCATTATCTCGAAAAAAGAAACAACAGGCTCCAGTCCCCAATACATGATCTATACATGTATATAATGAGACCACCCCTCAATGGTAGCCATCAAATATGTAGATTGCCAGGGTATCTCTTCAATTTTGGTGATGAAGTCAGCACTATCTCTGCAATATGAGGGTAGATTAAAAACATATGGCAGCATATACAAATCTAAATACATAGAAGTAGGTTCTAAAAGGCTGCCATTAGCTGAAATGCTAGGTGTACCTGGAGGATTATAATTGATTTCATGAATTTTAGGAAGCCTATAAAACCAAGATCCCACAGGTTTCTGAACATACAAAAAATTGAAACTCTTCAGTACTCAAAATACCTTTTCCTGTCTTTTCAGTTAAGAGATCATGATATTGCACAATGGATTACTTATAATCATAATATCTCAACATCTCATAGTCATTTACCCTCATCAGTTGTCTATTTGCCTCCTGTATATATTTCTGAACATCCCACAGAACTAAATTGGCCCCTTTATCAGAGGGCTTGATTACAATAGTAAAGTCCTGTGTCAGTGATTTCAAAGCTGATTTTTTAGGTTCATCCAAATTTTCTGCAAAATGGTTATTACTCTCTTTCTGTATCTTCCTAAGATCCCCCACTACAACCTCATGAAAAGTGTCAATATTATCATGAGATGTATTGGGGACATACTTTGATATAGGTTTAAAAGCGTTCGAAACCGCTCTATCCAATTCAAAATCCATAGACACCAGAAAATCTCGGTGTGTGTCATAATCCAATGTCCGTTCTTCCAAATCACTCAAAACTATGAGTCCCTCAATGTCACTGAGGCATAAACTGTCAAAAGTATAGTCAACGAATAGGGGAGTGGATTGAAACTTCATTCTTTTGCCCTCTTGATGGGAGAAGATCTTCCTCAATTTAAGGTTACGACTAAACAAAAACAAGTCTATACGTGTTCTGCAAAAATTCATATTGGCCACAGGGCAAAAGGACAGGCCTAATTCCGACAGGGATTGTTCACCTTCATTTAACTCATGTGAGGACAAATTTATAACAGTTAAACGATCCTTACCCATAATTTTTTCTTCATCTGCTGTGTGGCCCTCCCATGCGGCATATCTGTTTTGTCTTCCTTTTCCCCCTCTCCTGTTTTTTTTTCCTCTTACGTTGATTGCGTCTCTTCCTGGTCCGTTTTTCTTTTGTGGACCCCGGCTGTGCTGTAAAATATGGTACTCCTCCACGTAGTAAAGGGAGGTTCCTCCCTCCTGATGGTATGTGTCTGCTCTTCCAAATCCAAAAAACTCTCAGATCCCGATTCTGATGTTATCAACTCCTGATATCTAAGTGCCCCTGCTTGCTTGAATTGTCTGACCTTGTTATTGTATTTTAAACCAAAGGTTAGAATGCGTCCAGTGGCATAATCTTGTTTGTCCCGTAAGAATTTCTCCCTCTTTTTATTTAAAATGTCTTGCTCATATTTACTCAACCTATGCTCCACCTGAGAAAGGAAGGTCTTAATTTCATTCTGTCCTGGATGTTGCTCAAGAGTAGTTTTTGTCTTGGAGATTTCTTTGCATACTTGTTCTAATTCCAATTTTGCATGCTTCGATAGTAGTCCCATCATTCCATGGCATGTCGATGCCAAAAGTGTTGCCCACTCTTCCAATAATTTAGGATTAGGATTATTCAGTATGCGTCAACCACATAGTACTCTACCAACTTCAGTATAATCATCCAGAGAGGTAACTTCCCAAAAATGATTTATCTAGTTTTTCAAAAGTTTTTCATATTGAGAGAGACTCTGTTTCAAAGTCTTAGTTTCGTTGTTACAACTACTTACTGTTCCCCCTTGATTATAAACTCCCTCATCGTTTTCATTGAAAACGTTACGTGCTGTTTCAAACGTGCCTCTTCCAAATTCATCAATGTGTAAATTGTATTAATAAAATTATCCTAAAAAGCCTTCTTTTAGTGGTTACAAGTATGTCCCGGTTATTTATTCTGACAAAATCTTCTAAAACGGGAAAGCAAAGATATCTTTCTTATTTTGCTGCCCCAGCTGACATTTTCATTTCTTTAGAGACGAGCAGGCAGTTCTACATCAAACGTTAGTTTATCAGCTTCAGAGAACTCTCCGTGACCTGACCTCTCGTCTCATGAGAAACCACACGCTTGGAAGGGAAAGGAAAGGCAGACCTTGATTAACCAAATAGGGTTTAACAGCTGTGAAATAAGTAGCTTTAATTATATTTTCTAAAGGTCCCTGTTACGTGTCCAGATTGTTATTTCGACAAAATAAAGACATAAACAAAAACAGAAATGCCGTCACTATTGTGCATCCACAGTCAGCGTTGAACAAACATTGCAGCCAGTTTCTTATCAGGCACCGTTTTTTTTCAAACTCAGAATACTCCAAGACCTCAACTCCCAGCTCCGGGGAAGTAGCTTGCCACGAGGGAAAAAGAGAGAAACGTTTTGATCATGCTATTACAACTTCACAGTTTCCGAGGTAAACGGCTTTAATCGTGCTTTCCAAAGTTCTCGTTTGAAAGGAAATATTCTAACAGAGAGGAACAATGTTATTATATCCCCGAGAATGTTAATAAGTATCTCACTGCTCCAACGTGGATACTGTTACAAATTACTGCATACAAACAGAGCCGCACGTTTACCCAGGTATGGAGTGGAACCCCTTCCAAAAGAAAACAAATGGTCTGAGTCAGATGAAATACTTGAATTCAGGCACTCCAAACAAAGTAAGCTGCTTCTCTGTTCCAAATATTCTCCAAGGCAGCGGGACCCGGGTTAGAGATCTACTTTAGAAAGGTTCCCGGTATAACCCAGCTTCTGCCACCTCTCAGGGTCGGTGCAGGTCACGGCCACCGGCAGCCATCATTGTAAAACTGAAAGTATGCCATTCCTCCTAGGCATAAAAGAGACTGCACTCCAAAGTTCTTAAATGCACAAATAGATTTAATGGCTACACGTTTCAATCAAATGATCTTCTTCACAGCCCAAAAATATCACAGTGTTCCACTTTCTTTAAAGATACAACCCACTAATAAATACTAATAAATATAGTAAAAATACTTTAAACCTGATTTTTCTGAGAAATCTTCAAAACATTTTCAAAACGAATATAGTAATTTCTTGAAAGCTTCCAGGTGATCCCACAAGTGGAGGCTAAGAAACAAGGGGTCCCAAAACTCTTTTTCTACATGCATTTTCCCATAGAGTCTATAAATATGGGAATTGCACCAAATTTGGCAGGAAGCTAGATTGTGCTTTTCTTTATGTGCTGCAAATCTGTTCAGTAGTTTCAGAGATATTAAAAGTTACAAAACAGATATCAAGGGATGCGGAGGCTCCGGGGATCCCAGAGAGCTCATGCTGAGTTCTAATTGGCTGGCAGCACTTCAACCAGGAAGTGTTGATAGCCATTTTGGAACTCGGCTTCAGCTGACTCCCCAAAAAAAGGCAAAAAAACCCAAAAGGGGACAGGGTATGAATACCGTAATCCCCTAGGACCCTGAAAGGGCAAAAACGTATCCTTTTTAAAAAGATGTTTGGCAAAATCCATAGATGGATCCACAGATTTTGCCAAGAATTAAAAAAATAAAAAGCACAATCTCCCATGCTTCTAAGTCATTTTGCCCCCATGTGGGCCAGTTCAGGGGGCATAGCCAATGTAATTGAAAAGGAGGGGGGCTCACTGGGCCCACCTCCTAGGGATTTTAGAAGCCCCATGGACCACCACCTCCCTGGAGCTTTAATCAATAAATAAATGGGGGTACGTGCGGACCTACGGTGCCCCGGAGACTACCACCTCCCTAGGGTAACAAATTAAAATTATTAGTTGGGGCAGAGCAGGCCTCCCTCTGGCCCCAGGGACCACTACTTCCCCGGTTCTACATTTTATAAATTTACAGAGGGACACATGGACCCTCCCTGGGGACCACTACCTCCCCGGGGTTACATAATAATTAATGTGGGGGTGGCACGGACGCCATCTCCCTAGGGCTACAAACAAATTTAAAGAGGGGCGTCTGCATGGACCCCCTGGCCTCATGGACCACCACATCCCCGGGCTGAGGACATTTAAAAAAAGATGGAGGGTGCCATGTCACGAGACCACGGACCCACCATCTCCCAGTGGCTGGCCTGTGCAGATTTAAGGCAGGAGACCATGTGCCCCCCCCCCCCACTCCTGGAGCCCTGGGGACCACCCCCTCGGGCCGGCTTTTGCTCCCTCCTGAGGTGCCCACCCTTGGGAGGTATCTATTTGCTTTTGCTTGGTGGGAGCTGTTACAGTTCCTGCCAAGCAAAAGAAAACACTCCACTTCCAGCAAGCAGGAGCAGTCAAACTGCCCCCGGGTTGTTGGAAGTGGAGTTTTTATCTGTTTACCTGCCCACAAACATTCGGGCAGGGAAAGAGATGAAACTATTGCCCTAACACACGTGGACCTGTAGTTTCAACAGCTCCCTGCATGCAGGAGCAATGTCAGCTCCCACAAGAGGCAAGAACTGGCTGGGTCCTTAAGGCTCCCCTGCAGTCCACAACAAAAATAAAAAAATAAGTGAATCCTGCCCTGCGTATTTATTATAAATAAATACGCAGGGCAGGATTAATTCAGGCACAAACGCCATTTTTAAAAAAGCAGGTGCCCAAATGTAAACTCTTTTCTGTAAAATACTAATCATCCTTACTTTGTGTGTATGGCCAAGGCAAAGCAGGTATATTTTATCTGCATTTCCACCTTGAAAAGTCAGTAAACATCGAAGGAGGTGTTTGCATCCTTGCCTTTTTTTAGAGTGATATCTCATGTAGTGACTGTGATGAGTGGGATCTTTCTTGTCATCTGCTGCTGAGACTAGATATCGTGTTATCACATCTCCAAGGATGGTGGATAGCTTAGTAAAAGATTCTCCCACCTCTGCCCCCCCCCCCCCCCCCCGAAAGTGTTTTCCAACGATTTTGGAGAATCATACTTTATGAACAGAAATATGATCACATCTCAACTAAACAAAGAAGCACTTCATGAGTGCTGTGGGGTAGGCATATACCAAGCTGACTTTTTATGCTGTTATGCTGAGCACTTACACTTTTATGTAAATAGTTTTATCTAGGATGATGTGATGAGCTGGATCTGTTATGTGAAATATGTCAGTTTCAAGAAACATTTAGAGGCAAATTACAGAAGTAGATGGGGTGAGCACAGCTTGCAAAACAAAATACTGACTCAGTAGATGAATGAAACCATCACCCTCATCCAGTGCATGCTGAAAGTGTGGATATTATGAACCGCTTAGTGAGAAAAATGTATGCTGCTGATCAGACAACATCTGCCATTACGGGAAAGACATGATGGAAACTAAATCTGTGGAGGGTCCTATGTCTATTTTTTGTAAATACATTTTAATTAATTTTTCAAGAACAAAGCACAAAATAATTCATGGCAATCTAGGTGTGCTAGCTGAGAGGGGATAATAACACAGTGAAATATTGTGCAACACGTTGCCTGTCCATCGATACAAAGAGCAATGTTTAGCCTGAAAGAAAGTATTCAGTACAAGGTGTCAAAGAGTGATCTCTGCAGGAACTCATGTATTAATGCCACCAAGTACAACAATGATAATATTCTACACCCAAATACCAACTACACACACACACACACATATATATATATATATATATATATATATATATATATATATATCGCACACACACATCTAAGTGCTCTTATCTCTTATTCACTAAACTTAAAAGATGCACATGGAAATACATATGCTGTTGGCAAAAACAAATTTATGTTAACCAAAGCTAAATATCCACCATACTCAAACATAGAAAACAAAACAAACTTCAGGTAATCCATTTACTCATATCAGTATAAAAGACATATATACAAAATATACATAAACAATCAGTTTAGTAGCAATCCCAGTCTTGGCCCATTTTTTTTTAAAGTAAAAAACAGTCTAAAGAAGAAAGAAGGCTTCAGTTCAATGGTGGTCCAGCCTATGTCAGCCAAAGAGAGGACATTCAAAAGCAGTCTGCACATTTCAGTACTAGTACACCACCTTCATCAGGACCATGTTGTTTTCAGTAATAATGGAAAGGTAGAATTTCAGAAATCCATACAGCTTGAAATGGGGTCTAGAGCTGATGTCAAACACTGTATACGTTGAATTCCCAGAGCAGATGTGGAATGGATGCATGTTGATAATACCAACAGTAAGTCAAACTCATGAAGGATATGGAAATGTATAAATCCCGAATTGCATCCATCTAAAAAATGTCAGGTCAGATCGCCAGATACACTTTGACAAGGATAGAAAAGACTTTACTCTTTTGATGGTTGGTGTTCTGTCAGCGGGATAGAATCTGAACCAGTTTTACATTGTTTCTTAAGATTTTATGGATTTGTAAGGGAAGCATCTTGATCAAACACTGCCAAAAGTTCTAGGAGAAAGTAGGTGCAAAGTTCATTCATCAGAGAGGCACAGACCATTAACCATTATTTTGAGAAGTGTGGAAGTAGTGGAAGTTATGTAAGAGATGATTGTTACTAATGTGATCTACCCAGCTGGCTACACATGTTTCAGTAATTTGTGAGAGGAAAGGGAGACCTTCAGTTTTTGAGCATGTCTGTATCTGTCTTTAACTTTTTAAGCAGAGCATGAACGTGTCAAATTTTGAGTTAGGGTTTAGGGAGGAGTTGATACATTTGAGAGGGTTCAGGGTATTAGAAATATATTTGGCTAGAGGAAGTGGTGGCCTTGAATATGTGAGAAAGTACCACTTTTTAACATGGTTACCCCCATTGGTTTTTTGGACTGAGTTACTGGTTTGTGAACTCTGGCTTAGTCTCTGGAAGGGAAGCCTGTACTACAAGGATGCAGGCTGTATGCCAAAGACCTGTCAAAGCCAGCTATTTATTGTATGAAGTCCTGGAGTACTGATGTCCACCGGGACCTCATATAGTAAATATCGGCTTTGACAGCATATAGCCTGCATCCTTGCAGTACAGGCTCCCATTTCAGAGACTAAGCCAGAGGGTAAACTTTTTGAGTAGGAAAAACCCGCTTGGTGTATCTGACCCGCATGCCTAGTCCCATTCAACCACAGCAGTGACTGCTAATTGTTGCTTTACTTTTTCTTAGTGCTTTTTGCCTTATATCTTTAAAAATTCATATCTCTGTTTCCACTTACTGCATTTTGGGGATTTTGTTGTCATTTTACTCATTAAATGTTTTTCTCTTTTCCTAAATTAACTGGGTGTATTGTATTGTATTTTGTTTTTTAAACCGTTTTGGTACTGCTAAATACTTTATGCAAATTCCTAAGATAAACATGTATTCTCTGTGCTTTAGCTACCATGAGGTTTAAATTATTGAAACTGTGTTTTACCTTTAAAGGTGTGTGGTCTCCATTCTCGTGGTGGACTTCCACCTACCCTAATTAATCCACCTTCTTACATGATATGATACAGTGTTTGATGGCTTTCTGTTTGCAATAGCTGTTTTCAACATATCCCAAGTACTAGTGGCGAAGGCATTCTTGATGGCCCTAGTATTTTTCTAAATATGTTCGGATTTTTTGTGTCAAATGAAGGTGTTTGCTCGACTATATTGTCCCTAATGATCTTGATTTTAATGGGAAGTGTCATTGCATTTAGATTCTGCGATGACGAGTAAGGCATCTTCTGTTGTTTGTTGCTGAATAATCTGGAAAAGGTGTCTGGGGCAGTATGAATCAGCTGTAAATTTTGTCCTCAGGAAAGAGGCGATCTGTTTGTTACCTGGCCATCTTCAATCTGATAAGGAAAGCAGAGTAGGATATTGTCTCAATTTTCTTTCATGTGCTATTATGCCTGCTTGAATCTCGTTCAACTCCTCATTATGCAAGTTTGCAGTTCACTTGGCCTTTTTTCCTTTCTTGGTGGCAGGGGCTAACTGTCCATGATGGCAAGAATCTCATTTTCACATCACTGAACAAGCATACCAGTGCCAGCTATTAGTTCTGGCGGTAGCCTGGGTGAATCAAAGAGCCTAGGACCTTCCTGTTGATGTATTTGAAGTCTTTAGAGTATTACTACTCTAATTTCTAATTTGGAATTTAGTGGGTAAACGATACAAATATGAAATTGTGTTAAGTTTGGAAAGGATGAAAAAAACAGAGGGAAAAGGGAATAAACAGGCCTACAGAGAAACCTAGTGCACTAATTGAAGATGCTGGTAGATTCGTATAGGCCCTAATCTGATTTTAGTAGAGGGGGCACCCATGGACTTCACTTAGGGCTCGCAGCCACAACCCCTGGCTTGCCCTTTGCTACCCCTGACACTGCCTTTTCGACCCCTGGACTCAGAGGTAGCAAATTCAGTGCCAGGAACACAATGAAAGCTCGTCCTTATGGACGTCAGTTGGGGACCCACTCTATTTGTTTTCTGTCATTTTTTATTACATTAATAGTGAATATCAGTTTATTATTCAGTATTACTGTAATAAAAATGGAGTACAGTTTCACTATAATATAGCCTTCCATGGCAACTGAGCTAAGTAAAAATGGTTTCAAATGTATGTTGTGTGCGTCAGTGGCGGCCGGCAGCTTTAGGAGGGAGGGGAGCGGGCGGGAAGCACACACACACGCACACACTCATTCTTTCACACACAGACACGCACGCACGCACATCCATTAACAACACTCATAACATTCAAACATGCATGCACGCACCAAACATTCATTTTAAAACATCACACACACACTCATTCTTTCATGCACGCACATCCATTAACACTCATAACATTCATGCATGCACGCATGCACCAAACATTCATTTTGAAAGACCACACACACTCATTCTTTCACACACACATGCACGCACGCACATCCATTAACAACACTCATAGCATTCAAACATGCACGCACCAAACATTCATTTTAAAACATCACACACACACTTACCTTCAGCCTCGAGGTCCGAGGAGGGTTAGGACTGCTGCCTTCCCTCACTGGCTGACCTTAGGTCAGCCAGTGAGGGAAGTCAGCAGTCCCAGCCTCGTCACAGAGTGGGATGAGGTCAGTGAGACTGCTGACCCCACCCCACTCTGTGACAAAGTGTCACTGATTGACACTTGCCCTGGGTGCTTCAGGGCTTAAATCTGAAGTGCCCAGGTCGAAGTCAATGGGTGACGCTTTCCTCGTCACCCAGGGGAGGCCCTTGAGGCACCCATAGGAGCTGTGACCTCCCCAGCCTAGCAAAGTCCAGCTCAGGGAGCCAGGAGTCTGCGCAAATCGTGCCTGTCTCACTCCTGGCTGTCTGAGCTGAAAATGACGAGTGTCTGTCAGGCTGACCTTTGTTCAGCCTGACAGACACTCTTCATGAGGGGCAGAATGTGGGAGGGCGTGGCCCCTCCGCCCTAAAGGACGAGCCGCGCCTGTTGTGCGTGCTTGCGGGTAAGAGTGTGTTTATGTGAGAGCAAGTGTATGCAAGTGTGAATATGTGTGTATGTGGAAATATATGTGTGTGAGTAAATGTGGCGGTCAAAAGCAGCCCTGCCAAGTACCACGAATCAGGCATTAGACTAACGCACTTCAATGTGGTGGTCTGCATCACCACATTGAAATGCAATGTCATGCATTATAGCACCTCCTCAGCTATCAATCAGGGAGCTCTGTTATAATATAGCACAATACAAGACGGGTGGAAGTGCGCGGCGCACTCTACTCCCAGTAGGCCTTGGGGCTCTATGGCTCAGCTCCTAGAGCTGAGCTGCTCAGTGTTGCTTGCTACAATGTAACTTCGCCAACATGACGCAGCGATTTCATTGAGATCAGGACGACTGGTCGGACTCAGTGTGCCCTGGGCCAATGGACATCTCCGAATTTGAGTTGTGCACATCATTTTATTTAAGGCAGATCAGGCTTCTGCCTCCTGCAGGGCCTCTGGGCGGGACCCGCACATATTTCACATCAAGGTCTGCAATGACTGTTTTGCTGAATACGGGGTAATTGTGCAGCTAGGCTCGCCACTCGCACTGCGGTCTACCGCGTATGTGATCCAGTGATTTTCCTGACCATACTAGCCTCGTCGTGAACTTGCTCGCAGTGGCTAGCTGTGGCAGACAGTCATGGCTTTGATATTGGCAGAGAGCTCGGGCAACCAGACCCGACCGCATTTGCGCCACGGCCAGCTTGTTTGCAGCAAAAGATCACCAGGGCTAAGCAGAATCGTGATTGCAGTGGGAAACGGACTGGACATATGTGGTCCACGACATGAGTCGTTGCTTGGGGCCACACTGGGGCCGCCAACTGCCACGCACAAGATCATCACCTCCCTAGAAAGTCAAGTAAGTGTGCTTTCCTGAGAGTGAGACAGTATGTAGTGCATTCAACTTTTTGCAATTTCTGGTTGCTCAAATGGATGTAGTTTCTGGTATTGATATTTTTCCATAGTTTTCATGCTTGATTTTGCTCATGAGAAACTGTCACTCATACGCGTTGAAAAGTCACTCATAATTACACTGAATTATGTCACACACAGCAGTCTGAAGCCTTGGCAGCTATGCAAAGGGCATGTGATATCACTTGCGCCCCCCTGGCGTTTCAGTGAATTGACGTCCATGGGACTGGGATAGGCCACAAAAGAATTCCAAAATTTCAGAAAGGAGAAGTACGGGCTGCGATATGCCGTGGACGAATCCCACAATTCGGCAAGTAGCTTGAAGCTAAGAGTTAACTGCCCGAAATAAAATAGTACACAATATGGATGGGCGAAATAAGGGTTAGGTATGCAAGGGTAAGTGAGTGGCTGGGTAAGAAAGGCAGACGGTAAACTGCCTCGTGGCGCAATGGGTGCTAGATATAAAATGGAACCAGGTGCTTGAGCATGATACTAATAATTGAGTGACTTGTTGAGACGAGAAAGGCAGGTGTAGAACTCCTGCGTAAACTAAGTGGTGCTGAAAACAGAGGAAAACCAACGGCATAATAATATAATCACCGGATCCAAATAATGGAAGCAGTGGGTAGCAACTACCCTCTATCTCGTGAGCACTCATAGCTAGGTGCTGCCTCAAATGTAAAGATGAAATGTTGAGAATACTGGATCACATCAATAAATCCATTAACGCCTGTGGGCAGTGCTTTAAATGGGCCAGTACTGTCCGGTACGGAGTACCGGCACTTTTTTATTTTTAGAGGGAGAGTACCTGCACTTCTCGAGAAAAATGTAATACTTTTAATTGGAGAGTACCGGCACTTCTCAGAGATAAGCAGGTACTGTGTTACAGAGTTCCTGCACTTCTGTTTTTTTAATTTCAAGCACTGCCTGTGGGAGTCAGTAGATTATTTTGCGTGGGTTTCTCGGTAATTCTCAAAAGCAAACGCTTCTTGCATTTTTGAAAAAGGAAAACAGACTGCGCATAACACTTAAATAGAGCTTGGAGTGTCGCATTCTGCGTGCCAGCATTTATTTCAGTGCAACAACTGTGTTTAACTGTTGTCCCACAGCTGACATGAAGCCGGGTCGGGTCTCTCAATTTAACCTGGCTATTTAAAGGGCAGCGCTCATGTCTTCTTTTATAAATGTCATCTTCGTGGCTCACGAGTTGGGACGATGTCAGGGATTCAGCATGAAAGCAACAGCCAACACGCAGCTTCCTCTCTGTGTTCATTGACTCCCAAATGAAACGTGGTTTTCCATCTGAAGCTTTGAATACTAATGATTGTCACATACAAATGCACATCGCTGAGATGCATGCCCGCCGAGTGCTTCACTTTGGCCATGCACGCGGATCCTGAACCTGTTTGATGACGGTGGCACTAGCCAAAGTAAATAGATCTTTGTTGTAAATAAAAATGAGGTCTTATAATGTGACAACATTATGCGCCTAACTTGAGTATGTGAATCATACAATCACTTAGTCATTCGTTTGAGCAAAATCAGAAGGGACTCTCCAGCTGCATCACTATTCGCTCCACTTGGTAATTTCTAAATGATGCTTTCATCACGTAATCCTTTCCCTTTATTGCTGAATGAAAAAGGGTCTTCGATAAAGTTCTTCGTCCTGGTACACTTCTTCTGAAATAAAGAAAGCAGGTGGCTCATTGTATGTGCATTTGCCTTTGCTGCTCTTGGCTGAATTTGCCACAAAAAGATCAACAAGTGGGGGTTTGAAAATCTAATATTATATTAATATCAGCAATAACACACAAGGGTGAGTTGGCGAATTTACACACAAAGCGAAGCTTTATAGTTTGACTTAAAGCATTCAAATCACATGTTTTCTTTTCTTCCAAGCCCCTCTGCATACATAAATGTTTTGGGAAGAAAATTGAATAATGAAGAAAAACATGTAAGATCTGTCCTGGTGTTAGGAAGAGCAGTAAGGTGCACGCTGTTGAATAGTAGTCACTAAAATGCGTGCATGTTTAAAGTATATTTCTTCCACTGGTCCAAAAAGCAGAATATTCTGATGCTAAGTGTAAGAAATTGGATTATTAGTTGGATGTGAGGATGTGAGGCCTGCTCAAGTAATAGGTCCACAATTGTCTAAACTCTGGTAACCAAGCAACCATATGTAGTGCTTGATTCTCTCAGGGTAGTGAAGTAGAGCAGTCAAAGGCTTGCTCAAGGGAGGTGGTTGGTAATAACCAGTAATCACCATTCGCTGGCATGCTATATTAACACTCAATAAATGATTGTCCAGTCAGTGCTTTCTCTTGGAAAAAAGGGATGGTACATTTATTACACATAAACAAACACACACAACTAAATACTATGAAATGTAAACACTATAAATGTATTCACTAAGATACATATCAGGCAGAAGGGATTGCCTTTGTTGTTGGTAAGCGGACTTCGTACTGTGTTTATTTTTCTGACTGACATTTTGCCACCTGCACTGCAGTACCTAATTAAACAGTGCTACAGTTGGAGGTGACTAAGGCCCTCACTAAGACTGTGGCGGTCAGCTGAACACCGTAGTGGCAGTTGCACTGTCGCCAGACTGGCGGTGAAGACCACCATATTACGACCACAGCGGTGATCCCACCCAAATACAGCCAATGCCCCACCAGAACTGGCAGTGCAGTCCGACCCCCGACGACGGTGGTTGCCATCTTCAGGCAGGTGGAACCACCACCGCGGCGGTACCACCACCGCGAAAAGCCTGGCGGAAACGAGCTGTATAAAAGGAGACACTCGCCTCCAGGGACACAGAGGAGTCCGCGGCCGCCAGGGAACCCGAACTGGAAGTCTTCCAGATGCTGTACCACGTGATGGAAGTTCAGGAGCAGCGACGTCGACAAAGACGGCACCGTGAGTATAACTACCTAGTACACAAGGGAGGGAGGGGAGAGTGACACACCCACACGCAACACACATACACCCACCACGGACTGCGACACATACATACACCCCCAAACAAACACCCGTCCGATACACACACACACACACATCCAAAAAAACACCACTACACACAAACTACAGACACGCACACCCCACACTCACACAACATGCACAATACACCCTTACACACATACCACACACATGGAGTACAATCTGCTGTAAAATACAACAATTACATAAGCCATAAGAAAAGAAAGGCAGGACAAATACCTGTGAGTTTACCACTGTATTGAGCTTGGTATTTTAACTTAAATAGGTTACAACTAAAACAATAACTATAAACAAAGGGCCATTGGCTAGTCCAAATGGCCATAGACATCTCTGGGCATGAATGGCCTGCAAATAGGCCTAACTTAACTCCTGACAGCCTAATTGACTCCTCTGGGCAGGGTCATCCATGTGGAAGCCAGGCACCTCAGGGGGCAGGGTGATGGGGGGTGGGTTTGTTTTGGAAGGGGGTCCTTGGACTTTGGTTTGGGATGTGGTGGGACTTTGGTTTTGGGTTTATGGGGTAGGGGATTGGGTTTGGATCAGGGGGTGTGAGTGGCTACCTTCTTCTTCATAGAGGGAGATTTTATGTTGGCGGGGAGGGACATTGGAAACACTAGAGAGGCTACGGGAGGACTGGGAGCTGGATGGACTGGGCTGGGGAAGAGGAACCTGACGTTGAGGGACAACACAGGGTGGGTCAGGAGTAGGGAACCGGTCAAGACAGGCAAGGAAACGTTTTTTAGGTACAGTGGGGCGGACTCTGGGAGCAGGTTTGGGAGTGGAGATAGAGGGAGTGGTTCTAGGACATGTAGGTGTGCTGGACTTGGATGAAGGTGCATGCAAAGTGTGCTTGTGTGAGGTTGATGACTGTTGGGTGGTGAGTGGGGGCATTTATGTGTTTTAGGAGGGAGGGTGTGAATGATGACTTTGGAGAGGTGTTATTTTAGTGGATTGGGCATGCAAGGGAAATTGATAAGGGTGGTTAAGGGGTGGGTATGAATTTTGGATGGAGTGGGTTGAAGGGAGCTAGGCTGATGGGGAGACATGCCATGCAGGTGTACATGGTGGTAGTGAAGTATGGGTGACTTACCAGGGTCCAGCCCTGTGGATATTCCAGTGAGGCCCTCAGGATGCAGGATAGCCAAGACCTTCTCCTCCCATGATGTCAACTCTGGGGGAGGAGGTGGGGGTCCACCGCCAGTCTTCATAACAGCAATTGGTGCCTGGATGCCAATGTACGCACCTTCCCCCATAGGTCTTTCCACCTCTTCCTTATGTTGTCCCTTGTGCATGGATGGGTTCCCACAAAGTTCACCTTGTCTACGATTCTCTGCCATAACTCAGTTTTCCTGGCAATGGATATGTGACGAACCTGTGCACTGAACAGCTGTGGCTGTACCCCAACGATTTCATCTACCATGACCCACAACTCATCATCAGTGAAACTGGGGTGCCTTTGTGGGGATATGCCAGTTGTGTAGTGGGTGTAGTGTTTGTGTCGTTCAGAGGATGGGGAGTTTGATGGGGGTGCAGGGTGTGTGGATATGTAGGATGCTGTGAAGTACTGATTGAGTGCAGTGGTGATGTGTGTGTTTGGTGTAGAGGTATGATATGTGGTGAGTGTGTGAAGGGTGTATAGGTGACTGTGGTTTATGTGTGCAGTTCTGGAGATATGTGAGCTGTTGGTGGGTGTGTGCGCAGTATGTGCATGTGTAGCAGGTGTGGGTTTTTCAATTTGGCTAATGTTGGCTTCTGTTGTTGTGGAGTGGCAAAATGGACTGTGATGGTCTGCGCCACCAATGGATTACCGCTGTGATAGACCGCTGTGGTGATTTGTGGGTTGTAATTTGGAGGGCGGTTTGTTGTTAGCGTGGTGGTAAGGGTGGTGCAGTCGTTAGATCTGGCGGTTCAGATTTTGTGGCTGCTTTCTGGCAATTTTGTGTTTGTAACTCATAATACGGCAGGCGGATTACTGCCTCCACGGCGGTCTTTTGGTGGCCGTCAGCAAGGGGGCTTCGTAAAAAACTGCCAAAGTCGTGATGAGGGCCTAAATGCCCAAAATGCCCCTGACAGGGTGAGGAGTGGAGCAGCGACACAGGGAGCGCCCTGAATAAGAAATTAAACAAAGAAAAAAATGGCAATCACCATAGGGCAAACACCAGCATTGGGAGTGTGTCAGTGTTTGTCCAGGCAGTGAAATGTCCATAAATCCTTTGGTCACATTCTGAAATCACATTTGACTCCTTATACGACATGTCACCCTAAATCACTGTCTCCCATCTATACCAGATAGAACATCACATTATAGGGGCTATCACGTTAAATAAAGCAGGCCTATTTGCTTTGTCAAGGGGTCACCATATTACAATGTTAGCAAAACCTATTGGCTTTGTCAATCAGTCATCACAACGGTAATATAAGGCAAGCTTACTGGCGTTGTCTCTGGCTCACCACGTCAAAATAGAAGGCAAGCCTATTCATTTTGTCAGAGGGTTCCCACATTAAAAGACCAATAATCCACATGTTACAAAGCATCATCATGTCATTGAAATCAATGACCATGTTCATCATTATCAATAAAATATAGCAATGTTTATCAACGACAAAGCAAAAAGAGTGTTCCAACAAAGGCCCTGCTGTGCATTATAGGGCTCACCATCCATGATGTAATTTATTAGCTGCTTTCCCACTGTGTTTGGGAGAGCTGCACAGTTCAGGTAATGTGCCACATATTTTCCTTTCAGTTTTTTTTTTTGTTTTGGTTTTTTAGGGGTGCCACCCTGCAGCCAGCTGTACCACTGGGGAATCAGGAGGGTGCCCCAAGGATACCACTGGTTCCCTAAACATCCTGTACTCCAATGTAGTGCACGGGAGCCAACATTGCACTATTTGTGCTCCTGTTGAGCAGCAGCAAATTTACTCAGCTGTTTCCTGACAGGGTAAATGCTCTCCTCTATCTCTCCTGGATCCTGGGGATTGGTCCTGGGACCCGGCCTTCATCTTTGGGGCCCGGAGACAGGGTTCGATGACCCCTTTAGGTTGATGCTGGTTTGGGAGGATTGGGGCCGTGGGCCGACTGAGGATCTCGGGAAGGGAGCCCACTCACAGTTACCCACCATGGGGGTAATTGTATTGTAAGAAATACCACAAAGCACCACGCACTTTGTTCCTCGTGGTGCGGTGCCAAAAATCAAGCTCTGTAGCAGTGAATATCTCTGGCCTTGTTGGTCTAGCTTTGATGATCTTGGCCTCATTCTACTCCTATGGTGAGCTCTAGCCACCAGGGGCATTTTCAGCAGGCCTCATGGCTCCAAAACGGACACACTCTGTGGGGAGCTGGTTTCACTGGCTCCCTGCTCCAGCCTTCTCCTCTGGTTTACCCTCCACAGACCCCGTGGCCTCATGGCCATTTTGCAGGGCATCTGGAGAACAATGTAATCCAAGCCTTTCCATAGCTGGTCCTCAGGAGCTATAAGGGGGGCAGCATTAGTGTCCCTGGAGAGACCCACAAGTCCTGGGGTCAGCCGCAGACAGAGTCATCAGTCCATCAGGGGGATTGTCCTTCTAGCTGTCCATGGGGTCCACCATTGCAGTCCAGGCCCAAAGTCTTGCTCTCCTTCTTGTTCTGGTGTGAGAAAGTTGCCCTTTTAGCATGGTCACCCCAATGTTTCTGACTGATTCTGATGGTAACTGTTTCTGACTTTGACCTGGGCTCTGCTTAACAGGTCCATGGCCAGTGCTCTGAATAAAAGGTATATGGTCAAATTTCACAATGTTATGATTCCACTTGGCAATGACAGACCCTGTAAGTCCCTAGTAGGTAATAGGGCAAGGGGTATTCAAACTACCTATATATAGGGCAGGGAAGTTTAGAGGCCCAGTATATTTCCTGCACTGGAGTGTGCCATGCTGTGTGCCTGCAGTCATTTTTAAAGGTAGCCCTGCCTTACAGACTGTCTTTAATATATATGCACATTCTACTTTGGGATTAAAGGTACTTCAAAAGTAACCATCTTCCTTATTTTTACCTATAGGTCATCCTCAAGGTCTTCCCCAGGTGCCCCAGGGGTAGGACGCCATGTAACTATAAGCAGGGACATTATAAAAGATGTTTTATATACCCCGGTGAGAGAAAACTGTACCTTTCATTTTCCCCCATTGTAGTAAGCTAGCTCCATAGGCTAAAATGCAAATAGTTTTCATAAGCCTAATTATGGCTAGGAAAAAGCTAAAATGCCATGAAAGGACTCAAACGAATGATAATTATAAATACAGCAATGTTATTACATAATGACAATGGTAAAACATAATGGTAATGATAAATGGTAATGATGAATACAAAAACTTGCCATTGTTGAATTTATTGTACCTGATACAGAAAATAATTTATAAAACTTTCTTTAGCGTAAGCCAAATTCCAGCCTGCTAGTGATCTCTTCTGATTGGTCAGCCCTAACAGGATTAGCCAGGCTCCTTTGAGGTGATAAGTGGCCTGAACTGAGCAGAGATTATCTGCTGAGGGAGGTAGGCAGATGGTGGAGCCAGGTTAGGTTAAAGTGCAGTGATTTATGGGACAAGAAGATGCCACACTTTAAAGGAAGTTGTCATATGTCTGGGTGGCGCATTAGAGCACACTGGACAAGGATGCCCACTGACTGACCCCGAAGATGATTGAATACAATTAGCTGATCTGTATTGGAATTCAGATCCGCTGCCTGAAACCTCAAGAAGAAGAAGAAGGATTCCCCTTCTGGAACCCTGGTTTGCAACCCACGGGTGTGCACACTTAAAGGACTGCGCCTGTTGCACACTGGAACCACAGCCCAAAGTACTTTGTCTTGCTTCAAAGAAGACTCAGGAGTGGACTGCCTGAAAGGAACAGGTGAAAAGAGCTTTCTTACATCAACTTCTACGTAAGTCCTCAGCCTGGAGTACATCCAGTGGACATGCAAGGATTTGGCCAGTTGCATTGTGGGAACTGTAGTCCCAGTGTCCCAAATAGCAACTCTGAGATTTGGACCTTGGATTGGGGTTGTGTATCACTTTCCTGTATCAAGAAACACTTCTGGAAGTAAGTGTAAAAGTGTTACCATGTAGACAGGTGGAACTCTTGACTGTGTCTCTGTCCAGGGCAGCCTTACTTTTGAGCGCTGTTTGCTTCTAAGCACTAGTTTTACTTTTAATCTTTAAAAAATCATATCTTGGATCCCCTATGTTGGATTTTTGTCCTTTCAGTGTCATTTTAGAGATAGAAATATTTCCTATTTGTATACATTGGTGTGGGACTTTTATTGTGTGTTGTGTCTGACTTATTTACTGTATTGGTGTATTTAAATGCTTTACCACCTTTCTCCTAAGATAAGCCTGACTGCTCATTGCCAATTTAGCAGGGGTGGAGTCAGGGGCTCCCTTGAGCCAGCCCCCTTGAATGGACACAACCCTGTGTTGGGGGCGTATTGCTAGTACTAGGCGTATACATACCACTACCAATACCCAGTCTCTAATATCTGGGGAGACCACTTCATGCCCAGCCCTACCCATGGGTGAGGGACACTGTTGGACCTGGCCCTTTTTGCAGGGTTATCTCCAAACTTTTTGCCTTCTTCTTCCTCTTTTTCTGACCTGTTTTGTTGGCTTTAGGACTCTGGGGACTTTACCACTGCTAACCAGTGCTGAAATGCATATGCTCTCTATCTAAAATGTATTGGTGATTGGTTTATCTATGATTGGCATATTTGATTTACTGGTAAGTCCTTGGTAAAGTGCACTATGTGTGCCATGTGTCTGTAAATCAAATACTACTAGTTGGCCTGCAGCACTGATTGCGCCACCCACATGAGTAGCCATGTAAACATATCTCAGACCTACTACTGCAGTGTCTGTGTGTGCAGTTTTAAGCTGCCATTTCACCTTGGCACGTGCATCCAGTTGCCAGGGCCAAACCTTCCTATTTACTATATGTAAGTCACCCATAAAGTAGGTCCAAGGCAACCCCATGGGCAGGGTGCAGTGTATTTGAAAGGTAGAACATATACTGGTGTGTTGGACATGTCCTGATGGAGAAATACTGCTAAATTCAGTTTTCACTATTGCAAGACCTGTCTCTCCCATAGGGTAAGATGGGGATTACCTTGAAATACATTTTACGTGTAATTTCTCACTGGGAGCAGAAAAGTTATGGAGTTTGTAGTCTCTGAACTCACAATTGAAAAATGCATCTTGTGGTGAAGTTGATTTTTAAATTGTAGGTTTGAAATGCCACTTTTAGAAAGAGGGCAGTTTCTTGCTTAACCATTCTGTGCCTCTGCCTGTCTGGAATACACATGTGGGTGAGGATGACAGTTGAGTTTTTTGTGCATTCACTCTAGACAAGCACACAATGGGAGCTAAGGTGTGCCCTGCATAATATGATGGCCATCACCAGGCTGATGGGCCTTCCTGCACTAGAATGGTGGGAGGAGCTGACACTTGCACCTGAATAGGGATGTGTCTGTCCTTACACAAAGCAGTCTCCAACCCTCTGGAGTGTGTCTGGGGCCAGAGCAAGGAAGGCAGGGTCTTGTGCACTACAAAAGCTTCTCTTTGAACATTGCCTACTTCAAAGACAGAAATGGGTATGAGTGAAGGACCTCTGACACCACACAGTTAGAAGCCTTCTGGACTGAGGACATTCTGGCAGGAAGAAGAGCTGGATGCTGTAGGAGGGACTGCCACTTTACCTGTTGCTTTGTTGTGTTGGCCTGCTGCTTGCTTGCTTCTGTCCTGGGAGTGAAAGCACTGGACTTTCTAAATCCTGCTTCCAAAGGTTCTCCAAGGGCTTGTACTGAGCTTGCCTCCTGTTAAGAAGTCTCAGGGACATCAAAGACTTCATCTGCCAGCACCTGGGCTCTCTTGCTGAGAGTCCTGACTTGCCAAGTGGTGCAAATCTAGTACCTGGCCCCTTGGGAGTGAGCTCAGGTGTAACCAAGAAGAAATCAAGCACATCAACTCCAGAGTCACTTCCGAACCGGCGTCACTGTCCGACTCCACACCGCTGCCTGCAACAGAGCAATGGTCCGTGCTGAGTACCATGACCCACGTCGCAGGCCGGATGCTGCCACAGCGCCTCTGAAGTCCAGCCACAGTGTGAGTCCATAGCACTGTGTTACTGATGTCCGTGACACTAGACTCCAACTTTGCCGCAGCACCTATGGCCCCGTAGTGTGATTGTGACATCGGAAAGTCGAAGCTTTGCATCTTGACCTGCTGGCTTCATCGTCACCGCTCACCGTAAGGAACCGATGCCTCACCACTGACGCCCCATCACCTCCCCGGCAACTACAAGGAACCGATGCCTCATCTCCTCTGCCTAGCAGTGAGGAATCAACACCTCACCTCCCCAGTAGCAGTAAGGAACTGATGCCGCACTGGCTCGAGCGATGCCTCTACTCACAGGCTCCATGTAACGTCTTTGTTTCCTCATCGCTTTCCAAGGCACTGTACCTGGGATCAGTGCGACCCCGTGACTGGTCCTCACGAGCGTCATTGGTCTGTTGGGAATTACTCCATTAAGATGCTGTAATAGCCCCAGATGGAGCTATTGTGTTTCTAAGTGCTTTCCTGAGATTTAATGTTTGAAAATTTGTATCTTGTATGTGTTGGATTTTTGTTGTTTTGGTCTTGTTTTACTCAGATAAATATTAGCTGTTTGTCTAAGCTGTTCTGGAGTACATTTGCGGTGTTTTCACTATGTTACTGTTTGTGTGTACACATACTTTACACATTGCCTCTGAGATAAGCCTGACTGCTTTAGCCAACCTACTAAGGGGGGTGAGCAGGGGACATCTTAGCTGTTGGGCTCCCTTATCCTTACTAGTGTGAGGATTCCTACTTGGACAGGGTGCAAACCATTGCCAACCAGAGACCCCATTTCTAACAGACACCCCTTTATCTGACCCTCAAACTAGTTCTGGTCATTTCTCCCCTTTTCCCTGGATTTGGCTCCAGTCTGGCTATTGACATAGAAGCTGGTGTCAGGTCTCTGTGTGTGCTGGGGAAAGTCACTTTGAAGTGTAATCATGGCAGGGTACAACTCCTTCCCAGCCGTCCTGTCAGTATGGCTGGGGAGTGTCAGGATCCTTTCCCTTCTATACCCAGGCCTTTATGTACACTGCCTGGCTCCACTACACATTTACCAGTGGGAGAATCATCACCAGCTCAAGCAGCTGGAAACTCCCAGAAACTTGCAGACAGAAAAATACCAACTTTCTAAAAGTGGCATTGCTAAAATATCAATTTAAATACAACCTTGCCATTAAAGAGGGCTTTAACATACAGTTCAGATGAATGGAAGAATTGTTTGTCTTGCTCCTACCCCTCAAAATGTAGCATTTTAATAAAAGTAAAAATGTAATAGTTTCCTTTTGGAGCTTGCAAGCCTTGCTACAGTGAAAATCATTTTGGAGAAAATGTCACTGTAAGGCCATGTCCAACCACTTTTAAATACTAAGCACTCGATTTTTATAGGCAATAAGTCGAACATATGGGTGGCTTACTGATATTCCAAAGCAAGGTTTAGGCCTGCCAACAGAGGTCTTTTGACAGGTCGAATGTGCAGTATAAAACTGCTACAGGCTGGTCACCTCTTTGCAGCTACCGGGCCGCACGTGACTGTTGTCTCTTACATGCAGCCTGCACCCATGGACACACAAGTGCACATACTTTCATGTGTAACCAGCCCACTGCCCTTTACCTAACTGTGTCATAGCAGCCTCATCTTAAAGGGTGAACACTTATGGTAAGCACAGGTAGTCCACATTAGCATGCAGTTATCAGGAGTAAGACTCAGTGAGACTCACCCACAATAAAGGGCCAAAAACAGAGTGATCAAAAGCAAAAAATCCTGCCGTACTAAATGAGTGGAACTCATTTGCAACACTAAGAATTTCACTTTGGGTGCCTACAGCCAGCTTATAGACTTTTCTAATGTTATCAAATAAATGGCAACATCTTCACATGAACACTGCCAAGGAGAGTTCTAAATTGTCATGAAGTGGATTTTTATAGGGGTGGTGTCCTTGGCTGCTAAGCTTGATATTGCTTGCAACTGGAAACACCCTGAACCCCCCTCCATGGTGGTATGGCAAAAAGGTGTCACCTGGTGGCATGCCAGGAACATCCCATTTATGAAGCTGGGTATGTCCCCGGAAACATGAGAAATGATGGGGCTGATGGTGTACCTTTCATGGATTGCATATGTAAACTGTAAAACTGTGAAACGTGATTACGATTGTTTGATGCACTGATACAGAAGGACTCTGTCATCTGTTTGTACCTATCAGTGGATGAAGCTATGTATTATTAAACCCCATAAAAAAGAATTGTCATTAAGTATGCCAGCGAATTTAAGGCCTTACTCATTTACAAACAAAACAATTTCCTCCCTCAGAGAACTCACTAAATCTTCCTCATATTCCAGCTGCTCTTCCCTAATGCTTTCAATTATTTCCCTTTTAGCACTCAATATCCTTTGTCACTTTCACAAGTCACTGCTGTGGCAACATGATCTGTTTCACACCATTACTTGTTTTTCCACCCCCTGTTTCTTAGATTTCTGCCCTCTTAATCCTCTTTTTCTCCTTTGGATGAGCTCTTATCTGCAGGCTGTCAACACACAATGTGCAAATCAGAATTCTTTTCATTTGATTTTCAGTTATATTGCACCCTTTAGCCTAAGGATTTTTTAAGCTTCCAATTAATGTTTACTCATCCTGGGGGAGACGGGCTAGGTAGCAGCCATTATTTTATAGCAGCAAGCTGCTATACTGCAGTGTAAAAACATATTTTCATGGCGTGATTCAGCACAGAGAATTACCCGTAGCTTGGTCAGTAAGATTGGGGGGTGTGAGCTTCAGACTTTCCGAAAATCAGGTTGGCATATAATGTTTACATTTATTGTACACAAATAGGATGCATGAGAGGAGCTTAGCGGGCAGGGGAAAGGAAGAGGAATGCAGACTGATAGGAGTACTAAGAGAGACAACACTATATTTTGTTGAATAACTAATAATTTTGAAGACTTTCAAAACAGAGAAGGAAAGAGTGTGTGTGTGTGTTTTTCTCTTTGTGTGTATGTAAAAATCCTGGTGAAATGCGACAGACATCTCACCATACATCCCAATATACCCCAAAGCTACGCCCCTGAGAATTAGTGTTTTTTTATATTTTGGCTTCCATTTGGGTACATAACAAACCAGTAATTGGGACATTGCTCTAAATCACCATCACTCTTTTTCTTAAAGTTATTCTTACAGTTATTTGACCATACAGGTGACATAACAAATCACGCTAGCTATGTCAATTATAATCCAATGTAATCCAAAAGTGTCAAGCCAAAAGCGTATATGGTCATCTGAATCCATATTGCATAACTAGGCAATAGAGCAAGAAAAGATAACAGATAACACTGTCGCTGTCTGTAGCAGTCTCGTATTCGTGAACACTTACCTCCCAACGCCAGGTTGGTTGGAGGAATAGGCCGTGTTTACCACACATGATAAATAACAATGTAGTAGGGTATGTTATTTAGCAGGTTCGATAAATAGCACTTTATCTGAGCATTTGAGGATAACATTAGGATCTTGATGCTTAACACCCCAGAATTTGCATGGTCTGGTAAACGACTTACACTTTTCCCCTGTTAACCTGTCAAAACTTTAAAGAACTGTGAATTATTTAACACGCTTGGTAATTCCCAGGTTGGTACATGCCACCCAACAAACAATTCCAACCTCTGAGCAAACGAGAGGTTTACGCTGAGGTAAAAAAAACGAATACTATGGAACCGTTTTGGATCCTGAAAGACTTAGTAGAATTACATAATTTTTAGAACATGGTGAAGTGAGCGCAGGTTTAGGTTGTGGAGTTTGCAGTTACATACTCAAGAATAAAGATGTGTTATACATAGCTCTCTGTGTTGCATAATCATTGGCAGGTACCCAAGCCTGGGATGATGCTACAACTGGCAACAACATAGGGGATAAGTAATCCGATGATCGACAATGCTCTCCCACAGTTTCTCATGGTCCAAGCAAACTGCTCGTGGTGGCCACATGTGCGTTCGTCGAAGTGCCAAATGAATGGTTGGCATATGTGAAGGCCAAGCACAACTCAGGCCAATGTAAACCATTTGAAGATAAAGAAACCTTTACTAAGAAGTCTATGTATCATTGGTTAAGATGCTATGAACAAAGCCACACAGAAAGGTACAGCACTACTACGCATTATATAGCTACACAGAATATTAAGCGCTGCTGCTAAAGGCAGATACAACCTGTTGGACTTTTTTGCTTATGCAGGGTCATCCCCAATCTTTTTGCCTCCTGCCTCCTATTTTTTCTGGCCTGTTGCTGTTGGCTTTTGAACTCTGACCACTTTACCACTGCTAACCAGTGCTAAAGTGCATATGCTCTCTGTGTAAATTGTATGGTTGATTGGTTTATCCATGAATGGCATATTTGATTTACTAGTAAGTCCCTAGTAAAGTGCACTAGAGGTGCCAGGGCCTGTAAATCAAATGCTGCTAGTGGGCCTGCAGCACTGGTTGTGCCACCGACATAAGTAGCTCTGTATTCATGTCTCAGACCTGCCACTGCAGTGTCTGTGTGTGCAGTTGTAACTGTAAATTCTACTTGGCAAGTGTACCCACTTGCCAGGCCTAAACCTTCCCTTTTCTTACATGCAAGGCACCCCCTAAGGTAGGCCCTAGGTAGCCCCAAGGGCAGGGTGCAGTGTATGGTTAAGGTTGGGCATATAGTAATGTGTTTTATATGCCCTGACAGTGAAATATGGCTAAATTTGTTTTTCACTGTTGCAAGGCCTGTCCCTCTCATAGGTTAACATGGGGGCTACCTTTAAATCTGATTAAAGTGTAGATTCCCTTTGGGAGCAGATGGACATGTGGAGTTTGGGGTCTCTGAGCTCACAATTTAAAAAATACATCTTTTAGTAAAGTTGATTTTAAGATTGTGTGTTTGAAAATACCACTTTTAGAAAGTGGGCATTTTCTTGCTTATTCCATTTCTGTGACTCTGCCTGTTTGTGGATTCCCCGTCTGGGTCAGTTTGACAGTTGGGCTGGTTGCACCTCACACTAGACAGTGACACAAAGGGAGCTGGGGTGTAGCCTGCATTTCCTGATGGACCATCTGTGCTAGGAGGTAGGGGAGGAGTGGTCACTTACACCTGAAAGGGCTGTGCCTGTCCTCACACAATTCCATCCCCGACCCCCTAGTGAGTGTCTGGGGCCTGGCCTGGGAAAGGCAGGATTTCACATTCAAAAGAGACTTTACTTTGAAGTAGGCCTACTTCAAAGGAGAAACTGGGTATAAAAAAGGCACCCAAAACCACAGACTTTAGAACACTTCTGGAAACAAAAGGAACCTCTGCCTGGATAAGAGCTGAAGAGCTGAGGAGAAGTGCTGCCCTGCCTGTGACTGTCCTTTGTGGAGCTATCCTGCAGTTGCTGCTTCTGCCAGAGTAAGAGGGCAAATACTGGACTTTGTGTGCCTTCCATCTTGTGATGAAATCTCCAAGAGCTTGATTTAGAGCTTGCCTCCTGTTGTTTGAAGTCTCAGGGACAGCAAAGACTTCTCTCTGCCAGCACCTGGAGTCTCTGGAGAGACTCCTGCTCTGACAAGTGATGCCCTATCCAGTCCCTGGGCCCTTGAAAGAAAAGCTGGTGGAAATCCAAGGAAATTGACTTCGGACAACTTTGGACTGATGCCGCTGCTGAATCCGGTGACCCCGCCTGCAGCCGACTCCGTGATCTTCGCTGGAAAGCGACGACCTTTGCAGGCCCGACGCCCCTGCAGCCCTTATGAAGTCCGCGACTCCGTGGAAGTCGCCGCACCACGTCGTGACCGATGCCGCTCGAAGTGCACAGATTCAACATTTCGCACAGACGTACAATCCCCGACTTCGCGCATCGACTTGTTTTTACTCTTCACCAAATGTACTGTACTTGGGGGTCTACGCGACTCCGTGTCTGGCGCCGCTGGTGTCGGCTTGTTGGGAACGCCGTGTTAAAACCTCATTGAAGCATTTTTTGTTTCTAAACACTATTTTTGAGTTTAATCTTTAAAAATTCATAACTTGACTTGTGTATGTTGGATTTTTGACATTTTGGTCTTGTTTTGTTTAGATAAATATTTCCTATTTTTCTAAACTGGTGTTGTCATTTTGTAGTGTTTCCATTGTTACTGTGTGTGTTGGTACAAATACTTTACACCTAGCACTCTGAAGTTAAGCGTACTGCTCTGCCAAGCTACCAAGGGGGTAAGCAGGGGTTAGCTGAGAGTGATTATCTTTTACCCTGACTAGAGTGAGGGTCCTTGCTTGAACAGGGGATAACCTGACTGTCAACCAAAGACCCCATTTCTAACACAACCAGGTTTTGAAAGTGCATCAATTAGCAATGGCAAACTACACAATAACACTTTGATTAGAAGCCCTGCGAGGCAGAAATCAACCAGGCGATAAGAGCAAAAAGAAAGTCTGAAAACAGGATCACTCAGATGCATGAAAGGGTCACCTGCTTGCCAGGATTGAATAAAGAGAATCATACATCTGCCGAAGCTGCCTGTGGCTCTGCTTACGGAGCTATCCATACCTGCAGCGATGAGAGGGCCAGCAGAAAGCCATTCTACCAATGGGGACTGTAAAAGATGGCCCAGAGGCCAACACATCGCAGGCCCAGGAGGGGGGCATGAATGGAACAGATCCTGATTTCTGGCAGAGGGAGTCAGAGAGTTCTGTCTGTAGTGTCAGTCAATCCTGAAACTACCACCACCCTTCAATCCTGCCCAAAATCAGAATATTGGCAACAGATGGACTGCTTGGATAGAGACGTTTGATGATTTTATTGATTTACTACAAGGAACAGAAAATAAAAAGATTATGAGGCACCTCAAGAATCTTGCTGGTGATGGTGTAAAAGAAGTCATAAAGCAAATGCCGTGAACTGATGAAGTTATGTACTGTCAATTTAAAGAAGCCTTGAATCTCAAGTTCAATCCAGCGCTGAATGTAAATTATGAAAGGTGCATTTTAAGTCAAGAATGACAAACAGTTGCTGAAACCATAGATTAACTTGTTGAGAGACTGGATACACCCAGAAAATGCTGGAGATTCAATGTGTTTAATGCCGAAGAATCATATTAACGGATGCTTGTCAGATACATTCAGACGATTAATGCTGAGAGAAACTCTTAATCTGGAGTGATTTCACAAAGCTACCAGAGCTGAGGAGTGTCCTGATGGACAAGCTGCTGACATGGAGGCCAAGATGCCCAAAATGAATAACATGAAAAGTAAGCACACAGCTGAAGGGCACAAGGTGATGGCTCCACAGAAAAATAAGTTATGTTTCAGATGTGGATTGTCATTGCCACATGAAGGTAAATGTCCCACCACTGAATAGATATGCAAAGGATGTAATAAAGAGAAGCATTTGGTGAAGACTTGCAAGGCAAAAGAAAAAGTAAGTTTGTCATGGAGAAAAGACCAAATGGCTGACCGAACATTCGATGCTTGCCACAAGGCCAAGCGGCAAAATCATTTGAGACAAGGCAACACCAAATGAAGTTGATCGTCCACCAAATCACTGTCGAAACATTTGTCAGTATCAGCATCGAGTGACAGTGAAGATGATTATGCAATGTCAATGTTTATTTCAGAGAAATGCGCTCATGTGGGATGGGCCACATGTGATGAGAAGTACCACTCAAAGAAAAGTCGACATGAGAAAGCACCTAAGCCATTCAAACAGTGTCCAAAGATTACACTGAAAATAAATGGTTGTGCAGCACCTTTTATCATCAACAGCGGTGCGTCAATAAATAATATACCTGAGGAGAAATGTAATGAACTGTCTCCATTACCACAACTAAAGCCATCAAAAATCAAAGTGTACACATGGACTGCATCAATGCCTTTGAAAAGTTAAGGTTCATTCGTAGTGACTGAGAAGCACAAGAAAACAAGAGTGCAAGCTCCTGTTCACGTACTTCACGGTGCAGCATCAAGTGCCATTCTACTCAGTTTCAGCACAGCTGCTAATATGGGACTGATATCCGTGAATTACAATATGAATGCTCATCATGAAATAGTAAGTCAGTTCTGTTTATTATTTCAATGGTTAGGGAAACCTAAGTCTATGAAAGTAGATTTGCATATCTATGTGGATGTTTGTCTTGTTGCTCAAAGACATGGAAGGATTGCATTTCATTTACAAGAAGCTGTTGAAAAGGTCCTTGAGTTATTAATTATGAATGATATCATTGAGCGTTCTACTGGTCCGATGCTATGGGTTTCTCCCATAGTGGTAGTGCCCAAAAAGGATGGTGAGGGAGCTGTACGCATCCGTATTGATATGCGTCAAGCGAGCAAGGCAATTAAAAGAGAACGATTTCCAGGTCTGCATATTGCTGACATGAGAACACAATTGAACTGTACGAAAGTCTTCTCTTGCCTTGTTTTAAATCAAGAATATCCCCAGTTGGAACTCAAGGAGAATTGGAGGCACATTAGAAACTTTTCTGCACTTATAGACCTGTTTCAGTACAGAATACTATATTTTGGTGTATCATCGGCTGTTGAGATTTTTCAAGACGTCATTAGGTGTATCATGCAACCTGTTATAAATCCTTTCATCTATACCGATGGCATATTGGTTTTCAGGGCTACACATAAGAAACATGACAATGCTTTAAGACAAGTGTGTTTACTTGTATATGCAGATTTAACACTAAACGCTAAGAAATGTGATTTCAGTAAGACAAAGGTAAAATTCTTTGGCCATCTCTTTTCTGATGGGCATGATTCAGCTAAAGTACAAGCTTTGTCAACTGCCAATACCCCCACAAGATGTTTCCATGTTAAGTTCATTCCTTGGCATGGCCAGTTACTGTTCATGATATATATAAGACTTTGTCACTATGAATGCTCCATTGAGAGAGTTGAAAATAATGCTTCATTTCACTGGTTGCATGAATGCGACCAAGGTTTTAAGAGAATACAGCAAGCTGTTGAAAATGCTACTTGAAATGGCATATTTTGATTCAAACCTACATACTGATGTTATTGTTGACACTAGCCCGGTTGGGTTAGGCGCTGTCCTTGCACAACACAGCAGAGAGCCAAATGCTCAAAGACATATTGGGCCTGCGCAAGTAAATGTTTTGCCCCAATTTGGATGTGCTTATTCACAACCAGGAAAGGAAAGTTAGAATGTGGTCTGGGCTTGTGAACATTTCCATGTGTTCCTGTACGGAAAACTTTTCACGCTTGTGACAGATCATCAAAGATTGCTGACTATCTTTGGCAATCCAAAAGCCAAGATGTTTCAGCAAATTGAATGTTGGGGTCTACGATTGCAAGAGTACAGCTACATAATTTGCCATCATCCAGGAAAAGATCAAACCCTGCTGACTTCTTCTAAAGAGTGCCTATGTAATGTCATGGTATCCCATGTAAGACTGCTAAAGCCTACATAAATTTCATTGTGAAATCAAACTCATCAGTTGTCATGTCATTGGAACAAATTGTTATGCCAAGAGTGAAAATAGTGAAATGTTAAATTTAAAAGACATTATTACACATTAGTCATACAATCAACATACTCAACCTCTTACCAGTAACAAAGAGTATCAGAAGTACAAAAAAGTCAAAGATGAACTGTCAGTGACACAAGAAGGAAATATCCTGAGAGGTTCAAGAATTGTCATCCTGGATAGTCTGCAATAGCAATTGATTGAAGTGGCCCATGAAGGATGGAGTGGAATTGTTTCCACTAAACAAGCTCTCTGAGATTGAGTCTGGTTTCCTCATCTCAATGAATGAGTTGAAAAAGAGTTGGAAACCTGTCATCGATGTAACTGCCTGTCATTGAAGTCTACTCAACACCCCTTGAACATGTCAGAGTTGCCAAAACATGCCTGGGAAAGAATTGCTGTTGGCTTTTTTGGTCCATTTAATAATGGACATCACCCTTATGGTGATTGTGGATGAATACTCTTGCTTCCTATTAATTGAAAATCTCTTATTAATCAGTCAGGAAAGAGTCATTGAGATGGCATTTTTGTGACATGGAGCATTCCTTCGATTTTGAAAACTGATAATGGCCCATCTTTTAGTCACAGAGAATTCAGAGACTTCCTCAATCTGCTTAATTTGAGGCATCAGAAGAGCACACCTCTGTGCCCACAGGCTAACAGCCTCATTGAACATTTCATGAGTATGTTAAAGAAAGCTGTTCAGTGTGTTACTTTAGAGAAGCTCAATCTCAAGACAGTCTTGAATTCTACTTTATAAGTTTATCATTCGTCTCCTCACTCGACCACAGGTGAAAGCCCTGCAATGTTGATTTTCAGGAGAGCCATAACAACCAAGTTACCTCAGTGGACCAACATCAGATCAGACACTGAGACACATACAACAGACTTGAGTCGTAAACAGAAAATGAAGGCCTATGCTGACAAACAGCGACATGCAAAGAACATTATCTTCACATGAGGAGATCGAGTGCTCGTTCATCAGCCACGACGACCTAAACCTGATGCCCTTTTGATGCTGAGCCATTTTGCGGTATAACCAGCAAAGGGCACATGGTGACTGCCCAATGTCCAGGAAAATAGATCACATGAGATTCCTCGTACTTCAAATATGTGGATCAACTCTTGTTGGACACTCATGTCAATGTAGAGACTGGCTCAGAGAGAACAATTGGATTATCCAAGACTGCCATTGCTCCTACATCACCGAAGCAGGTCATGGATACTCTGATTATTGATTCCCAGTTTCCAAAGACATGATTTGGACGAGTCATCAAAGCACCAAGAAGGCTCATTGAAGAGTTATAATGTGTATATGTTGTAAAAAAATAAATAAAGGTTTTTTTTAACAGAGGGGGACATTTCATGTTTTCTGAGTATGTATGATGGAACCTTTTTGGATCCTGAAATACTCCGTAGAATGTTGACATACGTTTTAGAACGTGGTGAAGTGAATGCAGGTTTAGAATGTTGAGTTTGCGGTTACACGATGAAGAATAAAGACGTGTAATGCATAGCTCCATATGTGACCTAGTCATTGGTGGGTTCCCAGGCTGGTGGAGGACACTTTACAGGTTAAATACACTTGGTCAAAGATTTTACCTTCAGAAATAGTCTCTGAAATGGATGTCGAAAAACTCCAGTAGAGCGTAGATGCAGGTTATACCCAAGGTATTCTTCTCTAAGCGAGATAGCCATTAGACGAGGTCCATCTGAAGCCTTTAGTTTTGTCAAGAAAAGCTCTTAGCTGGAAAAGTTCAAATGTCACAACCAGGGCAGTCCTCTTGTCGGCCAATACTTTTCGTGCCTTCGCCCAGTCAAGATTTCTTCATTTGGACTTAGTCCTTTTTTTTAAACTTAAAATCCTCCAGTGGGACAAGGCTGCAGGCTGTATCCGATGATGAGCTCCATGAAACCATATTTCTTCTCATTGAGGGACCACTGAAATGGATTTGCTGCTGTGGAGAAGCTCCAAGTGGGATCAACCTAATTTCTTCACCCAGAGTTTTTGTGCTTTGAGCAGATTGACTTGGGTATCTGATCCAGGTCCTCTGCTGATCCAAAATGTTTTGAAGTCCACATTTTTCAGAGACTTCAGAATAAGTCTTTCTGGGCACTATTAAGGTTCTCATGACCCTAGGAACAGCACCTAGGGGTGAAGACTTACATCATCAGAGGTGGAAGCAGGTTTAAGTCCTTTCTTAATTGCAACTTGACACTAGGCACTTCTTGAAAAAGTCCTCTTGCAGCTTGTTGTGTCTCAAAAGCCATGCAAGAGTTAAGCCAACTAACCCTAGTGTCCACTTCTTTCTCTTCTGTACAAGTGGATGCAGGTTGAGCCCGGCTTGACTGGGACAAAAATTAGGTCTAAGCACCAACATAGAAGTGGCCAACATTAGCGACTATGATAGCAAAAAAAAAAAAAGTTCCCCAAATTTAAAAATCTGGTCAGATTGGAACTTGTAGTGACACACTGTATGTCATTTGCAAGATATAGGAGGCTGCATGCATTGTGCCTGCTGCAGACATTGTTTATGGTAGTATCAAAGAACTCAGCCGAGACCATAAAACAGACCATAATTCATGCCAAACAAACAGAACATCAGCCCACTTGCTGAGGTCTCAGACCAGCCCTTTTGGCACTGCCAGATTGCCCTGTAGGCCAGTCTGGCACTGGGTCTGGCCCTTCAGGACTCCTCACAGGTCTCAAACATGAGGTGCATTCCTTCTTCTGTTCTTCCACAGGTCCAGAATGTGTCCTGAGAAGAATTCCTTGGAGTGACACATTTATGGTTGGTACTAGCTAGTGGGGGAGACTAACTCCTGACACCTCCTAAACTAATGGGGTAAATGTTCTTAGGGGCAACCCTACCCACTTTTTTAGCATTTCCTGTTTGCCCTATTGCAAATAATCCCACAGTGCATCGTATTCCTCAAAATCCAAAAGGGGTAAATCCTATACCCTTTGAACAAGGCCTGTGTGCCCAACCAGAGGGGTGCCCAGGGAAATGATTGGCCCCCAAGCTCGTGATCACTTAAAACTGATTCTGGGGATAGGTTCACTCGCACTGGGTGTGGAGCTATGCTGACTGGGGAAACAAATGTTTCCTGGGTCTCACATTACATTTACTTGTGAAATGGCAGGCTCTTTATAAGTGAATGAAGTTTCTGAGTCACCCTAACTAGTCTTCTCTGAGGGGAAGTAAAACACCTCACCCACACCCAGGCTATTGTTTCTGCTTTGAGAGCAGTTTCCAACCTCATTACGGTCAATCACCGGCTGGGCAGCTCTTTTCATGCAAATGCAAATTAGCCACTAGAAGCTTCAGCAAGGGAAAGGTTACTGTTCTAAATGTTATGTTTCCCAAATATGTATTAAAAAGCTAACCTATCAGTTGGATTTCTAATAAATATTTTAAGAACTGTTTTTCTAGCTGGTCCCAACACTAGGTTAGCAGAATAATATTTTATTCTGTACTCTAGTTTTCTCATAGAAGAGCTAGAGCCTTCCGCTGTGAAAATAGCTTTTGGGGACTTGTCACTGCAGAGATATGTCAACATTAAATTTCTACATACCCCAATTTTAAATACCAGGCATCTTGTGGACTACAAGGCCTACATAGGATGACATTTTGTTTTTTCAAAGGATGTTTTTTCACTGTCAACAAGGATATGTTGTAGGCCTGAAAGCATGCTTTCTTTGTCTCAGTAGTGGACAACATAATAAGTGCTGCAGTCCACAGGTGACATTTAACTTTCCATGCCATGGATGTAGATTCTACACCATATGCTATAGCCTTACAGAAGGGTTTAATAAGCCAATCAGGGATTACCCAATACTTACATGTTTTTGGGGTCAGAGCACATACACAGAACACTGCACAGCAGTACCCCAGTGTGCAGCCTGTAACAACCAGCACTAAAATCCAGCAAAAAATGGGAATGACAACACAAAAAGGGCATTTTCTCACACAAGGACTCAAAACACCTGCAAAGACAAGTGATGTGTGGAAAATGACAGCAAGGGCTTAGAAAGATTGTAAAGGGATAATTGCCAGCATTTGACCTATATGAGACTGCACAGCTTTGGTTCATTTGGAAATTTGCTGCTCCTCCTTGATAGGTGGCTCTTCTTGGATCAGAACGTCGGAGTGAGTCTTATTACACCAATGCAATATAATACAACATAAGCAAGTTTGCTTGATTGTTTCATTGCTATGCTGTCTCTTTCCTTCAAGCAAATAAACTAATGAACCTTGTAAGAAATTATAGCATTAGCTTAGGGGGTGAGAAATAACTTCAATTAATAATCCCAAGCCATGTCAGGGTAAACCACAAAAGTCACTAAGTAAACCTATGCTTAACCCTCTGGTAGCTTGGCACAAAAGCAGTCAAGCTTAACTTAAAAGCAATGTGTGTTTAAAGTATTTATGCAGCACTCAAACATAATAAAGTGAAAATAACAATGACAATTCCAAACCATTTAGAACAATAGGGTACATTTTAATAAATAAAATGACATCAATACAAAAAAATCCAATAAGTAGAACCGGAGGTATCAATTTTTTTAATTTGAATGAAAAATAGCAGCAAAGAGCAGTTACGCTGTTGTGCTAGACTGGGTCAAAGTCAAAAGTTCAGCTTGACTGCGATGGAACATGAGTTGGATAGAGGGACTAGGTTGGTCGCTGTGGAAATGTCACCTTTTGACTGAAAACATTTATGGAGAAAAAGAGGTCTTCGACGTGTCGGTGGCGGGACATGCGCCATTCCAAGTGGGGCTCAATGATGACAGGTAGAGTCCAGGTGGCAGGAGGAGTACACTCTAACCCCAGCCAAGAGAGCATGACCTCAGGGGCGCACCACTTGGAGATTGGGACTCACTTCGCCAGAAACCAGCAGAACGGTCCAGGACAGGTGCAGTTGGTACTGGTCAGCTGGACAGTTTCTGGAAAAGGACTTTTAGAAAGTTGTTGTGTCCCTGTAGCTCTAACAGTCACTTCTAGGTTCCTGGGTTCAGGGTAAGCACGCCCAGTTTTCCGTCATGTTCTTCAATAAGCAGAGCAGTCCTTCCTCTGACTCTTCACAGGTCTAGGATCATTTTCTGGAGGGGTGTATGAGATCCACTTTTGTGCCGGTACCAGCTTGCGTGTGGAAGGCAAGTCTTTGTCCACCTACTCAACCAGTTCTGATGAGTTCTTCTACCCCCACTGAGTTTGCTGCTATCCGTACTAGAGAGGCAAAGGGCTAGTAGGCCTAGGTGTGATCTACATCTGCTGGTGACAAGGGAGGCATCCGTTAGAGCATAGGAAGGGGCTGGGGACAGACCCCATTCTATCCGGATAAGGGAGTCATCCCCACCCATTCCCAGGGCCCTTCAGGCAAATTACAATTTTCTACATTTCTACATTAGTAATATCAAATTCAACTTAACCATTAAGTTGAATTTTAAATTACCATTAAAATGATTCCTTGAACCATTTTTCTAGCTACTCCTGGACTGAATTTAGCGCTTATTACATGTAATTGTGTAAATCACTGTTAGCCTATGGGAGAGTGAGCCTTTCCACAATGAAAAACGACTTTGGAGGTTTTTCACTGCCAGGATATGTAAAACATTAAATATACACGCCCTACTTCATAAATTACATGCATGCTGCTCTGTGGACACTTAGGGCATCTCCTATGTGTGACTTATAGGTAGTAAAAGGAAATATTCAGGCCAGGCAAAAGGTTTGTTTCACCAGATCAAAATTACATCTTAAAACTGCACACCAATGCTGCAGGTGCAGTCCTGGATACATGCTTTCCAGTGCTACTTTAGTAGGTGGCACTGTGTGGGCTGCAGCCGAGTAGTAGCATTTAATTTACAGGGCCTGGCATGTAATGACATATAATAGGATTGTACAAGTAAATTAAATGTGTCAATTAGGTATATGCCAATTTTAACATGTTTGACAGGGAAGGCACAAGTGCCACTATTTAGCTGAGATAAAATGCACAGAGTCCTAGAACCAACAAAAAAACGGGTTCAGCAACAGAAGGCAACAATCTTCGGAGACCTTGCAGAAAGGGCACATTTCCAACAAACCTTTATCAAAATATTGCTAAAAATACTGCAATCTGCATTGGTAAGTGATATTGTTTGTAAGTGTATGTTAAAGACTTTGAGAATTACAGTTATAGCAGATGCAGACTGCAGACTCACACAGATAGGATTACTATGGTACCTTCTGTCCCTTCCTTAAGTTTACGTCTACAATCTGCATAAATATCAGATTTTCCAGAAATACGTCCCGGAAGCTGAGACTGTGACATGTAGCAGTAGGAGCAGTCAAAAGAATAAACATTTACCCTTACAGAGATGTAACATAGTTCCTTTTTAGGTAAATATTGCACATAATTTAGAAAATGCTGAAATGTTCTTGATGGTTATAATTTCATATTGTCCCGCAATCAAAAGCTCAGAGAATTGGCTACCATTATAGTACTAATGGTAACAATAATTTTATGTGAGGAAAGCTTTTCAAATGTGCAGGCTGGGTACATTCCAGGGAGGGGACACCTCCAAAAGGCAGCGAGTAACCTCACACACATTATCAGATATTCTGATACCTCATAGAGGTAGCTTCCCATTCTGAAGGTGGTTGAATATTTACTCCTACAACAGGTAGGAGTACATTTTTTTTTATAGTGAAATCGAGAGATGACAACCTATAGGAGGGGGAGAATTAATCTTCATCAAGAAACAAAAACAAAGATACTTGAGCACAAATGCAATTCTCTGTCAGGACCGAAGGTGAATATTATGCTATCCTTTTTCGCTTTATTCAGTATTAACAAAACACAGCAGCCATTAAAGCAACAAAAAAATACTTTTCCCAAGAACAATAGGAAAAAAATCACAAGAGCTCAGAAGTCCTTCATTAGTGTCCACAACCAGGTCCCAACAATGTCCTCTGTCACTGCCTGCTCTCCCTCTTTCTTCGCTGCTCAAGCGGCCAGTTAAGTGGTGTTTTCTTTCTCACCCCATTCACAAAAGCTATGAGATTTATATGCATTTTTACTGTATTGGTGCTTAACATCGCACTGGAGTGCGTCTTGACAGTTTCAGATTCCGGTTGCGGGACCGCTCTACACTCCTTACGCGATTTGGCCTGTTTCTGATCACCATGGTATCCTTCACCCCTAGAGGGGGCTGTGGGAGATAGTGACATTGCAGTTCAATGGCGCACATCTCATATACCATAAAGCAGATGCGTGCCGTTGGAGCCTGAAACTAAACGTGCCTGATCCCAGTTGTTCGGGGTGACGCCTAGTGTTTCAGCTGGGTCTTTACTCACCTAGAATAACTGTGATGCCCCACTGGGGTCAGTATTTAGTGCAGCTGCCCTGGTGAGCGACCTGAGGGGTCAGTAATATTATAAGGCCTTGGCTGGCCTCTGTTGGGACCACAGTTACCTGAGCAGTGTTAACCCCTACATAATCAAAGTGGTCTTGTGTGTTCCCAAGGAATTATGTCCATGAGATTGTGTGCCTCTGGTGTTCCCAAGGAATTATGCACATGAGATTGTGTGCCTCTGGCCACCCATATGTTCCTGGGCTCCTTCCCTGGGCTCCGTAATCTGATGCATCTGCATGCAATAAATTTCAACAAGGCCCCACAGGTCCACATTCAGGCCTTGGGCCTAACCTTCAGTACCTTTTGCTGTTTTAAGTCATTTAAGCGTGCAGCGCTTCCTTGTTCTGCGACAGGATGTCACAGGAGAATTATGGAGAAGAGGACTCTCTGTCCTACCTCCAATGACATGAGGAATTTTATGAGGCAGTTGATATCTCTGAATTCATGGGCCCTATAGAGCAGCGACTCTCTGAGAAAATCGTGCAGGAGTGTGCCACATTTGCCTAGTCCACAGCCCTGGGAAAGCCTCCTCAGGACCCCAAAGGGGGGCTCTCCACCTCCGAAGAAAGAGTGTGATGCAGGGGATGGCAGGGATGCATTTGAGCACCTTAAGCAAGCTTTTTTGGCAAATACCCCCACCCCAATAGAGTCCCAATGGTCCCCTGGGGGCCTATTCCGAGCCTCCCCGTCCTTACTCCTCATGTCTATTTGATGGTAGTTCCCCTGGGGATTCAGACGATGAAGCTGGCTCCTCCAGTTCTTGGCGCCCAGCTTCAGACTCTGTTCTCTTGCCAGCAGGAGACTCATCTGACCCGGATGACATCATCCACCCTTGGTCAGCCGAGTGGGTCCCAGCAGAGAAGGTGGCGAATTATGTTGCAGCTAGGCTTAGGAAACCCTTAGAGAAAGATGCCTGAAATGACCTTAGGGCAGAATGTCCTCTTCCTTCCTTGGAGGGTAAAGTAGCCCTCACCCTGGAAATAGATGCTAAGATGGCCACGTTCTTGGCTAAGCTTGTTAAAGACCTGAAGAAGGGCACTGATAGGTCTTGGTGTTCCTGTCAGGTTAAACTGTTGGATGCCATAGGCCCTATGTCCAAAATTCTGGACATGGCGGAAGTAGCCAACGTGTTGGGTTCCCTTATTCCCCAATGTCCTTTCCAACTGGGCACAGCGAGCTATAGCTTTCATGAAGAACGTGAACTGCGCCATGTCCACTGAGCGTCGCCGCTCCCTTCTCATCAAGGTAGACCCCAAATTGGGAGACCTGGCAGTTTTGGAGGCTGGAGCAGTGGCCAAGGGGGGGCTATTTTGAGATTCCTTTGTAAAGGAGCTAGGGAAGTTTGTGGCAACATTTACATTGCTAGGCGAGGCCCAGGCTAATATCAAACACATCTTCTCACCGCAGGTTTTCCAAGGGGCTGGTCGTGGCAGGGGCCGCACGACCAATCGGTTTTCATCCTCCTCCTCCTTCAGGGGACAAGGCTCTGGGCAGAGTCAGTACCAGGCGATCCCGCACTTCAACAACTTCTACCCTACATGAGGACAACACTTCCGTGGCTGCGGAGACTACAGAGGGCAAGCAAGTGGCTGTACCAGAAACATTAAGTGTCCTTCCATATGCTCAGATAAAAGTGGGAGCCAGTTGGCGTTGTTCCTTCCAGCCTGGGTTTCCATTACTTCAGATGCATGGGTCCTCCAAATGGTGCAAGAGTTCCCAACTAAGTTTTCCGGTTCCCCTCAGCAATTCACTCGCCCTTAGCCCATTCATTTCTCCGCCCATGACACAGAGCTCATAGACGAAGAAGTGGTAGCCCTCCTGTGGAAAGGAGCCATCTGTCAGGCTATGGTTCACCTCAGAGGTTTCATCAGCAATCTCTTACTGGTCAACAAAGCTGATGGCGCCGCAGACCCATGATCAACCTCAGAGACTTCTTTGAGTGGCTGTTGTACCGCCATTTCAAAATGGGAGGCATTCATCTCCTCCGGGACGTGCTGCTTCCATCCGATTGGACAGTGCACCTGGACCCGAAGGATGCATGCCTTCCGGTTCCAATATTTCCCCCTCATTGTTGATTTCTACAGTTCATTTATTCCTCCCAGACCTTAGAGTTACTCACTCTTCCCTGTGGCCTGTTGTTGGCCCCCCTGGTGTTAAACAAAGGTCCTCAAGCCTTTGGGCACAGGGTATTCAGCTTATTGTATACTTGGACAACATGCTTTTCTTAGCCCAATGCCCAAAGAAGCTGAAAACACAATCCAAGCAGCATAAATCTGTTACAGTGTTTGGGGTTGGTTATAAACGAAAAGAAGTCTCTTCTCATCCTGTTGCAGAAGGTGACTTTCCTGGGTTTCGTCAAAAACTCCACCTCTTCAACCCTGAGTCTCCCTTCTCAGAAACTTGCGAAAATCAGACATGAACTCCGACAGATGCTGGCCAAACCTTACAAGTCCCTCAGGCAATTAACCTGTCTGGTGGTGCTCCTCTCCTCATCGATCTAAGCGATCTTCCTCGACCCTCTCCATTTCAGAGCCTTGCAGTGATTAAAAGTGCATCATCTGAGGAAGGACCTAAGGTACTCTCAGTCTGTTCCATTGTTGGACTAGGCCAGGGAGGAGGTAGATTGGTGGTTCACTCACATTGAGGCTTGGAACGGGAGAGCAATCTTCGGTACCACTCCAGATCTGATGATAGAGTCAGATGCCAGCAGGTCCGGCTGGGGCACTAGGTGTGGGGAGTTCTCCACAGGAGGCACTTAGTCACCTATACAACAATGCTTACATATAAACTGTCTGTAGCTACTGGCAGAGTCCTTTGTGGTTCAGTGCTGGACAAAAGATAGCAGTCAGTCCTCATTCCTATTAAGGATGGACAGTGTCTCAGCAGTGAGACATATCAATCACTACAGGGGCACCAGATCACTAGCACTGGAAGACATAGCAAAGCAGTTTTGGAATTTCTGCCTCGAGAATCAGGTCTCGGTGACGGCAGAATATCTCCCAGGCAAGGGGAACCGGATAGAAGATTGGCACTCCTGTTGCCTTTGGGATTCAAGTATCTGGAAGCTGGACCCTCATGTCTTTCAAAGTCTGGTGGACATGTGGGGTTTGTTTTCGATCGACCTGTTTCCCTCACCGCTTCATCATCAGTTACCATATTTCTTCAGCTGGAAACCAGATCCCCTGGCGGAGATGACAGATGCGTTCCTCCAAGACTGGAATCAGGAGAAGGGTTATGCTTTTCCTCACTTCTCAATGATCACCTGGGTCTCAGCTCAAGTTTGCAGGCAAAAGACAAAGTTCACCTTGATAAACCCCATATGGAAGTCTCAAGTGTGGTTTCTAGTTCTTCTAGAACTTTCTTAGTCTTCTCCAATCCGACTCCCCAATTTCATCACATTCTGCTGAATCCGGAGTGCAAGCCACATCAGTTGGTGGCAGAGGGGTCCTTACATCTGATGGTGTGGTGAATTACTGGCAGCACTGGAAGCTCCCAGACCTTTTGAGCAGTTTCCACACCTACAGTAGCCCGATGGGTTTATTGGATGATGCAGGAGGCTGGTGTCAACACTAAAGTCTTTGCAGCACATTAAGCAAGAGGAGCAATGGCCGCAAAAGCTTTTTGTCTGAGGCACGTTTAGTGGATGTCATGAATGCAGCAGACTGGTCTTCAGAATTTTTAAGAGATTCAGTTTTAAGACGGTGGTGGATATATTTTAGTTCTATTAATGACACGGAGGTAAGAATTATCCCACCCGGCGGTCAAGTCAGATGCATTCAAGCCCCATACTGGGTAAGTAGTCTATTCTTCATTTGAAGGTTAACAGTGTTAATTCTATGTGATTAATTTCTATGGATATTATTGTACTGATTTCATGGCTCAAATTATTGCATGTCTAGCTCATACTCTTGGATAAGGATTGTGTCGGAATAGTCATTGGCGCTATACATCTTTCCAGGAAACGAAGGTTCTAAACAGGACGGATGAAGAAAACTGTTGGCGTGATTTGTGCGAAAAAAGAGGGAGAGCAAGCAGAGGACTTTGTTGGGACCTGGTTGTGGACACTAAAGCAGGACTTCTGTGTCCTTGTGGTTCCCACCCCCTAGTGTTCCTGGGAAAAGTAGTTTTTGTTGCTTTAATGGCTGCTGTGTTTTGTTAATATTGATTAAAGCGAAGAAGGAAACCATTATCATCGCCTCCGTGTCCTTATTATTTTTTAAACTTACCTTCACTTAAGCTAGGCAGATTTTCATTGTCTTTCATGTTATATACATAATGCTGCACCAGTGAAATAATAAGACAATATGTAATACGAAGGATTCACCTGTCCACCACGAGATCAACCTGTTGCGGTTTGGCGAGTGTCTCTCTCACAATTGTAAGTACTTTATGCAGACAGATCAGGGTATTTGGCAGACGGTGAAGAGCTAGATCGAGGGAACAACTGCAGTCCGATTTGGTTTGCTTTTACTCTTGTTTATTTAACATTTTGGGACAGACCCAAAGACGTGCTTCAGATTCTTCCGTGACATATTTCTTACAGGTGCTAGCTGCATAATTAATGAAGGGGACACTGCTTTTCATGCCAAGTGATGCAAGTGAAAATGTCAGGTGGGTATTTCTATAAAGCTAAAATACATTTGTGATAGCGAATAGAAAACATTATATAAAAACTGCTAAATGTAATTGTGCCCGCCTGATATCAATCTTTACATTGTATCCCATCAACATCCAGGCACCTATTTATTTGCTTACTTGGTTGTGTGCTGGGAGTTTTCTTTGTTAGCATTCGGAACACAAGAGTTTGTTTATACAAAAAGAGGCGGGGACAGCTGGGTATGCCGCCTCATCATAGTAAAGTATGTAAATTAAACCTTTAAACAGAAAGACAAGCCTGTGAGATGGGTATGCTGTACCAGGTCAAGAATGACAGCACTAATCTTTGTTAAAAAATAAGTGTGCTGTAAGACTGCACAGCTCACTAGTCACTTCATGCTTCAAATAAAATGTTTGCCTTTTGTACAGTTCAACCTGACCCTCAAGTGTATTGTTGTTGTGGGATATATCACAATATACAGGGGAAAGTGGCATCTGAAGCAGTGCATAACGAACAACTGTTCACCACCTTGTTCCTGACACTATCCGTGGAAGACCCTAAGAGTTCCTTCAAACGATCATGGAGCGCTCCCCAGATCCCATCATGTACAAACTCTGGAATCTCCCATCTCCTCAATGACAGAAAAGCTAACCACCCCTGGTAGAACCCATCCTAACTTCACAGTCACCAGTATTCAAGGTCTTAAAGCCCCCATCATCCCATAACTGTGGCATCTCCCATCTCCTCGGTACCAGAGGAGCTAAACACCCCTGGGAGAACCCATCCCAGGTTCACATCACCAGTATTCAAGGTCCTACAGGCGGGGAAGCTGAATGAACACTTAAGTTTCAATCAACTGCCACTAGATTCTGTTTAATTTTGTATACTTGTATATGGGTTGCCCACACCATCCCACGGTGAGCATCTTCATTGTTCGGCTTCAGTCAGCTGTAGCTTTTTTAAGATAAGTGTGCCAGCAGTTTAGAGAGTCATTTGTACCCTTCGATAGTGCTATTTCTAAGCTGCTTCGGATGGATAACAAAATCCCATTTTCTAGAAGGCAATTAGGCAGTTGCATCCCACATAGTGTGAATGTCCCTGTGCATCGATTACTGATGGATGTAATGTATGTATGTGTGTATGCACGTATGTATGCAATATTTGCTTAGGACTACTCTGCCCGATAGCAAAGTAGTGTACAGGGTCAAATATATTATGTGATTAGAGTATCTGGGAGTGTTAATGTGCTGTTACTGCATCCTAATCTTTAAAGAGGCAAGCCTTCATCTCTTTCATTTGGAGCAGGATTAGGGTGGTCTTGGTGGATACCATTCAGAGTTCCTGGGTGCATTTATGGAGGTGGAATGTTAAATGATTTATGTGTAATTGATTTTGCGATCTGGTGGTCCACCCCACTAAATTGAATACAGTTTTACAGAATATATTGCAGGTAACCTTTGCGGTATCATAACTACCCTGTTATTTTTCATGTAAACTTCCACTTCTCAGTGTCTAACTCTGGAGCTATGCAGTCTGCTCACATTTAAAATACACTTGCAGTCACATAACATCCTTCAGAGGCTCATGGAAGAGCATTTTGGATTACCTTTACTTATTACAACTATGCAAAGTGGGATTTGCCTGCTGTGCCTGCCAGGTGGTTTTGCCCGGCTGCCTCCCAATTGTACATGGCCTTCACCAAACCCAAAGCTTGTTTATTTCACCTATTTCTTGAATTAAAATCACCTGTTTCTGAATAGAAAATGACAGCCATGTGAACACAATAATCACAAAAGTCGCAATTTTTTTACATGGGGAATTCCGTTTTTTACTCCCATTTTCTATTCTTCTGAGTACCCCTTAGCTCTTCCGTTGGGTACAGAATCTTTCATAGTGCTTCCTCTGAGTTGTGGATTTTTTACCACAATAGTAACATCACAGTTGTTGCCAAGGTTTTCAAGATAATGTATATTTGTATCCCTTTCATTAGCTAGACATGCCAAATAACCAAGGTATACAAAAGAGTTAACCCTTTCAAACACACTCTGCAACTTTATTTAAAAGCTAACATCTCAAAAAGCTACATACAATGAAAAGCATACTTTCCAATTAAAGTGTGGAGTTAATCTCTTCAGTGGTCTTTGCTGTATCTGTGAGCAAAAATTCCTGCAGGAGCCTAATTGGGGAAACACTTTCTTTTTACCATTCCCCACCCCTTCATTTTTTTTCTTGTCCACAGTGGCATAACATTAGCCCCCACAGCCCCTGCGGTGCAGTCCCGCAGTACAGGAGCCACCCTCAGCACAGTACTCTGTGCACCGGCGTCAGGCCTTAGAAGTCCTGACTGTTTCCGGGTGACCCCCTCCATGTACTTTGCAGGGGGCCTCCTCGAGTTTGGTTACACCACTGCTCCTCCACTGAACTGCATATTGTCATGCTAATTTTTAGATGCTATATGAGTACCAAATTTGGTCCAGATTCTCTCTTGAAGTCAGACGTTTATAGCAAATCAAAGAAGTGGGTTTCCAGTTGAAAGTGCGGCTGTGGTGATGCTTGTGTATACATAAACATACATGTTTACTGTGCAGCCGTGACCCATCCTTTGGGGCTGAGGAGCCAAGTCCCCCTACGTTTTGCCTCTCAAGAAGAGTGTCAGGCTGAACAAAGGTCAGCCTGACGGACACTCTTCATTTTCAGGTCAGGCAGCCAGGAGCTAGACATGTGCTATTTGTGCAGGCTCCTGGCTGCCTGAGCTGAAGTTGCTGGGCTGAAGAAGTCACAGCCCTGTGGGCGTGACCTCTTCAGCCTAGCATAGGTGCCTCAAGGCCCTCCCTCTTATGGCGAGAGGCAACGTCACTGATTGCTTCAGATCTGGTGTAGGAAGTTGGCTCTGTATGTGCTATTTCAAAGTAAGGAATAGCATGCACAGAGTCCAAGGGTTCCCCTTAGAGGTAAAATAGTGGTAAAAATAGATAATACTAATGCTCTATTTTGTGGTAGTGTGGTCGAGCAGTAGGCTTATCCAAGGAGTAGTGTTAAGCATTTGTTGTACATACACATAGACAATAAATGAGGTACACACACTCAAAGACAAATCCAGCCAATAGGTTTTTATATAGAAAAATATCTTTTCTTAGTTTATTTTAAGAACCACAGGTTCAAATTCTACATGTAATATCTCATTTGAAAGGTATTGCAGGTAAGTACTTTAGGAACTTTAAATCATAACAATTGCATGTATACTTTTCAAGTTATTGACAAATAGCTGTTTTAAAAGTGGACACTTAGTGCAATTTTCACAGTTCCTAGGGGAGGTAAGTTTTGGTTAGTTTTACCAGGTAAGTAAGACACTTACAGGGTTCAGTTCTTGGTCCAAGGTAGCCCACCGTTGGGGGTTCAGAGCAACCCCAAAGTCACCACACCAGCAGCTCAGGGCCGGTCAGGTGCAGAGTTCAAAGTGGTGCCCAAAACACATAGGCTAGAATGGAGAGAGGGGGGTGCCCCGGTTCCGGTCTGCTTGCAGGTAAGTACCCGCGTCTTCGGAGGGCAGACCAGGGGGGTTTTGTAGGGCACCGGGGGGGACACAAGTCCACACAGAAATTTCACCCTCAGCAGCGCGGGGGCGGCCGGGTGCAGTGTAGAAACAAGCGTCGGGTTTGCAATGTTAGTCTATGAGAGATCTCGGGATCTCTTCAGCGCTGCAGGCAGGCAAGGGGGGGGTTCCTCGGGGAAACCTCCACTTGGGCAAGGGAGAGGGACTCCTGGGGGTCACTTCTCCAGTGAAAGTCCGGTCCTTCTTGTCCTGGGGGCTGCGGGTGCAGGGTCTCTCCCAGGCGTCGGGACTTTAGGTTCAAAGAGTCGCGGTCAGGGGAAGCCTCGGGATTCCCTCTGCAGGCGGCGCTGTGGGGGCTCAGGGGGGACAGGTTTTTGTACTCACAGTCTTAGAGTAGTCCTGGGGTCCCTCCTGAGGTGTTGGATCGCCACCAGCCGAGTCGGGGTCGCCGGGTGCAGTGTTGCAAGTCTCACGCTTCTTGCGGGGAGCTTGCAGGGTTCTTTAAAGCTGCTGGAAACAAAGTTGCAGCTTTTCTTGGAGCAGGTCCGCTGTCCTCGGGAGTTTCTTGTCTTTTCGAAGCAGGGGCAGTCCTCAGAGGATGTCGAGGTCGCTGGTCCCTTTGGAAGGCGTCGCTGGAGCAGGATCTTTGGAAGGCAGGAGACAGGCCGGTGAGTTTCTGGAGCCAAGGCAGTTGTCGTCTTCTGGTCTTCCGCTGCAGGGGTTTTCAGCTAGGCAGTCCTTCTTCTTGTAGTTGCAGGAATCCAATTTTCTAGGGTTCAGGGTAGCCCTTAAATACTAAATTTAAGGGCGTGTTTAGGTCTGGGGGGTTAGTAGCCAATGGCTACTAGCCCTGAGGGTGGGTACACCCTCTTTGTGCCTCCTCCCAAGGGGAGGGGGACACAATCCTAACCCTATTGGGGGAATCCTCCATCTGCAAGATGGAGGATTTCTAAAAGTTAGAGTCACCTCAGCTCAGGACACCTTAGGGGCTGTCCTGACTGGCCAGTGACTCCTCCTTGTTTTTCTCATTATTTTCTCCGGCCTTGCCGCCAAAAGTGGGGCCTGGCCGGAGGGGGCGGGCAACTCCACTAGCTGGAGTGTCCTGCTGGGTTGGCACAAAGGAGGTGAGCCTTTGAGGCTCACCGCCAGGTGTGACAATTCCTGCCTGGGGGAGGTGTTAGCATCTCCACCCAGTGCAGGCTTTGTTACTGGCCTCAGAGTGACAAAGGCACTCTCCCCATGGGGCCAGCAACATGTCTCGGTTTGTGGCAGGCTGCTAAAACTAGTCAGCCTACACAGATAGTCGGTTAAGTTTCAGGGGGCACCTCTAAGGTGCCCTCTGTGGTGTATTTTACAATAAAATGTACACTGGCATCAGTGTGCATTTATTGTGCTGAGAAGTTTGATACCAAACTTCCCAGTTTTCAGTGTAGCCATTATGGTGCTGTGGAGTTCGTGTTTGACAGACTCCCAGACCATATACTCTTATGGCTACCCTGCACTTACAATGTCTAAGGTTTTGTTTAGACACTGTAGGGGTACCATGCTCATGCACTGGTACCCTCACTTATGGTATAGTGCACCCTGCCTTAGGGCTGTAAGGCCTGCTAGAGGGGTGGCTTACCTATACTGCATAGGCAGTGAGAGGCTGGCATGGCACCCTGAGGGGAGTGCCATGTCGACTTACTCGTTTTGTCCTCACTAGCACACACAAGCTGGCAAGCAGTGTGTCTGTGCTGAGTGAGAGGTCTCCAGGGTGGCATAAGACATGCTGCAGCCCTTAGAGACCTTCCTTGGCATCAGGGCCCTTGGTACTAGAAGTACCAGTTACAAGGGACTTATCTGGATGCCAGGGTCTGCCAATTGTGGATACAAAAGTACAGGTTAGGGAAAGAACACTGGTGCTGGGGCCTGGTTAGCAGGCCTCAGCACACTTTCAATTGTAAACATAGCATCAGCAAAGGCAAAAAGTCAGGGGGCAACCATGCCAAGGAGGCATTTCCTTACACAACCCCCCCCCAAACGAAAGAGGATGAGACTAACCTTTCCCAAGAGAGTCTTCATTTTCTAAGTGGAAGAACCTGGAAAGGCCATCTGCATTGGCATGGGCAGTCCCAGGTCTGTGTTCCACTATAAAGTCCATTCCCTGTAGGGAGATGGACCACCTCAACAGTTTAGGATTTTCACCTTTCATTTGCATCAGCCATTTGAGAGGTCTGTGGTCAGTTTGAACTAGGAAGTGAGTCCCAAAGAGGTATGGTCTCAGCTTCTTCAGGGACCAAACCACAGCAAAGGCCTCCCTCTCAATGGCACTCCAACGCTGCTCCCTGGGGAGTAACCTCCTGCTAATGAAAGCAACAGGCTGGTCAAGGCCATCATCATTTGTTTGGGACAAAACTGCCCCTATCCCATGTTCAGAGGCATCAGTCTGCACAATGAACTGCTTAGAATAATCTGGAGCTTTTAGAACTGGTGCTGAGCACATTGCCTGTTTCAGGGTGTCAAAGGCCTGTTGGCATTCCACAGTCCAGTTCACTTTCTTGGGCATTTTCTTGGAGGTGAGTTCAGTGAGGGCTGTCACAATGGATCCATATCCCTTCACAAACCTCCTGTAATACCCAGTCAAGCCAAGGAATGCCCTGACTTGAGTCTGGGTTTTTGGAGCTACCCAGTCCAGAATAGTCTGGATCTTGGGTTGGAGTGGCTGAACTTGGCCTCCACCTACAAGGTGGCCCAAGTAAACCACAGTTCCCTGCCCTATCTGGCATTTGGATGCCTTGATAGAGAGGCCTGCAGATTGCAGAGCCTTCAAAACCTTCTTCAGGTGGACCAGGTGATCCTGCCAGGTGGAGCTAAAGACAGCAATATCATCAAGATAAGCTGTGCTAAAGGACTCCAAGCCAGCAAGGACTTGATTCACCAACCTTTGGAAGGTGGCAGGGGCATTCTTTAAACCAAAGGGCATAACAGTAAACTGATAATGCCCATCAGGTGTGGAGAATGCTGTCTTTTCTTTTGCTCCAGGTGCCATTTTTATTTGCCAGTACCCTGCTGTCAAGTCAAAGGTACTTAGGAATTTGGCAGCACCTAATTTATCAATGAGCTCATCAGCTCTTGGAATTGGATGGGCATCTGTCTTGGTGACAGAGTTGAGCCCTCTGTAGTCCACACAAAACCTCATTTCTTTCTTCCCATCTTTGGTGTGAGGTTTGGGGACTAAGACCACTGGGCTAGCCCAGGGGCTGTCAGAGCGCTCAATCACTCCCAATTCCAGCATCTTGTGGACTTCCACCTTGATGCTTTCCTTAACATGGTCAGATTGTCTAAAGATTTTGTTTTTGACAGGCATGCTGTCTCCTGTGTCCACCTCATGGGTACACAGGTGTGTCTGACCAGGGGTTAAGGAGAAGAGTTCAGGAAACTGTTGTAGGACTCTCCTACAATCAGCTTGCTGTTGGCCAGAGAGGGTGTCTGAGTAGATCACTCCATCTACTGTGCCATCTTTCGGGTCTGATGACAGAAGATCAGGGAGAGGTTCACTCTCTGCCTCCTGATCCTCATCTGTTACCATTAACAGATTCACATCAGCCCTGTCATGGAAGAGCTTAAGGCGGTTCACATGGATCACCCTCTTGGGGCTCCTGCTTGTGCCCAGGTCCACCAGGTAGGTGACCTGACTCTTCCTCTCTAGCACTGGGTAAGGGCCACTCCATTTGTCCTGGAGTGCCCTGGGAGCCACAGGCTCCAGAACCCAGACTTTCTGCCCTGGTTGGAACTCAACCAGTGCAGCCTTTTGGTCATACCAAAACTTCTGGAGCTGTTGGCTGGCCTCAAGGTTTTTGGTTGCCTTTTCCATGTACTCTGCCATTCTAGAGCGAAGGCCAAGTACATAGTCCACTATGTCCTGTTTAGGCTCATGGAGAGGTCTCTCCCAGCCTTCTTTAACAAGAGCAAGTGGTCCCCTTACAGGATGACCAAACAGAAGTTCAAAGGGTGAGAATCCTACTCCCTTCTGTGGCACCTCTCTGTAAGCGAAAAGCAGACATGGCAAGAGGACATCCCATCTCCTTTTGAGTTTTTCTGGGAGCCCCATGATCATGCCTTTTAATGTCTTGTTGAATCTCTCAACCAAGCCATTAGTTTGTGGATGGTATGGTGTAGTGAATTTATAAGTCACTCCACACTCATTCCACATGTGCTTTAGGTATGCTGACATGAAGTTGGTACCTCTGTCAGACACCACCTCCTTAGGGAAACCCACTCTGGTAAAGATACCAATGAGGGCCTTGGCTACTGCAGGGGCAGTAGTCGACCTAAGGGGAATAGCTTCAGGATACCTGGTAGCATGATCCACTACTACCAGGATATACATATTCCCTGAGGCTGTGGGAGGTTCTAGTGGACCAACTATGTCCACACCCACTCTTTCAAAGGGAACCCCCACCACTGGAAGTGGAATGAGGGGGGCCTTTGGGTGCCCACCTGTCTTACCACTGGCTTGACAGGTGGGGCAGGAGAGGCAAAACTCCTTAACCATGTTGGACATATTGGGCCAGTAGAAGTGGTTGACTAACCTCTCCCACGTCTTGGTTTGTCCCAAATGTCCAGCAAGGGGAATGTCATGGGCCAATGTTAGGATGAACTCTCTGAACAGCTGAGGCACTACCACTCTCCTAGTGGCACCAGGTTTGGGGTCTCTGGCCTCAGTGTACAGGAGTCCATCTTCCCAATAGACCCTATGCGTTCCATTTTTCTTGCCTTTGGACTCTTCAGCAGCTTGCTGCCTAAGGCCTTCAAGAGAGGGACAGGTTTCTTGTCCCTTACACAGCTCCTCCCTTGAGGGTCCCCCTGGGCCTAAGAGCTCAACCTGGTAAGGTTCAAGCTCCAAAGGCTCAGTTCCCTCAGAGGGCAGAACTTCTTCCTGAGAAGAGAGGTTCCCTTTCTTTTGCTGTGTTGCAGCTGGTTTCCCAACTGACTTTCCTGTTCTCTTGGTAGGCTGGGCCATTTTTCCAGACTCCAGCTCTACTTGTTCACCCTGTGCCTTGCATTGTGCTCTGGTTTTCACACACACCAGTTCAGGGATACCCAGCATTGCTGCATGGGTTTTTAGTTCTACCTCAGCCCATGCTGAGGACTCCAGGTCATTTCCAAGCAGACAGTCCACTGGGATATTTGAGGAGACCACCACCTGTTTCAGGCCATTGACCCCTCCCCATTCTAAAGTAACCATTGCCATGGGATGTACTTTTCTCTGATTGTCAGCGTTGGTGACTGTGTAAGTTTTTCCAGTCAGGTATTGGCCAGGGGAAACCAGTTTCTCTGTCACCATGGTGACACTGGCACCTGTATCCCTCAGGCCCTCTATTCTAGTCCCATTAATTAAGAGTTGCTGTCTGTATTTTTGCATGTTAGGCGGCCAGACAGCTAGTGTGGCTAAATCCACCCCACCCTCAGAAACTAGAGTAGCTTCAGTGTGGACCCTGATTTGCTCTGGGCACACTGTTGATCCCACTTGGAGACTAGCCATTCCAGTGTTACCTGGATTGGAGTTTTGAGTGGAACTTTTCTTGGGACAGGCCTTGTCTCCAGTTTGGTGTCCATGCTGTTTACAGCTATGACACCAGGCCTTTTTGGGATCAAAGTTTTTACCCTTGTACCCATTGTTTTGTGAAGAGGCTCTGGGCCCACCCTCCTGTGCAGGTTTTTGGGGGCCTGTAGAAGACTCTTTACTATTTTTAGTTTTGGTTGTCTCATCACCCTTCCCCTGGGGAGTCTTTGTGACCCCTTTCTTTTGGTCACCCCCTGTTGAAGTCTTGGACACCCTTGTCTTGACCCAATGGTCCGCCTTCTTTCCCAATTCTTGGGGAGAAATTGGTCCTAGGTCTACCAGATGCTGATGCAGTTTATCATTGAAACAATTACTTAACAGGTGTTCTTTCACAAATAAATTGTACAGCCCATCATAATTACTTACACCACTGCCTTGAATCCAACCATCTAGTGTTTTCACTGAGTAGTCTACAAAGTCAACCCAGGTCTGGCTCGAGGATTTTTTAGCCCCCCTGAATCTAATCCTATACTCCTCAGTGGAGAATCCAAAGCCCTCAATCAGGGTACCCTTCATGAGGTCATAAGATTCTGCATCTTGTCCAGAGAGTGTGAGGAGTCTATCCCTACACTTTCCTGTGAACATTTCCCAAAGGAGAGCACCCCAGTGAGATCTGTTCACTTTTCTGGTTACACAAGCCCTCTCAAAAGCTGTGAACCATTTGGTGATGTCATCACCATCTTCATATTTAGTTACAATCCCTTTAGGGATTTTCAACATGTCAGGAGAATCTCTGACCCTATTTATGTTGCTGCCACCATTGATGGGTCCTAGGCCCATCTCTTGTCTTTCCCTCTCTATGGCTAGGATCTGTCTTTCCAAAGCCAATCTTTTGGCCATCCTGGCTAACTGGATGTCCTCTTCACTGGGGCTATCCTCAGTGATTTCAGAGGTGTTGGTCTCTCCTGTGAGGGAACCAGCATCTCTGACTATTATTTTAGGAGTCAGGGTTTGAGGGACCCTGTTCTCCCTAGATAGGACTGGTAGGGGGGAATTTTCCTCCAAGTCACTATCCTCTTCCTCTGAGTTGCCACCCTCAGAGGGGTTGGCCTTTTCAAACTCTGCCAAAAGCTCCTGGAGCTGTATTTTGGTAGGTTTGGGGCCCATTGTTATTTTCTTTATTTTACAGAGTGACCTTAGCTCCCTCATCTTAAGATGGAGGTAAGGTGTGGTGTCGAGTTCCACCACAGTCACATCTGTGCTAGACATTTTGCTTCTAAAAGTTGGAATACTTTTTAAGAATCTACAACTGGTTCTAGAATCTAATTCAAACTTTTACAAACTTTTAAACTCTAAAAGAAATGCTAAACAGGATCTAACACAAGGCCCTAGCAGGTCTTTTAAGAATTTAGAAAACTTTTCAAATTGCAAAAATCAATTTCTAATGACAATTTTGGAATTTGTCGTGTGATCAGGTATTGGCTGAGTAGTCCAGCAAATGCAAAGTCTTGTACCCCACCGCTGATCCACCAATGTAGGAAGTTGGCTCTGTATGTGCTATTTCAAAGTAAGGAATAGCATGCACAGAGTCCAAGGGTTCCCCTTAGAGGTAAAATAGTGGTAAAAATAGATAATACTAATGCTCTATTTTGTGGTAGTGTGGTCGAGCAGTAGGCTTATCCAAGGAGTAGTGTTAAGCATTTGTTGTACATACACATAGACAATAAATGAGGTACACACACTCAAAGACAAATCCAGCCAATAGGTTTTTATATAGAAAAATATCTTTTCTTAGTTTATTTTAAGAACCACAGGTTCAAATTCTACATGTAATATCTCATTTGAAAGGTATTGCAGGTAAGTACTTTAGGAACTTTAAATCATAACAATTGCATGTATACTTTTCAAGTTATTGACAAATAGCTGTTTTAAAAGTGGACACTTAGTGCAATTTTCACAGTTCCTAGGGGAGGTAAGTTTTGGTTAGTTTTACCAGGTAAGTAAGACACTTACAGGGTTCAGTTCTTGGTCCAAGGTAGCCCACCGTTGGGGGTTCAGAGCAACCCCAAAGTCACCACACCAGCAGCTCAGGGCCGGTCAGGTGCAGAGTTCAAAGTGGTGCCCAAAACACATAGGCTAGAATGGAGAGAGGGGGGTGCCCCGGTTCCGGTCTGCTTGCAGGTAAGTACCCGCGTCTTCGGAGGGCAGACCAGGGGGGTTTTGTAGGGCACCGGGGGGGACACAAGTCCACACAGAAATTTCACCCTCAGCAGCGCGGGGGCGGCCGGGTGCAGTGTAGAAACAAGCGTCGGGTTTGCAATGTTAGTCTATGAGAGATCTCGGGATCTCTTCAGCGCTGCAGGCAGGCAAGGGGGGGGTTCCTCGGGGAAACCTCCACTTGGGCAAGGGAGAGGGACTCCTGGGGGTCACTTCTCCAGTGAAAGTCCGGTCCTTCTTGTCCTGGGGGCTGCGGGTGCAGGGTCTCTCCCAGGCGTCGGGACTTTAGGTTCAAAGAGTCGCGGTCAGGGGAAGCCTCGGGATTCCCTCTGCAGGCGGCGCTGTGGGGGCTCAGGGGGGACAGGTTTTTGTACTCACAGTCTTAGAGTAGTCCTGGGGTCCCTCCTGAGGTGTTGGATCGCCACCAGCCGAGTCGGGGTCGCCGGGTGCAGTGTTGCAAGTCTCACGCTTCTTGCGGGGAGCTTGCAGGGTTCTTTAAAGCTGCTGGAAACAAAGTTGCAGCTTTTCTTGGAGCAGGTCCGCTGTCCTCGGGAGTTTCTTGTCTTTTCGAAGCAGGGGCAGTCCTCAGAGGATGTCGAGGTCGCTGGTCCCTTTGGAAGGCGTCGCTGGAGCAGGATCTTTGGAAGGCAGGAGACAGGCCGGTGAGTTTCTGGAGCCAAGGCAGTTGTCGTCTTCTGGTCTTCCGCTGCAGGGGTTTTCAGCTAGGCAGTCCTTCTTCTTGTAGTTGCAGGAATCCAATTTTCTAGGGTTCAGGGTAGCCCTTAAATACTAAATTTAAGGGCGTGTTTAGGTCTGGGGGGTTAGTAGCCAATGGCTACTAGCCCTGAGGGTGGGTACACCCTCTTTGTGCCTCCTCCCAAGGGGAGGGGGACACAATCCTAACCCTATTGGGGGAATCCTCCATCTGCAAGATGGAGGATTTCTAAAAGTTAGAGTCACCTCAGCTCAGGACACCTTAGGGGCTGTCCTGACTGGCCAGTGACTCCTCCTTGTTTTTCTCATTATTTTCTCCGGCCTTGCCGCCAAAAGTGGGGCCTGGCCGGAGGGGGCGGGCAACTCCACTAGCTGGAGTGTCCTGCTGGGTTGGCACAAAGGAGGTGAGCCTTTGAGGCTCACCGCCAGGTGTGACAATTCCTGCCTGGGGGAGGTGTTAGCATCTCCACCCAGTGCAGGCTTTGTTACTGGCCTCAGAGTGACAAAGGCACTCTCCCCATGGGGCCAGCAACATGTCTCGGTTTGTGGCAGGCTGCTAAAACTAGTCAGCCTACACAGATAGTCGGTTAAGTTTCAGGGGGCACCTCTAAGGTGCCCTCTGTGGTGTATTTTACAATAAAATGTACACTGGCATCAGTGTGCATTTATTGTGCTGAGAAGTTTGATACCAAACTTCCCAGTTTTCAGTGTAGCCATTATGGTGCTGTGGAGTTCGTGTTTGACAGACTCCCAGACCATATACTCTTATGGCTACCCTGCACTTACAATGTCTAAGGTTTTGTTTAGACACTGTAGGGGTACCATGCTCATGCACTGGTACCCTCACTTATGGTATAGTGCACCCTGCCTTAGGGCTGTAAGGCCTGCTAGAGGGGTGGCTTACCTATACTGCATAGGCAGTGAGAGGCTGGCATGGCACCCTGAGGGGAGTGCCATGTCGACTTACTCGTTTTGTCCTCACTAGCACACACAAGCTGGCAAGCAGTGTGTCTGTGCTGAGTGAGAGGTCTCCAGGGTGGCATAAGACATGCTGCAGCCCTTAGAGACCTTCCTTGGCATCAGGGCCCTTGGTACTAGAAGTACCAGTTACAAGGGACTTATCTGGATGCCAGGGTCTGCCAATTGTGGATACAAAAGTACAGGTTAGGGAAAGAACACTGGTGCTGGGGCCTGGTTAGCAGGCCTCAGCACACTTTCAATTGTAAACATAGCATCAGCAAAGGCAAAAAGTCAGGGGGCAACCATGCCAAGGAGGCATTTCCTTACACAACCCCCCCCCAAACGAAAGAGGATGAGACTAACCTTTCCCAAGAGAGTCTTCATTTTCTAAGTGGAAGAACCTGGAAAGGCCATCTGCATTGGCATGGACAGTCCCAGGTCTGTGTTCCACTATAAAGTCCATTCCCTGTAGGGAGATGGACCACCTCAACAGTTTAGGATTTTCACCTTTCATTTGCATCAGCCATTTGAGAGGTCTGTGGTCAGTTTGAACTAGGAAGTGAGTCCCAAAGAGGTATGGTCTCAGCTTCTTCAGGGACCAAACCACAGCAAAGGCCTCCCTCTCAATGGCACTCCAACGCTGCTCCCTGGGGAGTAACCTCCTGCTAATGAAAGCAACAGGCTGGTCAAGGCCATCATCATTTGTTTGGGACAAAACTGCCCCTATCCCATGTTCAGAGGCATCAGTCTGCACAATGAACTGCTTAGAATAATCTGGAGCTTTTAGAACTGGTGCTGAGCACATTGCCTGTTTCAGGGTGTCAAAGGCCTGTTGGCATTCCACAGTCCAGTTCACTTTCTTGGGCATTTTCTTGGAGGTGAGTTCAGTGAGGGCTGTCACAATGGATCCATATCCCTTCACAAACCTCCTGTAATACCCAGTCAAGCCAAGGAATGCCCTGACTTGAGTCTGGGTTTTTGGAGCTACCCAGTCCAGAATAGTCTGGATCTTGGGTTGGAGTGGCTGAACTTGGCCTCCACCTACAAGGTGGCCCAAGTAAACCACAGTTCCCTGCCCTATCTGGCATTTGGATGCCTTGATAGAGAGGCCTGCAGATTGCAGAGCCTTCAAAACCTTCTTCAGGTGGACCAGGTGATCCTGCCAGGTGGAGCTAAAGACAGCAATATCATCAAGATAAGCTGTGCTAAAGGACTCCAAGCCAGCAAGGACTTGATTCACCAACCTTTGGAAGGTGGCAGGGGCATTCTTTAAACCAAAGGGCATAACAGTAAACTGATAATGCCCATCAGGTGTGGAGAATGCTGTCTTTTCTTTTGCTCCAGGTGCCATTTTTATTTGCCAGTACCCTGCTGTCAAGTCAAAGGTACTTAGGAATTTGGCAGCACCTAATTTATCAATGAGCTCATCAGCTCTTGGAATTGGATGGGCATCTGTCTTGGTGACAGAGTTGAGCCCTCTGTAGTCCACACAAAACCTCATTTCTTTCTTCCCATCTTTGGTGTGAGGTTTGGGGACTAAGACCACTGGGCTAGCCCAGGGGCTGTCAGAGCGCTCAATCACTCCCAATTCCAGCATCTTGTGGACTTCCACCTTGATGCTTTCCTTAACATGGTCAGATTGTCTAAAGATTTTGTTTTTGACAGGCATGCTGTCTCCTGTGTCCACCTCATGGGTACACAGGTGTGTCTGACCAGGGGTTAAGGAGAAGAGTTCAGGAAACTGTTGTAGGACTCTCCTACAATCAGCTTGCTGTTGGCCAGAGAGGGTGTCTGAGTAGATCACTCCATCTACTGTGCCATCTTTCGGGTCTGATGACAGAAGATCAGGGAGAGGTTCACTCTCTGCCTCCTGATCCTCATCTGTTACCATTAACAGATTCACATCAGCCCTGTCATGGAAGAGCTTAAGGCGGTTCACATGGATCACCCTCTTGGGGCTCCTGCTTGTGCCCAGGTCCACCAGGTAGGTGACCTGACTCTTCCTCTCTAGCACTGGGTAAGGGCCACTCCATTTGTCCTGGAGTGCCCTGGGAGCCACAGGCTCCAGAACCCAGACTTTCTGCCCTGGTTGGAACTCAACCAGTGCAGCCTTTTGGTCATACCAAAACTTCTGGAGCTGTTGGCTGGCCTCAAGGTTTTTGGTTGCCTTTTCCATGTACTCTGCCATTCTAGAGCGAAGGCCAAGTACATAGTCCACTATGTCCTGTTTAGGCTCATGGAGAGGTCTCTCCCAGCCTTCTTTAACAAGAGCAAGTGGTCCCCTTACAGGATGACCAAACAGAAGTTCAAAGGGTGAGAATCCTACTCCCTTCTGTGGCACCTCTCTGTAAGCGAAAAGCAGACATGGCAAGAGGACATCCCATCTCCTTTTGAGTTTTTCTGGGAGCCCCATGATCATGCCTTTTAATGTCTTGTTGAATCTCTCAACCAAGCCATTAGTTTGTGGATGGTATGGTGTAGTGAATTTATAAGTCACTCCACACTCATTCCACATGTGCTTTAGGTATGCTGACATGAAGTTGGTACCTCTGTCAGACACCACCTCCTTAGGGAAACCCACTCTGGTAAAGATACCAATGAGGGCCTTGGCTACTGCAGGGGCAGTAGTCGACCTAAGGGGAATAGCTTCAGGATACCTGGTAGCATGATCCACTACTACCAGGATATACATATTCCCTGAGGCTGTGGGAGGTTCTAGTGGACCAACTATGTCCACACCCACTCTTTCAAAGGGAACCCCCACCACTGGAAGTGGAATGAGGGGGGCCTTTGGGTGCCCACCTGTCTTACCACTGGCTTGACAGGTGGGGCAGGAGAGGCAAAACTCCTTAACCATGTTGGACATATTGGGCCAGTAGAAGTGGTTGACTAACCTCTCCCACGTCTTGGTTTGTCCCAAATGTCCAGCAAGGGGAATGTCATGGGCCAATGTTAGGATGAACTCTCTGAACAGCTGAGGCACTACCACTCTCCTAGTGGCACCAGGTTTGGGGTCTCTGGCCTCAGTGTACAGGAGTCCATCTTCCCAATAGACCCTATGCGTTCCATTTTTCTTGCCTTTGGACTCTTCAGCAGCTTGCTGCCTAAGGCCTTCAAGAGAGGGACAGGTTTCTTGTCCCTTACACAGCTCCTCCCTTGAGGGTCCCCCTGGGCCTAAGAGCTCAACCTGGTAAGGTTCAAGCTCCAAAGGCTCAGTTCCCTCAGAGGGCAGAACTTCTTCCTGAGAAGAGAGGTTCCCTTTCTTTTGCTGTGTTGCAGCTGGTTTCCCAACTGACTTTCCTGTTCTCTTGGTAGGCTGGGCCATTTTTCCAGACTCCAGCTCTACTTGTTCACCCTGTGCCTTGCATTGTGCTCTGGTTTTCACACACACCAGTTCAGGGATACCCAGCATTGCTGCATGGGTTTTTAGTTCTACCTCAGCCCATGCTGAGGACTCCAGGTCATTTCCAAGCAGACAGTCCACTGGGATATTTGAGGAGACCACCACCTGTTTCAGGCCATTGACCCCTCCCCATTCTAAAGTAACCATTGCCATGGGATGTACTTTTCTCTGATTGTCAGCGTTGGTGACTGTGTAAGTTTTTCCAGTCAGGTATTGGCCAGGGGAAACCAGTTTCTCTGTCACCATGGTGACACTGGCACCTGTATCCCTCAGGCCCTCTATTCTAGTCCCATTAATTAAGAGTTGCTGTCTGTATTTTTGCATGTTAGGCGGCCAGACAGCTAGTGTGGCTAAATCCACCCCACCCTCAGAAACTAGAGTAGCTTCAGTGTGGACCCTGATTTGCTCTGGGCACACTGTTGATCCCACTTGGAGACTAGCCATTCCAGTGTTACCTGGATTGGAGTTTTGAGTGGAACTTTTCTTGGGACAGGCCTTGTCTCCAGTTTGGTGTCCATGCTGTTTACAGCTATGACACCAGGCCTTTTTGGGATCAAAGTTTTTACCCTTGTACCCATTGTTTTGTGAAGAGGCTCTGGGCCCACCCTCCTGTGCAGGTTTTTGGGGGCCTGTAGAAGACTCTTTACTATTTTTAGTTTTGGTTGTCTCATCACCCTTCCCCTGGGGAGTCTTTGTGACCCCTTTCTTTTGGTCACCCCCTGTTGAAGTCTTGGACACCCTTGTCTTGACCCAATGGTCCGCCTTCTTTCCCAATTCTTGGGGAGAAATTGGTCCTAGGTCTACCAGATGCTGATGCAGTTTATCATTGAAACAATTACTTAACAGGTGTTCTTTCACAAATAAATTGTACAGCCCATCATAATTACTTACACCACTGCCTTGAATCCAACCATCTAGTGTTTTCACTGAGTAGTCTACAAAGTCAACCCAGGTCTGGCTCGAGGATTTTTTAGCCCCCCTGAATCTAATCCTATACTCCTCAGTGGAGAATCCAAAGCCCTCAATCAGGGTACCCTTCATGAGGTCATAAGATTCTGCATCTTGTCCAGAGAGTGTGAGGAGTCTATCCCTACACTTTCCTGTGAACATTTCCCAAAGGAGAGCACCCCAGTGAGATCTGTTCACTTTTCTGGTTACACAAGCCCTCTCAAAAGCTGTGAACCATTTGGTGATGTCATCACCATCTTCATATTTAGTTACAATCCCTTTAGGGATTTTCAACATGTCAGGAGAATCTCTGACCCTATTTATGTTGCTGCCACCATTGATGGGTCCTAGGCCCATCTCTTGTCTTTCCCTCTCTATGGCTAGGATCTGTCTTTCCAAAGCCAATCTTTTGGCCATCCTGGCTAACTGGATGTCCTCTTCACTGGGGCTATCCTCAGTGATTTCAGAGGTGTTGGTCTCTCCTGTGAGGGAACCAGCATCTCTGACTATTATTTTAGGAGTCAGGGTTTGAGGGACCCTGTTCTCCCTAGATAGGACTGGTAGGGGGGAATTTTCCTCCAAGTCACTATCCTCTTCCTCTGAGTTGCCACCCTCAGAGGGGTTGGCCTTTTCAAACTCTGCCAAAAGCTCCTGGAGCTGTATTTTGGTAGGTTTGGGGCCCATTGTTATTTTCTTTATTTTACAGAGTGACCTTAGCTCCCTCATCTTAAGATGGAGGTAAGGTGTGGTGTCGAGTTCCACCACAGTCACATCTGTGCTAGACATTTTGCTTCTAAAAGTTGGAATACTTTTTAAGAATCTACAACTGGTTCTAGAATCTAATTCAAACTTTTACAAACTTTTAAACTCTAAAAGAAATGCTAAACAGGATCTAACACAAGGCCCTAGCAGGTCTTTTAAGAATTTAGAAAACTTTTCAAATTGCAAAAATCAATTTCTAATGACAATTTTGGAATTTGTCGTGTGATCAGGTATTGGCTGAGTAGTCCAGCAAATGCAAAGTCTTGTACCCCACCGCTGATCCACCAATGTAGGAAGTTGGCTCTGTATGTGCTATTTCAAAGTAAGGAATAGCATGCACAGAGTCCAAGGGTTCCCCTTAGAGGTAAAATAGTGGTAAAAATAGATAATACTAATGCTCTATTTTGTGGTAGTGTGGTCGAGCAGTAGGCTTATCCAAGGAGTAGTGTTAAGCATTTGTTGTACATACACATAGACAATAAATGAGGTACACACACTCAAAGACAAATCCAGCCAATAGGTTTTTATATAGAAAAATATCTTTTCTTAGTTTATTTTAAGAACCACAGGTTCAAATTCTACATGTAATATCTCATTTGAAAGGTATTGCAGGTAAGTACTTTAGGAACTTTAAATCATAAAAATTGCATGTATACTTTTCAGGTTATTGACAAATAGCTGTTTTAAAAGTGGACACTTAGTGCAATTTTCACAGTTCCTAGGGGAGGTAAGTTTTGGTTAGTTTTACCAGGTAAGTAAGACACTTACAGGGTTCAGTTCTTGGTCCAAGGTAGCCCACCGTTGGGGGTTCAGAGCAACCCCAAAGTCACCACACCAGCAGCTCAGGGCCGGTCAGGTGCAGAGTTCAAAGTGGTGCCCAAAACACATAGGCTAGAATGGAGAGAGGGGGGTGCCCCGGTTCCGGTCTGCTTGCAGGTAAGTACCCGCGTCTTCGGAGGGCAGACCAGGGGGGTTTTGTAGGGCACCGGGGGGGACACAAGTCCACACAGAAATTTCACCCTCAGCAGCGCGGGGGCGGCCGGGTGCAGTGTAGAAACAAGCGTCGGGTTTGCAATGTTAGTCTATGAGAGATCTCGGGATCTCTTCAGCGCTGCAGGCAGGCAAGGGGGGGGTTCCTCGGGGAAACCTCCACTTGGGCAAGGGAGAGGGACTCCTGGGGGTCACTTCTCCAGTGAAAGTCCGGTCCTTCTTGTCCTGGGGGCTGCGGGTGCAGGGTCTCTCCCAGGCGTCGGGACTTTAGGTTCAAAGAGTCGCGGTCAGGGGAAGCCTCGGGATTCCCTCTGCAGGCGGCGCTGTGGGGGCTCAGGGGGGACAGGTTTTTGTACTCACAGTCTTAGAGTAGTCCTGGGGTCCCTCCTGAGGTGTTGGATCGCCACCAGCCGAGTCGGGGTCGCCGGGTGCAGTGTTGCAAGTCTCACGCTTCTTGCGGGGAGCTTGCAGGGTTCTTTAAAGCTGCTGGAAACAAAGTTGCAGCTTTTCTTGGAGCAGGTCCGCTGTCCTCGGGAGTTTCTTGTCTTTTCGAAGCAGGGGCAGTCCTCAGAGGATGTCGAGGTCGCTGGTCCCTTTGGAAGGCGTCGCTGGAGCAGGATCTTTGGAAGGCAGGAGACAGGCCGGTGAGTTTCTGGAGCCAAGGCAGTTGTCGTCTTCTGGTCTTCCGCTGCAGGGGTTTTCAGCTAGGCAGTCCTTCTTCTTGTAGTTGCAGGAATCCAATTTTCTAGGGTTCAGGGTAGCCCTTAAATACTAAATTTAAGGGCGTGTTTAGGTCTGGGGGGTTAGTAGCCAATGGCTACTAGCCCTGAGGGTGGGTACACCCTCTTTGTGCCTCCTCCCAAGGGGAGGGGGACACAATCCTAACCCTATTGGGGGAATCCTCCATCTGCAAGATGGAGGATTTCTAAAAGTTAGAGTCACCTCAGCTCAGGACACCTTAGGGGCTGTCCTGACTGGCCAGTGACTCCTCCTTGTTTTTCTCATTATTTTCTCCGGCCTTGCCGCCAAAAGTGGGGCCTGGCCGGAGGGGGCGGGCAACTCCACTAGCTGGAGTGTCCTGCTGGGTTGGCACAAAGGAGGTGAGCCTTTGAGGCTCACCGCCAGGTGTGACAATTCCTGCCTGGGGGAGGTGTTAGCATCTCCACCCAGTGCAGGCTTTGTTACTGGCCTCAGAGTGACAAAGGCACTCTCCCCATGGGGCCAGCAACATGTCTCGGTTTGTGGCAGGCTGCTAAAACTAGTCAGCCTACACAGATAGTCGGTTAAGTTTCAGGGGGCACCTCTAAGGTGCCCTCTGTGGTGTATTTTACAATAAAATGTACACTGGCATCAGTGTGCATTTATTGTGCTGAGAAGTTTGATACCAAACTTCCCAGTTTTCAGTGTAGCCATTATGGTGCTGTGGAGTTCGTGTTTGACAGACTCCCAGACCATATACTCTTATGGCTACCCTGCACTTACAATGTCTAAGGTTTTGTTTAGACACTGTAGGGGTACCATGCTCATGCACTGGTACCCTCACTTATGGTATAGTGCACCCTGCCTTAGGGCTGTAAGGCCTGCTAGAGGGGTGGCTTACCTATACTGCATAGGCAGTGAGAGGCTGGCATGGCACCCTGAGGGGAGTGCCATGTCGACTTACTCGTTTTGTCCTCACTAGCACACACAAGCTGGCAAGCAGTGTGTCTGTGCTGAGTGAGAGGTCTCCAGGGTGGCATAAGACATGCTGCAGCCCTTAGAGACCTTCCTTGGCATCAGGGCCCTTGGTACTAGAAGTACCAGTTACAAGGGACTTATCTGGATGCCAGGGTCTGCCAATTGTGGATACAAAAGTACAGGTTAGGGAAAGAACACTGGTGCTGGGGCCTGGTTAGCAGGCCTCAGCACACTTTCAATTGTAAACATAGCATCAGCAAAGGCAAAAAGTCAGGGGGCAACCATGCCAAGGAGGCATTTCCTTACATCTGGGCTTTTCAGTTTTAGGCATGGAAGCGCCCAGGGCCGAATGTCAATCAGTGACACCTTGTCACAGAGGTCACAGAGTGGGGTGGGGTCAGCAGTCTCACTGACCCCATCCCACTCTATGACGAGTTGGGACTGCTGCCTTCTCTCAATGACTGACTTTAGGTTAGCCAGTAAGGGAAGCCAGTAGTTCCAACCCTCCTGGGTCCTCCGAAGCCGAGCTGAAGGTAAGTATTTATGTTTTTTTTTTTTTTTTTTATGAATGTTTGGTGCGAGCATGTTTGAATATTTGATAATGAGTGTTGTGAATGGATGTGTGTTTGCACACGTGTGTGAATGAATGAGAGTGAGTGTGTCTGTATGTCCCGCCCGTCCCCTCCTAAAATTACCATCCACCACTGATACTGTGTGCAGATGACGCTTATTATCAGCGGTACAATCATATATAGTAGCAGGTGAAATGTTTTTTCTACCCTCGGTCTTGAAAAAAGAAATCACTTAGTCACTAATGCTGTTTTATAATGTTGATAATACTGTTTCAAAGATAATGTACCTAAAGTCTTGCATGCTTGGAACAACTCTTATGATGCCAACACCTTTTGTCAGTCCTGACACAGATACGTAATAATGTGTACTTTACTATAATAAGCCAGCAAGGCCACGTCACTGACTCAATGCAGGCTGTCAAACTGGTAATTCCAGCAGTACCTCCATCAGATTCTTCAGCGTGTTAATAACAAAAAAGATCCACTTCAGCATATAGTGCAACTCCGTGTGCAGTCTGCAGCTTTGAACCGTGTGCACTCAGAGACAATCTGCTCCTACTGTGACCGTAAGCTCACCTCCAACTTTTCGCCAAAGCAAAACTTTAAATATGCTCGCAAAATGTGGGAATTCCATGTTCTGATTTGTTCGAGCAGTAGAAGTCTCGCCAACATAGATTTTCTGCTTGAATCAGTTTCTTGCTGGCATCTCTTATGCCTTTTTTGCACAAGTTATGCTCGTGTATCAACATTTCACTGGAGACACTGGCATTTCATGCCATTTGCGTCATTTTGTGCCATTTTTATGGCAGTTTAGGAACAAAGTACAGGATTTCGCACATCCTTGGTCACTAGATTTCAGGGACATTGCCTTTCACTGGCCACTGTTCTCCACAGTTAAGATTATGCTAGTGATCATATATATGTAGATACCTTTAGAATATTGTAATTGTACTAATAAAGCGTTTACTACCCCTGACAAGGCGTCAAAGTGATTTTCGGCAAGTAACATGCTACTCCGTTACCCAAAAGGATTCATGGTGGATTCGTATAGGAAAATATGAGTACAGAATTAGTATTAGTATGAGTTAATTTGAGCAAGGATATATGAGTTTGTTAGTTGGATTGAATAAAGTAATGGAGAAATAGAGGAGGAAATAATCCAGAAGTGTTAATTGGGAGTTTATAGTAATAGGATGAGGCTTGTGATGAATAAAGGAGAGATGGAGGAGAGAAGAGTCTATAGAAAGGGGTTAGAGAGATCATAGTAGTAGAAAGGGTTTTGGATGAGTCAAAGGTGAGATAAATGAGGAGAAGTTAGTAGTGTTGTTTGGGAGACTGAGGTTTGGGGTAAGCCAGGAGCAGTAGAGGAGGGAAGAGCTTAGATAGGGTTATTATAGAGATTATAGTAGTAAAATGGGTTTGAGATGAGTCAGAGAGTGGCGATGGAGGATAGCTTGATAGAGGTATAAGGTGATAGGGAGACAGAGTAAAGCTTACAAAACAGTATTTTTTTTAGCTTTTCTATTGTTCAGTAGGATAAAAGCAATAAATAAATAGATACATAAATGCAAAGTAAGGGGATGTAGGTGTAAGGAATAAAATAATGGATATATTTTGAGATTTAAAGTTGTATTGTATATACAGAGACTTTCAAGATTTACAATATTGTAAGTTAATTTAAGTGTGTACTTTTCGAACATTATTTTATCTTTTCTCAATATTTCAATAGCGAAATGCTTGCCGATAAATAGTTAAGATAACATTTGCTTATTGTGATAGAAAACAGAGATTCATGAGTATCTAATCTAACAACTTATCTAGGAACTGTGCAATGACCTAGGGACATGCAAAGCAGTCAGTAATATACACATATACATGTATATATATACACACACATGCACACATACATTAAATACATTCTTATATACAGTAGTTAAACTGGCTTAGAGAGTATGTATATATTTTGCTATTATAAAATAGTAATTATACATATTTCTTAAAGAAATACACATATCTAGATATGTACACATAATCAGATTATAAATGTTTACCAACACAGGCACATGCAGTCCATTGCTGTTTGGATATGGTGTTTATGAAGGAAAGAGACAACTCTTGAGTAGTTTTCTGAAGATAAGATAGTTATTCATGGACTTATATTTGGGGGTAATGAGTTCCATAGTTTGGCCGCTTGAACAGAGAAGGATGTATCACCTATTGTATTTTTCTTGTTTTGTGGTGTTTTAAGGCGGGGTGCCAATCTTGAGCGGAGGTTTCTTTGTTGAATGTATTTGGTGATTTTTTTTTTCCTGATGAAAAGCGGTCCTGTTCCATGTATTGCTTTATGGGTGATACAATGCAGCTTAAAGGTCGATCTTCTGGCAACCGGTAACCAATGTAGTGCCCTCAAGGCAGGGGAGATGTGGGCTTGTGGCTTTACATGTAGCAGTCGTCTGGCAGCGGAGTTTTGAGTACGTTGTAGTTTTTTCATAGATGCGTTGCAGAGTTTTCAAGGTGATGAAGCTTGATCTTGCTAATTTGTCCACTTGGGCATTTATTGTTAACTTGGAGTCCATGGTAATTCCAAGGTTTTTAACTTCCTTAGATACTTTAGGAGGTTGTCCCAGGTCGTCGGGCCAGGCACAGAGTGGATCATAATTTTTCCAGTCGCCACATGTGAGTATTTCCGTTTTGGAAGCATTCAGTTTTAGATGGCTCCAAATCATCCGCTGACCAATGGCTCTGAGGAAACTGAAGATTTGTGAGTTTCCAATGTCTTTGAGGCATTCCAATTTAAAGTGTATATGTGTGCCATCTGCAAAGCTGTAGCATGTGAGATGAAATTCATTGATCAATTCAGGTAATGACATCATGTAGATGTTGAAAAGCATAGGTGAGATGACTGAGCCTTGAGTGACCCCTGTTTTTGTGAAGTAGGGTTTGGACCAGAAAGGGGGAGAATGGATTACCTTAGTTCTGTTTTGAAGGTAGGATGTGATCCAGTCGAGAGCAGTCCATTCTATGTCGCCTTCGTGGAGTCTTTGAATTAGGGTGCCATGATCAACAGTGTCAAAGGCAGCTAAGAGGTCCATGAGAAGTAGTGCAGCCATTCCATTGCGGTCAACTGTGTTTTTAAGATCATCCTAGATGGCAATGAGTGCAGATTGAGTGCCTCTTCCTAGGCAGAATCCAGTTTGGTAGTCTGAAATTATGGCGTTATCTTCAGTGAGTTGTTACACCTGGGCGAATGCTGCTCTGTCCATCAGTTTGCCCAGGAAAGGTCCATTTTCAACTGGTCTGTAGTTGGTGGGGTCATGTGGGTCCAGGTTTGTTTTCCTTAGTAATGGGCGTATGTATGCCTTATTAAGGTCTTCAGGAAAGGTTTCTGTATTTAAAGAATTATTGATGATTCGTCTTACAGGTGTGGCAGCAGAGGTAGATAAAAGAATGTTCTTGAAGATGTGTGTTGGACAAGGGTCAGAAGGGCAGCTGGAAGGCCTGCTTGCTTTGATCAAATTCATAAAGTCACTTTGTGATACTTGTTTGAAGGTATGCAGAGAAGGGTTTGGTTTACTTTTGGAGGGGATTTTAGGAAACGGGTTGGTGCTGGTGGTTTTCCTTTGTTTTCAAATAAGCAAAAGAAAGGTGACCTGTCCAGCTTAGCAAAGGGCCTTCTACTGAGCAGCAACACGTGTTACTGCATTTTTAGTAACTTTTGAACTGTTTGGGCTAGACACTATTTTATTTTTTGCTAAAATATACAGATCACCTATGCCAAATCTATTTGTCTTTGTTAATGGTTTTGTACATGATGGACAGCAAGTTATTAACTGAATTAGTTACTCAAGTGTTTGTGATTTAGAGCCTGACTTAGAGACCTTCCCACATATTGTAGCAAGGGATTTCTATGTGTGTGGACAAGGAATGGAGCAGTTTAAACATCCATCCATTGAACATGCAATCAACACAGATTCATTCAACCCACCCATATTCCACACATGTACCCATCATCCATACATTTATCATGTACTCATATCAGGGGCCACTGGAATTATACGACAGGAGAGGGCCATATTATGAGGCAGATTGAGTAAATTATGTGGCATGAAAAGGCAAATTATGCAGCATAATGCAGCACATTTTTTTAATAGTATTACTTCATTATTTTATCATTTTTACACTTGGTAACATTATATGGGCATTGGTTGCACCTCATTAGTACAAGTTTAACACCCATCTTATGGGCTCTCCATTGAATTAAATCTATGAATCACTGGCATTACAGCACTGATGTGATTTGTGACTTAAAGTGCCAGGACATGACACCACAAGTGACTTAAGATTTTTTTAAACAACTGAGAATTGAGCAATAACTATTTGGAGACTTTAATCTTCGTGTCAAGCACAGAGAAAAAACCCCGGCGTTCCTTTCACAAAGTTCACCTTTATCCTGCGTTGAACAGTGTTGGTTCCAGAGAGCGGGATCCATGCCAAATGTTCATGATGTATAAATATAAAAATTAATATACAATGGACCCAAAGAGAAATTATTTATATTTGTCATTGAACATATGTTGGACCTGGCCCTTTTTGCAGGGTCATCCCCAAACTTTTTGCCTCCTTCCTCTTAGTTTTCCTGACCTGCTTTTGTTGGCTTTTGAACTCTGAGCACTTTACCACTGCTAACCAGTGCTAAAGTGCATATGCTCTCTGTGTAAATTGTACTGTTGATTGGTTTATCCATGATTGGCATATGTGATTTACTGGTAAGTCCCTAGTAAATTGCAAAATTGCACTAGAGGTGCCCAGGGCCTGTAAATCAAATGATACTAGTGGGCCTGCAGCACTGGTTGTGCCACTCACCCAAGTAGCCCTGTAATCATGTCTCAGACCTGCCACTGCAGTGTCTGTGTGTGCAGTTTTAACTGTAAATTCGACTTCGCAAGTGTCCCCACTTGCCAGGCATAACCCTTCCCTTTTTCTACATATAAGACACTCCTACGGTAGGCCCTAGGTAGCCCCATGGGCAGGGTGCAGTGTATGGTTAAGGTAGGACATACACTAATGTGTTTTATATGTCCTGACAGTGAGATACTGCCAAATTAGTTTTTCACTGTTGCAAGGCCTATCTCTCTCATAGGTTAACTTGGGGGCTGCCATTAAACATGATTAACGTGTAGATTCCCTTTTGGAGCAGATAGACATGTGGAGTTTGGAACCTCTGAACTCACAATTTAAAAATACATATTTTAGTAAAGTTGGTTTTGAGATTGTGTGTTTGAAAATGCCACTTTTAGAAAGTGGGCATTTTCTTGCTTGAACCATTTTTGTGACTCTGCCTGTTTGTGGATTCCCTGTCTGGGTTACTTTGAAAGTTGGGCTGTTTGCACCTCTCTTGAGACAGTGAAACAAAGGGGGCTGGGGTGTAGCCTGCATAGTCTGATGAGCCATCTGTGCTACGAGGGAGGGGAGGAGTGGTCACTCACACCTGAATAGGCTGTGCCTACCCTCACACAATGCAGTCTCCAACCCTCTGGTGTGTCTGAGGTCTTGCCTGGGAAAGGCAGGATCTCACAAACAAGTGAGACTTTCCTTTGAAGTAAGCCTACTTCAAAGTCCAAAATGGGTATAAGAGGAGGACCCAAAACCACAGGCTTTAGACACTTCTTGGGGTAGACACTCTACCTCACAGACAACACTTCTGGATAAGAAACCTGCTGGTGAAGAATCCCTGAACCAGACCTGCCAAGAGGAACTGCCTGGCTGCCCAGAGGACTCACTGGGACTGCTTTTCTGACAAGGACTGCTGCCTTGCTGTTGCCCTGTTGCCTTGCTGCTCTCTGTCTGTGCTGAGAAGTGCGCTCCAAGGGCTTGGATAGAGCTTGCCTCCTGTTCCGTGAAGTCTCGGGCCAAAAAGACTTCACTCCTGCAATTGGACTCCTTGGGTGGTGAAAATTAGCCACACAGCCTCCTACAACCGACGCAGAGCCTGCCCCGTGGTGGGAAATTCACTGCACGCTGAACCGGAACGATGCAGCCCGACTTCGCAAGGAGAAGATCGACGCAGCGCCTCCGTTGCAACCAGAACTTCGATGCACGGGCCACCAGATCAACGCACAGCCGACCCAGGATGACGCAGCCGACTTCCTGAGAGGAATCAACAGGCCTGCTGTGCCGAAGAAATTTCCATGCAACGCCCACAGGATCGACGCAGTGCTTGTGAGTTCGCTCCGCAAGCCCAGGATTCCACACACCGTCCCCGGGGCGCCAGAAAACCCGGCAACCCGAAGAGGAACCAAGTCCATGTGCCAGAAATCGACGCAAAGCCTTCCCCTGCATGGAAAATAATGACGCAAGTCGGTGTGCGAAGGGACAAATCAGACGCACACCTCCCCGTTTTCCACGTATTGCCTCCTCAGATTTTGAACGCAAACCAGGCACTTTGTGCTTGCAAGAGACCTTTATTGTTTTAAGAGACATTTGTTTGTTTTTTAAAAGACTTAAGACGCTCAACATTTACTTATTGCATTTTAATCGTTTTTTTACCTGCATCTTATCAGATAAATATTATATATTTTTCTAAACACTGTGTGTATTTTTGTGGTGCTATATGGTATTATTGTATGATTTATTGCACAGATACTTACACATTGCCTTCTAAGTTAATACTGACTGCTCAGTGCCCAGCTACCAGAGAGTGGGCACCGGATAATTTGAATTGTGTGTGACCTACCCTGACTAGAGTGAGGGTCCTTGCTTGGACCGGGGGTAACCTGACTGCCAACCAAAGACCCCATTTCTAACAACGTATATATGTAGATACCTTTAGAATATTGTGTCATTGTCTGATAAAAAAGGAAAAACAAAGAAAAAAGCACTTTGTTGGATAGTGGAAGTTCCACCCATCCCTATTCACATTTTCATAGAAAAAGCAGTTTTTGGTCAGATGTATTTGCTTGTTTAGGTTTTATGTGTTTCTGCTGCTTCTGAAGCATTGCTAAACTTGTTGATCCCTAAATGTTCTTTGTTGGTAGTTTCACATCGTACACGATCTTTGTGATGTTGGCCTCGAGTCCTTCAGGTGAGATGCCAAAATAGCAATTCCCAAGTTTGGTCGTTGGTTGTGTGCCATTGACCTTATATCATTCCTTTGACATGAAGGCCACCTCTGCCCTCACATGGGCTCGCTAAGGTCATTTATATCATCTCAAAATAAAATGATGGATGGAGTGTTGAAAGTTTTCTAACACTCAGCCCCTGTCACAGATCTGGGTTTAATCCATTGTTATTTTGCTTGTGCCACTTCACCCCAGTTTCTGTAGCTAGCCTGGCTGATGAAGGGTGATACCCTGAAACCGTTCCTAGAATGCATGTTTCCGGTCCAGGGAGGACCTGGCTTGGCAGTTCGGACTGGACTGTTCCCATGGGGAACAGGGTCAAGACTGATTTGCATATGGCTAGGTCCTCCCTGGACCGGAAACATGCATCATGCAGCTGGCAACTCTGAAAGTATGTGGGGGTGGGGGGGCAAATGGGTATATGTGCATGCTGCATAATAAAATAAACTTGCCTCAGATGCAGCAGACAACACGTCCTGCTCACGCTGGTCCTCTTCTCTCATCAAGACTACGGCACGGACCCCAGCCAATTCCCTTAACCACACATGGCGCTACTCTTATGCTGTTAACCTGCATGAGAGAAGTTCCAGAATTGGAGCGATCAGCCTTTCTCTGCACTCCTGAGAGCACTGGAGGCCTGTGCTTACTATCATTCCGGCTGCCAAGGACAGCTGGTTTGAGAGGATTAAAGTGTGCATGTCTGGCTGGGCGTTGCAAGACAGCCGGCCAAAGAGACATGCACAATTTAAACTAGTTCACAGGCAGCCCACCACTCCTCCCTGCTGCTGCCACTCAGCAGGCCCTGACCCGTCCTGACACTTGGTCGGAGACGGAGTTACGAAAAATAAAATGGTAATTAACTTTATTACCATTTTATTTTTCATCTTTGGGGACATTTTAGTTGATGTGGCAAAGCTCCTCCGCTGTAATGGAGGAGCCGCCCCTCCCTGTGTGACAGATTGCACCAGTTATACCCTTTTATAGAGTCCTTCCAGAAGAGGCGGTTTATCCGAGTAAATATCTCACCCTTTTGCGTCTGTGTTTACTGAGTGTGAGAGAACAGGGCTGATTGCAGAGGCCCCCTAACTTTTTGTTCCCATTTTCCACTTTTTGCTGGTGTTTTCCTAACTCTGATGGTGCCCTGGGTACTGCTAACCAGTCCCAGGGCCTGTGCTCTGTGTAAGATCAGTATGCAGATTAGGCTAATTATAATTGGCTAAGTCAATCTACCCATAAGTCCCTAGTATATGGTAGGGCATGGAGGTTTCGGGGCTCCAGCATAGGTAGTGCACCCATAGGTGCACTGCTGAGGTTCCCAATGTCATTTTAAAGGCAGGCCTGCCTTGCTGGCTGCTTTTAAATTAAAGTTATATGCAAATTCGACTTTGGAATTAAAAGTAGTTCCAAAGTCTTATACTACCTTATTCTTACATATAAGTCACCCCTAAGGTGTGCCCTATGTGCCCCTAGGGCTGTGTGCCATGTAACTATAAGCAGGGACCTTATACAAATAGTTTTATCAGCCCTGGTGAGGTAAAACAGCCAAATTTGTTTTTCCCTCATTGTAGTGAATGGCCTCCATAGGCTAGAATGGGGAGACTTTATTTGAATTTTAAAAGTCCTCTTAAGTAACAGAGACCAAGAGTTTGGTATCAAATTAATTGTTATAATAAATCCCACAACCTCCAGTTGTTGGATTTAATATAACTTGTTCAGGTAAAGAGTTTTAAACTTTACCTGAAAAGTTGCCAACTTCAGCCATGCAGTGTTTTTGCTGCTGTGCTCTGATTGGCCAGCCTCTGGCAGCCTGGCCAGACTGCCTTGATGAGGTGTGAAGTGCGTGGTTTCACACAAAGAGAGGTGCCTGTGGGAGGAGATCTCACCTCAGCAGATGGTGAGGCAGGAAGGGGGAGGGCTGCCAAACTCGTCTTCAAAGGCAGAGAAGGACATTTCGAGCAACCCAGCAACACCCCCACATCCTGCAAACCCAGACAATTAGGTGCCCCCTTGATTAGATTAGGAGAGGGGTGTATTTAGGATTTTTAGCCACACCAGTGGGGGGGGCTCAGCCAGATGTAACCTCCAAAAATCACTTTCAGCCATGATGGATTTTTGAGGAATGTTGCTCCCTGGGATTGATTTTTGCCACACTTCCCAGGAAGTGGTCATCACGGGGGGAAGGGCCCTGCCCCTGATTGGAGAACCAGGACCCCCCTGTTTTTCACCCAGGATCAGGGATAAAACTGGCAGACCTGCACCCACACCTCAGATCCCTATCAGATTCCAACAAGGAAGAACTACAGGAGAAGAAGGACTGCCTTGCTGGACCCCTGACCTGCACCTGGACCCTGCACTCTGGAGGACTACACCAGCTGCACACTTGGGCTTCACCACTAAAGTGACTTTACCTGTCTTCTACTGCTTCAAGAAGGGACTCCCTGTTTTCTGCAGGTACAACGGAGCTGTTCAGAGTCCCCTGCATCAAGTCCTGCAAGCAGAGCCTAGCTGACCAGCGTCCAGTGGCCATTTGAGGATTCTGACCAGGTGCATTCTGTGAATTGTAGTCCCAACTCCCAAGGAGCAACTCAGAGCTTCTGGAACCTTGGATCAAGTTGTGGACACTTCAAAGACACAAAAAGGACCTCTGGAAGAAGATCCAGAAGTTTGGAGACGTTTGGAGCAACTCCATAAGTAGAAGAGGTGCATTGTGGGAGTTGTAGTCCCAGACCCCAAGAGGCACACCAGAGCCTCTGAACCTTTGGCTGGTGCTGTGGACCACTTTCCTGAATCAAACACTTCTGAAAGTAAGTGTGACAGTGTTACCTCGTGGGTGGCCTGAACTCTGGACTTTGTTCCTTTCCAGTGTGACCTTTTTTAACCCTTTGAGCGCTACTTGCTTCTATACGCTAGAAAGCATTAATTCTTTAAAAATGTATATCTCCGGTTCCCCTCATCCGATTTTATTCATTTTGGTGTCATTTTAAAGCTTAAAATATTTCCTATTTGTATAAATTGATTTTGGATTTTTAAACTGTTTCCTGTGTTTTAGTTAATTACTGTTTTGTGATATTTGAATGCTTTACACTCGGTCTCCTAAGTTAAGCCTTGTCGCTCATTGCCAAGCTACCAAGGGTTGAGCTGGGTTTAATTTACTGAGACTTAACTGGACCTAAGTGGAGGTTAGTGGCCTATTGCTAAGTGTAGGTACTTACCTGCCCTTACCAATAACCCATTTTCCAACACTGAGGGCCTGATTACAACTTTGGAGGAGGTATTAATCCGTCCCAAAAGTGACGGTAAAGTGACAGATATACCACCAGCCGTATTACGAGTCCATTATATCCTATGGAACTCGTAATACGGCTGGTGGTATATCTGTCACTTTACCGTCACTTTTGGGACGGATTAACACCTCCTCCAAAGTTGTAATCAGGCCCCGAGTGCGGTAAATAACTCAGCACATTCCGGGACACTATTAAATATGGTCTCCGTGTTGGCAGGACTGGCTTGAAATGAGTAGTACACCCAATCTCATATTGTTTTTAACAAGTATGCTCTGGGATAGGGATGTCAGTCCTACCCCACGACATGAATACGGCAGTAGCAGGAAGTGGTAGGAGGCCTAACAGCATGTATGCTATAAAAGACTTAAATTATCAAATTATATTTATATTACTGTTTGTAAAAGATGATCTCGAAAATGTATAGTGTACAAAAGATTGTTTCTCTGCACCATCTGCATTTTAATGCACCGCGTTCTATGCATATGAAAACAAGTGTCCTACTCTCTTTAAAGTGCTAAGAATGTATGTTAATGATGTCCAAATGCAAAGCTACATGGTGAGTAGGTTATTAGGTGCAACTCCTCACTATTTCCACATGCATTCTGCCTCATGAGTTATTCAGCTGAAAGAAAGAAACGTTTACTGTGCGCGCTGGAGCAGCGAAGATCGCATAACTGTGTAACTGTTTGCACGCATTCAGATCCACTTTAAATTTTTCTTTGGCTGGAGTGGCTTCAAATCAGCTTGATTAGATTTTCTATGGAGTCCAGCCAGGCTGGGCATGCTGGTCTCAGAACAATGATGTTCAAACACGAAAGGAAGGGCATGGCTTAAAAGCCTTTTCTGGCAAGAATTAGGTGGTGGCTTGCTCATGTGCCAATTGGTAGATACAAACGTTAAAGTGTGCACCGTGTGTTTTCTGTGTTTATATAATATCTCCAGTGTTTCTGAACCTGACTCTGTTTTAGTTGCAGGCTAATATTTGAACTCACAGCCTGTTTGCTATGAGAAAAAGCATGGTTTATCCTAGTTGATAGTTGTTGCAACACCTACTTACCCTTTGGTGAACCTGTGAGGTGTCATCTGTAAGCAAGAGAACTGAAGTAGCAAAACATACCTACCTACCTCATATGCTGCGCACAGGTGTCCTTGGATAAGGCAGTCTTGTACGAGGACCAGGTGAACCTCTAACGATACAACTATGGCAATATATGTAGTTATTATCCAGAGTTGTTTGGTTACACAGATGTTACTTTGAACAGGGACTGAAAAAACGCACACAGTTTCGAGTATGCAGTGCTTTTCTATAAAACAGGTGAACATTGGATTAAAAAAATTGAGTTTTGTAAGCACACATTTGCCACGAAGAGGCCCTGCTACTAATTCTGGCTTGTGTAGGATGATCATTTATCTGTACATTTGTTTCAGCGATTTCCTAAAGGCTCGGCGATCACTTACGGTATGTAGCGGAATAGGGAGTGCATTCCACATTTCCATGAATGCACAACCTTCTTGCCTGGCCCTCCATATTTTTGGTATTCTCTGGGGCAGGCGGCTGAACAAAACAAGTGGTGGCATGGACGCTATTTAGCTTTGATTTGGACAAAAGATTTCACTCATTGTAGTTCTGAGTCTTTTATCCTACTCTCATTGAGTCGTGAGATGGGAATAGAGTTTTGACAGATGACATGTTTAAATTGAGCTGGTCTATGCATGTGGAGCCCACAGACACTCATTTGTGGGGACAGACACTCATAAAATATTGACTGCAAGCAAGAGAGGGAAAAACACACAAAACGAAAAAACAAAGGAAGAGAAAAATTGAAAAAACGACGCAAAGGGAGAAAGCAGTGTCCGGCAGGAGTGAGATAACGGGTCAACAATGTCTGGAAGTGGATTACAGAGGCCTGAAATTAATTCAAACCTGCTATGCTGTGGTATTCGACATGCTGATTTTTAACAGCACTGCCCAAGCAGAGCTTTGGATAGCAGCACTCATTCTTTACAAATTAACTACTCAAGATGCAAGTAAAATGTTAGCTATATTTTATGGTGTTCGTGAGGAATACTTAGTGTAGGAAAATGCCACAGTTGTCATGGTTACCCCCTAACCTTTTGCCTTTTGTTGATGCCATCTTTGATTGAAAGGGTGCTGGTCCCCTGCTAAGTAGGCCCCAGCACCAGTGTTCTTTCCCAAAAACTGTACCTTTGTCTCCACAATTGGCACAGCCCTGGCACACAGTTATGTCCCTTGTAAAAAGTACCCCTGGTACCAAGGGCCCTGTGGCCAGGGAAGGTCTCCAAGGGCTGCAGCATGTATTTTGCCACTCTGGGGACCCCTCACTCAGCACATGCACACTGCCTCACAGCTTGTGTGTGCTGGTGGGGAGAAAAAGACTAAGTCGATATGGCGCTCTGCTCAGAGTGCCATGCCCACAACCCAATGCCTGCAGCATAAGTAAGTCACCCCTCTAGCAGGCCTTACAGCCTTAAGGCAGGGTGCACTATATCACAGGTGAGGATATAGCTGCATGAGCACTATGTCCCTACAGTGTCTAAGTCAATTCTTAGACATTGTAAGTGCAAAAACTAACTCCACAGTTCCATAATGGCTACACTGAATACTGAGAAGTTTGGTATCAAACTTCTCAGCACATTAAACCCACACTGATGCCAGTCTGGGATTTATTGAGGAATGTACACATAGGGCATCTTAGAGATGCCCCCTGTATGCCAGCTCTACTGTTAATGTGTGACTGACCGGTCTGTGCCAGCCTGCCACTTCCAGACGAGTTTCTGACCACATGGGGGGAGTGCCTTTGTGCACACTGTGGTCAGAAACAAAGCCTGTCGTGGGTGGAAGTGCTTCACATCTCCTCCTACAGGAACTGTAACACCTGGTGGTGAGCCTCAAAGGCTAAAGCCCGTTGTTACAGCGCCCCAGGGCACTCCAGCTAGTGGAGATGCCCACCCTCCTGGACACAGCTCCCATTTTTGTCGGCAAGTCCGGGGAGATAATGAGAAAAATAGGAGGAGACACCCCCTTAGCCAGGTCCACCCCAAAGGTGACCAGAGCTGAAGTGACCCCCTCCTTGGAAAATCCTCCATCTTGATTTGGAGGATTTAGCCGGATAGGGATGTGTTCCCCTCCCCAAAGGGAGGGAGTACAAGGAGGGTGTAGCCACCCTCAAGGACAGTAGCCATTGGCTACTGCCCTGTGACCCTAACACACCCCTAAATTCAGTATTTAGGGGCAACCCTCAACCCAGGACTTCAAATTCCTGACAACCTACAACGAAGGAGGACTGCTGACCTGAAAAACCCTGCAGAGAAGAAGGAAGAGGACAACTGCTCTGGCCTCAGCCCTACCGGCCTGTCTCCTACTTCAGAGAACCTGCACCCCAGCGACGCATCCTGTGGGCCGAGCGACCTCCGCCAACTCAGAGGACTGCCCTGCAACTAAAAAGGATCAAGAACTCCCATGGACAACGGACCTTTCCAACCAAGAAAGAAGAACCCATCTTTAAAGGGACTCTCACCTCACTGCAGAAGCGTGAGTCCCCACCACTCTGCACCCAACGCCCCTGGCCCGTGTCCAGAGAAACCAATGACCCAGAGAGGATCCCCAGGCGACTCCGACTACATGTCCACCCTGGGCTGATCTTTCTTCACCCCCCACGACGAAGCCTGCATAGGGAATCCCAAGGACACCCCTGACTGCGACTGCCCGGGACGAAGATATCCAACGCCTGGAGAAGCACTGCACCCACAGCCCCCAGGCACGTGAAAAACCTACCTACTGTGCAACAACGACTAGCAGGTGGCCCTCACCTTTGCCCAGTCGATGGCTGGCCAGAGAAACCCCCCTGTGCCCTGCCTGCAGTTTCTGAGTGACCCCCGAGTCCCTCCATTGAAACCTATTGAACCACGACGCCCTGTTTGCCCACTGCACCCGGCCGCCCCTGTGTCGCTGAGGGTGTGTGTTGTGTGCCTACTTGGGGTCCCCCCAGTGTTCTACCAAACCCTCCTGGTCCGCTCTCTGAGGACGCGGGTACTTACCTGCCAGCACCCCGGAACCAGAGCACCCCCTCTCTCCATAGGCGCCCATGTTATTTTGGCTCCTCTTTGACCTCTGCACCTGACCGGCCCCGTGGTACTGATGCTGGGTGTTTGGGGTTGACTTGAGCCCCCAACGGTGGGCTACCTATGACCTGGAAACTAAACTTGTAAGTGCTTTACTTACCGTCATAACTAGACTGTACTTACCTCCCCCAGGAACTGTTGAAAATTGCAGTGTCCACTTTTAAAATAGCTTATTGCCATTTTATGAAAAACTGTGTACATTACTGTTTTCGCTCAAAGTTCTAGGTATTACTATGCAAAGTACCTTACATTTAATGTACTTACCTGCAATCTGAATCTTGTGGTTTTAAAAATAAATTAACAAAATAATATTTTTCTATATAAAAACCTATTGGCCTGAGGTTAAATTATTGAGTGTGTGTTCTTACTTATTGCTTGTGTGTGTACAACAAATGCTTAACACTACCCTCTGATAACTGCCTGACCACACTACCACAAATAGAGCATTAGTATTATCTATTATTGCCTCTGTCAAGCCTCTTGAGGAACCCCTGGACTCTGTGCACACTATACCTCATATAGAGAGCCAGCTTCCTACACTTAGGTACCAAGAAAATGAGTATGTAGATCTCAGTTACATTCCCCACAAACATAGGACTGCATTTGCAGTGTATTGTGATTACTTTGAAACTGATACTCTTATCAATTAGCGTCCATTTTTGCTGCTCTAAATACTGAGGAACAGATGCCCTTTTTGACCAGTTCAGGTCAGGAGCGGTATAGTTAGTAAATACAATTTCGAAATCCACTGGACACACCAAAGGTTATAAGGGTGTTGTAGTTAGGTTCAGATTTTACACACAAAACAATAGAAATTCAGCAGCTATAGTTCTCTCAAGTAACTGTAACTCGAGCCCTAAGGTAACTATAACTTGCCCCCCATGCACAGTTTTCTCATCAATAATTTATCTGCAAATGTTGCAGTGATATTACCATTGATGTCATAGAAGATGTCATGAGTGATGTAATGTGGGATAATCAGCAGTGCATGGCGAGGGTACAAATTGTAGTTACCTTAGGGCACAGATTATAGTTACTTGAGGTAACTATAACTGCTGAATTTTTATGGTTTTGTATGTGTAAAATCTGAACCTAACTATAACGCTCCTGTTTTTTTTTACTGAATTTCTAAGGTTTAAAAAAAAAATGATATTTCCAGCTTTTATGTCCCTGTAACCTTTGTTTTTTCAATGAATTTCTATGTTTTTTAATGTTATTTCCTAACTAGAATGTCCCTGTAACTTGGGTGTGTGTGAGTGGTTGTGTGGGCCTTTAAGTGTGTGTGAATCATTTTGTGGCTGTGTGTGTGAGTAGATGAATGGGTATGTGTGGGGGGGTGATTGATCGTGTGGGTTTGTAAATGGTTTTGTGAGTGGGTGTGTGAGTGCTGTGTGGGTCTGTGAGTGGGTGTGCGAGTAGTGTTGTGGGTCTGAGAGTGGGTGTATGGGTGTGTGAGTGGTTGTGTGGGTGTTTAAGTGGGTGTGTGTGTAAGTGTGGGTCTGTGAGTGGGTGTATGTGTTTTTTTTGGGGGGGAGATTCTGGATCCGTGAGGATCCATGCATCCTTGCACGCACAAAAACATTTTTGGACAGTTTCTTGTTATGAAACCAGTCCCGTGGGATATGGGTGCCTTTACCCTGAACCCTTCTATCACTTTTCATTGTTAATTTTCCTGCTAGGAGCTGAGCCCCAATTAACAAAATGACAGTCACAATTTTCTTTTCAGGTTGCGGCCAGTCAACCTCGGCATTCTTGTTATTGCATGGATGCACTAATCCACCCAGATCCATGTTTCTAGGTACACATAAATCTTTTTACTTCAATAACTCCAAAACTGCTGAACAGATTTACACCACATTATAAAAACACTCTTTCCCGACCAAGATCAAGCGTTCTGCCAAATTTGGTGTAATTCCCTTCAGCGGTTCGGTCTGTAGTCGTGCCTAAAGTACTTACGCTAAATTGCATGGGGAGAACGTGTTTTGAGACCCATTCTTGTTTTCAGCCCAGTCTTGACAGATAACCCAAAACTTTACAGACAGTAGCTGTAATGACTGGCACACTAGTTTTGAAAATTTTGTGAAGATTTGTCAAATGACGCCATGAAGGCATTGGCAAAAAAAATATTTTCTTATGGAAACTAGGTCCTAACTATATATACTGGTGACCACCAGTAGATAATATATAATTATTTAAACCTAATTAAGATTAATCATACATCAGCAGAAACATGCACAACTACAGTTGTAAACAGAGATTAGCAGATCTACTTAAATGCAAGTAATAATAGCAGCACAAATAAATCTTTTTGCCTGCCCCTAGAGAGCGGAAACACAAAATGAATCACAGTCTATTAACAAAATGTTAAACATTAGTAAGCACTAATGCAAGCCATATAAAATTGTATGAAATGATTCAAACCAGCTTCTGAAAGTGTCACTGTTGGAAATGGCCTCTCTGAAGGGTCACTCCAAAACTTTTTGCCTTCCTCCTCTACTTTTTCTGACCTCATTCTTGCTGGCTTTAGGACTGTAGACACTTTACCACTGCTAACCAGTCCTAAAGTGTATGTGCTCTCTCCCTAAAAACCTGGTAACATTGGCTCATACCCAATTGACATATTTAATTTACTTGTAAGTCCCCAGTAAAGTGCACTACATGTGCCCAGGGCCTGTAAATTAAATGCTGCTGGTGCGCCCACAGCACTATTTGTGCCACCCACATAAGTAGCCCCTTAACCATGTCTCGGGCCTGCCATTGCAAGGCCTTTATGGGCATTTTCACAGACACTTTAACTTGGCATTTAAAAGTACTTGCCAACCCTTAAACTCCCCTTTTGTACATATAAGTCACCCCTAAGGTAGGCTGTAGGTAACCCATAGGGCAGAGTGCTAAGTAGGTAAAAGACGGGACATGTACATATGTGTTTTATATGTCCTGATAGTGAAAAACTCCTAAATTTGTTTTCCACTACTGTGAGGCCCGCTTCTTTCATAGACTAGTATTAGGACTGTCCTCATATACTTTTTGAGTGCTAGATTCTGATCTGAAAAGGGTAACCAGGTCATATTTAGTATGGCTAGAATGGTAATAGAAAATCCTTCTTATGAGCGAGGTTTGATTTTATAATACTATTTTAGAAAGTGAGCATTTCTCTGCACTCAAAACCATCTGTGTCTTACAGCCTATCTGCAATCACTGTCTGTGCTGGTTGACAGCTCCCTTGTGCATTTCACTCAGACAACCACAAACTCAGGACACTCGGTCACATCTGCACTGATCTGCATATTGAATGGGTCTTCCTGGAAGGGTGGAGGGCCTGACACTTACATTTCAAAGGCTATTGGCCTGCCCTCAAACAATGGACTGCCAAACCCCCCACTGGGACCCTGGCAGACTGGACTTCCCTGAAAGTGGAACTTGTGCAATTCAAAACCACTCTTTGAAGTCTCCCCCTCTTCAAAGGCATTTTGGGTATATAAACTGTGTCTCTGACCCCACCAACTCGTACACTTCTGGGCCTGAACCTGCAACCTTTCAAGAGGAACTCCCTGGCTGCCCAAAGGATTCATATGGACTGCTTTGCTGAGAAAGACTGCTGCCCTGCTGTTGCCCTGCTGCCCTCTGACTGTGCTGAGAAGTGCTCTCCAATGGTTTGGATTGAGCTTGCTTCCTGTTTTCTGAAGTCTCAGGGCCAGAAAAACGTCACCTCTTCAGGAAACCCCTTGTGCGCTGAAAATCAATGCACAGCCTGCTGGAAACGACGCACCGCCTGCCTTGTGACTGCGAATCAACGCACAGCCTAACCGCAACGACGCATCCCTACTTCCTGAGTTGAAATTCGACGCAGTGCCTACATTGCGACAGAAAATTCGCCACACAGCTCTACCGGATCGCTGCAGAGCTGAACCAGAGCGACACAGCCGATTACCAGAGTAGAAAATTGATGCAGTACCTGCCGTGCATCAGAAAATTCTATGCATCGCCCTACCGGATCGACCCAAAGCCTGTGACTTCTTCCAGCATGCCCAGGATTTCCCCGCATCGTCCTTGGGTGTCAAAAAGATCCCCGCATCACAGTGAGGAACCAAGACTGCGCACTGAAAAACTATGTAAGCCCCTTGTAGCATGGAAAGAAACAATGCATCATCTGTGCCACGCCGGAAAATCCAATGCACACCTTATTTTTTCCTAGCATCTCCTCCTCTGCAGTCTCTGCTCATCGTTATTTTTTACGCATACCAGGTACTATGTGTAACAGAGAGACAACTGTTTATTTCAAAGGATTAAGACTATTTCAAATCTTGCAAAAGTGATATTTCAACTTGTTCTTATTAGATCTGTGCCATTTCGACCTTACTTTATTCAGATAAATATTATCTATTTTTCTAAACTTGTGTGGTGTATTTTTGTGGTGTTTTCACTGTGTTGCTTTATGATTTATTGCACAAATACTTTACACATTGCCTTCTATGTTAAGCCTGACTGCTCAATACCAAGCTCCCAGAAAATGGGCAAAGGATAATTTGGATTGTGTGTGATTTACCCTGACTAGGATTGTTGTCCCTACTACGACAAGGGTGTATATCTCTGTCAACTAGAGACCCCCTTTCTAACAGTCACATACGAGCAGCAAGTGATTTCTAATACCAGTGGTATCTAGGTGTATGGTTAGCTTTCTGTGTAATCTGTATGAAGTTCAAGTTCAAAATACTTTATTTGGCTCATTTGAGGCATAAAAGTCACACAAAAAAAGGAAGAAATACTCAAAATATTAAAAACAACTGAAATACAGCTGTAAATGTTCTCATTATTTAGAGCGCATTTTCAAAGCACTTATTTTAAAATGTAAAATAGCATGCATAACCGTTTCACGGTCCAACTGGTGCAAATATGCAAAAGCTGCAACATGTGATTTAAAACCTAGTGCCAGCAAAACAGGGTGTAAGAACTGTCTTCCTTGAGCAGCATAAAAAGTGCAAAACAATATAAAGTTTATTTTGCTCTGTTCTGCAGGGATTTCACAGTAGCAGGGAGGAAGAAATGAAAACCATGTGCCTTTTTGACGGAAGGCCACCGAAATGGATTGTTTGGAGATGAAATCTAGTCAATAAAAACCTATATCCCTCCTTTGCTGTAATCTGTAAAAAAGTGCATGGAGCGCTGAGGAACTATCGAGGGTACCCACTGTATCATTCTGCAAAATATCACCACATAGACTCCTGCCACAAGCGAAGTCATCGGCACACATTTACTTTTAAAAATGCAGAGAACTTACCTCACCGGTTTATGGCCCAACGACTTAGAAAATCTAAAAACAGCTTCTATTGAAGGTTGGAACTGCATGAGTCTTAAATTTAATAAGAACTTACAATTAAGACCAACATCAAAAGGAATGCCCAGATAAGTAAAATGTTTTTTTTTCCTAATTTCATCTCCACCAAGTAATTTATTTTTTGTTTTTGACAATTTGGGTCCACACTTCAACACAAAGGACTTGGTACGGTTAACTCTCAACCCCAAGCTCTCCATAAATGTATTTAAAGTATCTAAAAGAAGCTGCAACACATTTGCTGTTCGGGTGATGGGAACAGCATCGTCCGCATAAAGCAGGATGGAAATTTCCCTTGAGTTCATCTTGGGGATATCTCTTCCTGACCTCAACAGTTAATCACCAAAATAGTTAATATAAATAAGAAAGAGAAAAGGTGCCAGGACGCAGCCTTTCCTCACACCCATGGGTGACGAAAGCTCCTCCCTGAGATCCTCTCTTCTAATATAGCGCATTCGGGCTTTAGTGTGAACATGAAGCCTGCACAAAAGGGAGAGGATGGCACTATCCATCCCCAGCTGTATCATAATGGATCAAAGCTTTGATTGGTCTACTGTGTAAAGCGTGCAAGTTAGGTCCATGAGAGCAAGATGGACAACACCTTTCTTGGCCTTAGTGTACTTTTGAATAATTAGAAGGAGGTTGGAAGCCTGTTCAACAATTCCCAGGCCTGGGCGAAAGCCAAACTGTAAATCTGAGAGGCCCTGCATTTCTATAGCCCAGGTTTCCAATTTAGATAGTAAAACCCTCTCTAAGATATTAACCATACTGTCTAGAAGAGATATAGGATGATATCAGTGCGGTAAACTTTTATCTCCATATGGGAACGATGATGGCCTCATGACAGATTTTAACCAAAGGATTGTTATTGCGTAATTGATAACATTAAGCAACACAGGAGCCCAAAACTCAGGAAGATTTTAAAACATCCGCTGGGACTCTATCAGGCCCCGGGGCTTTACCTGAGGGGCAACTCTTGATAGCTAAAGTAACATCGGAGATTATAATTGACCTGCAGAGCGGTTGATTGGCGCTCACATCACAAATAATTACCTTTTCAGATCCCAAAAGAGAAGCACAATTTGGATCCAAAGACTTTAGAAAAATGAGCCACCCAGTCACTACTAGAGATGACACAGTTGACTTTATGCACGACCTCACCTAGAGGAGTACATTAATTTACGATCTTCCAAAAACTTCGACAGTCTTTCAGGGCACTAGATATTCTTAAATCTTACCAAGCCTTTACCCTGACTTCGGCCTTCCTTTTACATATGACCTCTTTATACAGTTTCCTTGCCTGGGTTATTTCTCGATGATCCCACAGGCATTTTTTTTTAATGCAAGTTAAAAAAGCTTTTGGGCTTTACAATAAGCCATATTTAACCACCCTGGGTTATCTCTACCTTTGAAAGGTGCTTTAACCAGTTTATCTGCCATGTAACTATTTATCCTTGCGTATGTGGCTATAACTCTTGGAGGATTACGGTCCTTCCGCAAGAGTATACCCATATCTGAGTGGTTGTGCAAAAACCAAGTCCCTATGGGAAGCTTCCTTATCAACTTTTTCCCATTTAACATTCAAGCCTTTATTACGGCTATAATCAATGTGGGGTGAGGGGCGATATGTTTTCCCTACTGGGGGTTAACCTGAAGTTAGCTACAAGTGGGTTATGGTCACTCAAACACGAGGCCTAAAATTCACACCTCACAACTGCAGATAAAAATGTCCTAGAGATGAGCACATCTTCAATAAACAAATGTGAATTATGGCCCATGAATGTTGGAAGGTTTGGCCTACTCGGCTGTGCATAATCTAAGAGTATTATCAAGTTATGTGCCAGGAACAACCTGCAGTGAGTCCCCATAAGCTGTGTGTTTAGAATGTGTAATAGAGTGATTAAACTCATCATCAATACCACACAAAGATGCTTCACCATGAGTACAAGTTTCAGTGTTAAAATCTCCCACCAACATAATAGCCAACTCTTTTCCGTGAGTATCCAATATTTTGTGCAGAGAGGCTTCCTCATCATCCACTGCACAGGTCACTGTGTGATCAAAGATGTTATAATAAAAATTCACCAAGACTAAATCAATAGCTTCTGTAAGGTAATCAATAACACATGATAAAAAGACAAAATAGCTCTCTCTTGCACAGACCAACCAGCCAAGAAAATAGAAACAAAAGTTGCAATGCCCACTTGGCTCGGCCAGCAACAGAGGGAGTGGTGGAAACATGATAGGTAAGTTAACTATTTATGTGCAGAGTGTCCACTCACCATGTCTCATGACAACAAATAATATGGTACCAATCCACTATATTTAACCATTCAGGTGAATCCTGTTTGGTGCGAAGTCCAGCCACATGCCACAAGATTATGCTCAAAGTAGAGGTCTGCGCTTAAGGATCACAGATAAAACTTTAAGGGAGATAAGGATTAGTACAGACTAGAGGGAACTCTTTCTTACTAGGCAATCAGTCCAATTACTCCAAGAACGGAAGAATATCAAACCTATTAGAAAGAGGAAGGGAAAAATCATGATGCAGATTTGGGGTCTCCAAGTTGCGCCTCACTAGAGGCTACGGAAATTGTGGCCCGCCCGTCCAAAAGCTTATAGGCCCAAGGACAATAGAAAAAACCCAGCAGGCAAACATTTATACCTTCTGGGTTTATGGAGGAGTAACTAAGTAAGCATAACAAAACCTGGACAACACTAGGCGATCAAAAGTTGACTAGCACACAGTCGCCTTTCATAGTTTTAGGCAGAGGGCCTATCCATGAGACCCTCCTTGTAAAGATGAATTCTCTTGAGAAGTCGGCCGATCTAGTCAGATGACTTCCCATCCATTGCAGTACTTTATTTCTCAGTGAAACATCTGTCTCCAAATGCTTACAAGTATCTTTAGGGATGTTAACATACGGTGTGCATTCTGATGGAATATGTGGGCAAGGTAAAGGGGCATCATTGCTTTGGCCCACACACTCCGAGCCTGACTCCCCACCACAATGCCCCTTTGCAGAGATAGAGGACTTCCCAGACTTCACTGCACCTGCTAATTGATTAGTAGAGTTGTTGCAAAGATTTGGAGGTGGGAGATCACTGAGCACCCTTGGATTTCCGCTTGCCAACTTCCCTTGATGATCTATGTGTGAGACTCTGAGAGGGTGAGCGACATGAAGTGGGATGGAGAGAGTCATAGGGACATGCCTCCTCTCCTGTTCCTTGGCCCAATGTCTGGGTATCTGCAATGGAAAAAGTCACCATAAAATGGCCATCAAGATGATTAATCCCTTCCAGCCCCAGGGAAGCAAACTTCTTAAGCTGCAATTCAACTGCATCTAACCATTCCAGTGTAGGTTTTAACCTACTGTCCAGAGCGGAAACAAAAGTGTTATCCACAGAAACCAGCTTGGGACCCTGATTCCACCCCGCTCACCCCCCCTTTTTAGGGACCTTCTCATCTATCCTTGAATGCTTAGAATTCATTATTGTCTCAGTCTTCTTTATTTTTCCCCTTCCTGTTAGCCCATGAGTTGGACACAATAACTTCTGGCACCAAGTTAATTTGAGTAAGCTGAGGCCGGGGCATGCATCAAGCTCCAATATTGCATAATCCTGCTTGGGGAGCCCCCGTTCAGAAGACAAAGAAGAGTCTGTCTTACCATCAGGGATGCGGGTCTTACTGGGGGAGCTTCTATTATGTTGACAGCGCGAGTAAGAAACGTGCCCATAGTCGAAGTCGTAGCCGAGGCAGATGTTGAAGTACAATCACAGGCTTTACGCTTCCCCATGTTGACAAGAGGGGCTAACCAAATGAATCAAAGGCGGGGAACAGGAATTCACATGACCAAAAAGTAAAGTTTAAAGAGGACGGGCTTCTATATAACATCTGAATATAGTCAGTGGTTCTGAGCAGCCCTGGTTATCCCAGTTTCTACCCTGGGACCAAGAGAGTGGTCCCGGCCAGCCTCTTCCGGTCGTGGACAGGCACAGATCGGCCCACTCTTGGCAGCGGGACCCGTGAACAAACTTAAAGCACCTCGGGATGCGCTTATGAAGCTAGAGCGGCTCTCCTGCCACTAACACTCCTGGGATATTAAGTCCACTTCTCCCAGGTTGCTGCCAAACAACGGGTACAATGCAGCGGGACCCGTGAACAAACTTACAGCGCCTCCGGGCACGCTTGTGAGGCTAGGATGGCACTCCTGCCGCTAACGCTCCTGGGACATTAAGTCCGGTCCCCCCAGGTTGCGGCCAAACCACAGGGCATAAGCTGTATCAATAAAGGTGTACTCTACTTGCTTGTTAAGTTTTACGTGGGACTGATATTTTGTGGGGTTTAATTGACTTGGTCGATTATAGGCATATATTTGATGATGGAAAGGTTGTTGGTGTAGCCTGGACAATCTAGTGGCATCTGCGGTGGGAACCCAGGATCTGTATGTTGGTGAAGACCCAATCAAAAGTGTTTCCTTTCATGTGGCTTTAATCAATGATGTTCTGTTTGAAGTGTGGAGAAAGTAAGAATGTATCCCTTAGAAAGATAATGTCAAATCAGTTGTTGGATGAAGTGGTGATGTGGTATGTGACATCTTTGATGAAGGGTATGTTGGAAATGGGAGACCTAGAGATCAGCTGGAAGCTTAAGAGTAGGTCATAGCAGGTAAGAAATTGGTTCTTGGAGAATGTGCAGCTAAAAGAACCAGTGGGTGACAATGAAGACTCGTTCTTGTGTGGGCAGTCTGTATAGTGTGCAAAAATGTGTAGAGATTTAGATGAGCCAAATGTGAGTGAAGATAATTATGTATTGCTTGTGCATGGTAATGGTGTCTGCTATGCTACAGTATGATGTCCTGATGAGTGTGCATAAGTGAGCCAACAAATAATTTTCAATCTGGTTGCTGAGGCAATGATAGAAAACCACACCTACTACCATCTCCTGAATGCTACTATTTCTCATATCAAATAATTTGCTGCTGAGACGAAAGAGTAAGTAAGAGGGGCCACTCACCATAAACTCTCTAATAAGAAAAAAACTCTTGATTGACAATGAAAAAACTCAATGCATAAAAATACATATAAGCAATGATGTATTCACATATCTAGGGTCAATGTTAATACAATGTGCTTAGTGATATAATGATGAAAAAGGGTCATTGAAATGATTCCTGAGCCAAACTTTATGTACTCATGCTTCGCACAAACAATTATTTCGATTGTAGCCAATTTGAGAATGCCAACACTTGTCATCCCCTTGGGACTTCCTCAGGGCTACAAGCTAAATGTACAAAAATACATGTTTATATATATTAAAATCATTATATATGCTTGAAATGGGGTCTTTGATTGGCAGTCAGGTTACACCCTGTCCAAGCCAGGACCCTCACTCTAGTCAGGGTAAAAAAGAATCACCCTCAGCTAACCGCTGTTTACCCCCTTGGTAGCTTGGCACGAGCAGTAGGCTTAACTTCAGAGTGCTAGGTGTAAAGTATTTGTACCAACACACGCAGTAACTTAATGATAACACTACAAAATAACACAACACAGGTCTAAAAAAATAGAAAATATTTATCTAAACACAACAAGACCAAAACGACAAAAAGCCACAATACACAAGTCAAGTTATCAATTAAAAAGCAAACAGTCTTCATGTAGTTTTAAACACACACTAACGCTGTCAGCGTGAAAATGTACCTTGGGTGCGTCAAAAATAACCCAGCACGGGTGAGGGAGTATCAAAAAGGGCTGGTGATGCGTTGATTCCTCTAAAGAGCAGGGTCTTGCGTTGTTTCTCCTCTTGCCAGCTCGGGCGTGTCGTTTTCTTCTCTCCGCAGGAGAGTGTTGTGTTGATCCGGTCAGCACTCTCGGGTCCTGGCAGGCCTTGCGTTGTTTTTCAATGCCCAGCTGCACTTGAGTGGGAAATCCCGCCACACGATGATCTGAAAACCCCGCAACGCAGGTTGTGATGTCCAGCCTCTGGCAGCGATGCTGCGCGTTATTTCTTCTGCTCCGTGCGTCGATTCTTCGGTCGCGTTTCCTGCGAGCATCATTTCTCAGCTGCGGAGCCTGCGGTGTGTCAATTTTTCAGCTGCGGTTCGGAGTCGCGTCGATCTTTTCCCTGCACGGCGTTCTGAGCGTGGATTTCTTCCTCTTGGGCTGCCAGCTTCTCCTTTCAGGGTCCCAGGAACTGGATGGGCCCCACTTGGCAGAGTAGGAGTCTCTCCAGAGACTGCAGGTGCTGGCAGAGAGAAGTCTTTGCTTTCCCTGAGACTTCAAACAACAAGAGGCCATCTCTAAATCAAGCCCTTGGAGATCGTCACAAGATGGAAGGCACACAAAGTCGAGTGTTTGCCCTCTTACTCTGGCGGAAGCAGCAACTGCAGGATAGCTCCACAAAGCACAGTCACAGACAGTCTTGGTTTCCAAAAGTGTTCTAAAGTCTGTGGTTTTGGGTGCCCTTCTTATACCCAATTTCTCCTTTGAAGTAGGCCTACTTCAAAGTAAAGTCTCTCTTGAATGTGAAATCCTGCCTTGCCTAGGCCAGGCCCCAGACACTCACCAGGGAGTTGGAGACTGCATTGTGTGAGGACAGGCACAGCCCTTTCAGGTGTGAGTGACCACTCCTCCCCTTCCTCTTAGCACAGATGGCTCATCAGGAAATGCAGACTACACCCCAGCTCCCTTTGTGTCACTGTCTAGTGTGAGATGCAACCAGCCCACCTGTCAAACTGACCCAGACAGGGAGAGTCACCGAAATGTTATAAGCAAGAAAATGCCCACTTTCTAAAAGTGGCATTTTCAAACCCACAATCACAAAATCAACTTTACTAAAAGATGTATTTATAAATTGTGAGCTCAGAGACCCCAAACTCCACATGTCTGTCCACTCCCAAAGGGAATCTACACTTTAATCATATTTAAAGGTAGCCCCCATGTTAACCTATGAGAGGGACAGGCCTTGCAACACTGAAAAATGAATTTAACAATATTTCACTGTCAGGACATATAATACACATTAGTATATGTCCTACCTTAACCATACACTGCACCCTGACCTTGGGGCTGCCTAGGGCCTACTTTAGGGGAGCCTTACATGTAAGAAAATGGAAGGTTTAGGCCTGGCAATTGGGTACACTTGCCAAGTCGAAGTTACAGTTAAAACTGTTAAAACTGTACACACAGACACTGCAATGGCAGGTCTGAGACATGATTACAGAGCAACTTATGTGGTTGGCACAACCAGTGCTGCAGTCCCGCTAGTAGCATTTGATTTACAGGCCCTCGCACCTCTAGTGCACCTTACTAGGGACTTACTAGTAAATCAAATATGCCAATCATGGATAAACCAATTACATACAATTTACACAGAGAGCATATGCACTTTAGCACTGGTTAGCAGTGGAAAAGTGCTCAGAGTTCAAAAGCCAACTGCAACAGGTCAGAAAAAATAGGAGGCAGGAGGCAAAAAGATTGGGGATGACCCTGCATAAACTCAAAAGTCTAACGACTAAGTAATCCTTCCTTTCATTTCTCATCTTCAGAGAGCTTTGCAATAGGATATGTTCTCTCTGTGAGCACTCTGCTCTGCCCTGTTCAAACATTCTTCAACATTTCCACAATCCAGAGGTTAGCCTTCTTATCAGATAGTATTTTCCTCATGTCCTGACTACAGTTCTGCCTTGCTCAAACTATTCCCCATAGGGGATTGACCGCATTGCTTATCTAGGATGAGAGCATGTAATATGCTATTTCAGGTTGTCTTTTTCCTAAAAATGTCACTCTGTATGGTGCCATTGTTTACATACAACAATAAATACAAGAAACCAATCATATTGTCATGGTGCCTGAATGTAAGATGCACATTGAACTTATTTTCATTAAGAAAGGTGTACTAGGCCAGGAGGTCAGTGGTTGTGCCTTACCAAATGATAGGACATTGTCTACAAACCTGCCCCAGAAAATGTTGTCCATCCATTGCCATGCTCATGAGCCCCAAGCATGCTCCCTCTGGAACAAGCCCATACAATCGTTTGTGTAGGAGGGAGAAAACCTGGAGCCCATCGCAGTTCCCTTTTTCTTGAGGTATCAGTTGTCATCATGTAAGGAGAGAGAGAATTAATTTTGTTCAGTGTGCATAAGTGAGCATGAGATAGTGCCCGCTCAATACATGCTTGATAAGCGGAATGTGAAGAGGTTGCTAAAGATGACAGTGGGAATATACGGCATGCAGTTGGGGTGCTAGTGTGTATCTGTGAAGGTTGGGATAGTTTAGGAAAAGCCTGGGATTAAGCATAAAATGGTAACTTAATTCTGATGCGAGGGGAAATGAAAGTCTGGCCATTGGCCTTGCCAGGCCAGTAAGACCATATAGTAGCTGACACATAATGGAATAATCTTCTACTTGCTGTTTAGGACGACTTGATGTCTTTCAGAAGAGGTTGGTAGATCAGACGATTTGAGATGGCAGGTTTTCTATTGTCTGTAGGAGAGTAATGGCTTTGGTGGTGTTATAGTTTTGGTTGTTTTCTCAATCGGGTGCCAATCCTGGTGCGAACTCAGTTTCTAAACTGTTGCATGGTTAGAGCTTGGTTCACAGTCTAATCTACATGCTGATGTTCGCAAGCATGTGATATTAAACACAGGTCCGGGTAAGCATTTTTTTTTAGTTTTCTAGGAGGAGCTGTAAATGGAAACAGTCACGAAAGTGACTATATAGATGTGTAATGTTTTACAGCTTCACCTAGAAAATATGTAGGTGTCAATTCAAGAAAATATACTTATTGAAAAATCATGCCTTTATTTGTGATGGGTAGGAGAGAAATTATTAAAATGAACACCAATTCTGATTGATATGCAGATAGCCATCTTCGATTGAAGATAAGCAGAAAAATGTGCCTGCTATATATGTTTTTAATATATGAATATGTGCATGCGTAAAATTCTCAAAAGGGGGACTTGGTGGGTCCCTTGAAAAGGAGGTGGATACGATTGGGATTATCCTCGCCATCAATATAGGGAACCTCGTTTGCAGGGGATGCTATTGTATTATTTAAATTACTCCTATTTCAAATCTGTATTGTGTGCCTTCCATTTATAAACAGATTTTCACCGAAAAACATTATTTATGTATTTGAAATTTATCATAGACATTGTTTGACTGGAGCATTCTCAGCTTATTTGTTCAGTGTGTGAAGCCTTTATACAATTTTCATTTTGACACGTCAAAACTAATGTGATTTCATTTTTGTTTTCAGGGAGCGGGCTGCACTGCTCTTGTCGTAGCTGTTGTTGCAAGGAAATTAGAACTTACCAAAGCTGAAAAACATGTGCATAATTTCATGATGGATACCCAGCTCACCAAAAGAGTAAGTTATACCTGTAGATTTCGATTCCATGTTTGCCTTTCCCTGATGAACAAGACCAGTTAAATGCTATGGATTGCTTTGACTATTTCAGGCATTTCTGCGTATAATTAAATTTTAGCGAAATGTTTTTTCCTCGCAAGTGTAAATGCTTTAGTTCTTTTAAAACAATGTAGAGGTAACATACTACTGTATGCCAGATGACACGATTTTTTGTTAATTTGAATTACCTGCATGCTTTTACTGCAAGACTAAATAAATGCAGAAACTGTTTAACATAATCCACATTCTCTCACATCGATATATTTAGTCAGCGCTATAGCACGGATGATACCGGCCCAAACGAAAGATAAAAATGTGACAGACCCGCCCAACTATTTGTTTAGCGAAAGACAACCGTACTTAGAGTGCAGTCTGTTGAGCCATTGCTTGTGCTACGCAAATGATAGCTACGCCCTTGTATTAGGAATTAATACATTTAATGCTGAGGGCGCAATTCTGTTCACAGTCACTTCCTTAATGTAGCACGGCGCCTGTATATTTCAAGTGAGGCATTTCCCCATTTACACGGAGATTTGGCTCACACACTCTAGGGTTTCTCCTTGCCACTGTGCATGCTTCCGTTGCAGAAACTCGCACTGGGACGTGCTGAATACCTTTTAGCCGTTCCATCCTGGAGATAACAAGCCGCATGTGGGTTTCCTCTTAATGTTAGCTGCAAAAGGTTGTCCCATATATCAGTCATTAAAAGACAAATAATTATTTATCTAACTAATAGAGAAGTGAAAGTTAATTGGATTTTAGTAAAATGTAACATAGTATGGCAAGCTTTGAAATTATTTTTTTAAATTCTAAATATACATTGATTTAGGAAATTGGCTTATTGTGCAGGATGTGAAGCCTGTGCAAATTGCCCTTACTGGGAACCAATTACCCCATTGTAGCACTTGACTCTCTGACATAGTGAAGCAGAGCATGCTTCATATATTTTAGATTGTTTGGGTGGGGAAGGCTTTCTAACTGTACAGTTTTTAATAACATTGTTTGATATTATTTTTGTATCAATAGGATGTATTATGAAGACTTGTGAAAAACAAAATAATAGAAAAGAGTAGAAAATAAAAGAAGGTATTGAATATTTAGATTTGCTAGTCTGTTTATACAAAGAAGGACTCTTTTATAGAGCCTATTGTTGGATGTGGGTTATTTCCCTTTTTCTTGCTTGTTTTTCCCTGTTCCGCTCCAATATATACATATAATTTCAGGGGAACCATTTTATATGGGAGATTAAAGTTTGACCGCAAAAGGGTCATGACCCCCAAAATCACAGTACCCCCTTCAACACTAGACAGCATATCTCGTAACAAGGGGTATCCCTTTTATTATTAAAAAAACAGTCTATTGGCTTTATCAAAGATTCATCATATTAAAAGACCAGCAGACCACCTGTTAAAACACCTTGATTTCATGTTATCAACAATAACCTTGTGTAAATGTAGTAAAGAATGTTAATAAAGCATTTCAATATTACTCAACAATCTGTGTCGTGAGGTTATTTTAGCAGTATTTTATGGGCACATTATTTTAGCCATAGTCCTGCAGCTTGTGCCCTTTAGCCTAGTAATAATTCATTGTATTGTTTTTTTTTTCTGAGCAGAATCTTCATTCTGCAGTGATGTTTTCTTTCTTTTATCTCATACACTTTTAGCCTAGAAACTATTTTCATTCCTTTTAGCTTGACATTTTCATTCTGTGCTTTGCTCAAGGCTGTACTCAACATTGTTGTCTGTACAAAATGGAGCATCTCTTTCACTTCACGGAAGCATACATGTGCTTACATTAGGGCAGTTTTCTTAGAACACCAGCTGTTTTATTATAAAACATCTCTTTGCCCCCTATAAGTTAGAGGGAAGTTCCAGCCAGAAATTGCCACCCCATGCTGTCACTCATTGCAGCCGTCTGCCGAGACTTGACATATTTTGCACCTATGTAAGAGAGGACTCTCAGTGGGCCAACAGCCCTCTTGCTACTACCATATCAGGTTTGGGTGATGGTGTCTTCCAGGGGTCCTGAAAGGCGGATTAGGGCTAACATTGCTGTGCTCTAATATAGTACTTTAGTGGCATAGGTAGGAATTCTAATACTTAGCATTTTGACAGTACGGTGGGACTTTACTTATGTTTCACTTTCTCTGTCACCGCTCTATTATTATGTTTCATTATCCTAATCATTACAGTACAGGCCATTTTATCTAGAATACAGTTGATTTAATAAAATACATTGAACCAGTTTTCTGCTTTTGTTTGTCTTTGCATGTGTGAGACCAATATAACTGAGAGAAAAGGATGAGATCTATTCCACCACGATTTCCCTGAGAAATCAGAATGTCATTCACGTGGCTGCCACAAATCACTGCCACTTTTGGGTGCTGGTGAGGTACTGCTAGCTGGCCAGAAGGGTTAGACACACAGTTGTCATACGGTGTAAGATTGGGCTCAGTTCCCCACAGTCCTGTGGTGCTACTACCCAAATTCAACAGTCTCATTGTTATAATGAGAGCCAACACAATACAGTGTTAATCATCACACAACTGGTTAATAAAGGATTAAGATCATATAACGTGTCAGTTCCTTTTATATACACATCTAGGCTACAGAAAATACATCCATAGAACCAGCCCCTAGAAAGCAGTGCACTCACAGCTGTAGAGCAAAAGCTCCAGCCTTGGTAGTGCTTAAAAACTGAAGAAAATCTTTTGGGGGGGGGGCATAATTCTGTGGATCCCAAAAACAGCTTCCTGGGGGAAGGTGTAGCTGGTGCACTACTGCACACCTCCTGCACTTTCCTTTAATTTTTGGTGACACTCCTGCCCGTCTTGGGACTGCTGCAGTGAAGACAGATATGCAAATAAGAAGTCCCCGCAGAGCATTACCGGGAACTTCCTTTGGAGCAGTGAATATTCATGAGTGGCTTTCCTGCTGTGCCAGGGGAGCCGTTTTTTAACATAGAACAACAGTTGACATGAAACTCATTTGTCACAAACATATAAAGCCCCACAACAAACTAATCGGATGAGAGAGTATTAGCACTGAGACAGTCTACAATCTGTCAGGCATAAATCCATAATCCACAATGCAACCAGTACCAAACGTGTCATATATATCAAAGACATACTTTTAATTCATAAGTATCAAACAGCAACAAGAGATTCATTGGTGACCAAACAAGATAATGCAAAAGTGCAAAAACTCTGATCTGCTACCCAGCAATGAACAGTCACTAGCAGAAAGGAGACGTTTATAACTGCACAATTATTTTTTGCAACACAAGAGTTAATTTCATGAAAACAGGAATATCTCTGAAGGATAGAGCTGATCTGCAGCCGTTTTGAAAACTGATGTAAACTGCTTATAATGAATTTGCAGCACATTGCTAGATTTTTGATAGTGCGTTTAATTTTGCACGATAGAATCTGTGTTCTGTTAAACATATCTACTACCATTCTTTTGCACACAAAAGAGCAAGCGATCAAGGATTTAAACATTGTGAGGGAAAGTTAATATTATTACCATGTATATTTCATAAAATACCTTCTGCCATATGTTAAAATGTTACTGGCAGCTTGGAGGTCTTGAACTTCGACCTCATTCCTATATATGTTCACTTTTTAGCAGAGGGTATTTTATCTAATACGTTATTATTAATATTATTTTAATACACGGATATCTGCAATCGGGCTCTAAAAGCCCTTCTCTAATTTCCATATAATAGGAGAGTTGTGATGTCTCTTGTCACTTGTAAAGATGAAATAACATAGCTCCTCAGCTGTAAAAACCTATTACAGACGAGTTGTGCTTTTTCCATGTTTTTTATTATGACAGGAAAGCTAGAACCTCCCCGCTTTTTTCTACAAATTTAAGGCTACAGCATTTTTAATATGATTTACATTAAACTGATTTTAATGTGCTTTTACAACAGAATAATATCCCCTTTTGATGTATTCAGTTTCACACTACATATTCTACTTTTATTCTTCATATTTGTAATCATATAGGCCCTCATTACGACCCTGGTGGTCGGCGGTAATTTGGTGAAAGGTACTGCCAACAGGCTGGCGGTACCTTTTCCCAAATTATGACATTGGCGGTTTGTCTCAAGCCAAACCGCCAATGTATCACTCTGTCTGCCAGGGTGGTAACGGCCGCTGGGCTGGAGACTTCAATCTCCAGCCCGGCGGCTGTCACAGTAACACCCTCGGGATTATGACCCCACCTACTGCAATGGTTTTTGTGGCAAGCGTACTGCCACGAAAACCATGGCGGTAGGCAATATCAGTGCCAGGGAGTTCCTTCCCTGGCACTGATAGGGTTTCCCCTGCCCCCTCCCCCTCTCAGGAGTCCTCCCCCTCTCTCCCCCTCCCTCTCCTTCCCCCCGCACATTTCCACACACGCACACACATACACACATGCATACCCACATCCACCCACGCATGCACACATACATACCCACACACACCAACATACTTTGCCGCACACATGCATTCACAACACACAACATACAAGTACACACACATGCAGGCATTCACGCACTCATTCAAGGCAACTCACACCCACATGCACGCAATCATAAACAGACATCCCCCCACACACTTGACACCCCCACACACGCACACAGCACCCCCCTCTCCTGTCGGAGAACCCGACTTACCTGCTTGCAGGGGGTCCTTCTGGCTAGAGACAGGACGCAGCGCTGCTGTCAGCAGCAGTGTCCGCCAGCAAAACACCACTAGGCCGTATCATTGCTCATGATATGGTCGGCAGTGTTTTGCTGGCGGTCAGCAGCAGCACCACCTTACCGCCGTCAGCCTTCTGTCGGAATTCCTTTCAGGGTCATAATGCGGGTGGGTGACTGTAGCCATGGCGACGGTATGTTGGCGCCCGTTGCCATGGCGATAGTCAGCAGTTACCGCCAATGTTGTAATGAGGGCCATAATCTCTTTTATATGACAACACATGCCACGACAGAGCAAGACAGGATTTAAGCAGTTTTCAGGAAGGGGGCAGTGTGATCATGTATAATAAGAAATAAAATACCCTATGCCATATATTAAAAGGATTTAGCAAGCCACCTTGGTGTTCCTTGATCTTATAAAGGAACTCAGACTTTGACTGTGCTCCTCTATATAGTCATAGAGCTCAATAATGAGTTGCAATATCCTTATAATGTACAACAGAGTACACTTTATACATGATTATTATTATTGGTATTGTTATTGTTATCATTGTTATTGTTATTATTCTAAACCCAAGGATTGGGTAGGTACAGCCTTAGTCATGTTTATTGGGTTATAATAGGTGGTTGTTAATGCTCCATTTCTATGGAAGGAAGGAGAGTTCAAAGTTTCAAAACCAAGAAGAGGAAAGCCTGTTAGTTGGACATGGTCTGTGGAGCATCAAACGGAAAGAATGCTCTCTAAATAGAGTGACACGCTGAAGTATACAAGAAGTGATGGAGGGAATGCTTGAATTAATCTCAGCCACTGGTAATCACTCGAGCCACATCCCAATCCATCAATATTTTTCACACTGTTAGAAATGGGGTATTTGGTTGGCAATCAGGTTACCCCCTGTCCAAACAAGGACCCTCACTCTAGTCAGGGTAAAGGAGAATCACACTCAGTTAACCCCCGCTCACCCCTTTGGTAGCTTGGCACGAGCAGGTAAGCTTAACTTCAGAGACAAGGTACAAAGTATTTGTACCAACACACAAAGTAACTCAGTAAAAACACCACAAAATGACTCAAACCAGGTTTAGAAAAATAGCCAATATTTATCTAAACAAAACAAGACCAAAACTACAAAAATCCAACATACGCTTAGAAACACAAAATGCTTCAATGAGGTGGTAACATGGCATTGTGACGGAGTCATTCCCATCAATCCAACGCCAACAGCGCCGGGCACGGAGTCATGCCGACCCTCAGGTACAGTACCTTAGTAAAGTGTGAAAACAAGCCAGTGCGCAAAGTCGGGGATTGCGGCGTCGGTTCCGGTGCTGTCGGGCAAAGGAGCAGCGGCGTCATGAAGAGGCATTGGGTCCTTGGTGCGGAGAAGTTGAGGTGAGACGGCATCGGTGCAATGCATTGAATCCGCGCACTTCGGGCGGCATCAGTCCGGAGTCATCCGAAGTTGATTTTCTTGGATTTTGACCAGCTTATCCTTTCAAGGGCCTAAGGACTGGATAGGGCACCACTTGTCAGGACAGGAGTCTCAGCAGAGAGTCCAGGTGCTGGTAGGAGAAGTCCTTGATGGCCCTGAGACTTCAGAACAGGGGGCAAGCTCAGTCCAAGCTCTTGGAGATTCTTCTCAAGCAGGAATATACCACAAAGTCCACTCTTTGTCCCCTTCCCCAGGCAGAAGCAGCAACTGCAGGATAGCTCCACAAAGAACAGTCACAGGCAGGGCAGCGATTCTCTTCAGCTCTTCTCCTTGGCAGAGGTTCCTCTTGATTCCAGAAGTGATCTAATCTTCAGGGGTTTTGGGGGCTCTTCTTATACCCCTTTCTGCCTTTGAAGTAGGCCGACTTCAAAGGAAAGTCTCTGTTGTTTGTGAAATCCTGCCTTGCCCAGGCCAGGCCCCAGACACACACCAGGGGGTCAGAGACTGCATTGTGTGAGGGCAGACACAGCCTTTTTAGGTGTGAGTGACCACTACTCCCCTCCCTCCTAGCACAGATGGCTCATCAGGATATGCAAACTACACCCCAGCTCCCTGTGTTTCACTGTCTAGAGAAAGGCGCAAACAGCCCAATGTCAAACTGTCCTAGACAGGGAATCCACAAACAGGCAGAGTCACAGAATGGTTTAAGTAAGAAAAGGCCTACTTTCTAAAAGTGGCATTTTCAAACACACAATCTAAAAACCAACTTCACTAAAAGATGTGTTTTTAAATTGTGAGCTCACAGACCCCAAACTCAACATTTCTATCTGCTCCCCAAGGGAATCTGCACTTTAATAATATTTTAAGGCAGCCTCATCTTAACATATGAGTCAGTGAAAACTGAATTTGGCAGTATTTCACTTTTAGGACATGTAAAACACATAAGTGCATGTCCCACCTTTATCATACATTACACCCTGCCCATGGGGCTACCCAGGGCCTACCTTGGCGGTGCCTTAAATGTATAAAAACAGAAGGTTTAGGCCTGGCAAGTGGGTACTCTTTTAATAAAACGAATGGGGTGTACTACTAGGGGAATGGACGGCGCGCAGGATGCAAGTTGGCCTAAGTGTAATAACTATGGGGTGCCCACACAAGGGAAAACACCCATCCCTTAAAGGTTTAGACTAAACCCAACAATTTATAGAAACAATGTGAGGCGAGTACACAGCTCAGCGTTCTGAATATGTGAACGGCGTTATCGGCTTTATCAACTCTACTTACATACGGATGGAAGTTATATCACTTCAAATTATCATTTACACAGTGGGGCCATGAATTTGAGGCTTGGATCATTTATATCGATATGTTATATGAGTGACAACAGTTATAAACGGACAGGATTTTCCGTTTACATTGGATTCCGTTTAATATAAGCCCTGAAGAAGTTGTTTGGGATTTAAGAATTTCCCATGATGAAACACGTTTTGGCTCGGAGTGTATTTCCATGGATGGGTTGCTGTGGGATGTGAAGATTTGATTCAATAAACTTTTGGACTGGATTGGACATTGCTGAACTGAGTTAAAATTTGAAGGATGTGTTTTCTCTAACAATACTCACTGGAGTAATAATACATTTGATTGTTGTATTTGTAAATATTGGTGGGGGGCCTCACATTGTTTCTACAAGTGGGTACTCTTGTCAAGTCAAATTGGCAGTTTAAAACTGCACACATAGGCACTGCAGTGTCAGGTCTGAGCCATGTTTACAGGGCTACTCATGTATCCACTAGTAGCATTTGATTTACAGGCCCCTGGGCACCTCTAGTGCACTGTACTAGGGACTTACTAGTAAATCAAATATACCAATCATGGAAAGTCAGTTAAGCATACATTTTATCTAGGAGCACTTGCACTTTAGCACTGGATTGTAGTGGTAAAATGCCCAGAGTAACAAAAACAGAGTCCAGCACACATCAACAACCTGGGGGAACAGAGGCAAAAAGTTAGGGGAGACCACGCCAAGGATACGAAGTCTAACACGCACCATGCCACCTCAGTTTGAACCCTGCTATATGCAACTCAGTCTTGACCCTGCTGCAAGAGGAATAGTCCAGCCCGAATTACCAAGCCAGTTCCTCCCTGGACCTGAACACAAGCAACCCAGGACCGGTTTTGCCCTTTTAATGTGCTCTTCAGCCAGCTATAGCTTAGTTACAGTGACACTGTGCACGGGACCTACATCTGGGCATACCCATCCCATTAAGGTGGACATACTAAAGTATACAAAAAGTGATAGATGGAAAGATTGGGTTATTTTCTGCCTAAGTAAATTACTCTTGTCCGCACCCCAATTCATTGTTATTTTGCACACCATGCCACCTCAGTTTAGACCCAGCTATATGCAAATCAGTCTTGACCCTGCTCCAGAGGGAGCAGCCCATCCATCCTGAACTGCCTAGGCCAGGTCTTACATGAACCAGAACACAAGCAACCCAGGACCAGTTTTACCTTGTTATGGGCTTAAACACATTCAATATAGTAAATAATCCCGTTGTGTTTGGTCTGAATGTGTTTAAATGAATCTGATGTGATTGAAATACTAGTAAGTATGCATGCATGTAGACGAGTGGGCCATTGGGTGGTTTCTCCAAAACACAATTTGTTTGTTATATATGTGATGAGTTATAAGTTTTGGGTTATACTGAATTGATGTATGATTTTCTATTTTGATGTTATCGAATATTGGGATACATCCGAGAGTTTTTCAAACATTGTCAGAGGAACTATTTAATACAAGTTGATGTTCTATATGTCTGGCTCAAGATTGATATATTAACTTATGAGGAGTCGTACCAATGTTAATAAGTTGAGTTGGTAGAATTGTGTACTTGTGTAGTTGTTCTCCCCTGGTTCTGCTAGTCTATCTTTTTTTTCAGGGTCCCTCTGTTTTTTATTAGTCAGCTGTAACTCCAGATGGGACTGGTTGCAGCAGGTCAGCTGGGCATTTGCAGGAAGGCTTCAGGAGCTAGTTGTATCCCTGTAGCTCAGAACAGGAGGTCAGCCAACTGACCCTCAGAGTCACTCAAGTTAGCCTGGGATGAAGGGAGCAGGTCCAGTCTTCCCTTTCAGGGAGCATGGCAGGTCTCAAGCAGCAGGGCAGTGTATTGAAGAGTTGCTCTGAGGGTCCATTATTTATACCTAGTGCCAGCCTTCGTAGTAGGAGAATCTTCACTACGCCCACACCTCTTTCTCAAAATTTCTTCCCTTCCCCTGCCAAAGCTCCAACAAGTATAGGATGAAAAAAGGTAAGTGCCACCTTCCTTTGTGTTGAAGACAAACCCTTTGAAGTGTAGGGAAGCAGGAAACAGCTCCACCCCCAACCATCCAGGCAAGATGGGCCCTCTCTCTGCCACACCCAGGTCCAGTTATTTACTCTCTAGGCCCAAAAGACAAAAAGACAGTCTTAATAGGGGAGCCATTAACAGGACCCTGCAGCTGGAAGCTCATAGAATGCCTCCAGAAACTGGTGGGCAGTAAAATACCAGCTTTCTAAAAGTTACATTTTCAGAACTGTGACTTAAAATCCGACTTTACAATTAAAGAGGATTTTAAATTACAATTCATTTGAGTCTGAACATAACATTTGAACCAGTTCCCAATCAAAACAAATGTTAACACTTACTAAATGTCATAAAGCAACCCAGTGGTATACTAAGGGAGAGGTAAGCCTTACAGTAGTAAAAAACGAATTTAGGAGTTTTTCACTACAACGACATATAAAACTTAAAAACATTTGTCCTGCTTTTTAAATACAGTGCATCCTGCCCTAGGGACTGTTCACATGTACTTGAGATTTACAAGTAAATTAAATGTGTCAATCAGATGTAGGCCAATTTCACCATGTTTAGCGAGAGAGTAGAAGCTCTTTAGCACTGTTTAGCAGCATTAACGTGCACAAAGTACGAAAAGCCAACAAAAACTTGTCCATCAGAGAAAGGAAATAAAGGCAAAACGTTTTGGGTGACCCTACAGAGAGGGCCATGTTCAACACTCTGATTAGCTGGTCAGTGGGCACTACTATTTGGTTCCAGGGCCTTTCTCTCTATCCCAGTCTGCCCCTGATTCCTACTTTGGATAAATATATCTATCTGGTGCCAGATATGGAGCAGTATGTTCATTGTATTAGATCCGGGTGCTGACAGAGGCAGAGCTGTAATGGCTATCTCATTTCTAGTAGTTTTTGTGGATTAGGATAATGGCCATGTCCAGATGCATTGACGTTTCTGCAAAGTCTTTAGTGCTTTAGAGCAAGAGCAAGAGCCAGCGTCGGATTGGGAAGGCAGGCAGTTGGGCATTGGGCAAAGGGCCGGTGCCTAAGGCTCACCTGTGGGCTGGTTTTTGTTATGAGCTCTGTCAACCAGCCACAGAGCCTTACTGTCTTTCCCCCCAGGTCACTGTAATATGGAGTCAGAATCATGGTAACACAGGGCCTGAGGGGGAAGCCTGCAGCAGCGTTGCTAGACCAGTATTGTTCTGGCCGCCGCAGACGTCAGCTTGGCCCTACGGTGCTGGTGCAGGTGACCAGAAGCAGGGTTCCACTCCCCTGCCTTGCCAATAAATTAAGGCAGCATGTTGAGAGTGCAGCAGCCTTGCTGGGGGCAGGTAATGTGGCCATTGGGCCATCACCTCAACTCCCCTGGAGCACCAGCAACTGTGCTTTTCTTTAACCCTCCCATGCCAGACCTTTGCCCTCTAGCTATAGTTGGCGGGGGATGGTGAGAGTAAGTGAAGCAGCCTCGATGGGGGCCTTCTGTTAGCACCTCGGCCCCATAGTCTTTCAGGCCTCGTGGAGGGGTGTATGTTTGCACAGGCATCGCTGTGAGGCACCTTTTATCTTCTGTAAGGTACCTGGTGCTCATATAACTCAAATTCCCTTGGGACGATTTTACCCTATATAAAACTAGATTTATAAAATAACCTTCTGTTTGTTTGTGTTATAATGACAGAGGATTCTTTATATGATAAGAAAAACATCCTTATTCCTTTTTAAAATGGATCCTCTACCTTTGTTTAGTTTAATTATCAGCCATGGATCATTAAAGCGTCTTTAGACTGCATTTACAACTGCTTATACCTTAGTTTTGCTGTTTAAAGCACATATTGATCAGTGGATTAAATACAATCTTTAGCAGATTTTCTTTATTTTCATACTGGTGAAGATATTAAAATACTGGTAATGCTGGTTACAACAATGGCCAGGTTGTGAAAATAGCCTGATCAGGAGTGGTGGCTTTTGGGCGAGTTGCGAGGAGAGCTGGAGGTGAGATGACTGCTGCGTGGTTGGGCCGTGATATTCATACCATATACCAAATTGTGAATAAAGAGTTTAATTGAAAATAACCCTGAGCGTGTACTTCAACACCAATTAATCTAGCCGAATGGTGTTTCATGAACGGGCATGAACTGTGAATGGGGGACACTTTTTTGTGGTTGCCCGTGACAAATTATGATCCCAGTCTGATCCTGGCAATTGCTATCACAAGTGCAGCAGATCTGCCCTCCACACCATTGCTGCAGTTGCCTTGTCCCTTCTCTCCTCATATATGGTCCATATCGATGCACCCCCTCCTATTCCAATGCCTCCTTGGTTAACTCAAGTAGGTATGTTCAACCTGTAACAAATGGTCTATGAGGACATTATCACAAACACCCTAAAGAGCATTATATTACTAACAGATATGGCAGTTGGACATGATAATGAATGAGTGAAGTTGTTTTACAAAGACCACAGCCAACAACTTAGCATTCCATTTAAACCCGCACCAGATCATGAGTCAGTATAATGTTTGACAGTCCAAATAAAAATACCTGTATTCAGTAGTTAACAGGGGACGCGCATTACATTGTAAGGGAGTCATATTTTGCTTCATTTCTTTTTGCAGTGATCAGGGATGCGTTGTAGAAGCACAAAAGACAAATGTTGGTATTTTGTCTTTACGTTTTGGATTGCTCGGATTCATCCAGCCTGTACTTTGCTGCCACAAATTCAAATGCCTTCCATCCTGCCAGGCTCTTGCAAGTCATGTGCCTCTCCTGCTTTTGTGAGGTTGAGCCTAGGTAGGGCGCATGTGCTGTCTCGCGACATGCTGTATTCTCTCTGTGGGCTTTAAGCCTGCCCACAGACTTGCAATTAGCTGGTTACATTGTCACTTTCCTGATCTTTCTTTCTATTTCTATATGGCATGTATTTGTCATGGCCCCTTTCGTGTTTATCCACCAAGTACAATGTTCTTCCACTGGTTAGGATTTTGGATGTGTTTGTTGAACTACTGTTTTGTGTTTGCAAAGTGATCCGTGTGGCTTGCCGCGCTTCATCTTAAAGCATAGTTGTTCCAGGGGGTGAGGGCTGGTGTGGGAGAGCCTTTGAAAACCAGCACCAAACAGCACAAGCAGCACTCACTCGCTGCTTCCTGCTATAGTCTATCAATTTTACCCGAGATCCTTTCTCACTGCTACTTCTAAACACAAACCCTTGTCAGCGAGGTGTTTGTAAAACTTTTATTTTTAGATGGAAAAACATACAGGCCCTCATTCTGACCTTGGCGTGCGGCGGAGGCCGCCCGCCAAAGTCCCGCTGTCAGGTTACCGTTCCGCGGTCGAAAGACCGCGGCGGTAATTCTGACTTTCCCGCTGGGCTGGCGGGCGGTCGCCTTCAGACCGCCAGCCAGCCCAGCGGGAAAGAGGCTTCCACGATGAAGCCGGCTCGGAATCGAGCCGGCGGAGTGGAAGCTGTGCGACGGGTGCAGTTGCACCCGTCGCGTATTTCACTGTCTGCGCAGCAGACAGTGAAATACATGTAGGGGCCCTCTTACGGGGGCCCCTGCAATGCCCATGCCAGTGGCATGGGCACTGCAGGGGCCCCGCGACCCCCCCTACCGCCATCCGGATCCCGGCGGTCGGACCGCCGGGATCTGGATGGCGGTAGGGGGGGTCGGAATCCCCGCGGCGGTGCAGCAAGCTGCGCCGCCGTGGAGGATTCAATGGGGCGGCGGTACACTGGCGGGAGCCCGCCAGTGGTGCCGGTCCGACCGCGGCTTTACCGCCGCGGTCGGAATCCCCATTGGAGCACCGCCGGCCTGTCGGCGGTGCTCCCGCGGTCCTCCGCCCTGGCGGTCTTTGACCGCCAGGGTCAGAATGAGGGCCACAGTGTCCAGAAGCCTCAACAAGTGAGTCACATTGCTAGGCGTGGCAATGTAAAAAAATAAATAAATTCCAACCGTATGCAACTGCGTGAAACATTAAGAGGAATATTGCTGCTTCTCCCTCAACTTTATAGAAACATGCATGCTTTTCCTGTTAATACAAATATGGGTGCAGGGAGAACCCCCAGTTAATATGTATAAAAAACGCAAGGGCGCCCAGGTTGACAAGATTGTTCCTGGAACAGGAAAAATCGACATTACTGCAAAGCACACGCTAATAAGGCAAGAATTTGTGTTTGCCGTGCCTCCTACCTCCGACACTGTATATGTTGGCAGCCATGTCTGCGTGCTGAAATCTTTATGGCACTGCCCCCCAAGACTCCTTCCTCCTGCTCCAGGCTCCCTTCTTCCCTCCAGCCCTTCCCTTTCCCCTTTTTCATAGCTTTTTTCTCCTCCAGATTACACACAACAAGGTGGTACGGAGGGGACGAGCACTCTATGTGTTTTGGATAAAAAAATAAACAAATGGGCGGTCAGTAGTAAGGAGGAGGAGAAATTAATTTAAAGAGACCGTGCCAAAAGTAGAGTGTTTTTTTTCCAGACAAAGATGCTTTATTTTTTGTTACATGGCTTTTCAAAAATAATAGTGCAAAGAAAGACTGTAGTGAAGAGAGCCAAATAACTGTTGTGATGGGCGCGTGAGGCGCTTGTGGCCATTGAAACTGGGCATTGCATTCACTTCCGCCTCAGTAACACTTTGGACGGCTTAAAGCCCCAGCCAGGACCTGATTTCTCTTTGTGGTTGCCTCACACTAGAGCAGCTATTTTTGTTGTGTGCACTGTAGTGTTTCTTCTGACGCCATGTGCAGACCATCCTCTGGCTACATGAGGACAACTGATTTGCATCCGCACAACACGCCAAAAGTACACCCGTCCATGCCAGCTCCAGGGCCCAACTTGCTACCCAATTTGCCTCAACGGACGACCGATGACAGTTCACTTGTGACCTTTCTTTTAGCTGTAAGGTTTTCTCTGCTAAGTATCAGGTGTCCTGAGGCCCTTAGTCTCTCTTTACAATGTTTTCAACCATACATTATTGGTGAGCGTATGAGCAACTGTAAAATATGGACAAACACCCATGTGGCTAAACAATTGGTAAATTACAGGGTGAACTCTCCCTGTAATCATGAGACTGAAGGGGCTGCGGAAAATTCAAAGTATGATATTAAATATGCCTTAATTAACGCATGGACACTAGTAGTGCATGCAGATAATGTTCACATGTTGCTAGAAGATGACAAGTTAGACTGTCTGCTCATTACAGAAACTTGGATTAGAGATGATTCTGGCACTGAAGTAGCTCTTGCTATACCTCTAGGATATCTAATGTTTAACGTGAGCTGGCCAACTAAGTTAGTTTTAAGCATGTAGTGTTAGTTGTAAGCAAGACTTTATAGTGCAGGCTGAATTGTCTCTAAATACTTATATAGGTTAATGCCATCCACTGTCTGTCTCAGTGTTCATAGTTCCTCTCACGTGCACGGCCTCGCCATATGCTCCATTCTCCTTACAGTGTCTCTCCAGGCCTCCTCACACTGCACACACCCCATGCTCTCTTACTCTCTCTCCACATGCCCCTGACTCCACCCACTGCCTCACTACAAACCCCCCCGCACAGCTTCCCAGAGCTCCTCAAGTGGTCTCTACATGAGCTCAAGTAATCTTACATCTTGTCCACAGGCCTCAAATGCATATTTAAAAATTAGTAATAATGAGTCAACAAACTATGATAGACTTCAACAATATTTATCTCCAGGATCACCGTTTTCGTCCTCAGCATCCTTTCATCTCAGTATCAGTGCAGCATCACTACCTCAGCACCAGCGAAAGACTAGCACAGCATCACTCAGCTCCACCACAGCATCACCCAGAACCACCACAGCACCAACACAACTTCACCTCAGCATCACTCAACACGACCACAGCACCACCTCAGCATCAGCACAGCACCTCTGACCAGAGTTCATTCTCCACTCAATACACACATTACCTATCCCTCTCTATCTTCCTTTGTATCTATTCTATACAGATCTCAACCCATCTGCCCACCATGTCATATAACGCCACTACACAAATACACTGGGTGTCCAAGCACATCCAGTATCTGTTTTAGAGGAGTCAGAGGAATGTGCGCTATCAGTGGTAAAAATTGCAGGTAGTTATCGCTGGTATGTTGGTGTTTTTCTTACTGGGTGTGTGGTTGCTGTCATTAAATGAGGGTGTTTTTAATTATATACTTTTTTCGCCTTTCGCTAGAATGCCAGTATATTTCTTCTCAATTGCAATTTAAGAAGTGTGTCGTTGACCACCTTTCAAACTAGAATTTTTTTCTAACTATTCACTTTGAAAGAGCTTATATAGCAAAATTACATACATGGCCACCCCTCACGGAGTTATGTGTACTTTTGGAATGGCTCTAAGCCAAACCTATAAATACTTAAGAGAAACAAATTGTTCATGAGAAACAATTAAATCTATGAATCGTCATAAGTTACTAATTTTTAAAACAGCTCATATTTAATAATTGCACCATTCAAGTTTTTGCAGAGATGAAGAATCCTGTATTCTAGGTGTTGGCAAAAGAGGCGGTGGCAAAAGTCTCACGTGTGTAAAATTTTAAAGCAAAAATCTCGATATTGTGGCGATGTGAGTTAAACAATTTTCCTGATCGCGTTTATGGAATCTGAAAAATAATCGAATTGTTTAGTAAATGTTTTGTGTTTTTTTCCAATAATTTGAAATCCGTTGATTTTAATTGTTTTGTCGACCTATTCAGCCTGCAGAACCATCAAGAACAGACCGTATTAAACAAACTGTAATCAGATATGCATGGAAGATCTGGTCTTGAAAAAGAATATACGTTTGCAGTCAGAACCAATAAGCGAAAACCCCTGCGCTTCTTAATATGTTTAGAATTTCATAAATTAAAGGCATTGGTTAAAACCTGAAACTAACGCAGCAAGGAATGCATTAACCTTATCACAGCCTACATTAGAGAGTCAATATTCTTAGGGTCGAGTCTGCGTAGCATGCGCTTGAGCATGTGTATCGATTGCGAGATGCTGTAGTAGTTAGGAAAGGGCTTGGAGCCCCAACCATGTCACGTCAGTGTCTTTCATTGGTTCATGGGCTTGCCTTTTAAATCTGCTTGCTTTAATTAGTGGAAGGCATGCATACGTCATGCTTTTTCCAGTGGTTAGCCCTCCTCAAGCGCAGCGACCAAGTGCTGAAAACATACGAGGCTTGCTGTTTTCTGTCCGGTTCGTGGACTACCTTTTCTCTTTTTTTCCGCAGGGCGATCTTGCTTGTGTAGCAGTGCGATCGCGCTCGTTTTTTGTTTTTTTTCCATTGAATCAGGCAAGAAAAGTCCGGTTGGGAGTTTACAACTGCTAATAGCTCTAGCTCCGTGAAATGCGAGACCCGTTGCATTGCAAATGCTTGTTTCTCTGTTTCTGTTACTTGGAATGAAGGTCGAATTAGTAACCATGGTTTTGAAAGCTTTAAGTAGTTTCCATGTTCTGTATCTTTAAAACATTTACTATTCCAAGCTGTATTGGCTTCTGTATCGCGCACACCCATCAGCCTAGGGTAATTACTTTTTGCACTAAATTCTTTGTAGTAACAAACATGTGAAGGCCTCAGTGGATTATACAGCTTGTAGACATATAAAGCGATTGAGGGATAGGTAAAGCACTAAAATAATCACTCAATGGGTAAAGGACTAAAATAATCGACATACCAATGTCTTTTTGAAGTGGTCCAACGTAACTGTAAAGAACTGGGTTACTGGTGGAAGGAGGTGAAAACCTTATGCAAGCAGCAACCACAATCCATGGCAGAGTGAAGTCACAAACAAACCCCTAACTAGCCTGTGCTCACCTCTCTAGTAGCTTGGTAAGGTGCAGTCAGGCTTAACTTATGTTTAAAGTATCTGTGCAACACTTCAAACAGTGAAAACATGAAAACACAACACAGGGCAAATGCCACACCAGATTGAAAAATAGAATACATTTTAATAATTAAATTAAGATCAAAATGACAAAAATCAGTAGAACCGAAGATATGCATGTTTAAATGTTTTAGTGAAAATAGCTCCAAAACGCTCAAAGTACCATCTTGTGGATATCTGCCTGTGCCAGATCGTGACAAAGTCATAAGTTCAGGCTAACTGAGATGAAGCGCAGGCTGGCTACAGCGACCTTGTTACGCCTGCCGAACAAAAGTATTTTCAACCCTGGTTATGAAGCGCTGTGGGGGTGCTGCATCGAGGATATGTCACACATCAGCTGGTTTCAAAGAAGCTTGGAGACCTGCGATGCAAAGTCCTGAATCCTCATCGAGGATGCTGTAGATGAGGAGCTTGCAATGTGAGGGCCTGTGTCGGGGATGCGTCACACATCAGTGGTTTCAATGAGGCTGTGAGGGGAATACAAAGCCCTGGAGCTGAAAAAGTTCTGCTTTGGGTTGTGCTGCACAGCAGAGGAGATATGTTAGTTCTGCTTGGTCCACAGATGAGTTGGCAGAGCACCTTCAGGCCCACCTCCAAGAGTCTAGGACTGGGGTGGCTCCACTTGGCAGGGTGTGAATCACAGTTGCAGAGTCCAGATGCTGGTTAATAGAGTACTAGCCCTTGGAGTCACTCTGGTGTCCTGGGTACAGGTTGTAGGTCTAGACCTTCTTACCCAGGCAGGAGGTCAGCAGGTCAGCGCAGCAGTCCAGCAGAGTGCCAGTCCTTTTCAGCAGCACAGCAGTCCTTCTTGGCAGAGTCTTCCACAAGTCCAGAAGTGTACTGAAGAGTTGCTGTCTGAGGTGCAATATTTATACCTGGTGCCTTCTTTAAAATCAGAGAAGCTTCTAGAGGGTTCCCTTTGATGTGCACAGGTTTCCTGCCTCCTCTCCCCTTCCTCCAGACTAACTACAAGGTGTATGTACCCCTTTGTGTGAAGGCAGGACACAGCTTTTTCAGGTGAAAGTGGGGCTGCGTCAAGCTCCGCACTCCAATCCTGTCATTAATTGCCCACCCAGGCACACAGTGCTCTCTGTTGTGTGTGGCTGACAGGGAGGAATACGCAAAGACCAACTGCCATGTACACCTAGCCATGTGACCTGGAGACAAGCTGCAGGCCCTAAATGGCTGACAGGAAAATGACAACTTTCTAAAAGTGGTATTTTCACAATCATAATTTATGATCTGACTGTACCATTATAGAGTATTTCACATTATGATTCCAAAGACACCAAACATGAATGTTTTAACAGTTCCCATTTGGACATTATCCTTATTCAATGTAATAAGGTAACCCCAATGTTATTTTACAGAAGAGGTAGGTCTTGCAGTACTGACAACGGAATAGAAGAGTTGTCCACTACCAGGACATGCAAAACTTATAAAGTGCACCACCTACTTTTTAAATACATTGCACCCTGCCCAGTGGAGTGTTTAGGGCCTACTCTGTGGGTGACATATGTATTAAAAAGGAAGGTTAGGCCTGGCAAAAGTTTGACTTTGCCAGCTTGAAATTGAAGGTTAGAACTGCACACACAGCCTTCAATGGCAGGCCAGAGACAGGTTTTGGAGGCCACAGAAGTGGATGGGACAAGTGCTTGCCGGCCCAGTAGTAGCATTTAGTTTACAGGCCCTCGGTATAAGTATTACCATTTTACTAGGGACATATAAGTAGACTGCAAATGCCAATTGGGGATAAACTAATCTTACCATTACCATGTTTTTAGGAGTCAGCACATGCACTTTAACACTGATTAGCAGTAGTAAAGTGTACAAAGTCCTAAGGCTAACAAAACCTATATCAGAAAAATATTGTGGCGTAAGGTAAATGTTTGGGGGAAGACCACCCTCAGGCTGGCAGGTCTAACGATAAAGCTCTCTACAGAATGTGAACAGTAAATTACTGGTACTATGAATGTATGAATTAGCACCTTTATTACTGGGGCAGAGAACAGCTCAATTGGTGATCACATGGCTAATTAGGAATATGGGAAAAAAATGAGTACACAGCCAACAGAGCTTCCAGTTGTAAATAGCTATATCTCGCAAATTAAATATGAGGGAGATGAGGATATACCTGTAATCATGTCAGCACTGATTGACAAACATTTCTGTCAAAGCTGATTTGCAAATTCCACCCTCACCAGTCAGGGCAACGTGATCATGTCCACAATGAAGAAGAAATCCTCTGATTTTACCGGACTTAGGGGGTCATTCCGACCCCGGCGGGCGGCGGGTGCCACCCGCCGGGCGGAGACCGCCAGAAGACCGCACCGCGGTCATTATGACTTTCCCGCTGGGCGGGCGGGCGACCGCCAAAAGGCCGCCCGCCCGCCCAGCGGGAAAGCCCCAGCAACGATGAAGCCGGCTCCGAAAGTAGCCGGCAGAGTTGCTGGTGTGCGACGGATGCAGTGGCACCCGTCGCGATTTTCAGTGTCTGCTTTGCAGACACTGAAAATCTGAATGGGGCCCTGTTAGGGGGCCCCTGCAGTGCCCATGCCAGGGGCCCCACGACACCCGTTCCCGCCAGCCTCTTCCTGGCAGTGTAAACCGCCAGGAACAGGCTGGCGGGAAGGGGGTCGGAATCCCCATGGTGGCGCTGCTTGCAGCGCCGCCGTGGAGGATTCCCTGGGGCAGGGGAAAACCGGCGGGAAACCGCTGGTTCCCCTTTTCTGACCGCGGCTTTACCGCCGCGGTCAGAATTGCCCTGGAAGCACCGCCAGCCTGTTGGCGGTGCTTCCTCCGGGTGGGAATGAGGCCCTTAGATTTCTATTCTTGTGTTTATAATAGGTACTGTAAAATTATGAAAATGCCTTTGCCGATTTTAATTTATTCATATTGAGTAACAATAAACATGGTGAGAACATGGATAGATAAGATGAAATGTGGGGTTTCTCTGAAATTATATAGATTTCTATGAGTAGGTATGCTTAAGATTTTCCAAAGCACATACTTAACTGGCTAGCAACAGAGTGCTATACAGAGAGCATGCCCCAGTGGGGATACAGAGGGAGGAGGTGGAGGTAGTAAAACCGGTTAGAAGTCAATTGTTCTTTGAAGAGGTGAACTTTCAATTTGTTCCAGAACTGTAAGAGTGTTAGTGCTGTTCTGATGTCAGAAGAGGTGATGTTCTGGATCACAGAGACGTATCATGGAAAGGGTTTCTGATTTTTCTTCTTCCTGCAGTGTTTAGTCTCTAATCTGGAAGTGTGGGCGTTCCTTTTTTGGCTTTGACCTCCAGGTGCTGTCACTTTGTCAGCTAGCTAGACAGGTAGATAGGTGTTTTGATGTAGAAGCTTCGGGGGTGAGTAGTGTGTAGATGTTTTAGTGCAAGGGTGATGAGGTCAGATTTCTTCAGTCATGGTTCTACATGGAGGATGTTTTTCATACGATTGAAGGTAGCCTCTCGGATATTGTTAAGGTATTGCCCCCATCTTGGTGGCTGGAGTTAGGGCTTGTACTGTCATTCTGAAGTCCTCTCCTGCAACACTAGGTTTCATTTTTTCAGATAAGAGTTGGAACCAGGTGGTTTTGGTCTTCTTGGCATTGAGCCCCTTAAGAAATAGGGTTGAGCCAAGGGTGAATCTCAAGGGATGACCTGTTCTTTTAGTAGGAGTTTGAAACCTGTTATGTTTAATTTGGAGAGGCATGATTGATTGAAAGGATGTACGTCATTGTTAGCAAGCAGGAGGAAGTTGGTCTTTGTGGAGCTTAGCATCAGGTAGTTTGCTGATATCCAGGTTTGGATGTTTTCACAGAAGCTTTGAGTCTCTAAATGTTATGTTATGTGGATTTGTAGAGACGGCTTATCACCTCAGGGGTATCCAGGTGCTGGAGTAGATGAGAAAGCCGATCGGTCTCCTAGTTTTAAATAGTCACATCTTCAGTTTCTTGCTGAATTCGAGAAGAGATGAAAAGGGCCTGATGCAGTGTGGTAGGTCGTTCCTGGACTTGGCACTGATATAGGAAAAGGAGTGTCCTCCTGATTGCTCCTGCTCATGCAGGATATCTTGATTGAGGATAAGCGCAGACGCCTGGAGAGTTGGTGAAAGTTGAGGCCGTGCTTGAGGTAGGCAGGTTTGACATTGTGGAGGGCTTTGTATGTGTGTGAGCAGTTTGAATTGGCAGCGCTTTTGAATTGGTTGCCAAAGCCCCTCTCTGAGGTAGAACAATGTGTGTGTTGCAGGGTAAGTTAACAATGGTGTTCGGGATGGTCTAGAGTCTTTGAGTTGGTTTGTGATGCTGGCATAGAGTGGATTACTGTAGTCTAGTCCGCTGGTTATGAGAACGTGGGTGACTCTGCCTCTGGTGACGGTGGGGAGCCAATGGAATATTTTATGGAGCATAGGTAGGATGAAGAAGCAGGAAGAGGTGACAGGGATCACTTGTTTGTCTATCGTATATTTTTCAGGAGAGCTGTGATTTCTGCATGTTTCCAGTTGTCTGGGAAGATTCCACTTTGGTTGGAGATGTTGATAATGGTGGTGGTGCAGTGGGAGCTGATCAGAGTTTCTCCTAGGTCGAAGATAATATTAGGACAGGTGTTGAAGGCGGCCCTGGAGTGGAGTGTTCTCATGATTTCAGCTGTGTCTTCTGCGCTGAGAGGTTTCCAGTTTCTGATCTGGTTGTACGATTTGGCGGTGATGGGCAGCTGTTTGATGAGCTCTTGTGTCTTGTGTTGGGAGTCAGAGTTGCTGTTGATGTTGAGAATTTTGTTGTAGAAGAAATTGGAGAGAATGTCACAGAGGTCTTGCAAGGCGGTGATGGAGTTTGTGGCGGCTGTGGTGTTGGAGAATTCTTTGATGATCTTACAGAGCTATTTGCAGTATTTTGTAGCTGTTTTCCAATCTGAGAGCTAGGGCTATTTTTATTGCCCCATTGAGTTGGGTGTGGTATTTCCTTAGTGCAGACATTTAAGATTTGCTTATGGTGGTGTCCCAACTGGTTCTCCATTGTCTCTTCAGCTGTTTCCAAGGTCTTCAGTGTACCAGATGGTTTGTGTGTTTGATCTTGAGTGTCTGACCTTCATGGGAGCTAGGGTGATTGTGCTGGCAGTGATCCAGGCCTTGATGTCAGCATGGAGGTCGTTAATGAGATTTGGTTGTGGACACTGATGGTGTTGGTCCACTCTGTGTCCTTTGTCTTGTTCCAGCTATGCCTGAGATTGTAGGTAATCTTGGCAGAGGGGTTTGGGGTGTGTCAATGAAAAAGTGGATGAAGGATTGGTCTGTCCAGGTTAGCGGAGTGAGGTGGCTGAACTTGACCTTGTATTGGCTGTGAAGATGGGGGTCGAGGTTGTGACCTGTGTTGTGGGTGAGACCCTGGACAATCTAGGTGAGTCCTAGAATCTTAATGGCGTTGGAAGTTGCATATAGATCAAGCAGGACCAGGAGGTAAAGGTTGTTTTTGTAAATGAGAAAGACTGCATCATCGACTACTTGGAACTTTGCAGTTCCAATACTTTAAAGTGGTCTGGTCCCTCATTTATAGTCCTAATTTAGGTTATTCAAGGCTAATGTGGTTCTGTAGCTGGGTGGGGCAGCCTTTTTGACTTTTTTTTCTCCAACAAATGGGACTCTAGTTATGGGATGGAAGTTAGCAAGGATGGCTGGATCCAGTATTTTACTATGGGGAAGATCTGTCTGGTGTTGAGGCAGTCCAGGAAGGTGCTGTGCTTTACTGAAGCATTGACATTGTGGAGCAGAGGTGCCCTTGCAGAGACTTAGGGGGTCATTCAGACCCCGGCGGGCGGCGGGAGCCGCCCGCCTGGAGGGAACCGCCATATGGCCGCTCCGCGGTCGAAAGACCGCGGAGGCCATTCTGGCTTTCCCGCTGGGCTGGCGGGCGACCGCCAGCAGGCCGCCCTCCAGCCCAGCGGGAAACCCCTTCCCACGAGGAAGCCGGCTCCGAATGGAGCCGGCGGAGTGGGAAGGTGCGACGGGTGCAGTTGCACCCGTCGCGAATTCCAGTGTCTGCTGAGCAGACACTGGAATTCAAAGTGGGGCCCTCTTATGGGGGCCCCTGCAGTGCACATGCCATTGGCATGGGCACTGCAGGGGCCCCCAGGGGCCCCACGACACCCCTCACAGCCATCCTGTTCCTGGCGGTCGGAACCGCCAGGAACAGGATGGCGGTTAGGGGGTCGGAATCCCCTATGGCGGCGCAGCTTATGGGGGATTCCCAGGGCAGCGGAAAACCGGCGGGAGACCGCCGGTTTTCCTGGTCTGACCGCGGCCAAACCGCCGCGGTCAGAATGCCCTGCGGGGCACCGCCAGCCTGTTGGAGGACCGGGGTCGGAATGAGCCCCTTAATGATGGAGGGAAAAATGTCTTCTCTGAAGGAGCTAGCTTTAAGAGCATTCAGAAAGTTATAGAGGTTTGTGTGGGAGTATTGAAGGATTACCAGTTAGTGGTGTGGAAGCTGAAAATAAGTGATATTAGATCTGATTTTCAGGATTTTTTCCATGAAGAAGTGGTTGATGGTGTTGCATCTGTCAGGTAGTGGTGGGACTGTGGATTTTGAGCTCTGGTGCTTAATGTTTGATGGCCTTAAAAGGACTTTGCTTCTGTTGATTTCTCTGTTGATGGTGGTCTTGTCGTATTGCAAAAACATGTAATGTGGTAGGTAATTGAATAGGAAAAGATTGCTACACATGAGTAACACCAGGTACATACACTCTGATAACCCACACTAAGTATACTAATGTCCACAGTAACTTGACTGATCACTGTTTAATCAATACTGAGGTGCATGGAACCTGATCATCGACGTAGTTGTAGTGAAGCGGTGGTGAAACAAAAAGTATAAAGAATCACTGATTCTGGTAAGAAAGGTAAGTAGATACTGTTAGAGATGGTATGTGAGGAGAGAGAATAAGGATGAGTGCACGAGGGAAGCTAGAGAGCTAGGAAGTCATTAAGCAAGAAAAAAAAGAGTGGACCAGAAACAACTGTGGGAAAAATTACTCAAGTTTGCAAGAAGTGACTAATTTGGCCGGAATTCTATTGTAGAAGTCAACAGTCAGTCCTCATGCCTCCCCAGAGCCAACAGGTCTCACACTTCGATTGGCATAGAGTTTACTAAGTAGCACACTCAGTGAAAAAAGGGAAGGCGGTGTAAGAGAGTAAGAAACAGTAATGCTTGGATTAGCCAACACCAGCATCTATGTAATCTCACACTGAATACATTTAGTACAGTTGTTTTGAAGACGTTTAAATAATGCAGTATAAGTTATTTCAATAATGCAGTGCATGTAAGTTAAAGTGACTTCATATCCACTGAGTGAATCCAGCAGACAATTCTAAGGTGATAATCTACCAGTGGACATGAAGACTGATTTCTTTCACATCACAGCCAAAGATGCTTCCCATTAGTGAGACTGAAACTGTGGGTTTGATTTCTCTGTGTTTGGCTTTTACCTTAGATAATCAGCAACACTGGATTCATCGTTATTGGTATTGCCAGGTGGCATTGTCCTAAAAAGGCTCATAGAATGTTTCTCTTGAGGGTCAGAAATTTGAGAAATCCTCCCATTCTAAATCTGACCATAGAAGACACCATGGACTAAGCTACTGTGATTTGTTGAAACACATTCTACATCACATCCGTTTAGTTATACTATCTAGCACTTTGTATATATGGTTTTAATGAATTAATGATTTATATTATACCTTTATAGGTAAATATGTTCCTCTGAGAAAGACTCACACATCTGTTATTAAATTAAGGGTAGCTGTTGGTTCCATTAATGGTTTACAATTGTGGGAAACAGTAAACAAAGTAAACAAAGAAGGCATTAAAATTTTGCTTGATTAATGTAAACTTTTCACTGTCCCAAAATTAAAGATGACCTAGCATCTGTGTAGCTGCTTGCGCACAATACAGTGTTGCATGGAATTGCGATGCATAAAGTGTTAGATGGGGTTACTGGCTACTTCTAGACAAAGAGATTGATTATAAATGAGGACCATTCAGGACTTGCATTTGGACTGTGAATACACACCAAGGTATAGATTCAGCATTCATGGCCAACACTTTACATTGGATTACCTGTGTGTAAGGTTTTCTACTACAACAAAAAGGGCTACCGACAGGGGTAAGTTGACTCTAGCAGTGACACTGACTACTAAAGTAATCAAGTGATTTTATAACCAACAATCTGCTTTTCCATGACATTTTAAAAGATTATCTGAGGCTAAATCTGTTATCACAGCTGCAAAAAAGAATCAAACTGTTGAGCTATTCAAATGATGGAAAAGCTTTTTATGGCTATTTTATAATTGGCTCCGGGGATAATATTGAAACAAGTGAGGCTGGAACTGGGAATAAGTGCCATTATGAATACTATTCTATTGAAGCGAGTTTATGTACTTGTTAACATGTTGTTAAAGGAACCATCTTTAGTGTACAAGTTGACAATGAATCTAGGCTAGTCTTCAGAATTATAGCAATTGTGCATATTACGAAAATCTTAATGTGATATGTGAAGACTGTTGGTTGTAAGAATTAAACAAAAACTATTTTAAGCGAGGTTGCAATTTAGGATGAGTGTGGCAGTGCAAGGATCTAGACTTTACTAATAATTATAATTTAAAGATCACCTAGGGATGGAAGAACACCTATAAACAAAACAATAGCTGCCAAGCGTTGATAAGAAACTTAGATTAGATGTACTCCATCAGTACAGTTTTTCATTTGTTATACATTAAATCCAGAAGCATTAGGTTTAGGGAAATTTTCATGTCACAGTGATTTCACCAGTTTGCTTTCTGCCAGGGGTCGCCTGGTGGGGTACCCCGCCAAGAAATCCGTGATGGAAATGGGATCATTATCCCACCGGCGGTCTATGGACGACTGCCGGTCGACTCAGCCCTGGCGGTGGGTGGTAGTGAACTGCCTGCTTTGCAGCCAGTTCACTACTTGCATCATTATATGGCAGTCGAGCACCGCCATGCCGTCGGCGTGCTCGAGCGCCAATATCATAATGAGGGCCAATGTGTTTCTAACACGTAAGTGGGTTTCTGTGAAGAATAAAGTCTTTGTCAGAGAAAAAGGGCAATTGGTACCTGAATAGCAACACCAAAAAGTATATAGCAAGGAATAAATAAGTGTAAAGTCCCAAACCAATTTAAATAATTATAAAATGTAATGACCATAATGACCCCAAAATGTCTCAACTATGATAAACAGAATGGGAGTTAAAGACATATCAAAAAGAAACAATAGAACTCTAGAAATCCACTGCAATCCAATATGGAGCAGGTATCTGATCCTTGACACCCTCTGAGGTTGTAAAAATTCAAGCACAGGTAATATGTGATTCTATCATCATTAATGGTATTAGTAATAATTATCTTCTTACTACTTCTCCACGGCAATTAAGAACTACAAGTTTAGTGATAATGTGTTGCAGGCGGACAAGTGAACTCATATCTGTAATTTAGTGCCTGGTAATAGTTTTTAGTCAGTAGACATAGACTTTCCAATCATCTATACAGTTGACAGAAAGAGGCTCAGTGCCAGGTTTAGTAAAGTTTGTTTTTTCTTTATAAAGGACGTTCTCGTTTTCCATTATAATATAGTATGGTGCTGTTTCTTACACTCTCTTGTAGTTATCATTAGAGATTTTGCAAAACAAATAGCATTGGCGTTTTATCGCAAAAACTATTTTGCCATAATTATGACACTAGTTGATGTGTAAACACTGATGTTTTTTCATCAGTAACAATAAGGTTAAGGCATACATATTTTTGTGAAACTGGCGCACACAAGTGTATATAAATGATACAGTGTATCATAGAAAACCAAGGATAGCTGCACCACAGATGTTGCATTAGAGGTGAGAACACACATTGTTGCCACCTTACTGCCCGTAGCTGGAATATAAACAATGCTGCAGAATCCTTGTCTGTTGAATCCTTGACATTTGTGATAATGTTGACAGCGTCGTATATATGAGAGAATTGTGACAGCTTTTAGTGCTATGGGATTCAGTACCCTCATCTCCAGGCAGAAAAAGGCATCCCTCATGTGTAATACACTAATTGGTTTAAAGGCTGCCAGTACTTTTTCTCCCGTTGTCCTTATGACACTGTTGTGAATGTTACGTGATGCTCTGTATATTTCACCATAAAACATGCAATAGTTAAATGGTGTAACCCGTGAATGAGCGCGCTTCTGATAGTTAATTATCTTGTCTGAATTTGTACCTTTTGATTTCATTTCCAACTTGAACTGGGAATTCATCACCAAGAACATTGGGAAAAAAACGTTTTGCACCACTGAGAATCCATTAAGATCATTTAGACCAGTTTCCACTGTAAGCATACTATCTAGTAGAGAAAGGAATATCCCCAAGGACACTTGACACTTACTTGAGTCAAATGAAGCTAGGAGCAGGAGAGGTTTAATGTGCATTCCTGCCACCTTCTTATCTAATGGACTGTGCATCCCGTGGTGCATGGAAAGCAAATCACTCAATATCAACTGTGACTGCATTCAGGCTTCCGCCCGGACCTGTTGACAGCACGATTGTAACTGGCAGAAGTGTGAAGTGCTTAACATTGAGCCTTACATGCATCACTTCTGAAGCACAAAGAAAACAAGACAGGAAGCTCAGCTGAAAAAGATTGGATCTATTTTAACCAAGCCGTAATTAAGGACTTTGATACATGTGAAAATGTGTATGCTTAGGAGGAACCATGAATATCATAAAGTTAAGCTACCAATGGATAGATACTGGCTGGGAGAATGACCAATATCGTTTCGTAAATGGACTTATATCAGGATTATTGTCAGGGATGAGTGTGTATAATATTTGGTGACTTCAAGAGTAATATGAGTCAGACATGAGCGAGCAAAACGCTAATGTAATTTTGGGAAATAGATAGAACAACAGTTGTACAAAGGTTTTGTAGTTAGTGCGTCTCAAATATGAAAATCAAGAATGACAAATTCCAAATAAGGTAGCAAAGACTCTGGGCCTGATTTAGAGCATAGCCAATGGATCCTCCCTCACAAATGTGACGGATACCCTTTCTGCCTTATTGCATTAGTTCCTGATGCTCTTGCAATAAGGCAGACAGGATATCCATCAAGCTTGTTTTGTAATACCCATCTGCCAACCCCTATATCATGTCCTTTGTTATTGATTAAAAATGTGGCAGCTGGGGAACTTGAAAAATGGTGGGGTGCAACTTCCTACTATGAATCTGATTGAGCATGCGAGCAGCCTGTCTTCTGGTCAGGGCAGTCCTTCTCTAGAAACGCTTCACAAATAATGCTAAATGGTGCATGTTCAGCCCAGTTTGCACATATTTAAGCCAGGGGCATAACTTCAGTCTATCAGCACCTGCAGTGGGGCCTCCAACCCTTCAAAGCACCCCAAACCCTTCAGGTTGGCCCCATACAGACAAAGGTCAACGGTTGTCTGGGGGATATGAGAAACTCAAGGAAACCTCATCATATTCTTCAGGAGGCCTCATTATGTTGCATTACCCCACTAATTTAGGCTACAGATCTAAAGATTCTGAATGAAATATTACAGAAATTTGTTATGTGCCAGACATGTACTACCTTCTGCGGAGAGTTTCACCCTCCACTGGAACATTTTTAAAATATTGTGGCAAAAAGTGGACTTTTCAGTGCAGTTCCCTAAATTTGACTTTTAGAAATTGGGTGACTGGTTTGAGGTGGGTAGTGAACCCCTCCTCAGGCAGCAACCGCAATTTCTTTTAGGGTGAATTCACAAGCACATCACAAATTAAGCTGTGTTCAATCATCTGTTAGCCTGGCACAAGAGCAGTCAGTCTTAACTTAAAGGCAATGTGTAACGTATTTATGCAGCACTTCAAGCAGTAATAAAATGAAAACACAACACACGAAAAATCCCACACCACTTAGAAAAATAGACAAACATTTATAAATAATTTGACACCAAAATGACAAAAATCCAATCAGTAGTACCGGAGTATGCAATCAGTACTAGCAGTAATATGTACTCAGTAGTATGCAGTTTTAAGGATTTTAGTAGAAACAGTGCTTAGAAGCACAAAGCTCCAATTGTCTTTATCTGGTTGTTCTAGACTGGGACAAAGACACACGTTCAGGCCAACCACAATGGAGTGCAGGCCAGATACTGGGACCAAGTTAGGTCTGGTGAACAAAGTACCTGAAAAGCTGGTTGCGTTGAATTGTGAGATCCCGCATGAAGTATGTGTTTCATAGCAGGGGTCCTGGGAGCTACGACACTGCAATGCAGAGTCCTGCACCATCGTCAAGGATACCGCTGACGAGGGGCTTGTGATGTTAAGTGTTGCATTGACAATGCCCTGTGTACTGGCGGATCCAAAAAAGATTCTAGACTGCAATGGAGAGTTCTGCGCAGTCATCAAGAATATCCATAGATGCGGGGCTTGTGATATGAAGACTTGCACTGAGGATTTGTCACACAGCAACAGTTTTGAGGAAGCTACAATGCGAGGTCCTGCATCAGGGATGCATCACGCAGTGGCGGTTCCTAAACAGCTGTGAGGAGCTGCATTGCTCTGCATTCGTTCTACTCACTTGAGCACTGTTGGGCTGGCAGAGCACCTTCAGGTCCACTTCTAAGGGTCCAAGACGGTGGTGGCACCACTTGGTGGGTTAGACTCACAGCAGATCAAGTCCAGGTGCTGGGTTCAAGATGGTTGGAGCCTTTTCTGTCCCTGAGGCTCGAATCAAGAAGCCAGCCAACTAGCCCCGGAAATCACTCTGCGGTCCTGGGATCAGATACAGGTTCAGTACTTCTTACTCAGGCAGAAGGGCAACAGAGCAGCAGTTCTCCTTGCAGTGCAGCACAGCAGTCCTAAGTCTTCCACAGGCCCGAAGGTGTACTGAAGAGTTGGGTCTGAGGGTCCATTACCTAGTGCCCACTTTGAAGTAGGAGAAGGCTCTGGAGGTTTCCACCCCAGAGGTGTATGGAATTTCGTGCCTCCCTGCCCTGGCCCTAGCATGTCCAGGGTCACAAAAGACTAGTGTCAACATCTTTGTGAGTGTGCACAGGTAGACCCTTTGTGATGTGTAAATGTGGTAGATGACATCCCCTCCTCCACTTCAAGCCAGAGAGGGTCCGTCCTGCCAACATCTATGCTTCTGTGTCTCATTGTCTGACAGAAATACACAAAGACCAACTACCATCTACATCTAGTCATGTGACCCAGGATACAAGCTGTAGGCACCAAATGGTTGGGGCAGGAAAATGCTGCTTTTCGAAAAGTGGTACTTTCAGACTTACAGTCTAACTTTACCATTAAAGAGGGTTTTAAATTACAATTCTTTAGACACCAAACTAAACATTGATCCCAATTGAAAGGTATCACTTATTAAATGTGATAAGTTAGCCCAATGTTATCCTATGGGAGAGCTAGGCCTTGCAGTAGTGACAAATACATTTAAGAGTTTTTCACTATAAGGATTATGTAAAACTAAATAATACATGTTCCACTTTTTACTTACACTGCACCCTGCCATATAAGCTGTTTAGGGCCTACCCCAAGAGTGACTTATGTGTATGAAAAAGGAAAGATTAGGCCTGGAAAAAGATGTATTTTGCCAGAGCCAAATGACATTTTAAAACTGTACACACAGGCTGCAATGGCAGGCCTGAGGCATGTTTAAAAAGCTACTAAAGTGGGTGGCACAATGCTGTAGGCACACTATTAGTATTTTAGCATTTAATTTCTAGTCCCTAGGCCCATGTAGTACCACTTTACTAGGGTCCTTCAAATAAATAAAATGTGCCAATTGGGTGTAAGGCAATTTCAACATGTTTGAAAGAGACATGCACTTTAGCACTGGATAGCAGTGATAAAGTGTGCAGAGTACTTAGGCCAACAAAATTAAGTCCTGCAAAACATGGACAAGTAAGGCAAAAGGTTTGAGGGAAGACCACCCTAGGTCTAATACGTATAATATTGGCCAAATAGCCAGTTAAACAAGATGGCTAGTGGATATGGAATTTAAGTTTTTAAAAAATATACATACCATCTTTCTTCACTTCATTTTTCCATCTTATCTCTTGAGTGCAGATTCTCAGCCGTTTTTTCTGGCTCAATTTCTACTTGCAATGGACAGGATGGAAGCATCAAAGGTAATGTTAATAACACCATCACAGGCCAAAGAAACAAGAGCTAGTCAAACTCAACAGTCACTGCAACATAGATTTTGCAGAATCTGATACATTACACCAGTCGCACGTCCCAAAGCCTCAGATAGCTGTGGTGATTTCAGACGAAACTGTAGGAATATGGGCAATGAACTGACATCACACAAGTCGTGAAATAATAGCGTAATCAATAAGTGCTATCTGGTTGAGGGCAACTAAAATCATCAATATGCGTCCTCTACTCAGCAGAAACTATCCATCAAATACCAGTATTCAGAACTTCAGCTCACCTGTTCCTAAAAAAAATACATTTAATCATGAAATACAAAGTTTTCATTTGGCATACATAAACTCAACTACCTCCAGTAGAAGATTTTTTTTATGAAAAAACTTTTTTTTCCATATTAGATTTGAATAGTTTTAAATAAATATATCTTTGGTCTACAAACAGCAGTGTGACATTTACACCAAACAGCTTGCATATATTACTTTCACATAGGGGCATATTCTGCCTTTTTCTCCATTTACCGTCATTGTCATCTGTATATGCCAGGGATTGGCCGTCATATTGCATTTATCCAACATATTTACATCTGGGATAGCCAGAATTATTTAATGAATAATCACAATGACTTAAGGATGGAAAACATTGTCTTAAGGGCCACCACTGTGCTCCAAGTAGCTAGATTGACATCTGCAACACCCCCAGCTTGGCAATTATTGACCATTATTGTGCCAGCACTAGCCAGAATATTGGCAGACACTCCCTCGATATACCTGGAATGGGACAATAGTATGTCAAGAATGCATATTATAGGAAAATGTGGGCTTCTTTTTTGCCGTAGATAGTTAGAGGGTTAATATGAATAGGCCACTGTAATGCCAGTGACATCCAAGGTATTGCCAAACTTTCTCCTTACATGTCAAGCATGGTCTCTCGTATGTCATGGATAGCTAAACTGTTAGCCAGAGTGCCCCCAATACAAGGCTATTATGCCAGGATAGCAAGCTGATAAAATCAGCAATGCACTAGCCACCCTTCTTACAAACTGCACTGCAGGTATATACCAGTTATAAACATGCACTCAGACAATTAGGCAGACACACACAAAGCCTCATCATTCACACCTTTTCACACACACATGGGGAGCCATGCCTACACACACGTGGCTCTTAGATCCAATCTCCTCTCCCTCACCCCCTTCCTTCATTTACCTCCTGAGCAGCAGCGGCTCCTGGCTCAAGACCAGCTGCCTCCTTCCTTTGCATCATTTTTTAGTGCAGGCAGCTACTGAATAAAGTGGCAGGCAAAGGAAGCTGTGAGCCCTGGGGAGAACAATCACTTAGTGCTAGATCTTAGTAGTGTTCAGAAGTCTGAGAGTTGTAGGCTGCAGGTTTCTGCTTCCTGAACCCTGAGGAGATCAAACACTGACATGGAGTTGGCCAAGGCTACAACAATTACAGAGGACTTGGAGGCTAGGGATCATTGAGCAGATTGGGAAATCAGGAGACTGGTAGTGGTAAGAGGGAAGGAGTATGCACAGCGTTCAGATTCCTTCTTCTCCTCTCATTGGTTAAACATCTGAAGAGTCAGCAAGAGAGAGGAAGAGTCAAGGAACTGGAGACTGGGTTCAGCATGGAATCTGAGCTCGGGGCATGCTGATTGCTCACATGACTCATGGAAAAACACCAGATTTTGACACGGCCTGTCCTCTCTTTCACTCTTTCTTTCTCTCTCCTGTTTTCTCTCTCACTCTCTCTCTTTCTCTGGAAAGAGAGAACCAAGCACACATGCAGCATCTCTTTCTTCCTACCCCACACCCCCTCTACTCCCTCTGTCTCTCAGCGAAGGTGAAGTTGCTCACCATTACATGTCCTTAATGTGTCTGCAAACTGCTTCACTGCTCTGTACTTGGCAGACTCAGCAGTCGGAGAACAGCAGACAGGACTGTCAGTCTTTACCTCCTCCTTGATTGGGGGTGGGGTAGGGGCCCCACTCCCACTGTTCATATTAATACACTATCCCTTAATTTAATAAGATGAATTGTGTATGAGAAGTGGTAGGCCGGATTGAATATTTGTTTTTGGGAATTCTGCTTCTGGTAATTTCTACTGAACCTCTCAATGTGCCCCAAGACTCTTCCAGCCTCTACAATCATACTAAACTCTGACTAGTGTGAATCACTTGTTAAATGATGGGATTATAAATGCTTGCATCATAGTGGTTAAATCAGCTGACTTGAAGCCAACAAATCCATGGATCTCTCCCTCCTTCACTAAATTTTGCAGTACTTACAATTATTATGATTGTGGAGCATAGTGACAGTGTGGTTCTTGGAACTGAGCTAGATTCTAAGGGAAGGGTTCTTACTGAGGATCAAAGAGCATCAAACAGGACACAAAACATCCCTGCCTCTCATGGATACCGTTACGGATCATAAATATGTATGTAGTGCACGTTATTCAAAATCATCTCTTGACACTTAATTGGTCTATTGAAGTCAAAACAGAAGATAGATGAGCTCATTTATTGAAAAGCTAGCCTTTTAGGGACATCCTGTATTTGTTGTCAGTGGTTTCATACCTAATTTCTCACACCAAAGAATTCATGCATACTTGCTAACGCTACTACAGAATGCGACAACCTGAAAGCTTTCTTTTCACTGATGCTCTGTGGTGAGAAGAGCAGAGATCAAGGCACACAAATACTTTTATCATCCGGGCCACTCATTTCTGGTCACAAAACGTCTGCTATAACCTCTTTGGATCTCTCTGGTCAGTAGATGCCTGTTCATTCCTAAGCCACGATATCAGCTTTACGCTTTAGATGATGATTGTTTAAATACCTTGCTTCAAATCTCTAACAAACTTACTTGTGAGATGTGGACAGTTAAAGATAGAGACCAATCTAGAACCCACCCAAAGGCTTGCATCTCTTCCCAGGCTTATAATATGTCATTGCCTCAATACTTCAGAGCAGTGCATAATTTGTAGAAATAGAAAGGCCAGAGGTATTTCTCAGGAGGCCACTGTGGTTGGTACTACTCACTATTCCTGCCAGTGTCAAATACTGAGCATCATACAGTAAACGTGTTTTGTTCTGAACTGTTCCAGATTAATTGAAGCTTAAAGAATAGCCTGGACCCGCTGGTTGTAATATGTTTTTGAAGTACTTTATGCACTTTATTGATGAGCCCTGCTCAGATACTGACCAGCAGCGCTACCGTGTGGCAGTCTGTCCTAAATAACTGCCGGTGTTTAGGAGTATGTGCTGGTGCCAAGCTCAGGCAAAAATTAAGCGCTGCTTCCCAGCGACTCAATTTAGTATCTATACCATATCTTCTACCAGTTGAGTTGGTGCCATTAAGCCACACAATGGCAGAAGTGCACTTGATTAAACAAGCATCAAATCCTCCTGCTGGTGTCATAGTTCTGGTCAGCTGGTTTCTTTTTTTTTCGAGCAGTTTGACCGAAAGCTTGAGGAGTAACACATATGGTATTTTGGGTGTGAAAAAATGCAGGTCATCTTTTTATATTTTTCTTTGATAAAGTAAATATTACTATTCCTGCCACAAACGTTAAATTCATAAGAAGTCCTTTTGTTGCTAACATATGTGAAGTTTGCCTTTATAACTAACACGATAATGGTAATTTTTTAACAGGTGAAAAATGCTGCTGCCAATGTACTCAGGGAAACATGGTTAATATACAAAAATACGAAGCTGGTAAAAAAGATAGACCACGCAAAAGTAAGAAAACATCAGCGCAAGTTTTTGCAGGCCATTCATCAGTAAGTATCATTTAAAAAAATATATTCTCCGTTTCTGTCTTGCCAAATATTGTGTTGTTGACAATTGTACAGGCCCTTTTTATCTATCAATATGTTCTTGAAACAATGAATTCATATATCAGCAACTGTTTCTTTGAGTAGGTAATGAAGTAGTCTTAATTATCACACTGTAACATTGTATCACCATACTGTATAATTGTGATAGGATAGATTAATGTAGAGATCTAAGCATGAAAACATGTTTTTTCAAGTGACGTGGACATTCCCCTGGTTTACCTGGAAGTTTGTCAATTACAAGTCCATTGGCCATAATTTGTTTTGTTGTCCAGCGTCATCCTATTCATTACCAATCTTATACAGAATTTATTAATTCGACTGTAGCCTGGGACAGTTCATTATTTTCGGCTCAGTCAGCAATTAATAAGTGATGTTTTCTACCTGTGTTCATGTGCCATGTGAACTTTTACAAATACATTTAATTGTACTATTTTATGACATGTTCACTTGCCTTGAACGCTTAAGAAAGCGGGGAACATCCCTTTCACATCAATTATGGTACCCCTTTGGTACTACAGACTATTTCCCAGAAAGGGTCAACAATTAAAGTCCCAAATGTTAATGTAAAAGCACCACTGTTCTAACAGAACACAGGGGAAGCTTTTCCTTATGGAGGAGGAAGCCTCACACACTTATTAGTGTCATGTTTCATCATCGGCTACCTCTCCCCACGCTAGTAGGACAGTGTCACCAGAGTGGACTCAACCTCCTGACGGACTTGGACAGGAGGGAGGTCTTAGATAAAAGCTACTGGACAGAAAAGGGGGATCCAGATTCACTAAAAAGACCTTGTGGACAACCGGTGTATCACCTTTAATAGTGGTGTCCACATGTATATCTAAAAACAGGGTGTGACTGTACTGCAGAGAATAATGGCTCAGCCCGTCTCAATTCGCGATGATAATATTGGTGGCATAGTGACTGTGGTTGCTTATTCAGTAGAGTACTGAGACTGGAATATTCATGCAGCTGTGCAGGATAACTGTGATGAAGAAAGAGACTTGATTATTGTTGTCTCCAGGCTTAAACCCCAGCATTTGTATCAGGGAGAGAGAGTTGATGATTGTTAAGAATGGCTTTATTTGTCAAAGGATGTCAGTGAAGTATCCGGCCCAGCTCAAGGTGAAACACCAAAGAAATACCAGTTCTCGCAGGGCTTCCAGCAGGGTCTAAACCATGACTCAGACTGAGTTTTAGCAGGGCTAGATATGTGGCCTCCTTGGGCACACCTAGAGGGTGTTACAGTTGTATATCTCTCAGTGATGGACCCTAGTGGCTGCCTCCCCGACAATAGATGTTGAAGGATGGATTATTAGTAGGGACATGCATGCACCTGCCACTAGTAATAAGGCCTACCACCACCACAACATAAGGTCCAGTCAAGGTCTCAATACATTAGCCCCTGGCCCAACCTTTGGTAGCTGGCTGCAAGCAGGCAGGCTTAACCCAGGAGACAGGTATGTAAAGCATTCAAATACACGAATACAGTTAATAAGTAAGACACAACACATTCCGTCCATCATCTGTTCCATTTGCTTTTGTCGCCCTAAGGGGGAAAGGTATGCCCAGACATGGGTCCCGTGCTTACCGCACCACTGCAGTCAAGCTAGCCTGGCTGATGAAGAGTGATACCCTGAAACCGGTCCCAAGATGCTTCTTTCCAGTCCAGGGAGGACCTGGCTTTTGGCATTTAGGCTAGACTGTTCATATCGGGAACAGGGCCAAGACTGATTTGTATGTGGCTGGGTCCAAACTGGAGTGGCATGGTGGGCAAAAAAACAATGGCTTTAACTCAGATCTTTGTGACTGGGGGTGAATGTTTGCATTGTTCAGCATTCTGTCCATCATCTGTTCTTTTTGCTTGTAACTAATGTACACAGCACAGTACTCACAGAGGAGATACATAACATAGCTCATGTTAACAAGTCTACATTAGCGTTATTTTAAAAGAAATACCAGAAGGTGATGGATAGATGCTTGCAAAAGTCTCAGCCATTGGCAATCATTCGGGCCACATTCCAGCCCGTCATTTATGCATACTGTGCCACTCCAGACAGGGAGCTATCTCACGTTTGGTAATGCTCCAATAGGAGCCTTGCAGCCAATACAGTCAACCCACATGCCCTCTGAATTGAACACAAGCAACCACAGGCTTGTGTTATCTATGTTATGCCTCATCAGTGAGGTATTACATGGATCCCATGGCACAGCAAGCACAAAAGTCATCAGAGCATACTCTTCACACTCCAGGTGTATCATCAAAACCACAAGCAGTAATAGGTCGACTGACTGCCAATGATTCAGCTCGCAACCACTTGGATGGTATTTCAGTCCACTGAATTTTTTATTTGTGCTGCTACCTTCCAAATGGGGTCCTGATGTGCAGCATTTGCTCTATCATCCTGGCTGTCCTACAGCACAGAGGTCCTCTTTCTGAATCAGAACCTTTACACTTGTGATTAGCAAAATGCTTTTAAAAATTTGTTACTCTGGCCTGTTGTCATTTTTTTAAAATGTTTTAACTGTTTCCATGTATACATATTCAGCTCAGTTGGTCACAGTGTCAGCTGTTGCACCAGTTGACATTAACTGAAATGGTTGAACCCAATTTTCTACACTTCAACTTGCTAATTATGTTTTACACCATTTTATAACCTTGGTTCTGACTTCACATTCTTTAGTCTTTATAACTATATTACTGTTTCATTTGTATCTTTCCTGATAGTAAGTCTTGCACTCAGTTCAATGTATCAAAGGGTTACACTTGCATGTATTATTTGATTGGCTTCTACAACTTTTTTCTCTCATGGTGTGTTCTAGAAGCTTAGCCATAGCACACAAATATATTTCTTCCATAACCAGGTGAGTGACCTATGCATCGGGAAACATAGGAAGGTGCTTTTTTCTTGCATATGTGCAAATATTAGAGGGAGATTCTTGTTGAATTGAAATAAAAACTATCATTATTAAAGCACCGTACAGTCAGCCCACATGCCCACTGAATTGAACACAAGCAACCACAGGCTTGTGTTATCTATGTTAGGCCTCATCAGTGAGGTATTACATGGATCCCCTGGCACAGCAAGCACAAATGTCATCAGAGCATACTCTTCACACTCCAGGTGTATCATCAAAACCACAAGCAGTAATAGGTCGACTGACTGCCAATGATTCAGCTCGCAACCACTTGGATGGTATTTCAGTCCACTGAATTTGTTATTTGTGCTGCTACCCTCCAAATGGGGTCCTGATTTGCAGCAGTTGCTCTATCATCCTGGCTGCCCTACAGCACAGAGGTCCTCTTCCTGAATCAGAACCTTTACACTTGTGATTAGCAAAATGCTTTTGAAAATTCGTTACTCTGGCCTGTTGTCATTTTTTAAAATGTTTTCACTTTTTCCCATGTGCACGTATTGAGTTCAGTAGGCCACAGTGTTAGCTGTTGCACCAGTCGACATTAACTGAAATGGTTGAACCCAATTTTCTCCACTTCAACTTGCTAATTATGTTTTACACCATTTTATAACATTGGTTCTGACTTCACATTCTTTATAACTATATTACTGTTTCATTTGTATCGTTCCTGAAAGTAAGTCTTGCCCTCAGTTCAATATATGAAAGGGTTACACTTGCATGTATTATTTGATTGGCTTCTACAACCTTTTTCTCTCATAGTGTGTTCTAGAAGCTTAGACATAGCACACAAATATATTTCTTCCATAACCAGGTGAATGACCTATGCATCGGGAAACATAGGAAGGTGCTTTTTTCTTGTTTATGTGCAAATATTAGAGGGAGATTCTTGTCAAATTGAATTAAAAACTATCATTATTAAAGTACCGTTTAGGTGGTTTTAGTTTAAAAGATTGTAAAAATCGACCTGTTCTTTACTCCAGGAAACATGGTGATAACGATGCTATTCAAGATTACATTTTAACATTCAGATAACCTGCATCCACATGTGGCTTTGAAACATATTAACTATGATCAAGTTTTACGTGTCAGCATTTTAATGAAAACAAGCAACAAAACGTTCAGTAAAGGTTATGGGTTTAATGCTGATATGGCACTCAATGTGCCAATAGAAATAGCTAATGTTATAGAACTTTCGTATTGTTTTGTTAAATAACATAAGAGATGATTCCAAGTGTCTGCTCGGTGCCATTTCTAAGAAAAACAGTGATAAGACAACAAATATAACAGTCAATGGGACGAGAAACAGATATCCAACTTATCCTGTTTTTATGGGGCAGTCAATCACACTTGGGCAATTTTAGAAACTTATCGGCTCAGGATAAGTATGTTCGAAATGCTAAAAGTGTTGCGTGGGCTCTCATTATTCTAAATGAGACTACTGGATTTCTAGGCAGCAGGATCGATAACGGTGTGGGGGACTGAGTCTGACCCACGTGTAAAGAACTCTGTCACCCTAAATCCGTTTTTTGCTCCGGCTAACTAGCAGTGCCTCATTTCTCCCATGAGGAAGGAATGATTTGGCAGCCGAGCGCATGACATCTTTGGAACTTCTCAGGGAAGTCGTGGTCACTCAGATCCAAACCAACTCTCTTATTTCCAATATGATCTCATATACAAATGACAAAGACAGTATAAGTTTTATATAATGTTTTAATAAAACGACTGTATTTTAGATATTAAGGCGTGAGCCGCAATAACCAGAACGATACAACACAGTAGGATTGAAATAGTCACCAGGAGAGTAAAACATAAGAACAAAGCTATCATATTGTCTAACAGTTTCTACTCTCCCTCTGCTTGTTCTATTTAGAGCACAGCATGTTAAGCTTCTAGCTTGCCTGTCAGAATCACTGTGGAGACATCAGCCCTCATACCTGAGCAAAGACCTGTGATCTTGGTTCAGCATCTGCAACGAGGCAGTCAGCGTCTAGTTGTGGTTCCCTGGTCGGAATCTTCCTCTTGCGTGTATTGGGACAAGGAAGTGATTTTATAACTAGCATGTCATCGTGATCACAAAATGTCCCTACGCAGGAATGCCAAGTCTAAACTCCTACCACGTCTATCGGCAATGTACCAGACTGTATCCTTGACTGAAGCACAGAGTAAATATGTTATGGAGAACTCCAGTGCTGAAGTAGGCAAAACAGTGTGATATGAATAAAAAAACAACACCGTAGAACTGGCTATTTGAAAAATAACAGTACGAAGCCTAATAAAAGGCATGTAGAGCAAAGTGCACAGAGGCTCTAAGCTGTCAGCAAATGAATAAAATATATTCAGGGCAAAGTGCACAAAGGCCTAAAGCCTGAAGCTAAAGCGCAATGAATACGTAAAACTGACCACACTACAAAAGAAGGGACATTTCAGCAGAGTATGCAGAAGTATTTATAACAAAAGAGTGAATGTAGTAATTGAGGATGAGGACACAGAACAAGGACCTTGCCATAATCCTGATGTGGTTTTGAGTGTGGATGAGAGAAAGAGTGTGTCACAAAATACATTTTTCATCACTTAAAGTGTAAGAGGATAACAAATCTAAATCCGTTTTTGTGGACTTGTGAGCCTGGTTTACAATTTTGAGTAAAGAAAAGGTAGAGTGAAATTGGGATAACAAAAAAATTACATCAGACTGACAGGTCCCTGGGTGGTTATACTGGTCGCAAAATAAATTTGATAAGCTTCTGTCTGGATAAATTGGAGATTGTAGGTAGACATACCAGGGTTAAAGTCTATGTTTATGAAAAAGTACAATGTTTTCTAGTTAGCAAGAAATGGGGATTAATTTTGATCCTAGACCCAATCCTCCAGTTATTGTGAACCCCATTGATATAGATGAGGAGAACCAAAACAAAATTATTTGGAAATCAAACACATTTTAGCAAACTGAAGACAGAAATGTATATTGTTTTAGAAGATACACTGGGTGAATATAAAGGATTCAAACATATGATAATTCTTAAAGAATGTTCCAATAACATATAGAACCAAATTAAGCGTTTCTAACTGATCTAGTTAATAAGAACATAATTGAACCTGTAGAATCTTCCCCGTGGGTATCACTATTAGTAATATCATTCATGGCATCTGGAGAACTAAGACTAAGTATAGACCTTCTTATGCTCAATGAATAGATATGGGTAGACTCACATGTATTGGGTCAGGGTGAAACAAATATCTGATGCAGGGAAAGGTACAGCATCCCACAGTTGAGATTGAGGTTTTCAAGAGTGCTGTTAGAGTACAAGGTGGCACAATTTGGATTCTTAATAGAGTGTCTTTATTTAATGATTGAATTAAGAAACCATGACAAAATCAATATGTGAATCGGATTGACAAAGGGATTGTACACAGCAGCTATATGATCATTCTAAATAAAACCTCAGAAGCCTTGGCCTCACCAAGCACCTTACTGAACCCACCCACACCCTGGACAGACCACGCCCTCATTAGTTTCAGCATACCCATCTTTCACCACCACAAACCTACCACCACTAGAACCACCTGCTGCAGGTGCAAAGGCATCACAGAAGAGAAGTGGGCGTTCTCCCTCTCCACACTCCAGCCCCAGCACATCAGTAACTTGCCATAAGCCATCAAGAAACTCAACAGGTGTATCATCGCATGCACCAAGACCTCGTCACCCTTCAAATGAAACCCAGCAGCAAGAGCCTTACCACAGGCTAGTTGGCACACAGAGAAACGCAGGCAGATGAAACAACACTGCAAATAACTGAAGCTCAAATTGAGAACAAGTCAAGACACCACAAATACGAAACACTAAGCACACAATTCTTGCAGGCCGCATATGCGCTGGCACTAATAGCCACAAGGAAATCTTTGGCATCATCAAAGTTTTCACCACACCTCCTGCACCATCACTCCCCTCACAAGACCTTTGCAACAAGCTCTAAGAATGTAACAAAATCATCTCCATATGTGGCAGCTTTGACCCTCAACCGGACTCCATTTCCATTCCAACTCAGCTACCCATTACAGCTAAAGAATAAACCCTGACCTCATGGCCCACTGTTAACACTGTCAAAATTGCCCGTACTATAAAGACAAATAACTCTCCCTTCTATTATACTCAGCAAAGGTCTTAGAGAAACTAATCAATTGTCACCTAACCAGGTAGTCCTAATTAAGGCCTGACTACAGTACCGAAACAACACTCATCAATGCCACAGATGGCTTTCTTGTTACCCTTGACAGAGGAGACCCTGCAGCCCTCATTCCCCTGGACTTCGCTGCAGCACTTGACACAGTCTCACACCCCATCCTCATCAGACACCTGCATGAGTTTGGAATCCAAGGACTTGGTTTCTGCTGGATCTGCTCTTTCTTAACAAATAGAATACAAGCAGCCTGCGTGGTACCTTACTTCTTGGAAGCCCACAAACTCTTCTGTGGAGTGCCTCAAAGTTCATCATTTAGTTCCACCCTCTTAAAGCATACATGATCCCTCTGCCCAACTTCATCCATGCACACATCAATGCCCTCTCCTATGCTGTCAACATGTAGCTTATACTCGCCCGCTCGAAAAAGATCCCCAGCACAGGAAACAAATTCACCAACTGTATGACCAAAGTCGCCAACTGGATGAAAGGCAGATGTCTCAAGCTCAACATCAACAAAACAGGAGTAATGATCTAAAGCAAGAATACCTCACGATGAGACTCCCAACAGGAAGCTGCCGAACTAAGACCCACACCCAGCACCCAGGGCCAAGAATCCCTGAATAATCATCAAGAGCAAACTGGGCATGACTGCGCAAGTCAACACCATCACTGTATCCTGCTTCTACACGCTGAGGAAGAACTTCAAATGTCTCCCAAGCAAGACCAGAAAAACTGTAACTCATGCTCTATCCACCAGCAAGTTGGACTGCAGACGCACCCTCTTCACCGGTATAACCACGGATCTAACTAGATGGCTGCAACCCATCCAGAACTCAGCAGTCACACTCATCCTCAGCCTCGCACATAGAACTCATCAGGGATCTCAGTTAGGGATCTCCACTGGCTCCCAATAGACAAATGTGCTCTTTACAAACTCCTCATACACACATTCAAGGAACTACAGAACATAGGCCAGTTGGAGGACATTCGGGGACTAGAACCTGATGGAGCTGGATGCTCCCATTTTACCCACTACTTGTAATCTGGAGTATCTCATAAACAAAATTAGTTTTTGATCACTTTCAGTGTGGAAACTCCCTGCTTTCTAATGCAGCCAGGATATTAAACATGAAAATATGTGCAACATTCAATATTACAAAATTGGTAATGCAGATAATCTTTCCTCTATGAAAATATATTTTTAACACACTGACGTGGATAGTGAGGGGGTCAGTGCTTTCCAACCCCTGAGCACACTCACTGGGTGTGTTAAATATTTCACCCTTCATTAAAATCCGGCAGGTCAAACCTGCAGGAATTTTATAGGGGAAAAGGAAACAGTGCTTACCATACCAATGCAGATATGCGGTAAGCACCAAATCCACATGTTATGCCGCAAAAACTTGTGATAGGTGTTATCGCATCCAATAAATCAGGAACCCTGTGGTATCATTATTTATTAGGTGCAATAAATAGCATCTTGATTCTGACAACCTCAGAAACAGGGTGTCTCTCTTTGAAGTTGACCCCTAACTCTTGTAATGGAGGCCTCATCCCCACCCTGTATTAGTACTTGCTGGGCACAGATCATCATGACACAATGTGTACATGGACTGAAACAGGAGAGCCCATACAGATGCCCACTGCCAAAAACCTAAAATCCTCTGTAGGTGTATTGCATGTGCTGTTATAAATTGATGTCAGATGAATAGCAATGCATGAACTGAGAGTGCTAATGCCTCTTGCATCAGAACACTCTTGGTGTAGTTGTGCATGTTACAAATTCTATCATATTATTCTATCTGTTGCCCCTTAAATCCCCTCATGTTGATGAAAGGTTGAGTAGGGATCTGTTGCCCTCATTCACAGACTTATCACATCCTGCATGAGCAATTTTGAAACACCGTAGAAGTGCACTTGTTCTACTTCAAAATAACAATATTCAACACAGGGCTTCACCTCAGACAGATTCTCATTGTCAGCCCATATCGTTCATGATTCCTATTCATCGCAGCTGCCATGAATGCTGCTCTTGCCTCCTGTCACATTTTAGTCCTCTGCTCATTTTTAGTGTAATGAGCTATAGCAAGGCTAAGAACACATGAATTCATTAAAGCACAAAATAAGACTAAATCACTCTCTGCTCAGCATCAGATCTTGTAGCAGCTTCCCCTTCTAATTGTTCTTCCTTATTTCAGTTTATACGCTAAGTACTTAACTCAAACTCAAACTGACAGACAGACCCCACCATCAACTCAGCCCCCCAAAAGTAAAACACTCATTGTGTACTATCACTCAAGGTAACAAAACAGGACCATACAATGTGCACAAACCCACTTTGACACTTTAGTGCAAAATGTCAATAAGACCCAGCCCTTACAGCACTCAATAACCTCCACTTCCTAGCGCCTAGTCAGAATGGACAGGTCCGCCACCACACAGCAAGCAAGCGTTAATAAGCAATGAATCTGGTGCAATTCAGCAATGTCCCAGCTCCCTAATAGCCAGAGTACCATGTCCTCGGCCAGAGCAGTACTACCACCTAAAACATTAAGACAGCATCCTAAGAATAAATGCTTCATGGTCGACTGTCTCAATAATGTATATCTTGACCCTATAGCTACACTCTGGCCACTCAAGCAACTCAGGAGGGTGGCCTCCTCATACACCAAGAAAAAAGTCCTTGGCAGAAACATATAGCTAGCTCACTTGTTGTGTGATGGTATAACTGGAGTATCATGAATAGCTCTGCCCAGACTGACTCATTTCAACGAACTGGCACATGCATATGATGATCACTGTGTAGGGTGTCCCCAGGGCTATGGTTTCAACTCCTTATCTCTGCTGAAAAGAATATGCAAACCAGGCTGAGCTGCAAATTACTTTTTACCAGAGACATGTCAGCACAGGATGAGCAGGCAGGAGTCCAAGCATAAACTACAAGTTTGCAAGCTAGCTGCGCCATCACACATCATATGTGCAATCGTGCCTATGACATCACAATATCCACTATGTGCTACAGCACACCCATAGAAATATTATTTCATTGTCACTGCCCCCATTCCCATCTAATTAGTTTTGTTCTTCTGTTTTTTCTATGGAGGTGTGCCAGACACAAAGGCACCCTTCCCCCCAAAAAAATGATGTTGGTCAGGACCAAGAAGAAAGTTTTGTTCCAATGTTATGACTCAGGACCGATGATCTCTGGAATTGTGGAGTAGAACTATGCACACTGAGTTGTTGTTGCAGAGTTTTAAGACTCTGTACTCCATATACTTATGTGTACAGAGATCTCCTCACTTGGAGACGCTGTAATAGGGACAGAGAACTCTGCACACATAGGTATATGTAGTGTGTAGTCATAAAACTCTGATTGTGGTTTGGGAATATCTAAAAATAGTAAACTTACACAAAATCGTAAGTCCACCTTTGTGAATCGGTCTCTGTGCGTGGGAGGATGAGATTCTTGCTCCGTTAGCCATTAGATAAAGAATGTGGACCAAATAGACTTAATTTGAGGACCAAGATATTTTTGCACTATTCACCCACTATGAGATTTATTTCATTGCTCACATTTATCATATTATACTAGATTTGGATTTAAATAATGTTATATATCATGTATGGTTTCAAATGATAGTTATGGGTCCTAGGTTTAACAAACTGGGTTGTGAAATGCATTTCTTGTAATACGTTCTTCTATGCATGGAACTCTGGATTGGTGTATTCACACAGTCTAATGCGTGATATCTCTTCCTGTGTCTCCTCTCAGAATTTTCCTCAAACAGCTCTTGTAGGACTATATAATTAGGGTTGTATGATGGAACAACGCATGCGAGAACCACGCATGCCTTAACAATGCGGTCGGAACAATGACTGTGTTGTTATCACGAATGCCTTTACCGCGCATGCCTTTACAATGATTTTTCATTGTAAAAGCATGCTTAGTAAAGGCATGTGTGGGAACGGCATGCGTGGTTCTAGCATGACACCCCCCCCCACCTGCCCTAAGGCACAAAAGTACCCAACCCCTAATACCGACCCCCTCACCCCACCCCTGAAAATGAAAGTACCCCAACACCCCTACCCACCCTGAGCCCTAAAACCGTCCCCACACCCACCCTATAAACAACCGACCCCAGGCCCTCACCCCTAAATACAAAACTACCCCAATCCCCCACCCCGCCCCTAAAAACAAAACTAACCCAACCCTGACCCTAAAAACAAAACTACCTCGACACACCCCACCCACCCAGAGCCCTAAAACTTTCCGCGACCCCCCCCACCAGCCTAAAAACAACCATCCCCCCACCCCACCCCTAAAAACAAAACTACCCCAATCCCCCCGCCCCCACCCATAAAAACTCTGCATGCCCCAAAGAAAGGGGTCAGCAGAAGTGATTCAGTACCTGGTTGGGGCACAAACAAGAATTATATTTAAATACACCAGACAGTCTCCTATGGGTCCATTTCAAACTCCGTTGAGATGCCCATGAAAGTAACTACATCACACTGTCACAATTTAGGCACTTAAAACTGCACCTAATATCTGTGCATACCTAAGGGAAAGGATTGCACCTGAAGGTTAAAAGAATATAGCCATGAGACGTTGGTAACTTTTAATCTTCACATTTGCTCATTGTACTATTGCTGAAAACTGTGCCTTTCTGCTACTGGTTTTTTCTTCTGACTTGACTAATTTAGTAAAGGGAATGAGGATAAATGTAACTCTTTCAAGAGCTGTGTTGCCATCCAGTGTCATCCAGTGCAAAAGTGTGTTGAAAAATGTGTGAGCTCAGGTACAGGAGACCTGGTGCCTCTGAGGTTTAAGCAAGGATTCATCTCCCTTCCCACATTCATGTGCAGAGGATCCGAGTACCATATTAGGGCCTTTCACTGACCCCCACACATAGTGTAGACCCACACGCTTCTCCCTCTGACACCATATTGTCTGTGCGCTCTTGTATAAATAACTACAACTTAATCCCTTTCCCACCACCACCACAGGTTGTCTAACAAAAACTCCAGGCTTCAGCGTGTGAAGTTAGAGATTGGATTCTCTTATATGCAAGTTGACATCATTCTGGAGCATTCACTAAGTGTCTCTCAATGATTCACAGGACCGGGGCAGAAACAACCAATGCATGTCCCCGGAACTAAAAGTCTTTCAAATGAATCAGCATGCAATATTTTGAGCCAAGTCAATACCAAGGCCAAACTTGCTATCTTGGTACTGGAATTTCCCCAGGTAGGTTTCAAGCTATGGCAGCGGCTTTCAGGCCACCCATCTTGCCACCGTGACCCAAGCCTGCTTGCAGCCTCCTGCAGTGTTGGCATGCTTTTCAAATTTTTGCATCCTAAAAGGTCTCCCAAGATTCCAAATCAGAGCGCTTTGTGGCCTCATCAGTTATATGAAGTGATACACAAATTAGAACATTGGAACACAGTACAACACAATATATTATATTTATCAAATAGACTTAATGTTGTTTGGTATTAACCAGCCTTTAAGTTTCATTAGCCTGAATAAGTCAGATACATTACACTATGGTCCACAAACTGAGGATATCAATCTCTGAATGTGCTCTATAATAGAAAAAAAACAAGCAAACTAAGTAACTTTATTTTCCTGTTGCTATCCATGTGTCTGTAGCCTTTGGATTGTCCATCTTCCTATCCGGATCAAATCATGCTGTGTTTTCTTCATGTATTACATAGATTGTGTAGTCTGCTTGGAATATAAGGGTGGAAATTTGAGACAGGACATTGTGTATCACATGGCCTGGTTGGGTTGGCAGCTTGTGTGAACATTCTCTAATATATCGTTGAGCTAGCGTTATATTGGCCAGTTCAGGTATTAGCCATAGGCTAAGGGGCAGTTTAGTGTTTTCAATACCCAAGCTTGTGGCCCACATAGGACATCATTACAAGTGACCCAGAAATCCCAATGAGGACAGGTATAGGAGCTACTGGTCCCATTAGGATTCAAAAGTGATGTTGGATTACTGCATTGGTATTAGAAATGGGGTCTTTGGTTGGCGGTCAGGTTACCCACTGTCCAAGCAAGGTCCCTCACTCTAGTCAGGGTAAAAGAGAATCACCCTCAGGTAACCCCTGCTCACCCCTTGGTAGCTTCGCACGAGCAGTAGGCTTAACTTCAAAGTGCTAGGTGTAAAGCATTTGTACCAACACACACAGTAACTTAATGAAAACACTACAAAATGACACCACATAGGTTTAGAAAAATAGAAAATATTTATCTAAACAAAACAAGACCAAAACGGCAAAAATCCACCATACACAAGTCAAGTTATCACTTAAAAACTAAAAAAGAGTCTTCATTTAGTTTTAACCACAACACTAACGCTGTTAGGGTGAAAATGTACCTTGGGTGCATCAAAAGTAACCCCTCACGGGCGAGTGTGCATCAAAAAGGGCTTGCAATGCGTTGATATCACTCATGAGCAAGACCTTGCGTCATTGTTCCTTTAGTCAGGTCGGCGTGCGTCATTTCTTCTATCCGAAGGAGAGCGATGGGTCAATCTGGTTAGCACTTTCGGGTCCGGGCAGGCCTTGCTTAATTTTTACATGCCCAGCAGTGTTTGGGTCAGAAATTCAGCTGCATGATGGTCCGAAAACCACGCAGCGCGGGTGGCGATCTCACCGGTCTCCATCAGCGATACTGTACGTCCTTTCTCCAGCTGTGGGTGTCGATCTTCCGGTCGCTTTGCAGGCGAGCATCGATTTTCAGCCTTGAAGCCGGCGGCGTATCGATTTTTCAGCTGCAGATTAAAGTCACATCGACTTTTTCCCCGCACGGCGGTCTGAGCTTCGATTTCTCACTCTTCGGCTGCCAGCTTCTCTTCCGAGGGACCCTGGAACTGTATGGGCACCACTTGGCAGAGTAGGAGTCTCTCCAGGGGCTCCAGGTGCTGGCAGAAAGAAGTCTTTGCTGTCCCTGAGAATTCAAACAACACGAGGCAAGCTCTAAATCAAGCCCTTGGAGATCTCCACAAGAAGGAAGGCAACATAAAGTCCAGTCTTTGTCCTCTAGCACAGGCAGAAGCAGCAACTGCAGGAGGGCTCCACAAAGCACAGTCACAGGCAGGGCAGCTCTTCTTCCTCAGCTCTTCTCCTGGCAGAGGTTCCTCTTGGTTTCCAGAAGTGTTCTAAAGTCTGTGGTTTTGGGTGCCCTTCTTTTACCCATTTTGCCGTTTGAAGTAGGCTTAGTTCAAAGAAAAGTCTCTCTTGTTTGTGAAATCCTGCCTTGCCCAGGCCAGGCCCCAGCCACACACCTGGGGGTTGCAGACTGCATTGTGTGAGGGAAGGCACAGCCCTTTCAGGTGTGAGTGACCGCTCCCCCCTCCCTCCTAGCACAGGTGGCTCTTCAGGATATGCAGGCTACAACCCAGCTCCCTTTGTGTCACTGTCTAGTGAGAGGTGGAACCAGCCCAACTGTTAAACTGACCCAGGCAGGGAATCCACAAACAGGCAGAGTCACAGAAGTGGTTTAAGCAAGAAAATGCTCACTTTCTAAAAGTGGCATTTTCAAACACACAATCTTAAAATCAACTTTACTAAAATATGTATTTTTAAATTGTGAGCTTAGAGACCCCAAACCCCACATGTCTATCCACTCCCAATGGGAATCTACACTTTAATCATATTTAAATGTAGCCCCCATGTTAACCTATGAGAGTGACAGGCCTTGCAAAAGTGAACAACGAATTTAGCAGTATTTCACTGTCAGGACATAAAAACACATTACTATGGGGGTGATTCTAACCCCGGCGGTCTTAGACCGCCGGGGCCAGGGTCGGCGGGAGCACCGCCGACAGACCGGCGGTACCCCGCAGGGCAGGTCAGTGCAGGAAAACCGGCGGTCTCCCGCCGGTTTTCCGCTGCCCCTTGGAATCCTCCAAGGCGGCGCAGCTTGCTGCGCCGCCGAGGGGATTCCGACCCCCCCTACCGCCATCAGGACCGCCGGGAACCGGATGGCGGTAGGGGGGGTCGCGGGGCCCCTGGGGGCCCCTGCAGTGCCCATGCCACTGGCATGGGCACTGCAGGGGCCCCCGTAAGAGGGCCCCTAAATGTATTTCACTGTCTGCTGCGCAGACAGTGAAATACGCGACGGGTGCAACTGCACCCGTCGCACAGCTTCCACTCCGCCGGCTCGATTCCGAGCCGGCTTCATCGTGGAAGCCTCTTTCCCGCTGGGCTGGCGGGCGGCCTGAAGGCGGCCGCCCGCCAGCCCAGCGGGAATGTCAGAATTACCACCGCGGTCTTTCGACCGCGGAACGGTAACCTGACGGCGGCCGCCCGCCAAGGTCAGGATGAGGGCCTATATGTCCTACCTTAACCATACATTGCACCCTGCCATTGGGGCTACCTAGGGCCTACCTTAGGGTTGCCTTACATGTAAGAAAGGGAAAGGTTTAAGCCTGGCAAGCGGGTACACTTGCTGAGTCGAATTTATGGTTTAAAACTGCACACACAGACACTGCAGTGGCAGGTCTCAGACAGGGCTACTTAGGTGGGTGGCACAACCAGTGCTGCAGGCCCACTAGTAGCATTTGGTTTACAGGCCCTGGGCACCTCTAGTGACTTTACAAGAGACTTACTAGTAAATCAAATATGCCAATCATGGATCAACCAATTACATACACATTTTGTAAAGGAGCACTTGCACTTTAGCACTGGTTAGCAGTGGTAAAGTGCCCAGAGTAACAAAAACAGCAAAAAAAAGAGCCCAGCACACATCAACAACCTGGGAAACATAGGCAAAAAGTTAAGGGAGACCATGCCATGGATGAAAAGTCTAACAACTGGTATCCCCATTTGTAGTAATCCTACATGTCTTCCCAGAGACAAATCCTTCTGGTCATACCTGGAAAACTTGGACCCTGATAAAAAGCACACATTTACTGATTTACACGTAAGAATTGGATGGAAGCATAACTTCCTGCAAATCTTTGCACTACCTAGTGGGTTGTGCTGGAGAACTTGTGATAGCCTGGAATACTGTGGCTCAGTGTTACTAATACCTCAGGTATCAGTTAAATCATATGCAGTATCACCAATCCTTGAATCCAGGTCATTGCAATGATAGCCATAATGGCCAGATGATTTCTTAATTTATCGGAAACAAGCAGCCTACCCATGTACAAAATTCTTTGGAGACCACTGTATGTGGGCAGTGCACAATGTGTTGTTCATAAGATATTGGTGAATAGGCAAACTCTTGAACCTAGACACCTAGGGGTGTGTACATAAACTACTGACTTTGCTCATTTGGATTTACTGTGCATAGTTGTAGGTAAATGCCTTTTTCCAAGATCACCTCTATTACTCGACTAATGCTTCTGTCTCTTTTGACTCTTTGCACTGATTCTCTGCTAATCAGATCCCAGCGCATATGCTCTGACCCTTAAACATGTCAAAATTGGCTATACTCCTAATTGAAATATTTAACTAACCTATAAACATCATGCATATGGTGCAAAGTATACCCAGAGCCTGTAAGTTAAATGTCACTAGTGGACTGCAACACTCATAGTGCCACCACTAAGGTGACATGTAAAAGAGATTACTGTCGGCCTTCCACTGTAGCCTGCCTATGAAGTTTTAACAGAGCAAACTCAACCTGCCAAAATATTCCTTTTTGACAGGCCTAAAGCATCATTTAAAAATTAATAGGTTATCCATCAGTAGGCCTTAAATGTCCATAAGAAAGGCTATATTTTGTTTAGAAAGTAGGATATGAAAACGTTTAATGTTTAACATGTCCTTACACTGACAAGGGCCTAAAAGCTATTTTCAATGTGGCAGGGTTAGGTGTTCCAGTGGAAATCATTGGTGCACAACATTACTACAAAGTTAATTCTTTTACTTTTTGAAATATTTATTAGAAGCCCAATCCACTGGCAACGTCGGATTTGTAATACATATTTCACAACATGTGCTTTTAAAAAGTCACCTTCTACCTGCCTAATGCCTGTGGTAGCCCATCTGCATGAGCTTCCAACGGTCAGCCAGAAGTTGAATAGCCCCATTGATCAGATATGAACTTGTTGCAAGAGATGAGACAAAGTCCTTGGGTATGGAGAGTTGTTCTGTTCCTCTGACAGGATGACCATCTGGACAGTGCCTAGGAACGTAATTAACTTCAAGGAGCTCTACCCTGTCACAGGCAGATGTATCCAATGCCTGGGTCTGCCCCTCCTTTATCCCTCTAGTCAGCTAGGCACCCATCCCAATGGAAGATGAGCTGGCCTACTTAATTTACTTGTAGGTCCCTAGTAAAAAGTGGTAATATATGTACCCAGGGACTGTACATTAAATGCTTCAAATGGGCCTGCAGTATTCTGTGTGCCACCCACTTAACTAACATTTTAAACATGTCCTAGGGTTAGCTATTGCAGCGTGTGTGTGCAGTTTTAAACTGCAATTGAAACCAAGCAAAATAAACCTTATGGCAGGCCCAAACCATCCGTTTTAATACTTATATGTAACCCTGCCAGCGGGCAGGGTGCAGTGTGTTTAAAATGTTGGACATGTACTTTTAAGTTATACATACCCTGGTAGTGGAAAACCTTACTTTTGTTTATTATTACTGCAAGGCCTACCTCTTCACCAAGATAAAATTGAAGTTTTTAATGAGCTGTAACTTACAAATGGGAATAGGTAACCAATTCATGTTTGGTGTCTTTGGAGTTGTAATGAAAAATTAGCTCTTAATGCAAAGACAGATTTTATTTTACAATTTTGAAAATTCTACTTTTAGAAAGTTGACATTTTCGTGCCATAGCCATTTATTGCATGCAACCTGTTTCTGGGTCTGGCTGTAGCTGACAGTTGGACTCTGTGTATTACTCTTAGACATGATGGGCCATCACTGGCAGCATAGGAGGGTAGAGCTAGACACAGCCATACTTAGACTTGAATATGCTGTGTCCTGCCTCCAAACAAAGGACTGCCTACCCTCTAATTAGTATGGAGCTAGGGCAGGAGAGTTGCAGGAAACTTGTAGACTTCAATGGGAAACCGTGTAGAAGCCTCTCCCAATTCAAAGGAGGCACCAGGTATAAATATTGGACCCCAGACACCACACAAATGTCTCACACTCCTTGCAGCCCCCTCCACTGAGAACGGGGCTCTTTGCACTGAACTAAGTAGATAACTTTAGAACAGGACTAACCTGGTCCCTGTATCCGACCCGCACTCCATTGCAGTCGACCTGAACTTGTGACTTTCTCCTGGACTTGCATGAACAGATAGCTGCAATTGGCGCTCTGGGCTTTTTGGCACTATTTTCAATTAAATCTTTAAAACTGCATATCTCCGGTTCTACTGGTTGAATGTTTCTTATTTTGGCATTGACTTATTCATTATATTTTGCTGTATTTTTCTAACTTGGTATGGAATTCTTCTTGTGTTGTTTTCTCACTTTATTACTGTTTGAAATGCTGCATTAATATTTTATGCATTGCCTCTAAGTTAAGCCTGACTGCTCTGTGCCAAGCTACAAGAGGGTTTAGCAGAGCTTAATTTGGGATTTGCTTGTGCCTCACCCTGACAAGGACTGTGGTCACTGCTTGAGTAGGGTTTCACCTCCCTCAACCAGTAACTCGATTTCTCACACCTACTATGTCTAATATTTATATTTCTATCCAAACTATGTATAGCCAATATGTGAACTTCTCTGGCACACATTCAAAGGGTTGTGACAATGCTATGTAATAGGTAAGTAAGTAAAGCTAGTGTGTAGTAGTGCAGGATGTTATTAGAAGTGCCTATGAAATAAGACAAATGTAAGGGCTGTGCTAGGGTGCAGTACTGCAAGTCATTACTAGATGTCCCAACCCTCTTTTTCTATGCAGCAGCATCAGTTAGTGCTTTGTCCAGTGTACTTGATTAATCCTTATTGTGCCCTAACAGATCTACGAGATCTGCTGAAAGCAGCCAAATTCTGAAGGTCAAAATTAGTATAGTAACAATGATTCCCACAGGATAGTTGCCAAGTTACCAGAATCCGGAACTCCCATGGTAGCAGTACTCCTAAAGGGATGGGGCGAGAATACCACCTACCTTGCAATGGCCATTTAGGGGGTGATTCTAACCCTGGCGGTCGGTGATAAAGCGGCGGCCAACCCGCCAACAGGCCGGCGGTCGAAAAAATGGAATTCTGACCCTGGCGGGAACCCCCAACACAGCCCGCCACATTAACACTCCGACCGCCGCGGCGGTGCAAACAAACAGCTTGGCTGTCACCGCCAACAGGCAGGCGGCAGACAATGTACCGCCCACACTATCACAACTCACCAATCCGCCACCTTTTCCGGGGCGGGAGCCCCGCCGATAAAAACACGGCGGAAACAGACTACGAACGGGAAAACGCGCACCAAAACACACTCCACGAGGAAGGAGGACAGCATGGAACCCGAATTAAACATCCTACCTGCTCTCGTCTACCTTCTCATCTACCACGAGTACGAACTCCGGCGCAGACGACAACGGTGAGTACTGCACCTACGACACACGGGAGGGGGGAGGAGGGAAGCTTACGGCACACACATATGCGACCCCCCCCCAAACTATGTACACACTAATGCAGAGCAACAATGCACAGTGACACCACCCAAACCCCCCTTAAGAATGCAAAGACAGAAATAAATTGGGACGAAAAATTTATATAAAAAATAGATTCTGATATGGAGCGGTCAACTACGCAAAATATCCATAACAAAATGATACTATATACACTGCCATGGAGAACCGAGGCAATTAGTCCTGTACATGAAAGTTCAATGGAACAGTCCGTGGGCTACAGTGTAGCGACACAAGGGCAAAGCCCACACAGGAGACCTGAGTCCTTTGGAGAGAACACTGCAGGGGCATCTGATGAAAAAATTACAGGCACCTCAGGGGGAAGGGAAGGGGGAGGCACCACAGCCACATGAGTCCACAACGCCAGATCCACGAAGGGGCCACCATGCCCATTGATGTATCCTTGGGAGTGCAAAGCCACAGTCTCTCAAGTCTCTACAGTGGGTGGGTTGCCCACTTCACCATCCTGGGGAGTGCAAAGCCACAGTCTCTCAAGTCTCCACAGTGGGTGGGTTGCCCACTTCACCATCCTGGGGAGTGCAAAGCCACAGTCTCTCAAGTCTCTACAGTGGGTGGGTTGCCCACTTCACCATCCTGGGGAGTGCAAAGCCACAGTCCATCTGGTGGATGACAGTGTCCACTGCTCAAGGAGGAGGCATGGTGGGCACAGTGAACCATAAACAGTGCTTGACAGGAAGGGCCCAGCGGAGCGGTGCTTGAGAGGAAGGGCCCAGCGGAGCGGTGCTTGAGACGGCGGGGCCCAGCGGAGCGGTGCTTGAGAGGAAGGGCCCAGCGGAGCGGTGCTTGAGACGGCGGGGCCCAGCGGAGCGGTGCTTGACAGGAAGGGCCCAGCGGAGCGGTGCTTGACAGGAAGGGCCCAGCGGAGTGGTGCTTGAGACGGCGGGGCCCTGCAGAGCGGTGCTTGAGAGGAAGGGCCCAGCGGAGCGGTGCTTGAGACGGCGGGGCCTAGCGGAGCGGTGCTTGACAGGAAGGGCCCAGCGGAGCGGTGCTTGAGAGGAAGGGCCCAGCGGAGCGGTGCTTGAGACGGCGGGGCCCAGCGGAGCGGTGCTTGACAGGAAGGGCCCAGCGGAGCGGTGCTTGACAGGAAGGGCCCAGCGGAGCGGTGCTTGAGACGGCGGGGCCCAGCGGAGCGGTGCTTGAGACGGCGGGGCCCAGCGGAGCGGTGCTTGAGACGGCGGGCCCAGCGGAGCGGTGCTTGAGAGGAAGGGCCCAGCGGAGCGGTGCTTGAGACGGCGGGGCCCAGCGGAGCGGTGCTTGAGACGGCGGGGCCCAGCGGAGCGGTGCTTGAGACGGCGGGGCCCAGCGGAGCGGTGCTTGAGACGGCGGGGCGGAGCGGAGCGGTGCTTGAGAGGAAGGGCCCAGCGGAGCGGTGCTTGACAGGAAGGGCCCAGCGGAGCGGTGCTTGAGACGGCGGGGCCCAGCGGAGCGGTGCTTGACAGGAAGGGCCCAGCGGAGCAGTGCTTGAGACGGCGGGGCCCAGCGGAGCGGTGCTTGACAGGAAGGGCCCAGCGGAGCGGTGCTTGACAGGAAGGGCCCAGCGGAGCGGTGCTTGAGACGGCGGGGCCCAGCGGAGCGGTGCTTGAGACGGCGGGGCCCAGCGGAGCGGTGCTTGAGAGGAAGGGCCCAGCGGAGCGGTGCTTGAGAGGAAGGGCCCAGCGGAGCGGTGCTTGACAGGAAGGGCCCAGCGGAGCGGTGCTTGAGACGGCGGGGCCCAGCGGAGCGGTGCTTGAGAGGAAGGGCCCAGCGGAGCGGTGCTTGAGAGGAAGGGCCCAGCGGAGCGGTGCTTGAGACGGCGGGCCCTGTTCAGCGGTGCTCTTCTCCGCGGCGGGCCCTGTTCAGCGGTGCTCTTCTCCACGGCGGGCCCTGTTCAGCGGTGCCTATCTTCACGGCGGGCCCTGTTCAGCGGTGCTCTTCTCCACGGCGGGCCCTGTTCAGCGGTGCTCTTCTGCACGGCGGGGCCCTGTTCAGCGGTGCTCTTCTGCACGGCGGGGCCCTGTTCAGCGGTGCTCTTCTGCACGGCGGGCCCTGTTCAGCGGTGCTCTTCTGCACGGCGGGGCCCTGTTCAGCGGTGCTCTTCTGCACGGCGGGGCCCTGTTCAGCGGTGCTCTTCTTCACGGCGGGCCCTGTTCAGCGGTGCTCTTCTGCACGGCGGGGCCCTGTTCAGCGGTGCTCTTCTGCACGGCGGGCCCTGTTCAGCGGTGCTCTTCTCCACGGCGGGCAGAGTTCAGCGGTGCTCTTCTCCACGGCGGGCCCTGTTCAGCGGTGCTCTTCTGCATGACGGGGCCCTGTTCAGCGGTGCTCTTCTCCACGGCGGGCCCTGTTCAGCGGTGCTCTTCTCCACGGCGGGGCCCTGTTCAGCGGTGCTCTTCTGCACGGCGGGCCCTGTTCAGCGGTGCTCTTCTGCACGGCGGGCCCTGTTCAGCGGTGCACATCCAGTAGGTCAAGGGAGCCAGACCTGGCCTGGACTCCCTGCTCAGTCGCCCTCCGACCGTGATGCTTCTGGACCCTTCGGGGACGGAGTCCTGGGCCCTTTGGTGTCCTCCTTTCCAGCTGGGATGTGGCATGTGGGGCCCACCTGCTCCGCGCTCCTGCTGCCTGACTTCTCCGTCCTGCTGCCCTTACGCTCCTTAGATGGGGCTCTCGGGCCCTTGCCTCCCCTAGATGATGTGGCTGGTGAAGTGGGCGAAGTTTGCTCCTTGGGGGCAGCCGTGTCAGACCTCGCACGGCGGCCCTTGTGTTTCCTGGTCCTCTTGCCGGGGGGGGGGGCTGGATGTGTCCTTGCTGCTGATGGAGGTGTCACTGCTGGCAAAGGGTGGACTCCAGAACCCATGCACAACAGTGACACCCGAAGCTGGGCTGGTGGTGGCTGTGGTGCTCTTGGGACTCTTTGCAGATGGAGGGGGTAGGTCATCGGAGGGAAAGAGGTCAAGATTAGCCAGGAAAACTTTTTTAGGGCCAAGGTAAAGGGTAGGAGAAATGGTGATGGGAGTGGAGGAAGAGGATGTGGTTGTAGGAGAGTCAGGTGTGCTGTCATTGGGTGAAGGTGCTGGTGCTGTAGGCTGTCGTGAGGTGGATGGCTGTTGGGTGGGTGGCTGCCTGCGTTTGTGTGTCTTGGAAGAGAGGGTGACAGACACAGTGGGAGAGGACACAGGGGACGTGTAAATGGCAGTGGGGGTGGTGACTGCACGCATGCGGACTGTACAGGAGGGTGTGGTGGTGATGGAAGCACTGGCTGATGTTGGTGTGCATGCAGGTGTGAGTGTAGACGTCACAGGGAGGGAGGAGGGAGACGAGGAGGAGGGGGACACAGGGGTGGCAGTGACTGTTGGAATGTCTGCATCTGGGTGTTGCTTGGGTGAGTGTTTGTGGGATCTGTGGTGCTTGTGTCTGGATGAGCTGCCCTTGGGTGTTGAGGTGTGTGCAGGCTGGTCAGATGGTGTGGATGGGATAGGCTGAGGAACAGGAGACAGAGACAGGCTGGAGGCAGTCAGAAGAGGGAGACTGGAAACAGGGACAATGGCTGCCGTCAGTGCTGAGGCCAGAGCAGTGAACGATCGTTGATGGGCAGCCTGACCCGAATGAATGCCCTCCAGGTAGGCATTGCTCCGATGCACCTCCCTTTCTACCCCCTGGATGACATTCAAAAGGGTAGTCTGCCCAACAATGAGCGTCCTCACAAGGTCAATGAGCTCCGCACTGAGGGCAGCAGGGGTGACAGGGGCAGGGGCTGAGGTGCCTGGGGCGAAGGAGACGCCCGCCTTCCTGGGCGAGCGGGCACGGAGCGTAGGCTGAGGGGCTGCAGGGAGGGCGGGGCTGGTGCGCTGGGTGGCGGCTGTACCTGTAGAGGCGGGGGTCCCGGATGTTTCCGCCACCGCTAGGGAGCACCCATCCGAGGACGTGTCTGGGTCGCTGCTCTCACCACCGGTCCCCGTTGTGGTGCTCCCCTCGCCCTCCGGATCACTGGTGCCCTCGGTGTCTGTTCCTGGGCCCACCGGGGCCTTGTGACTTGCAGCTCCCTCGTGCTCCGATGCCAAATCTCCTCCGCCTGATGATGCTAATGCACACATGCACAAGAAGATGAAGAAGAAGGGGGGGGGAGAAAAAAGAAGACCAGGTTGAGTGCATGCAATGTCAACACCGTTGGCGGAGAGGACAGACACAGGAGCCTCATGCACTAAGCCGCGCATTCGGGGTACACTACTCAGTACTTCTGACTAAGACAACAGGTCAAGAGAGGACAAACGCGCAGATGTGTGAGGCTGGACCATCAATAACTGTACTTGTCACCCTACAGAGGTGGGGGCCGGGAGCACAGGGCCATGCCTAAGGGAGAGGACTACACTACAGAAAGCGCCCTGGCCTAATGTCACCCACAACCCTCCTCCCCCCCCCAGACGCCTCCACTGCGCAGAAAGATAGCAGAATGTGCTGATACTCACCCCCTTGTGTCTGCTGTGATGCTCTCAAGCGCCCATCCAAATCAGGGTAGGCCACCGCCAGGATCCGGGACATCAGGGGGTTCAGGGTACGACTGGCACCCCTCCTAGGTTGGGAGGCCATCCCCAGCAGTGACTCGGCGGTCTTCCTGGTTCCGCGGCGGATGTCCTCCCACCTCTTGCGGCAGTGGATGCCCCGTCTGACGTGGACCCCCAGGGCCCGGACTTCCTTGGCGATGGCACGCCAAATCTCGACTTTCTGATGGGCGCTGACCTATGTGACATGTACAGGGTGGGAAGGAAACATTCATCAACTTACTGCATGTTAGATGTGATTGGCCCCCCCTCCCCAACCTTGCCATATGGCACATGCTCTCATCTGTCGTGTGTTGCACTCCTCATTCGCCCCCCACCCCACCAACTTACATCCACCCCACTCCACACAGGCATCGCCCATTCCATGTGCACCCGGTGTACTTACCTGTTGGTCTGGAGGACCGTAGAGTAACGCATACTGGGGAAGGACCCCATCCACGAGCTTCTCCAACTCTTCAGACGTGAAGGCAGGGGCCATTTCCCCAGTCGCAGCAGCCATTGTCACTTCCAGACCGAGGTCACAGCAGCACTTGCAGTATAGGTCCTCTCCTGTGGATGATCAGGTCTCGAGTGATTAGGCAGATAGAAAATGGCGGTCACGCCCGCGGCGGTGCGTACCGCGGCGGTGCGTACCGCTACCGCCGGCGCACATCGTCATTGGCTCCTGAAACCCATAGCATTCAATGTTAACCAATGCGGCTCCGTGTAGCGGTCTTCGACCGCCTACCGCCACGGTGTGCTCCGCCTGCGCATTGACCTCACATCCCATTGTCCCACTTCACAGGTCAGGCAGCCGCCATTTCAAGGGCCCACATGGCATAATTTCTACTGCGACACACAGGCCTAGGCCTTGCATTGCCACACATACACGCCTTTCAAAACATAGATAACCGTGTGCTATGCAAGCTGTGGTGAACGTACCAGTGATTGGCTTGACTCTGTGCTCCATGTTGTCCTTCCTAGGCACCGTCCGCTGGGACTTGCGAGGAGAAGGATGAATCCTCGCGTGTACCGACCGCTGGTGGACCTGTCGACAATGGAAGAACGCCACATCATACTACGATACCGACTTGACCGTGCCACTATCCATGAACTGTGTGCCCAGCTGGAGCCAGCCCTGATGTCCCCCATCCGCCAACCCACAGGAATTCCCCCTCTGGTGCAGGTTCTGTCAGCCCTCCATTTTCTGGCTCATTCCAGACAACAGTGGCCATGTCATCTGGAATGTCTCAGCCTATGTTTTCCAAAGTTTTGTCTAGAGTGTTGTCTGCCCTGACGAAACACATGCGGAGTTACATTATATTCCCTGAGGAGGTTGATTTGGCCACTGTGAAGGGTGATTTTTATGCCCTTGGACATATTCCCAACATCATTGGTGCCATTGATGGGACCCATGTAGCCTTAGTCCCCCCAAAAGACGATGAGCAGGTGTACAGAAACAGGAAAAGTTACCATTCTATGAACGTCCAGGTGGTCTGTTTGGCTGACCAGTACATCTCCCATGTGAAAGCCATGTTCCCTGGGTCAGTGCATGACGCGTATGTGATGCGTAATAGCAGCATCCCTTATGTGATGGAACAGCTACAGAGACACCGTGTGTGGCTAATAGGTGACTCTGGTTACCCCAACCTGCCTTGGCTATTGACCCCAGTGAGGAATCCCCGGACCAGGGCTGAGGAACAGTACAATGAGGCCCATGGGCGAACTAGGAGGATCATAGAAAGGACCTTTGGGCTCCTGAAGGCCAGATTTAGGTGCCTGCATATGACAGGGGGATCCCTGATGTACTCACCAAAGAAGGTGTGCCAGATCATCGTGGCCTGCTGTATGCTTCACAATCTGGCATTGCGACGTCAGGTGCCTTTCCTGCAGGAGGATGGTCCAGATGGTGGTGTTAAAGCAGCTGTGGAGCCTGCGGAGAGTGAAGAGGAGGAAGACTCAGAGGACGACACAGACAACAGGGACAGAGTTATCCAACAGTATTTTCAGTAGCACACAGGTAAGAATCAACCACGCCATTTTACTTTTCCTGCAAGCCTCCTGCTTCTCAACTTTGTCTATGACCCCCCCAGTTCTTTTAAACTGATGTTTGATTTTCCCTTCCCTTTTCAGTGCTGTATGACCCACTCCGTGACTACTGCTTGGTTAGCCCATGGACTAATGCTTATTGATCTCGGTATGTGTTCAGCACAAAGTTAACAGAACATAATTGATCGGTAATGTGTTATACATTTGTAAATAATACAGCCTGACTCCTGTTTGATTTCAGTGCATTGAGTGATTTATTTTTTGTGCTAGATAATGGTACATGATATAAACACGGTGATGGGTGGGGGTGGAGTAATGGCCATGGCAGAGTCCAGTTCTCAGTCTCACAGGTGCATTGTCCATATGCCTGTGGAAGGATGGAGCAGGGGCAGTTCAAGGTTGGACAGGGTGGCAATGTGGAACAGTGGGATGACTTCAGGGGGTGTCTCATGCTGGCGGGGGTCTTGACATCCTACTCTGTCGATTTTTTTGATCTCAGGCTCCTCTTGCGGGGTGGTTGTTCTTCAGCAGGAGGTGGGGTTCTGGTGGCCCGTCGTTGTGGTGGGGCCTCTTGTCCACTAGCGCCGGCGGAGGTGGTAGGCTGTTCCTGGCTAGTGACAGGGGCCCTGTGTGGTGCCACACGGTCCCGCAACGTGTCTTCTATCCGGTTGAGGGCCTGGACTATGCTCCCCATAGCGGTAGAGATGTTGGTGAGTTGATTGGTGAACCCCATGTAGCGTTCCTCTTGCTGTGTCTGGATCTCCTGGAACCTGGGCAGTACCGTCGCCATCGTCTCTTGGGAGTGGTGGTAGGCTGCCATGATGGTGGTGAGGGCCTCTTGGAGAGTGGGTTCCCTGGGCCTCTCCTCCCCCCCCCTGTCGCACAGCAGCCCTCCGAGTTGCCCTGTTTCCCCCGGCCTCTGTCCCCTGGACGGTGTGCCCACTACCACTGCCCCCAGGTCCCTGTTGTTGTTGGGGTGGTGGGTTAGCCTGGGTGCCCTGTAGTGGCAGACACACCGCTGATTGACCTGTCCTAGAGACAGAGGCATGGGCCCGCTGGGTGAGAGCTGTGCTGTTGTTCCCAGAGGGGGTTGGGTCTGCTGTGGCCTGTGTGTGGGGAACCGACTGTCCAGAGGTCCCCGATGGTCCGGGCTGGTCATCAGGTTCCAGGTCGACAGAGCTGCTGTCATCGCTGGGGGCCTCTTCCGGGGGGGGGGATGGACGTTTCTGGACCCTCCTGGCCGGTGTGTTGGCGTTCGGGTCCTGCATGGGGTAAGAGAGTATGGTTATTGTTTCTGTGTGTGCTATTGTGTGCCATTGATTGGTGCCCTTGTCCCCCAGTGCTGCCATTCCCTTGGGGGAGGTGTTGTGGGGGTGTTTTGGGGGGGGGGGGGTATGTGCAGTGGTCATGCTTGGGTGATGGGTGTCCATAGTTTGTGGGGGCATGCAGGGGTTGGTGTTGGGTGGGTTGTGCTGGAGAGACATTCTCAGGGAGGATGTGTGATGGGGGGTTGGGGGTGAGGGTGGTGGTGGGGGTTAGCATGCTGGGGGGGGGTGAAGTAGTTGAGATTGTACTTACCAGAGTCCATTCCTCCGTGTACTCCAGCGAGGCCATCAGGATGCAGGATGTTTAGTACCTCTTGCTCCCATGCTGTGAATTCGGGTGGAGTGGGTGGGGGTCCCCCACCAGTCTTCTGCACTGCGATGTTGTGTCGCGAGACCATCGAGCGCACCTTTCCCCTTAAGTCGTTCCAGCGTTTGCGGATGTCGTCTCGATTTCTGGGATGCTGTCCCACCGCGTTGACCCTGTCCACGATCCGCTGCCATTGCTCCGCCTTCCTGGCTATAGTGGTGTGCTGCACCTGTGAGCCGAAGAGCTGCGGTTCAACTCTTATGATTTCCTCCACCATGACCCGGAGTTATTGGTCCGAAAAGCGTGGGTGCCTTTGGGGTGCCATGGGGTGGTGTGGATGAGGTGTGGGGTGGTATATATGGTGATGAGTGTGTTGGTGTGTGTGCTTTGTGCTTCTATGTGGTGTGTGTGATGGTGTGGTGTGCCTCTGTGTGATGTAGCTCTCTATTCTGTGATGTGTCTCTCTCTCCTTCGTCTCTGATCTTCGGTCGTAGGGGTTTGTGGGTGATGTGGGTGTGTGTTTTATAGTTGTATGGATGTGTGGGAGTGTTGTTGGTATGTGTGTCAGGTGTGTGTATTTCAAATTGCCCAATGTGGCAGTGTTTTGGAGCTGTGTGTGTATTTTGAGCGCGGCGGTGTGTACCGCCAATGGAATACCGCGGTTGAAAGACCGCCGCGTGGATTGGTGGGTCAGAATGGCATGGGCGTGTTTGTGTTGGCGTGGCGGTGGAGGTTTGGTCATCTCCAGTTTTCCGCGGCCCGCTGATGAGGCGGCCTTCCTTGGATGTCGGGTTTTTGGCGGATTCACAGTTGGTGGTCAGAATGACCGTGGCGGTTTACCACGGCGGTAGTATGGCGGAGTTCTGACCGGCGGTATGGCCCTTTTACCGCCAAGGTCAGAATGACCCCCTTAGTCTCCTGTTGGCATGGACCCCAGGATGCGCCTTTAGTGCAACAGCGCATATGAAGAGCCAGGCCAGTTATGGGGATGTGTAGTCATCATTTATTTACCCAAATAAAAATGCAGTTTACCAATGGGGAAAATATGAAACAATCTGCCCTGTAAAATCTTAAACCATAGCTGCTAAGTGACTCCATGTGAAGAGTGATTCCATCAGTCAGCCGTGACTTTGACTCTACATATAACACTCTGAATATTTGCACACATGCTGATGCCTGTTATACCTGACAGCCTTATGGTGGTCACCCCTAACTTTTTGCCTGCCTCCCTCCACTTTTTGGACACTCTGTGCACTTTACCACTGCTACCCAGTGCTAAAGTGCATATGCTCTCTCCCTTCAAACATGGTAACATTGGTTCACACCCAATTGGCTTATTTAATCTACTTATATGTCCCTAGTAAAGTTCACTACATGTGCCAGGGCCTGTAGATTAAATACTGCTAGTGGGCCTGCAGCACTGACTGTGCCACCCACATAAGTAGTCCCTTAACCATGCTTCAGGCCTGCCATTACAAGGCCTGTATTTGCAGTTACACTGCCACTTCGACTTGGCATTTAAAAATATTTACCAAGCCTAAAACTCCCCTTTTTCAACATATGACACCCCTAAGGTATGCCCTAGGTAACCCATAGGGCAGGGTGCTGCGTAGACAAAAGGCAGAACATGTACCTGTGTAGTTTACATGTCCTGGTAGTGTAAAACTCCTAAATTCGTTTTTACACTACTGTGAGGCCTGCTCCCTTTATAGGCTAACATTGGGGCTGCCCTCATACATTGTTTGAGTGGTAGCTGCTGATCTGAAAGAAGTAGGAAGGTCATATTTAGTATGACCAGAATGGTGATACAAAATCCTGCTGACTGATGAAGTTGGATTCAATATTACCATTTTAGAAATGCCACTTTTAGAAAGTGGGCATTTATCTGCACTTAAATCGTTCTGTGCCTTGCAATCCACATCTGGCTGGGCTTAGTTGACAGCTCCCTTGTACATTCACTCAGACACACCCCAAGCACAGGATACTCAGTCTCACTTGCCTACATCTGCATTTTGAATGGGTCTTCCTGGGCAGGGAGGGTGGAGGGCCTGACACTTGCCTGTCAAAGGACAGTAGCCTGCCCTCACACAAAGTACTGCCACCCCCCCTACTGGGACCCTGGCAGACAGGATTAAACTGAAAAGGGACCTTGTGCACTTCTAAGCCACTCTTTGACGTCTCCCCCACTTCAAAGGCACATTTGGGTATTTAAACAGGGCCTCTGCCCCTGCCAACTTAGACACTTCCTGGAGAAGAGAACCAGAGCAGAACCTGCACCCTGCCAAGAAGACCTGCCTGGCTGCTCAAAGGACTCACCTGTCTGCTTTCTGTGAAGGACTGCTGCCTTGCTGTTGACCTGCTGCTATGCTGCTCTCTGGCTGTGATGAACAAATGCTCTCCAAGGGCTTGGATAGAGCTTGCCTCCTGTTCCCTGAAGTCTCAGGACCACAAATACTTCAGCTCGACAAGAAGGACTCCTTTCGTGGCGAAATTCGACGCACAGCCTGCCAGAAACGATGCACAGCCTGCACCGCAGTGAAAATTTCACCGCACATGGAACCGGAACAATGCAGCTTGACTTCGCAACAAGAAGATTGATGCAGCGCCAGTGTCGTGACCGAAAATTTGACGGACGCCCTCACCAAATCGACCCACAGCGCCGGTTGTGCGGTAGAATATTTGACGCAACGCCTACCGGATCGACACCGCTCCTGTGACTTCGTCCTAGCAGCGCCGGAAATCCACGCATCGTCCCTGGGGCATCTGAAAACCCTGAACCCCAAAGAGGATCCACGACCCAGTGCCGGAAATCGACGCACAGCCGTCCCTGCTTGAAAACTAAATGACACATCGCCGTGTGCAGCCTGAGAAATCGACGCACACCCCTTTGTTTCCACGCATCTCCTTCTCTGGGGTTCTTTGCAGAGATTTTTCACGCAAACCAGGTACTTTGTGCTTGAAAGAGACTTTTGTTTTGCTTTCAAAGACTTAAGACACTTTATATCACTTTTCAGCGATATCTCAACATAAACTTATTGTATTTTAATAATTTTGACCTGCATCTTACCAGATAAATATTATATATTTTTCTAAACACTGTGTGGTGTATTTTTGTGGTGCTATATTGTGTTATTGTATGATTTATTGCGCAAATACTTTCCACATTGCCTTGTAAGTTAGGCCTGACTGCTCAGTGCCAAGCTACCAGAGGGTGGGCACAGGATAATTTGGACTATGTGTGAGTTACCCTGACTAGAGTGAGGGCCCTTGCTTGTACAGGGGGTAACCTGACTGCCAACCAAATACCTCATTTCTAACAATGCCTGAAAGCAACATTGGTGAGTTTGCTTTCATAACAAAGTCTATAAACCAATGTGCAACTTAAAACATGCTTTGCTAAATTATTATGCATCTTCTGATAACATGTCCTCATTACATTATTTAGTAAAATATGTTTGATGCATGCCATTATTAAGAAAAATAGATTAACAATGTGTAAAACCATTATGGGCAACGTGAAACTAAATTAGGAGTCTGATTTTAACATTTGTGCAAATTTAGTAGGCCTGGAAATCATACTCCTAGCACACATCTGTGAATTCAGTTTTCACGTGTGTATATTTTCTTATGCATAAATAGGTTGCAAATTCACTTTCTCCCTTCCCTCTTTGTCTTACCCTGAAAAATGTTTTATGCCTGCCCTTCTCAGGGGTAAATGACCAACCTTTTCCTGTGTGGAGAAAGATTGGAGGGGAGTTGATGATTACCCTTAAACATGTAAGTTCGTGGGAATGTGCAAACTTGCAGAACATTCCAACTACTGTTTCTTGCCTATGTCCGGACACGGTATGTAAATTTGTGAAAAGTGGCAAAATAAGAGATTGCCAGAATAAAAACTTTGCTATAATTTAAGCCCTGGCTTTATAAGCTAGCTATTATTAGCTTTCTGAAATAATGAGAACTCTGCCATAAGTTGTCACCTCATTGCATGCATTTGAGGGATAAATGGACTTTTGTATACAGAATACGTAGAGTGATGAAGCATCCCGGCCAATGGACAAGCAGCCATTTTAGAAAACTCCACATTCTGCTGCACCCTAGCAGAATTGCCACCAGCATGATAGAGGGAGGTGGAGAAAATGTTGTCATCAGCTTTACCATAAATATCAATGAGTAGAACACTGCTTCAGTAGCTAAGACGATAGCTTCTTGCTTACCCACAAGGGCAAAGAGTTCTGTGGTACATTCCTCCTGAAGCTGAAAAGTGTAGACAGTTCTCGAGACAGAGGAAGCTCCATCTCTCCAGAGAGAATTAGTACACCAGAGATAATTGAACATTTCTTCAGCAAGACTATGTGAAACCTCTCCTCCCTGGGGAGTGAAGAAGGCCTGCAAACTGAGGAAGTATGTGTTGCTGCAGATTAAACCTAGGAGCAAGACTGGGAGTTGTAGGGAGCATTCGTACATCTTGAACACTTGGCCTGGGATCTAACGAGACATTAATGAAAGTATGGGCACTTTCGCAGTACAGAGGAAGAAGATCAGAATTTATTTCCTAAAATGTTTATTGCTGGAGAACTGTGATAAGATGCAATGGCTAACCCCAAAAAGATGAGCAGAGCTTTTGACTGTGGGACCCTGAGTAAGACGTATCAAATGCATTTGAGCCCTCTTTATCTAAAGGCTTACACTGCTAACGTTTTTTGACTTCCAAGAATATTTGTGTGTCTGGAGATAAATCCTTGGACTGGATTGAATGACCAACTCTTCCCCACCACTTCACTGGTCGGCCATGAAGGGTGTTTATTTTGATAACTTTGACCAGGGTCAATCAGCAACTTGTATCTTACCACATTTCATTGCTGGTCTTACACACATGGTGCATAGGTGTTGGTCTCCCACATCCAGTTGATCTACACTGATACTGGAGTTGCCCTATTGTTTTTGTAACTGTTTTTTTTCAATAATTTCTGAATCATATGTTTTACTTTCTTCATTTTGATATCCGTTTCATCATAAAAATGGGTCTTTTTAAGTAAAATAGTTTCGTAACTGTAATGTGGTGGTGTGAGGTAGGTAGCACATGCATTTCTTCTCACAGAAAGACTTGTTGCTTGTCTCAGGATACCAAGGGTGAGTGGCTTATTCACCACACATGCAAGTCTGCGTAACAGGAAGAGAGAGCGAGAATGAGAGGGGTGCCATTTGCAAGCTCCCTGGAGAATAGCATTGCAGAAGTGTTCACTGGTATTCTCAAGCCTAAGGAGACTGCCTCAAATGCCCAGTCTGCTAGTGAACGATAGTGTGACAAATGTGGTGTCGCTTACTACTGGAATTAAATGCAGAACTAGGCCTGCGTTAGGCTTACTGAGGGTCTGCGAAGTGGGTTTTTGGGTACCTGTCTTGGATGAAAAGAAAGAACGTTTAGGGAAATGTTACTACCTGCTCGAAACCTCTGCAGCAGCTGCCCTGCACGCATGACTTTAATCTGTACAGGTAAAGTATACGTTTCCCTTTGCATCATTGTTGTTTAACTAATGCATGGTATTCAATGAGCCTTTTATGTTTCACAGAGCGCGTAATTAAACAGATTATATGCATTTTGCATTTCTGAACGTACAGAAAATATGGACTTTGCAAATGAGTACAACCATCGAACATCCTTGTTTCAGTATCCGAGTGTTTTTCATGAACTGGCACCGACGTTTTACACTAATCCAGCAAAACATAAACAGTGAAACAATGCAGCTCTTATATAACCCTTTGCTGGTCAGATAACCCGGGTCATAATGATTCAGAAAAGAGCCATTTGACAGACTACTCGTACAACAGTCTTTGTGTGTTCTGGTTGTTTTCATGCTGAATTATAGGAATTCCCATAGTGCCTTACACTGCAGTATTGATGGATGGTAATATTTTACATGGTGATGCAGTTCTTGTATTACAGCATGTACATTGTCTAGCTATAAATCACATTACATGTGAAAGTATTATTAAGGAATCATTAAGCAAAGTAACAGTTTCTTTTAACTCTACCTCAAAAAAGTCAAAGGATATCCAACTAAGTATTTTAGGGTGAAATTTTGCATAGCACCGCCACGTGTTTTATTATTTCTTAGTTCGAAATATTAAGTATCCCCCTTACATTTCTGGAGTATCGACGCCAACTGCTCACTGTTCTTAAAATGTTAATGGGTAATAGTTGATTAGATTCCAAGAGTGTTATTATTTTACTTTGTAACCCTACACAGATAATGTGCTAATATTTGACACCCTGCTGTTATTAATACACTACATATAAGTGGCATGACATGACAGCCAAGTTGGAAGGCTCCCTGACACCAATCTCTTTACTTGCAATCTCTACCACTCTGTCTCTTTTCTATTATGACTCAGTCCTTATGTTCACGTTTAATTCCAACACTTCGTGGACAAATCTTAATGCGGATTTAAACATTGCACACAGCGGCTTTATTTCTTAATGTGGAGGCCCAATTTTTAGTTCAAAGGTCGGTCATCACCTTCGTGCTGACACCTCCTACCCACAAATGTGCACAATATTAAAGCACTCTCTTCTGTTTGCTGCCATGATTGTCATTATAAATGAATTTAGTGGTAGCATGTGCGCAGCAAGTCATGCTCTGGCTATTATCCATGTCTAATGTAAATGACGTTAATAGACCAGCGTGATGGCAATGTCCATTACCTCTGTGGTGCCCAAGACTAAGTCACAGTAGATCAGATCAGGCTCAAATACCCCATTGTGACACTTCTAGACGTTACTCATTAAAAGTGGGGGTTTGTCCCCATCTGTAACATTAGAGCTATACCACCAAAGACTCATCATTTATCTAGCTTCAATTTGAAAGCATCACGTATAGTAAGTGTAGTCCGCAAGTTATGTGAATGTCTTTGGATCCACTACATTCAAGGTCTTGGTCATATGTATCTTTTTCAATTTTTGATTCCTATCCCCCGTTCCTGTGGTTCATAGAGTCATATCTATGGTTTAGAATTATTGTTATGAACACCATCTTTTATACCATTAAAGCACCTGCCACTGAAGATTTAGTGCTGCAGTTTCAGATTGCGCTTCTGTTTTAAGGCATCTTGTTCAGGACGAGCCTACCAGACACCTCAAGTGGTCTGGTTGCAGAAGACGTGTGGTGGGTTTACCAAGATGTTACAGCCACCCACCGCTTTCTTTGAATTGGCAGTATAGTAACTCTAATGTGCTTGCTAATTATCAATGGCATTCCTTATCCTCGGTTGTCCATCTTGTGTTTCTCCCTCCCCTGGAGTATAGACACTTTACATGTGCTTGACTGGCTTCTATTCTTTCACCGATTACTGTTTCCTTTTTGGTTGAGCACTCTGAGAGTTCTTGTGTTTTAGAGCTTTCTCCTGCTCTCCTCGATGTGCGCCCCCCAAATGCCCACCCCTGTCTCTCCATCTTTCAGTTTCATGTACCTCTCACTGCTCTGTATTTTTCTCACTCGTGTGCTTCTTCTCTGCCCCAGGCGTTGCTGTCACTTTCTTGTGCTTCTTGCTCTCTCGTGTGCTGTCACTTTCATGTGCTTCTTGCTCTCTCGTGTGCTTCTCAACCCTGCACAATCCATGCCCCTCGTGTTTTTTTTCCCTTTGCCCCCTGCTGCTTTCTCCCTCATGATTCTTACCCTCACTTGTCCCTAATCACTCCCCACCCATTTGCTCCTTCATTAACTCCCAGACACATGGTGTTTTTCTTGTGTTTTCACTCTAAAAAAAAAATCTTAATTTTTTTGTTAAAATCTTTATTTTTTTGTGAAACCATCCAAATGTCTCCCACCTTGGATTGGTAAATAAAAACTTAAAGCAAATGGCGCTTGAGTCTTTCCACTGGCGTGGTCATGCATTATGGCACATGCCCACGCATACATCCTTAAGCAAGCATAACCAGTAGTATGACGTGACCACCAGCAGCAGCCACGTCATCATGTCTTTTTTATTTTTTTATTTTGATGGTGCTGCACAGCATCCAGAGGAAAAAAACCAACGAGGTAAAGCATTACTTAAAAGGCAATGGCAGAGCTGATAGGTACCAAAGGTGAGACCTGTTGGCTTTGACAATGCTTGTTTCCAGTGTTATTGTGTTCACCTTCTATAATAGCCACATGGACAATGTAAATTATGTACCGCAAACATGTAATCACACATAGACTAAATTACTGTGCCTGAAAAGGAATTTCGAGTAAGTCCGCCTTATTCATTATGTGAAAAAACACCCTTATTCATGTTTGGGAAATTAATGTTCTTATGTTTTAAAGGATGTAGGATCATTTCATTCTTAAGCTATTTAAAAAAAATACCGTGTTCAGCAGCATCGTAACTTAATGTTTTTCTTTGATATATACACAAAAAACAACGCTTCCCAGGGATGCTATTTCTGTCTATTAAGATGCCGTTGTTGACATAAAAAGTGTGTTTGAAATACCAAGGTCGTCTTTTGTGAAGTGCTGTACAGTTTGAAAGAGTATCCTTGATGACGAGCTATGCATGCTCATGGGTTATTTGCTACAAATACTGATTTACTGATAGTCACACTGTTTTCTTTTGGAATAAAAAACTATTTTTGTGTGTATTCCATTTAATTCACATCCCTCTTTGTCCCCTTTTATTTCACGTCTCCCTGTGATGGTTTGTTTTAGTATAGTTTAAATTTCATTTTCCTTTGTTTTGTCTTTTTTGATTTGTTTCAACAAAATCAAACTAGAGCTCGGAAGTAAGTTGTCCGTATAAGCCGCTCCTTTTTTCAAACGTTTGAAGAGTGTAATAACTGTCTGCATGCAACCAACTGACCTTTTCTTTGTAATTTTCGAATGGTGGGTTTGCTGCCATGGAAATGTGATTCAGCATCATAGTTGTACATGTGATAAGTGAAATTCACTGAGATAAAATACCCTTGATATTGAACAAAAAAAAGTCACTTCGAGTGTCCAAACCCTCCCTGACTTAATGGTATTGTATGTTTTAAATAGCACAGTAATACACAGAATCTAAATATTATCTGTCTCTCTTTATAATTACTAACAATTGTGTGCCACGCAGTTCCACTCGTCTCATTTAGAATGAATAGATGTTATGAGTATGTGATTGCACTTATCAGCCATCAACTAAATTATATCACAATCTAGTTGTGTAATTTGAACGTGTGCCACAGTTTATTGCTACGGGGATTAGAACAAGAAAAGTGCACCATAATACATGCAACATAGGTTTAGATAGGTCGGCTAAACTGATTGGAAGGGAACCAGAGTACACGTGCACTGAATCTGTTTGGTAAACCTGTGGTTCAGTTAGCAGTCTGCTTAGGTAATTTAGTTGAAAAGCATGCTAAAGGCCTTGCATGCTAAGCATTGGCCAATGTCTATAGCATGAACCCTATTAAAACACGTCTAGTTAGTATTTGGTGGAGTTAAAATGAATGCACGCAGGAAATATCTTTACCCCATTGAGTTCACAAGATATTGATATTAAAAATGAGTCTTGTTGGATATCTTAGTTTTTGAAATCATAGAAACTTTCCCCAAATTGGAACTGTGTTACTAGTCTGTCACTTCCGTGTGCACAAGTGACGGCTCCGTTTCCTTTGTAAATATGCAACATGACTTCAGTGTCCACTGCCATTTACTGTACCTATTGTGGGAGTTATGGCACCCCCAGCCCAACAGTGGGAAAGGACAGGACGACCTTGGGGCTGGTGGAGACAGGACAGTCATGTGTCTTATTTAAAGTGAAGGAGGTAGAACACAATTGTAGAGTCATTTACATTTGCCATTGGTAACGAGAAAAAGATGCTGGAAATGCAATTGGCCGAGGTTAATAGTTCCCGTTCTCATAATACATTTGTTCCACTGTGCATAAAAATACGACCAGAAGTACTCATATATTTTCTATGTTTGGGCGTTTGAAAGCTTTCTGTTACTTGGCCTTGTATGCTTCCGCCCTGCTTCAGGTCCAGTCGGCTACTGAATGTTGAAGCTGTTAGAGGGTTAAACACATTGGCCATTTTATTTTTGTTGACAAATATTGTGTAGTACTCTAGACATTCCTGTGTCTCATACACCTCTTCCTCAATTTACCCAGGAACAAATCACATTGCTAATTAAGAATAGTAAAGCTGTAACCCTGGAATTTCGAGATTATGCACCCAGCGCAGATCGGTTCAAAACACTTTGCTAGCTCATCATAGAAATGTCAGATTATTCATAGTCAAAGATGTTTAACCATGACTATTGTTGTCCAAGTATTGTGCATTGATTAGAGGCAGCTGTAGGCAAGGTCTTTTTAGCATACTGACTCCAGTTAGTGTCAACATAAAATATCTTTGTTGAATTTCTACGAATCTCACTTATCACTGTATTTCATCAGGTTCAAACACTCCCTTCTAACCAAATCCATTTCAGACTAAACAGGGCTAATGCCCGTATCTAGCCAAGTAGGCATAGCAAGAACCTTTCAAGGTTGCAACTTTGAATTTCGCTGTGTTTTCCTTCTATGCCTATTTGCCATGATACTAAAGCTTTAAGGAATGTTTTGGCTTCTTATCATGTGGAAAATAACTTTTCTCCCTTATGAATTCAACTTGATCCATGGGCAAGAGTGGTCTGAAGACTTCATATTTTCTTTTCTGCTCTCTTTTTTGCGGTGTCGAGGAAGCATGCCTTTCATTATTCCAGACATAACAGTAGTTAACTTTACCCAAAATATCCTAGACATTGTCCATATAGTACTTGCCAATAACATGCATGCAACGTTCGGAACCAGTGAACTGTCAAAGAACACTCCTGACTTGACTTCCTACTCTTTTTAGACTAAGAAGTGTAAAAATGGAGCAGAGAAAACTGAATGATCAAGCAAATACCTTGGTGGACCTTGCGAAGGTTAGTACCCTGTGCACAGTTTGCTGACGTGGTCTATTCATTTTTAATTATCAAAGCACTGTATCTGATGATAGGTGGTGACATGATGTTTCAATGCTGGAGTACTTTGGGTTATTGGAAGAGCTGCAGCAAACAGAGGTAAGAGAAGAATGCATATGATGTAAGTGAAGCGATGACAACATATATTGTCAAGTTTATGTTGCAAGGCATTGGCACACAAAATCACAATGGGGATGCAAATCCCACCAGGTATAAGCTCAGAATACCAGTTTGTGGAAACAAAAACGATTGTACTGTGATAGCAAATGAAGAGCAAAGAACACTTACTTCAAGTTAGCAAAATACCAGATTTAATTGAGCAAAGCTTCTAAATTGCAGTGGAATATTGTTGATATGCAGTTGAAAATCCAATAGTTGAGTTCCCACAAATGCACAATTGAGATAATGTACAAATGTTGGTGTTGTATATGTCACATGTTCAGGACCAGCCTGCTTTTTGCATAAGTGAATTGGGTATGACACAAACATGCTCATTAGATATATTTTCCACTTTTTTAATGATTGAGATAAACTTGGGCAGTCGGAAATCAGCCTGAGTCCAGTCCTTTTATTAGTTTAGATACAATAGCTCTTTAACCATATAAGTATCTTATGTGCCACGGGAAATAATGCTCACCATGGAGTGGGAGACCAAAAGCATGCAAATCTGAAAAAGCTAATGCACTATATTTGCATTTCCCAGGTGGCCCTTTTTTTAAAGTTATGCACTAAAGTATTTTTCATTGCCTTCACAACTCTACAACACACATACCTGCACAATACAAAAGACTCAAGCTCTCACAAAATCTGAAATAATACTGGACATATTTTTAATAACTAAGCATAAAGATTTGTGTTAATACTAAGTCAAATAAAATAATCAAGCTGTAATAAGAACCAGCTTGTGGAAGTAATAATTACTTGTTGACAACCGATACAACATGTGATAGTCTTAATTTTTGTGAAATGAAAAGTTAACTGAAAAGTACACCTTGTAATTATGAGAGATATTGAAGGCAACATACAGAGATCCAAAACTGGTGTCGTCCAAACAAATCTCTAAGTGATATGAAGTTGACAATTAGTCTTAAACTAGGTGTCAAAGTGGTTCATTAAACAAATCATTGACCTTCATTTAATAATATGTTTCTGTCTTGTCTGAATTTTTATGAAGGCTGCTTCAGAGTGCTGATAGTGAAAAAACATACACAAGAATTCTTAGAGGCACCTTAGGACAGAGCAGCAAACTAAAGTGGATATATAGCCCACAGTTTGTTAGAAATGTACAGGAAACATTCAACTTTGTACGAGACAGTCAACTTTGCAACACTCTCATTCCCTTCTTGAACAGTTCACTTCCTGAGTTACAGCTAATTTCTATCACTGTGCAGTTATCCCATTGTTCATTCTCCCTTTTTCATCAGTTTACAGTTACCACTGACATGTTTCACTACATAAACATGAACCTGTTTTCTTAAGGCTATTAGTCAGTGCTGCTGGAATGTCTGCTGTGCTATTCACTTTTGATAAACAGTGGGCTCGTGATATTACCGTATCATGGGGGAGGAGAGTCACTGATACAGCTGCCCATAGTAAGAACATCCAAGAGAATATACAGGATATGATGACATACCAGTTTACTAATACATTCATGAAAAACCCACAATACAACTTGCATCGAGACTTTGGCATTTCCACATAAAAGTTCTCCTCCAAGTGCCCCTAAGAATTCTGTTGGATAAAATTGTAAAAAGTAACATCAGTGCATATTTGGTGTGGAGTAGTGCGCCACACAACACCAGGACATTTACCTAAATACCCCTTCCGATTTGTATTAATATGTTTCAAATATATATGGATGGTAAAATCAGCCTTCATTCGTTTTCTTTCAAACGAATTGGGCAGTGTAAATTGTCTCTCCCAAAACCCCCAACTGACTACATTGGCTTCTAAAAAGTGCATCAAAATATATATTAAAATTTTGGGGAAAATACTTTTTCTAGAAAAATATAAAATGAAGAAACCATGGTGAGATAAACTCTGGTGTTTAGCACTTCGTAAAGTTTGTATAGATAGAAATAATAGCAGATAAAAAACAGATTTACTGCAATCTAAAATCATTAGATTATTTCTTCCTCCTGCGTCCTCAGACTCGCAGTCCACGACAGCTAGGTTAATCATTAATTCTTTTCTACAATAAGATGCAGTTTTATCCTTCCCAGACCCTAATCTGTTGCAAAATGTCATTGTTAACTTTCTTGAATTGAAATACCAGGATACCAGTCTTGTCCTTGTAGTCTGTATCATTGAGAATTTTGGAAGATTCAACAGTGATTTTAAAGATTGTCCCTCAATCCTATTTCGATCCTGAAACCTACTCAGACATAACATTTCTGGACCATATAAAATCATGGCTTAAACAATGGCTTTGAAAGCTAGCAGGGCCGCTGAACAATTAGGACCACCAAAATCTCTACTAAATTTACAAAGTCCTGCTGTACTCAGCAACATACATGATTGTGTTGTATATAAATGGACTTTCCAATCCTAATTTACTGTAAAATTCATACCAAGATATCTATAGGTAGCTACTTCTTCTACCATTGATTTATTTAGAAACCATTGATACGGATTTCTCTTTGAACCATATACTGAAGTTTAGTTTTTTTACAGGTGTTTTGCTCACAATACCTATAGAAGGCTCCTACTTTTCTTTGTAAGGTGACTTGCACCATATACATATTTACCAATTCATTGGTAAGTTAGATTTTTGCGTGATGCAAGAGACGTGAGCTACTAGGGAGATTCATAAGCATGGATATATACATTTTCAAATACTACCTACAAAGCCCAGTGCTGGCAGCCCAATAGGCAGCTTATTCATTTAGGTGAAAATATATTTAGTGTGTGTTATAAAGCATATTGAAACAAACTCAATAGATATCTAGGATTTAAAAATATCAATTCAAAATAAGAGATGGCTTCTGTTATCTAACGTATGCAGCAGAAGTGTAAATACATTTTTTAAATCAACTACTTTATGTGAAATAGATACTGTTTTAAACACCTATGGAAAAAAATCTGCAATAGTTATCATAGAGGGCTTTAGCATTTCTTTTGAATCATTGGGCCTACTGAAAGAGATACCTAAAATTTAAAACGTCTAATGGTGCATCCTTGACTTAACATCGCTGAAGTGCCCCAAGTTTACCAAAGCAACTTGCGATAAATTGATACCTCACTTAAACACAGACAGCGTCCTGCAGTGGGTGCTCTATATCAGATGTCCAGATCACTACCACATTTAAAGGGGCCATTCTAAAAGCAACATAGATTATATGTTATTGGATGTTTACCTATATGTCCCTTTACTTATACCCAGCTTTGAATTGTTGTGGGAGGAATTTTTTTCATTTTATTTAGTCATCTCATTCCTTTTCAATTTAATTAATTCTTCTCTACTTCCTTGTGACCTTATAATCTTGGTTGAAAATCTTTCTCTTATACACCTTTCCCTGTTTACCATACATGTGTATTCATTAATTTCAAAGGTTACTCCTAGGGTAAGATGATGACAGGATTGTGCCTTCTCTCTTTGGTCCTGACTGGGACGTCTATTTGATTAACTACATGAAGAATTATCCAAGAAATTATGAAACTCACAGCTGAGCACCCTTCCTCCAGCAAGGAAAAATGAATTTCATTTGGCATTGTGCCAATTTGTAGAGGTCATATGATCTGCCAGCTGGAACATCAACAATTTCCACTTAGGTGGCCCAGTCAAAACTGAACCTCATTAGGCGACAGCTTCAGAAAATAATCTGTGTACGTGCAGGTGATAGACCTCAAAACGGTGAAATTAACCCTAAATATGAACCAACTCTGGTCTCTCAACTATGTGTGAAACATAAAATAGAATTTAATCTATTTGGACCACAGGTGCATGCTGCCTATAACATCTACTGAGAGCAATATCATTTGTCCAAATGAAATAACAGAAGCAAGCATCATGATAGACTGGGCTCACATTTAAAATTGGAATGGGTTTTAACTATCCGTGCCTACCAGAGTGCAGGTTGAATCAGGCAAAAGTTATCCTCTCTCAAGCTTCACATATACATGAGTGTAACAAGTTTCACCTGCAACCTCTCCAGAGCTGGTTATGCTAGCGGTCAACTGGCAGCTGACCTTACCCTAAAAGATGAGCACTGTAGGAGACAGTCCAAACACCAGTGTCAGCATTTGAGATGGTACAACTCCATGTGGGTGTCTCTCACCACAGCAGAGGGGAAAAATCAGAGGTCCACAGAGCGAACAAACAGGCTTTTCACTGGTACATCCCATTTTCTGATACCACTCACCACTGTCTTTCAGACAGAGGAACGAGTCTGTTACACAAATGCAGAAAAGGAACTGAATGACTCACTGAATGAGAACAACCCAATGTTTACCCAGTGGCACCTGCGGTGAGAGGGGCCCAAGCTCGAGGGGACCCCCTCAGCTATGTGCCCTCAGCCAAATACCCTGAGAACTCCTGGCAGATTCCGGGAGGGGCCTCCTTCATGTACTGTGCAGGGGGAGGTGGGCTCAAGTTTCATTACGCCACTGTGCATGTCATACTTCAATCCTTAGTGTATCTTCTGGCTTCACAGCTGCTATTGCTACATCATCCTTGACTCACGTTATCTGGTTTTGTGGACAGTTCTTTGCAATTATGTATGACAGAACGTCTTAAAGCACCCTTTTACTTTCTCTGAAGCCCTAAATGGGCACTGTGCCATAAGTATTCATAATTTTATGTTCGTCTAGTACATATTAAAACCGATTCACACAAATGTTTACAGGCCATGCTGCTCATCCAGTTTGACATTATTATTTCTATCTTTAACTGGGTGAGTCTGATATTGGACTCGCTCATCAGTTAGTCCATTAAGGAAAATGCACGCGCTGGAAGAATGCCTAGCTCGTGGATATTTAATATATGGCTGTCAACTGCAAGAAATAAGAATTTGCTGGCATAGAACTTTTGACGCTTGGCCTAGAAAGAAGCCGTCGGACTGTTCTTGCAACTGTTATAATGGTGGTAGTAAAACAGACTTCGAGTATGATGGCAAGCACCACTTCTTTCTTTTTCCTACACTACAAATACAATATGTAAAAAATAAGTCAAAGATAGAATGCAAAGGCTGTAATATGATTGCCAATATTTATTTACACATCGAAGTAGTATTGGTTATGTGCAGTAGGTGCTGTGCGCTTGCCAGTGTGGTATTTCACAAGTTCTTGCTCCACCTTGGCAGCAGCGGACAATGAATGTGCGCTACACGAACAAAGCGCTCAAAATGTTTGCGGAAGGACACGTGTTTAGGCCCTTTCATAGCTGTCGAACTTGACAAGTAAGCCAAGCTTTAGGATTATCAAAGAGTGAGTTTCATAAGTATGCCCATGACAACAGGCTATCTCTTTTTTACGGAATATCACCGTATTCGAAACTGTGTTTATAGTTCTCATTCATGTTTACTCCAGTCCGAGAGAATTGGGGAATAGCTACTAATGAACATGCCTTTCGGTTAAATCCCATGAAATTGATGACAAAATCCAACAGTGATATGTTAGCCGAATAATCTGGACTCCTACTGCTTACTACGCCGTATCTACTGTTAAAAATTAGCAGCGTTAAATTCGTATGTTAAACTTTTCACCTCTGGAGCCCGGGCCTTAGCAGCCAACTCTGATCATCCTCACCAGCTTCTACCCAAGCTGCCCTTCCTTTGGCCTGCACAGAGGTCAGTGTGATTGACCTTTTCCTGTTAAAGGGTTGAGGCAGTGGCGCTTGAGCAGTACCTTCTCTTGATACTCCAGCACTTGGTCACGTGATGATCAGGCCACACAGGAACTAGAAGCCAGCACTTCTGACCTGGAAGAAACACTTCCGAAGCACCATATCATTTGATTTCACTCTAACATCTGGATGGAGGAGACTAACAACGAACACATTTATTTTAATTAAAAACGCTGGGAACAGAGAAAAAAATATAATAGGTGTAGAGCAACCACATAACCTGTCTTGTGAGTCCTTAGTAGGCCTTTATACTAAATAGAATAGACAATTTTAATTCAGGGTGGTAAACCCCTCTTCTCTGGTGCCCCAGAATTAGAAACAGAAGGAATCCTTGAAAGATGGGTCACCTCAACAAACTTTGCTCATTGCCCCAAAAGAGGTTCTTGAGTGGCTCAGTGATTCTGCCAATGCTATAATTTCTTGGCCTCATAACCAGCTTTTTTGTTTGTTATCCCTTTTAAAAAGCTAGCCTAAAAACACTTTAAAAGGCTTTTTCTATCACCAGTCAAGCAGCATATGTTATAATGCCAGTTCTGTTAGTGGGCCAGAAAGCTTCGCTAAAGCATGCTATTTCACTGACTTCTGTGGACCAATAAAAAGGGGGTATTTTGACCCAGCCTTACTCCTATGAAGTAGCTTTTTTCAGTCTGCCCAAGAGCCTCTTCACCATCGTAGCAGCCAACATTATTGCCATTTCTTTTATTCGTTGAGGCAACCTCATCAGAACCTCTCTATCGCCCACAGCTTCCATGGGCTTAAGATGACTCTCCTGTGAAAAGGTGGCCTGCTGCTCAATGCCCGACATTCTAATATTCAGATGAAAATGGGTCTTCCCTAGGGCTCTCGAAACGACCAGCGGTAGCAAAGGCAGCTCTAAGACAGTCCATTGGGAAAATGTATATGGTGTTTTTTAATAATAAAACAACAATATTATAAAAACAGGAACTTAGATTTAAACGAAGTTCTATTAAAATACAAGCCACTAAACATTTGTAAATCACACATTTACTAAACAAGATATTCATTAGTGGGAAGAATAGAATCAATGGTTCAAAGCAGGGTTTCATTAATTATTGAGAGACCATTTTTGCTCTGTCGCGAAAATACAAGCAATAAATAAAGATGTCTGTGAAATATGTAATTATATTTTCTCATATTTTCTGTTCTTTAAAAACATAGGTCAAATATCAGATTATGCAGTTTGAGAAATTGCTGCTTTTTTTTTTAACAGGGGAACTGGTTTTTAAAAACTCCTCCCTTTTGCAGTCAAAGAAAGAAAACTGAATTGATTTATTTGTAAATCTTGCTGATGTACGAGGAGTGTGAATGAAAAGGCTGTAGGATGTCATGTTTTTGATAATTTGCAACAAAATCTAAATACCTGTAATTGAACTGTACAAAATCTGCAGTTAGGAACGCACAAATGGAGCACATTGTTTTGTAATTCAGTTGTTTGATGGAAGCAAATATTTTAATAGGATCAAAACAAATCTAAATACTTTACTTGGTGATGCACAAATGATAAACATTCACTGACACTCAATTTATACACATTTTAATTTGTGTGCAATATTGGCCAGCTGGCATACTTTTGGGGTTAACTGTAAACCAATTGGTAGAATGTTCCCTTTGACCCCAATCACACTTTCTTCTAACGTGATGGTATTTTTGTGCCTACTAGAAACCTCACTCTTTCAGTGATCTATGTTCATAAATTCGATAGATTTTCTCTCTCAAAGTCTATCAACTAATAGTTAAACCGCTTTAAACAGATTCCAGCTTCTCCTGCTAACATTGTTTTATAAACTCACTCTGGCTGTTGGATGCACCCATCTTGAACCCTTGTATAAAAAGTACTAATTGTGAAAGTGTGAGCTGATCTCTCCAAGACAAAGGCCCTCATTACGGGTGTGGCGATCTCAAGACCGCCACAGTCGCAATGGTGGTTGGACTGCCGCAGGCTGGGTGGTCGGACCGCCCTATTATGACCGTGGCAGATGGGCTACGGTCCAACTGCTAGCACCGCCAGGTTGCTGCCTGTCGAAAGGCTGGAAGTCTCAGCGGTTGCAATCCAACAGGGCACTGCGGCCCTGGGGATTACGAGTCTCCTTTCCGCCAGCCTTTGCATGACGGTCTCACCGCCATGCAAAGACTGGCAGAAAGGGAGCATGGGGGCCCCTGCACTGCCCATGCACTTAGCACGGGCCACCATCTACAGCCCCGTTGCGCATTTCACTGGCCAAATTACGGGCAGTGAAAAATGCGACTGGTGCTGTCGCACCCGACACACCACAACATTGCCGCTGGATCGATTACGAGCCGCTGTCAATGTTGTGGTGAGTTTTCTGCTGGGCCAGTGGGCGGAAACTCTGTTTTGTGCCTACTGGTCAGCGGAAAACTCCAAATGGGGTGGCCAGCATACCGCCAGCACTTGGGGTATGCAGGCTGCAGCAGCTTTGGCGGTCTTTTAAAAAGGCCGCCAAAGCCATAATGAGGGCCTAAGTGTTTAGGCACCATGTCGAGGGCATGTACCCGCTCTTCATCCTGGCTATTGTGAAAGATTTCTTTAAAGAAGATGATTTCTAGGGAAGAGCATCCAGAGGGATAAACTCAAATTGGTTTTGTGGTGAAACTGCAATGTAAGTATCAAATAGGCCATGGTTAAATCTGTAGTCCCACAGAATCCCATATCTCAAAAATCTCGGAATTAAAATAGGTGTTTCAAGTCTGTGTGTAGATGTGTCTATCACACTATACTACTTTTATTGTGATATGACTTTGATCTTGATTGCGTCTTCCAAATCTGATATCCAGATTAATAGCGAGGGAGAATTCGTAGCCTAAATAGCAAAAATACTGCTAATTTAAAAGGAGTAGATTATTGAAATTATAACAGCCCTCATTTATAAATAAGTCTGCAGCAGTAGGCTCACATTCAAGGGGACAAAAATCACACTTCATAGCCAAGCATGAGTCTAGCATCGGTTTAGCATATCACAGGCTCCAGCCATGGTCACAATCTGACAGGCAAAGCAAAAGTACAAAGAAGAAACTCATGCGAGGCAGAATTCACTGACATAGCCATATTTATACCAGTTCTAATTTTTGAGCACAGAAGAGTAACCACCAAGCTCCACTTAACATTTACATGGACCAAGCATTCCCCAGTACCTTGGGCATTGGAGTAAAAAGAAGAAAACCTAATTACTTTGTCCTCTAGTAGGCCACACTCCTGTTATAATGCTCCTATACATACTGTTGCTCCTCCTAGGGCTTCAGATCAATTCCAAGCACTGCCAGCATCACCAGATAACTTATTTTTGCCCAGTAATGCTCTATATTAATTCGTCCTGTGCCTCCTAGAAACATGCTTCCTATGCACATGATTTACCCACTGAACAGGCCATAAAGATTGATATCTCTTTCTCACTACCCATACTCGCCTTATCCCTCTTATTCCTCATCTTTAACTTTTTCCCACTCCTCACACTCACAACAACCCACTGTACTCCCAGATATTTAAGGTAGTCAGTGTAACTTAACACTTTGTCTAACAAACATGCAACTGCCAACCCGATTCATGGTTAGAAGGGATTCCCAATCCCTCATTAATGTGTAAAAGAAATTACTCCATTGGAAGATGTTGTTTCTATTGAAAAATAAAGCTACAAAAAATGTTAAAAGGCAAATCAATTGTTATGCTAAGCCTGAACAAGTGCATTTACATGAGTGGAACATATGCTTAGTGTTTCCAGGCCCAAATTCCTAGTCTGTCAACATATGCATAAACAAAATATATTTAGAATTGTTAGTGTTAGAAATGGGGTTTCTGGTTGGCTAGGGTATGCACCTCAGCCAGGCAGAACTTACCCACTCTAGTCAGGGCAAGGGAGTTACACGTCCAAGATAACCCCTGCTCACCCCCTTGGTAGCTTGGCACGAGCAGTCAGGCTTAACCCAGAGGCAATGTGTAAAGCATTTGCACAACACACACAACACATGTGATGCAATATCCCCACCACAAAGGAAACACAACACGCCCTTTGGCTGTGTGAGGCGGGAGTTGGCCACAAGGCCTGTTTCTTTGGGTGTAAGAATAGGTGTGATAGGGTGTCTCTGGGCATGACAGGGGGTGTGAGAGTGTCTCTGTACGTTGGTATGCGAGTCTGTGTGGGTCTATGAATGTATGTGTGAAAGTCCAAGTGGATCTGTAAGTGGGTGCATGAGTCTGAGTGGGTCTGTGAGTGGGTAAGTGGGTGCGTGAGTGGGTCTGTGAGTGGGTTCATGAGTCTGAGTGGGTCTGTGAGTGCATGAGTGTGAGTGGGTCTGTGAGTGGGTGAGTGTGTCTGTGAGTGGGTGCGTGAGTGTCTGAGTGGATCTGTGAGTGGGTGCAGAGTCTCTGAGTGGGTTTGTAACTGGGTGAATGAGTGCCTAAGTGCATCTGTGGGTGGGTGTGCGAGTGCCTGTGTGGGTATGTCTGTAGTTGTGTGTGTGACTTTGCCACAAAGGAACCTCACCGGCCCTTTTATCCAACAAGAATCCACAGCTTTGCATGAAATATGTACCCAAGTGGAGTTCTTTCTGCCTCTTTATGTAAATGTCCATTATGTATTCTACACTAAGGCTGTGTAATGGAGCACAAGGAAATGCCACCAGTGACCTTGTGTGCGTTTGGCAATGTGCTTGTTCCTCGTGCATCTTTCTTCAGAATTCTGTGTTAAGATTAATCCTCCTATAGAGGCCAACAAGACTACAAAGGCATAAATCTCCACCAAACCAGGGTTCTCCACTTATCTATATGAAGTAAGTGCTTCTTTGGTTTGTGGAGATGTACTGATATTCCTTGGCAAAAAGATTGTGGCATCCACCAGGGTTCTCCACGTATCCATATGAAGTAAGTGCTTCTTTGGTTTGTGGAGATGTACTGATATTCCTTGGCAAAAAGATGGTGGCATCAAAATCAGCGGGAATTGCACTGGGGCCTTTTGGGAAGCTGTCCATCATCCTGACAAAGGTGGGGAAGATATATGCATACTACTAAGGTAGACAGTGCAGAGCCAAGAGGGCGCAGCTACCAGGTGATTTGCACATTTGCATACTCTTAGCAATTTAATAGGTGAACCATGGGAGAGAGGGGCCGTTAGCCCCCCTCCACTGGCCTATTCCTGCCCCACGGGCCCCATCTCCTAGGGCCCGACCATCTCCCCTGGGTGCCCCACAAAGGGCATCCAGTGTGCAATGGGCCTGCAGGGGGAGCATCAAGGCCCCCGCGGTCCTACCTGGCTCTCTGCCTCCTGCAGGAGCCAACAGTGCTGTCATAGAGTGGGAGCTGCTAAATATCCAGTTCCCTGACTATGAGAGCAATAGCTTTCTGTCAAAGCTCCCGCCAAGTCAGAGCAAACAACTATGTCCGAGGGGGGGCACCAAAAGACATAGCAGAAGATGGACCTGCGAGTGGCGGTCCCTAGGGCCATTACTGGCTCAACAAAGGGGGCTGCATGGCCCCCCTCAAACCTTTCATTTAGCCCAAAGGAGGTGGTGGTCCCCAGGGCCCGCAAGGGACCCCTTCATCATTTTATATCAGCCTCGAGGAGGTGGTGGTCCCCGGGTCTGCGGGGGGTGCATGCTGTTCTCCCTAATTGTAACAAATTACCCCAGGAAGGTGGCGGTCCCCGGTGCTGTGGGGTGGACAAGTGCCCCCCCCCCCATAAATTTCAGAATTAGCCCCAGGGAGGTGGCAGTCCCACAGGCTTGAGGGAGGCCTTATTTTAAATGATTATTTTGCCCCGGGGAGGTGGTGGTCGCTGGGCGCAGGGGGGCTGCGCATCTCCCAAAACATTTTTGCTTCATAGCCGCAAGGGAGGTAGTGATCTCTGGGGCTGATAGAAGCCCTAAGAAGTGGGGCCCATGCACACCCTCTTTTTTCAGTCTCTGAATGCCCCAAGACCTCGCCCACAGAGGAGCAAAAAAAAAAAAAAAAAAAGAAAGGGCGAGAGACGGTTCCCGGTGATGTGGGGTGGACAAGTGCCCCCCCCCCCATACATTTCTGAATTAGCCCCAGGGAGGTGGCAGTCCCACGGGCTTGAGGGAGGCCTTAATTTAAATGATTATTTTGCCCCAGGGAGGTGGTGGTCGCTGGGGCGCAGGGGGGCTGTGCATCCCCCAAAAAATTTTTTGCTTCATAGCCGCAAGGGAGGTAGTGATCCCTGGGGCTGATAGAAGCCCTAAGAAGTGGGGCCCATGCACACCCTCTTTTTTCAGTCTCTGAATGCCCCAAGACCTCGCCCACAGAGGAGCAAAAAAAAAAAAAAAAGAAAGGGCGAGAGGCTGCCCTTTTTTTTAATGTGAGAAAAATCTGCAAATTTTTCCAAGATTTAAAACAAAAAAGCTGTGTAGCCCTGGTGGTGTCCATAAGGGACCCCTAGACCAAGGCTAGGGACTCAGCGTGACCCTACCCTGGCCACTTTTTTTTCTTATTTTTTTTCTCACTTTTTTGTGTGACTCGGCAGAAGCCCACATGGATGCCAACACTTCCTTGTTGCAGTGTTGGCAGCTAATCTGATATCAGCACGGGGACAGTTGGATCCGCGGAGGATTGGCATCTTTAGATACCTATATTTTCTAATATCTAATCACTCCAAAACTACTGAACAGATTTACACCAAATCACAAAAAGCACACTTTCCCAAATTTGGTGCAATTACGTCCAGCAGTTCGGGCTTTGGTCGTGTTCAAATCCATATGGGAAAATGCAGGGGGTAAACATGTTTTTAAATATATAAATATATGATGCGCTATCATCAGGGACTTCTAGTCCCAGTATCTGGGGCGGCAGTAAGGAGCAGGGGGCGGAGACCAGCCCCAGGGAGCACCACTAAAGCACAGTCAGCTTCCTGCTGCGCGCGGGCCGCGCCCGTCCTTCGCCTGTCATCGACCGACAGAGGCCTGCCCGGGCCACTCCCCTTAATTCTCACAGAGAGGGTGAGTCTGGGAACATTTGTCTGGGCATGCTAAAGCGCTTTGGGGTTTCTATGAGTCCCCTCTTGAGGTTAAAACTATTATTTCGAATAGTGCTGTAGCCGTCTTGTTTGTGATCTGCGAGGATGGGTAGGAAAAGGGGTCAGCAATCTGGAGCCCTAAGGAGTGGTGGGAGGCAGGGAAGCTCAACCACTACATCAGATTCGTTTCTTGCCAGACCTGAGGGAGTTGTGACAAAGGAGATTAATCTGGAAGAGAGGAGACTTTCCTTGGAAATGGATAATTGGCGGCAAGTTTCTGTAGCAAATGACGCCTTGGGGGCTCTGGAAGTTGAGGTGGTCCAGACAGTGGAGGAACAAAGTGCTGTTTCAGAAATCCCTCCACCTGTAGAAATGGGAGCTTATGGTGGGGCCTGGACCCTTGAGGAAAAGTTAGAGGCTCCTGATGGCCTCTCCCCTGGCCTGTGCCTTAGATAGCTGTAGCCCTCCCCCCAGGAAGAAAAAGGCCCTGAAAAAAGCTGGGAATAAAGTGAACTCGTCTTCACCTGAAAGTATTATGGGCCCAATAGATAGCTTTGATTTTTGTGGAGTAAACAATCTATTCAAGGAGATGATTGAGATCAGTCTGTCCCCAGTTCTGGCAAAATTACTGGTCCTTGAGAAAGCAGGTCTTCGGCTGTGTGAGCGGGAGCGGGAAAAGCCTAGTCAACCCGTAGGTGGCCCTTTGGTCTCCAGTGGTTCCCACCAGTCTAGTGCTTATGAAGGTGCTCCTTGCGCATTGGAGAAAGCAACACAGCAACCAGCTAACTGTGCAAATCCAGAGGCATTGGGCTCCTGTGTAGAGTTCGATTTGGCCCCTTCAACTGTTCTATTGACAGGTGTGAGGGCGGACATTAGCCCTAGCAATGGTAGGCAACTGGTTTGTGGGCCTGTGGGAAATTGTAGGGGTTTCTCAACAAAGCAGCAGGAAACAAAATCGGTATCCGGTGAAGAAAAGTTCCCCTTTGGTCTGCTTGGAGCTTCCTCTGGCTTGTGCTCCCTATGTGGTGGTACTGACAAATGCCCCCGTTCTCGCTCCAGGCCTTAGTGAATCCATGGACCAATTAAAAAATAAGACTGGCCATTGGCTGAGTAAAAACTGTGACTTCGCATGTAAGGAGCTCAGGGATATTCTGTTTGTTAGAAGAATAGACTGGGTGGGGCCCCAAGAAAAAGAGGGTTCTGGGAATGTATTACTATAAATTGTTGTTATACCAGCCTGGCCCAACTGCTTCTTTCCACACATATGATCATATGCAGCTGGGTGCTGAGTCTATACCTGGGTCGGGCAGGAATTTCCACCAAGATCTGAGTGCTCAGCAACTAGCTAGTAGAAGTCTGGACACGATCAGAACCCCTGATCTGGAAGGGGTGGACTGACGCTATGAAAAGATACACACAATGAGCATGGTAGCTCCCCCCAACGCTGATATGTCAAGGGAGGTACAGGGTAGGAAAAATACTAATTGTTGTCTTGTCTCATGGAATATTGCAGGGTATGATTCAAAACTTTCAGATCGAGCATGGTCAGGTGTCTGCCTCATTAGGATTTTATCATGCTTCAAGAAACTTGGTTGGATGTGCAGTCAGCTTGGGATGGTTACCATAGGTTTGCAGGCCCCGGCAGTCCGGTCCCACGGAGGTCGCCCCAAAGCTGGTTTGGTTACCCTAATTCGATTTCCCAAAATAGCGAGAACATTTCAAATAAACTGTAACCATCAGGGCATACTGATTGTTTGGGTATTCCTCCCCGACAATTCTAATGTTCTCTTGGTCATTTTTATAATGTTGTCTGGGATGTGGGTATGCCAAATTAGGGTCCTTTTCTCAGTTCTTCAGGTATTGAAGGGCAGAATGGAGGAGGTGGGAATGGAATTCTGTGCTGTTGTGTCAGGAGATTTTAATGCTAAGATAAGATGTTGTAGCACAGTGCTAAACCCCTTTGAGTTTTAGTGCGAGGATTACCCAGCTGAGGGAACTCTGTACCCTAGGGGCATGGCCTTGATTAAGGGCTTAAGGAATATGGGCCTCTTGAATATTCATGATTTGAAAGTGATGGCTCTGAGAAGCCCCCTACTTTTGTGAGTAGAGGAGCTGGTTCTGCTATTGATTATATTTTTGTGTCCCATCCTTTAAAAGATCTGGTGTTAGGAAGAGAAGTGTTAGAGAACCACCTTAGTGATCATAACACCCTCGCAGTCTATCTTAATTTTTCAGAATCCTTGTGTAAACTAAGGCAGGGTGGGCCTGCGCTGGTGAGGATAAAAGGCCAGGGCAGGAGAGCGGGGTGCAAACAAGTAAATATCCAGCAAGCAGGTGGTGGGTGACAATCTAAATTTGTACACGGGTACACTTCTAGTAGAGACCTCCGGTCCAATGAAGTTATGGCCGCAATGCTTAGAGTGAACAAAGCTTTTAAGGACTGTTTGTTCTCAGTTGTCCAGTCCCCTGTTCAGCATGTGGGTGGTTGATTCAGTAAAGACTGCTACGATGCTAGGAAAAACCTGAGGAGGGCTCTTAAAGCCCCCCCCCCCCCCAGAGATATGGACCATATTAGAGATGCGAGGGTTAAGTATAAAATTGTTCTGAGGGCAAGAAAGCTCAATCTCAAGAAAATTGCCTGGGGGAAATTGGAACGTGCAGTAGAGCTTAAGAACCCTGGCCTATTTTGGAAGGTCGTAAACAGAGGTCTCCTTGAAACTGAAACTTCAGAAGGTCTGGGCTGTAACATTGCTTCTGATGTTTGGATTAATCATTTTTGCAACATTTTCCAGGGGAGTCCCTTAAGAGATAACTGGAACAGACAATTTGATGTTTCTCCCAATTTAGCGATCAAGTTCACACTCCCTGAGGTTAGGGAGGCGCTCAGTGCCAGCGCTCGTAATAAAGCTCCGGGCCCAGACTTAATTCCCATGGATCTTTATAAATCCTGCTCCCAGTTATGGATGCCTATTGTGTTAAATGTTCTTATTGCAGCAGTTACTGAGGGAATCCCTGCCACTTGGAGATCGGCCTGCACTATTCCTGTCTTTAAAAAGGAGGACCGAAATGATCCCAAATCCTATCGTCCCATTTCCCTTCTTGATTCCTCTGCTAAAATCTTGAGCCGGATTATCCTTAGGCGCATTGAGGCTTGGATAGCTGGAAATGAAATTTTGTGCCGGGCACAGTACGGTTTTAGGGAAGGGCTTGGCACTCAGGAACAGTGCCTAAACCTGTTGATGATGATTGGAAAATACACATTAGCCAGGAAAGGGACTTTATATCTTGCCTTTGCGGACCTTAGTTGTGCCTTTGATAAGGTAAATCGGGCCAAGCTTTGGGAGAGGCAAAATCAGTTAGGCATGGATCCCCACATTGTGGAGTTGCTTTGGTACCTCCACTTAGGAACTAATGCTAATGTAAGGGTGGGGATTAATGGGGAATGTTTGGATACTTTTGAGCTAAATAGGGGGGTGCACCAGGGATGTGTCCTGACTCCTACTCTTTTCCTTATGTATACCAAGGGATTGTTCGACTTTTTAGCGGAACATTGTAGGGATGTCCCAAAATCAATGGCAAAAGTGTCCCTGCATTGATCTATGCAGATTATGCAGTGCTTATGGGCCACACTATGAATGGCCTACGTGATGCAGTCAGAGCCTATGATTCCTTTATTTCAGCACTTGATCTAGAGATTAACTGTAAAAACATCACATATTATGGTCTTTGGGAAGCCTCTTAGTTGGGTGGGGGTGCTGAAGATCAAAGGTCAAGTAATCAGCAAGGTTCAGGATTTCCCCTATTTAGGGGTTGTTTTTGATGATAAGGGTTCCTGAAAACCCTGTATTGCTAGAAGAGGGGTTCTTTTTAATGCTACAGTTGGTGCCACATTTGACTTTGCTGCAAGGGTGGGAAATAAACCTATTAAGCCCCTCCTTGAAGTCTATAGGCGTAAGTGCCTTCCAGTTCTCCTGTATGGCGCTGCTCTGGGGGTATGCGGACACCAGGGACCCTGCAGTTGAGGAAAATCGTTTTTGTAGAAGGCTATTGGGAGTTGGCCAAAATACTTCTGGTTTTTGCTTATACACTGGATTAGCTCTTGAGTTTGTACCAGATACCATCCAGCTTGCTCCGTTCTTGCTATGGATCTCTGTTAGAAATGGGGTCTTTGGTTGACAGTCAGGTTACCCTCTGTTCAAGCAAGGAACCTCACTCTAGTCAAGGTAAAAGAGAATCACCCTCAGCTAACCCCTGCTTACCCCCTTGGTAGCCTGGCAGAGCAGTAGGCTTAACTTCAGAGTGCTAGGTGCAAAGTATTTGTACCAACACACACAGTAACTTAATGAAACACTACTAAATGACACAACACCAGTTTAGAAAAATAGGAAATATTTATCTAAACAAAACAAGACCAAAACGACAAAAATCCAACATACACAATTCACGTTATGAATTTTTAAAGATTACATTCAAAAATAGTGCTTAGAAACACAAAATGCTTCGATGAGGTGTTAACACGGCATCGTGACGGAGTCGTTCCCAACAAGCCGACACCAGCTGTGCCGGTCACGGATTCGCAGAGACCCCCAAGTACAGTATCTTTGGTGAAGAGTGAAAACAAGTCGATGCACGAAGTCGGGGACCGCGGCGTCTGTGCGAAACGTTGAATCCGCGCACTTCGAGTGGCATCGGTCACGACATGATGCGGCGACTTCCACTGAGTCGCAGACTTCAGCGGGGCTGCCGCAGCATCAGGCCTGTGAAGGTCGTCGCGTTCCAGCGAAGATCACAGAGTCGGTTGCAAGTGGCGTCACCGGATTCAGCAGCGACGTCGGTCCGAAGTCGTCCGAACCCGATTTCCTTGGATTTCCACCAGCTTTCCTTTCAAGGGCCCAGGGACTGGATAGGGCACAGCTTGTCAGAGCAGGAGTCTCTCCAGAGACTACAGGTGCTGGCAGAGAGAGAAGTGGATCCTGAGACTTCAAATAACAGGAGGCAAGCTCTAAATCAAGCCCTTGGAGATTTCTTCACAAGATGGAAGGCACACAAAGTCCAGTCTTTGCCCTCTTACTCTGGCAGAAGCAGCAACTGCAGGATAGCTCCACAAAGCACAGTCACAGGCAGGGCAGCACTTCTCCTTAGCTCTTCAGCTCTTCTCCAGGCAGAGGTTCCTCTTGTTTCCAGAATTGTTCTTAAGTCTGTGGTTTTGGGTGCCCTTCGTATACCTGATTTCTCTTTTGAAGTAGGCCTATTTCAAAGTAAAGTCTCTTTTGAATGTGAAATCCTGCCTTGCCCAGGCCAGGCCCCAGATACTCACCAGGGGGTCAGGGACTGCATTGTGTGAGGACAGACACAGCCCGTTCAGGTGTAAGTGACCACTCCTCCCCTCCCTCCTAGCACAGATGGCTCATCAGGAAATGCAGACTACACCCCAGCTCCTTTTGTGTCACTATCTAGTGTGAGGTGCAACCAGCCCAACTGTCAAACTGACCCAGACAGGGAATCCACAAACAGGCAGAGTCACAGAAATGGTAGAAGCAAGAAAATGCTCACTTTCTAAAAGTGGCATTTTCAAACACTCAATCTTAAAACCAACTTTACTAAAATATGTATTTTTAAATTGTGAGCTCAGAGACCCCAAACTCCACATGTCCATCCACTCCCAAAGGGAATCTACACTTTAATCAGATTTAAAGGTAGCCCCCATGTTAACCTATGAGAGGGACAGGCCTTGCAACAGTGGAAAATGAATTTAGCAATATTTCACTGTTAGGACATAAAAAACACATTACTATGTGACCTACCTTAACCATGCACTGCACTCTGCCCTTGGGGCTACCTAGGGCCTACCTTAGGGGTGTCTGACATGTAAGAAAAGGGAAGGTTTAGGCCTGGCAAGTGCGTACACTTGCCAAGTCGATTTTACAGTTAAAACTGCACACAAACACTGCAGTGGCAGGTCTGAGACATGATTACAGAGCTACTTATGTGGCTGGCACAACCAGTGCTGCAGGCCCACTAGTAGCATTTGATTTACAGGCCCTGGCACCTCCAGTGCACTTTACTAGGCACCTACTAGTAAATCAAATATGCCAATCATGGATAAACCAATCAACAATACAATTTACACAGAGAGCATATGCACTTTAGCACTGGTTAGCAGTGGGAAAGTGCTCAGAGTTCAAAAGCCAACAGGTCAGACAAAATAGGAGGCAGGAGGCAAAAAGATTGGGGATGACCCTGCACAAGCAATAAAGTCCAACAATCTCTATTTGGCCTAATGAAAGCTCCTCCTTTTAAAGAGAGATCCTGCAGGACTGTTTGGCCTGTGATCAGGTGAAGGATATTCCTTGGTTGATGTACATAGGAAAGGTAGCCTATCTGTTGGGGTGTCCGGATATGTTTGAGGCTCCTGAGGGTCTGACTAGTAGTGATAAACACTGGGCCAACGCTAATTTCCTGAAAATCCTGGGGGCCAAAAGAGAGGAGGAGGCCCTAAGGAAAAAAAATCAGTAAGGGAGTTTACTATGATAAAGATGGGGGTGGGCCCTGAGCCCTATCTCTTAGAGATAAGGAATGTGAGGGAAAGGTGTCTCATTACGCGATTTCGTCTGGGGGTTGTGAGAAGCAACCTATGTTTTCCGCTAGGTCAGTACGATGGAAAATCTATTAGACTTTGACCCTGCAATGGTGTGTCTCTGCAGTCTTAGGTTCATTTGACCTTGTTCTGTGATTTTTATGCGCCTCTTAGGCGCCGTTTTTTACTCCCCCTGCTGAGGACAAAGGGTTTTGTGCAATATGACCCAGCTTTTTTGTGGCTGCGCATGGCTTCTAATGCATTGGTGTGGCGTGGGTTGGGGTCCTTTTTCAAGGGTGCTGTTACCTGGCGGAATAAATTGGAGTATTTTTAAAAGTTCTTTAAAACATTTTTTAGCTTGACTGTTTTACTATCTTTTTTTAAAATTATTTTTATGGTATTTAAATACTGGGGGATTGTCACCAGGTTTTATGTATTGTATCTTTATGGTTGATTATTTTCATACCGAATAAAGCGTTTTGATGATGAGATATATATATATATATATATATATATATATATATATATATATATATATATATATACATATATTTATATATATATATATATCAGCCGATGAGGAAATAATCTTGTACTACCTGAGGGGGAAGGTAGAAGTCGAAACATTGTAGTGAAAATATTTTTTTTCTCTTTGGTGGGCCTATCTGAGTCACTCATTCTAGGGGAGGGACAGACGGGCAGACACATACACACGCTAAGAACTAATGCTTAAAAACAGAAAAAACACTAACATTCACAGTTATATTTTAGTAAAGAAGCTATAACTTGCGCTGCTGCCATGCACTGCTTATGACTTTGCATAATTACAGCACCCTTGACATCAGTTATGACATCTCAAATGACATCTTCCATGATACTGCTATTCATGTTACTCCATAGACTCTTACATCATTCTAAAAAAGAAAGGGAACCCCTTTAGTAGTGAAATAAAATAAAAATGAAAGACATTATTTTACTGGAGGAATACCATTTCCCAGGTCACAGGATTTGTGGATCCTTGATTACTGGACATTATTTTAAAGTATTTAACACACAAATGCTGTACTTGGCTGGAGTACAAGCTCTGCAGCCACCCCCCTTTGCATGAAGCCAAAGGCCATACACAGTGAATGTTGGTCACCTGTGGAATGTTGGGCGTAGGGGCGGGTAAAGGCCACGCCCTACAGGCAACCCCACTACACATAGATAAGGGCCCACAGGTCAGGTTCTATCAGCAACCCTGCAGCACTTAGCCGTACAAAACAGTTTTGGCCATCCATGCAGTTTGGAGCAGGGCCAAGACAATGGCCACCTGTTGAGGGTGGGGAACTCAAACCAGAGGCCAACCTCTGTGGCCAACCATGCTGTGCACAGCCTTCTGCTGTGTGCAGCGATGGTTGGAGCTCACAGAATGTTGGGCAAAGGGCCTGACTGGCCTATCCCAGGTGTGCACAGACAAAGACTGTACATTGGAGGGGGTCAGCCACCCACAGAGGGCTGGTTGCAGGGCCTGGCTGGAAGCAGGCATGACAGCCACCTCCCCCAACAACATACAGCTAACAGCCATATACAGCTGCAGAGGAAAGCTTGGATACTTAAAGTAGGATCCCTTGGCCTTCAAATGATAACAATTTCTTGTGGGTAAAGGAGACCAATGCTAAGCACTCTCAGCGTTCTCCAAGAAGATATCCAAGTTTGTCTGTGGCCACTTTGAGCACAAAGAGTTCCACTTGACAAAGTTAAAGACCGAACTTGGCAAGTAGTACACCAAAGTGGGTTGTTTACCCAAGGTAACTCATCCAAAATGGTTTAAGGGGCATTGCCAGACGAAACAGTTTGACTATACAAAGAAGTCTCAAATGAGCTTTAGGATGCACCTTATTCACAATATTTTTCTTCCACATATGGAGCTTGTGTCTTTCAGATTAAGCAAATGCCCCATGCAGCAAAAGATTTAGGGTCAAATATATTTCTTGAACTTTTTCAAGCTAGTATATTCTATCCTGTCTTCACAGGTCTAGGTTATCTTGAAATCAGTTGTGGGGATCTAGTGATCTGACTGTACCTCAACATCTTGGCATTTATACTCTTCTTTTTCCTTCATTAGAATTAGTGGGTCTCACATTATTTTTTAAAGGGAGAAATCTCACATGAGGCACTGCTACTTTAATTGAACAATGGTATGATTGTGTTTTAAGCACTCTTCTTTTTGGGGGAAAGTCTTGAGGTGTATTTCTTTTAGCACTGTTCACCACTAACCGGAATGTCCTAGGTTATTTCAAAGGCATTACAGTACCTTCTGTGGCTTTACCCCAGAATGTCTGGTGGAGCAGTTGAGTCAGGAGAACTGACAGACCATCTTCCTAGGTGTGCATACCCCTTTAAATGTAGAAAGCCTGCGAAATCCCCATGCTTCAAAAATAATTAACCTGAAATAGTTAATTTAAATTCTAGTATTCTGGTTTGTGATTTTAGATTCGCAGACATTACCTGCAAAGTTTGATTTTGTTATTCCTAGCCATCGCTGCGACTGGGATCCAAATTAATTATTCATTTATATTTAATATTAGACACAACAGGGCTAACATGGCAGGTCAGCACAGCTTCTAAGTTGCATGATAAGCATTTGATTTGGTGGTGATAAACATTCTGTTCCATGCTTCAATATTTAACCCAAACACAGCAGGCAGAGGAGCTGAATTTACAGTATTGACTTAGTTATTATTTGTATTTTGTTATTTTACAGAGGCGGTGCAAGACAAGTTACGTCAGAATGATTCAGCTAGGGGCTGCACTGAGAGCACAAAGGTGCCTTTTTAGCCATAGAACATGCGGCTGAGCCTGTCCGGTAGGCACCAGTCAGCAGATGAGGTCAAAATTCCAGAGGTTTAAAAACTAAAATAAATAGTAAGAAACACCGTAGTAAGATAGAACATCCAACAATAAAATAGTAAAGTGAGCAAAATGGCTGTAAGGAATCATTGTACATGAATACAATGATGCATGAATGTACACACGTGACGGCAGAGATACATTTCAAGTGTTGAAATAGATGTAAAGGCAGTAAAGAAAAATCACAAAGTAAGAAAATGCACAACTGTAACTTATGGTTTCCATCCACAGAAATGTTACTTTGTGAATCAATCAAATAGATCATTATGACTCCATTTAATTAACCTACATTTTTAAGGTGTTATCCTTCTTTACTCTTGCACATTTATATTTGTTTATTAACAAAGTATAGCTGTTGTAATTAATGTTGCTACTTTTATATTTTATGGCTAACGGTTTTCCTTATCCTAACTGTTGGACTTTTTGCCTTACGCAGGGTCATCCCCAGTCTTTTTGCCTCCTTCCTCCTGGTTTTTCTGACCTCTCGCTGTTGGCTCTAGGACTCTGAGCACTTTATCACTGCTGACCAGTGCTAAAGTGCAGGTGCTCTCCCATCTAAAGTTGGTATGATTGGCTTATACCTAATTGCCATATTTAATTTACCTATAAGTCCCTTGTACAGTGGTATCTCTATACCCAGGGCCTGTGAATTAAATACTACTAGTGGGCCTGCAGCGCTGCTTGCGCCACCCACTGAAGTAGACTTTCAAAACCTGTCTCAGGCCTGCTAGCGCAGGGCCTGTGTGCACAGTTTTCTGCCACAGGGACCTGGCATCTAAACTTACTTGCCAGGCCCAAAACTCCCCTTTTACTACATGTAAGTCACCCCTAAAGTACGCCCTAGCTAGCCCTATGGGCAGGGTGCCATGTTTGTAGAAAGGCAGGACATGTGCCATATTGCATGGCCTGTCCTAGTAGTGACAAACAGCCTAACTTGGTGTCTCACTGCTGTGAGTGCTGCCTTCTCATAGGATTGCATTAGAAATGCCCTGCCTTATGTGTAAGGGGTATTGTCTGATTTATGAGGGGTAGCGTAGGCATGTTTGGTATGGTTGTGATGGTTATAATAAATGCTGCTTACTGGTGTGGGTGTATTTTTTATTACTATCACAGAAATGCCACTTCTAGAAAGTGCGCATTTATCTGTGCTTATGACTCTGGTGTTTTGCAGCTTGACTCCAATCCACGTCTGGGCAGAGTGACGGTTGGGGCTTTGTGCATACTTTTCAGACAGCCGTTACACAGGGAGGGTGGAGGTGTCACAGAGGTGCATCTGCATACTGAATAGTCTTCCTGGGCTGAGAGAAGGGAGAGGCAGGGCACCCCTGCATTTGTAAAGACTGTGCCCTGGCCTCACACAATAGGGTCGTTAACCCCCCACTGATGTTTGGAGCCTGTGCTGAAAGGAGAGAGGGGGCACTCCCAGAACCAGTTGTAACTGGCTGTAACCTCCTCTCCCTACCATTGTAAAACACTGTAAGAACTGACTATAAGTACAGGGGAACTTTCCCCACAATTTGGAGACTCTTGGAATCATCTTGGAACTGGACACCAAAGGCTGAAAGGGCTCACCAGGAACCGCCATGGACTGCTGCTGCTGTGCTGACCTGTGACCTGCCTGGTCACTGTGAAGGACTTGCCACTTGCTGCCTTTCCCTTGTGCTGGCCTGTAGCTGGACCCTCCACCTGAGGACCTTGTCTTAAGATTCTGCTCCCCAGGGGCAGGGTGCTGTGGCCCCTGACCCCTGCATCCATTTCTTCACGAGTGGTGCTTCTCTGTGGTTGCGGCTGCCATAGCGATGATTGCAGCACGCTTATGGAGCCTTGGGAGCTCGTAGGCGCCTAGCTGCATTGAGCCCCTTTAAATAAGATCACCGCAGTGGGCCGGGAAGCTGGAAGAACACTTGCGCACCGCATCGGGTGCAGGCGAGTGTCTGCTTGGGCCCCAGGAGGGGTCTGATCTTCTTGTGGCTTCGCAGCAGGACCAGGGGGAAGGCACGGGGAGCGCCCCCTTCCCCCTGGCCTCAGCGTTAGGAATAGGACGGTCCTTTTCTGCTGTTAGGTAAAACGGGCATTATTGTGAGCCCCCCCCTTGGTGGAAGGGCCAGTGGAGGCCCGGGGGGGGTCCCCAGAGATCGCGGGTCCCGGGAGGGGCCTGTCATTAAACCGGAGGGGGTGCGTGGTGCCCCCTCCTGCCCTAAGTTGTTTTTGCTGGCTTTGGCCCCCCTTGTGAGGGCCGGTTGAGGCCCTGAGGGCCCCCCAGTAATCACGGTCCCCAGATGGGCCTGTCTATAAAAGAGAGGAGGTGCATGTCGCCCTCCTCTGACCCCAGAGTATAAGGGAGGCCCCCGTTTTGCGCATAGGAGCGCCGGGGGCCCCACTGTTCGCCTTCTAGGCACTGGAGGTGCCTTCATCCAACCAGGTACTGTTTAAAGGACCAATATAGTTGCAATCCAAAGTTCTTTCTACAGACTTTTGTTTGATTCGTATATTACCTACCTGCGTTTGATGTTTTTACATATGTGTATACAAATGTTCCTTTTATGGACATGCTTGCTAATATGATTTCTAACTTGCCATATGTTTTCTAATGTTCCTACTATGGGCATTTTATGATATTCTTATGACAAGTGCTGTAATAACGTGTTTTCCTGACTACTGCTTATGTTGCAGAATACTGAGTAACCTGTGTGTTATGTGTGACTACTGCTAGGTTGCAGAGTAACTAATGTGTAACGTTCTGACAACTGCTAAGGTAGCAGGATAGTACTGATATGTGATGTTTGGTCTGATAATTGCCTTGTGTACAATACAGTATATTTTCATATAATCTACAGGTTTGGGTGATTATGGGGGGTGGCCACAGAGCCTGGCCTTAGGGCCTGGTCTGGCGGTCAACTTCCACCATGCATGGAGAAAGGCCATGCACAGTGATGGTTAGATTAATGTATAGCAATGAAAATTACATTACATTAAAGTAACCTTATACATTCACTGAAAAAAACAAAGGTTACAGAGACGTTATAGTTAGGTTCTAAATTTACTCACACAAAAACAGAAAAATGCAGCAGTTATAGTTAGCTTTATTTCAAGTAACTATAACTCACGGCCTAAGTTCCCTGTAACTTGCGCCCTCGCCATGCACTGCTAATTTCCCCAGATAATACAGCCAGGCACGCAATGCCCATTGGGCTAAAGATGCGTCAGCCACTGCCCCATTGTGTGCCATATCCCAGGCTGCAGATCACAAGTGATTGCTTCTGGGAGTGCCTGGGCAGAGCAGTGTTTGGGAAACATGTTCTTTTCTTTAGAAATACATGGTCAGCTTCTGTGCTGCCGGAAAGTGCCTTCACAGAAGGGGTGGAGGTAACGCATGATTCTAAGTCACGGACCTCATGGTGGGGGCTCTGGCTGTGCAAGACCATGTGCTTTAGCATTCCTCATTGTTTTGAAAGCGGGATAATGATTGGCCATTAACACAGCGATGACTGAGGCAGCATCTGTATCTGAAGGCAATCAATGCCCTCTTTTTAACAGTTAGCCTGTGTACAGCCAAACAAAAAAGGTGCAATTCACAAATCATATTGTAGAAAATTTCATTTATATGGTGCTTACTACACATGACAAGAGGTAGCATGTGCAATAAGAATGCATAAAAAAGGAAAAAAGTTTATTTTTCTTTAAAAAAATTAATAAATATATATTGTTGCATTGAAATGATTCCGTGTCCATTAGGCAGTCCATAATGTTTTATCAACAACATTTTGCATTTGCGTATGTGGGGGGAGAGATTATGGTGTTTGGGCCTTGCTTCTAAACATTCCAACACTGGCTAAACACTAAGGGGCAGATTGATCACTCTTTCATGCAACGCAGCAAGATAACTTGTTGCTTTGCATTGCGTGAAAGGAAGAGAGCAGTAATGAGCCACATTTATACAGCTATGGCACATTTCTGCTGTCTCCTAGTGCTGAAGCACTTATGGCTGTTGGCACCAACACAGGCACAGTTGTGCTATTGTGCAGCGTTCTTGTGTTACGGGCAGGATTGTGTTTGTGCAGGAACGGATACCTTCCTGTACACAAACAATCCTTAAAAGCATTTTCCTCTTTGTATGTGTGCTGCAGAGTGCAAAACACATACACAGAAGAAGTAACAAGTAAGAATAAAGTTATTACTCCTCATTAAACCTAGGTCAGGGAGGCGCACCATTTTGACGCGATCCCACTTTACAGACCTTTGTAAATCTGGGATTCTGTCAAAATCTATGGATGGATGCATGGGAATGCCCATATTCAACCCATGGAACATGTCACTTTGGATTTACTAAACCACAAAGAGCCACGCAGGGTGGTTTTGAGTGGCTTACGTTGCCTTGCATCGTGTCTTGTGTCGTGCAGGGGCAACGCAAGTCCTTAGTAAATCTGGTCCTAAGAGTGTGCAAAGTGATATTGTCAAATAGGGGTCTGGGCAGCAGTTAGTGTGTTTTGGTGATTGATGGTTGGTGGCACCAGCACTTTTTGGTAGGGGCAGGGACTTTTAAGAGATGGTTCCTCAGGCCCAGCTGTCTGTTCTATGCCAGAAGGAAGGCTAGCTATGGTCTATCAGGCAGTATTTACATAAGAGTGATGACATGGCAATTACCTCATGTCACACAGTTACTTTAACAATCATGCATTTTATTGTAACAGTCCATACACAAGCAGAGGAGGAGAGCCAGCTGTCATTGTGTTCCTCTATCTCGTGATTGCTATGTATCTCAGGTTGGTAGGGCAGCACATGTGCACCACATTAGGAACACACGTGCGGTGCAGTATTCCACTGTGCCCAGTCGCAGGCTGCTGGGTGCTAACCTCTCACAGTCAACCTCACAAAACATTGTTGGGGTCATTAGCCGCCCGCCAGGCGGTAACCGCCGTGCGGCCGCCAATGCGGCCGCACTCGCGCGGCCCCCATTATGACATTCCCGCTGGGCCGGCGGGGATGAGGCCGCAACATAGGAGCCGGCTCCTAATGGAGCCGGCGGTGTTGCGGTCGTGCGACGGGTGCAGTTGCTTTTCTATGCAGACAGTGAAAAGCTGGCCGGGGCCCTGTTAGGGGGCCCCTGCACTGCCCATGCCCCCAGGGGCCCCAGGACACCCCTTACCGCTTGCAGCGCTGCCCTGGCGGATTATCACCGCCGGGGCTAAAACGGCGGGAAACCGCGGGCCCCGGCGGTGCGACCGTAATAGGGCTGGAAGCATCGCCAGCTTGTTGGCGGTGCTTCCGTCCTATTAGCCCTGGCGGTCTCAGACCACCAGGGTCGAAATGACCACCTGTGTGTGCTTCTTGCCCTGGGTATTTGGTAGCTAAGCATGTCATAGGCTGACAGAGAGGACCAGCTTGTCACTGTAAATGAACAGCACCTGGCACTGCACCCACCAAAGCTTTGTGTTGCAGCAGCATGATTGCCCCAAACCACACTGTGCTTTTGTGGCGTACCTATTGAGAATCGTTACCATCTCTGAAAGTGATTAGAAATCATGGTAAAAAGGGTGCCCAGATCCAAATTCAACACACACACATTCCAAAGGCTTGACTAAAACTGGTGTGTGTGAAACCTCTGGGCCATGCTGTCTCTCAAGCTAACTCACTTTTCAATTCAGCTGGTGCTGCCCCTGCCTTCTTCTATCCTATGTCAACTTCAAACCAGCAACTGTATTCTTGTGCGCTAATGCACCTTCTTCTGAGAGACACTCCAAATTTCTCCCCCCTTTTGAATGTCTGCCTGAAGAGGGGATTTTAAAGCTCAGCTTAGTGCCAGAGACAAGAGTTCATATTTTACATAGGCAAGGGAATCAGGGAGGTTGAGTAGGGATGACATCTGGTTGAATATACTAAAACAACCACACTCCACATCCTGAAACCACCAAACTTAGTTTTGAGAATTAAACATTCTTGGACAGTATGTAATTTCCAAAAGACACATGAATAACATTTCTGTCTGAAATTTCTCAAAATCATGGTTACCCACTGGCTTGGCCTGGCCCTTCAAGCACTATTCTCTTGAAACTTTGACATCCCCCCACGATTAAAACTAGGGCCCCTACATAGGACTTGACAAGGTGAACCCAGCCAAAGCATCTCATATCTAGAAGGTTGCTGCCCAGCGTAGCAATCAAAGGGTTAAGACTGCACGGGTTCGAGAACCACTTTTCAGTGCGTTCATGATTGGGTAGAATAACTTAAAACTGAAGTCAGTTGGCCTTCTAGATATGCATCTGAATGCCTAGAATACATAAATGAGTTCCTGTAAAGTGTAAATTAGTTCCTGCACATGCAGAGAGAGTGGGATGATGTTGCAAACATTACCCATCCCCTTGTAGAGCAAAGCTCATTCACAGATTGAATTTATTTTTATTTTTTGCAGTATTATATAGCACAAACTTGACCTGGAGGTATTGGGGCACTTTAAATGAGCACCAATTACATTACACAAGGTCACATATGTTTTTTAGGAACTGGGAGATTAATTGATTTGCCCAGGATCCCAGGAGGTTGAACTGACACTGGAACTTCGTTCCCCAGTTCCAAAGTTAACATTTCTGATCATAACACCAAAGCTGAGCCCTCAATACATGGTGCTGAACACCTGCATTGATAGAACAGAATTTATGCACAGATGGAGCTGAGCTCTGACAGATATTCTGTTGAGTTCTTTTTAGAAACAGTTAATCTCTTGCACTGACACAGAGCAGAGTCCCTGTGTACATAGATCTCAACCACAGCACAGCATGAGTCATGTTGATGCATAGGTTGTGTTGAGCCAGTTCACAGGCAGTGCTCAGCTCTTTCAATTTTCATTAATACAATGTAAAATCTGAATGTCTGCGTGGAATGAGATACCAGTGAGCATCTTCTAATTTGTGGGAGTATCACAGGCCTCTCACCCAGATAGATCAGTCTCTGACATGGCATGTCTCTGTTAGGGAGTCTGGAGGAAAGGGTTGGAGAGTGGATGAGAGTGAGAGGAAAGGGATTGAGAAAAGATATTGTGGTGAAAGAGAGATGAGGTAGAAAATAGTGACAGAGAAGAGTGAGAAGGTGTGAGAAAATAGGGAGGAAAGAAGGAGAGGAAAAAGAAATGAAAGGAGGATGTGACTGAGATGGGAAAGAGGAGAGAAAGTGTGTGAAATGGGCGATGGCAGAGTGAGTGACGTGAAAAAGCAGCTAGCAATGACATTAAGGCAGACTTTACTGCACATTTTGCCTGTTACTTTTGCCTTGTTTTTCACCAGATATCTGACTGTCACTCCTTGTTGTGAATGTTGCAGGTGCCAAGAAATGTTTCGGATAACGGAACATATGTTTTTTGGTACAAAGTAAGCACTGGGCAGGAGTGAAGGTATTGCACACATAATGTAGTCACTTGGCAGCTTTATTTTACAATTGTAGAAAGTTGTATAATCAGTTTTGGTACTCTTTTTCACACGAGGCATGAAGCATAAATTTTTTGCATATTTTGGTGAGCTTGGTCCTTTTTTAAAGATCACACATAAAAAGAAACACTGACAAGCCAATGTTTTTGGTTTCTGCAAAGGTAAACTGTTTATTAAAAGAATCACTATTACATATCACAGGCACATCATAACATTGGCAGCACCCTAGAGTACTGTGTATGTGGCAGCAGAAGGTGCTGTCAAGCACAGGAGGTACAAAAAGTACAGCAATTGTGAAAGCTTTTCTGCAGAACAGGTAGAAGACAAACATCAGTAGAAACATATCCCACTGTCAGAGAACAAGAACAGATAGGACAGCAGCAGTGCAAGCTTTGTTTTATTATAGGACATGTGCAACTTAGGTGACAGCAGTGCAAGCTTTCCTTTCTTACAGAACATGCATGTCCTGGGCAGCAGCAATGTAAGCTTCACTACATATTGGCCTCTACAGTGCAAGCTTTCTTTCCTCATGGAACAGGTATGCCTTGACAACACGTTATGCTTCCCTTGTTCACAATAGGTACAACAGTGCAATCTCAACATCCTTTTTGAACAGATACAATATGATAGCTGTAGTGCAAACATTTATCAATGACAGACCCTGTATAAGGCAGAGGATGTAGGTTACAAACAGTTCTTTGGAGCAGGTGCTAAATCATTTTAAATGGGTATATCGTGAAAGTGTGAGTGCTACGGCCCCTCTCATTGCGATGGCATTCTGACAGTAATTGTGTACGCATACTCATTCGCTTAAGATACTGTTAGAGATTCTTCTAAAATATCCTGAAACTTCTGAAGCAGTCACATTGAGTCCTGCTGTTACCACGACTGTAGGAAGGTGGATCTATATATATTGTATCAAAATGGGATATATCTTGCAAAGAGTCCAGGTGTTCCCTTACTAGTGGACACAGGCTTGCTCTAGCAATCCCAAGGTGTCTTCTTAGATAGTGGTATGGCTGAGCAGCCTTAGGCGTACCCTCACCATAGGCACACAGTCAATAAATGAGACACACGACTCAAGAAGGAGATCCACACCAATTTACAAAAATAACAAGTATCTTTATACATGTTTAGGCACTAGAATCAATACGGTCAGTTGAGTACATTTTGTGAGAAAAATATTTGTAGATTTCAAAAGTCGACACTGCAATCTTCAGATCTGGCAATGTTATCCTATGGAGAGAAGAACAAGTACTGCATTCAGGTATAATAGGGCAACTTACGTGGCCAATCTCCTGGACTTTAGGTAAGTATTGGGCAAGGTTCAGGACCAAGCCAACGGGTCACACCAGGCGCGGTACAGGAGTAGCCGGGCGCAGAGTTGTAGTACGGCATTGGGTGCCCAATGTTACTCAAAGGGTATCAGTCTAGCCCAAAAGATGCTGGAGGTGAGGACTGGGGATCCAGTCAGGAGGAACTAACAAGGGGTTTCCCACTGGTCAGGTGTCTTAATGCATCGGATATTCTCCACTGGAGCACTCGCAGTTGTCGGGGCTTGCATGCAGAGGCTGCAGGTGACATTCGAGGGTCCACAGACGGCAAGTCCAAGGTGGGTTTTGTCTCTGGAGGGCTGGGGAACCACGCTGGCACCACGGTTGGTCCACTTCAACTCAGGCTGTGCAGCATGGGTGTTGTAGCACTTTCAGGTGTCTGGTTTTTGGCGTGTGGCTTCCTCGCATTTTGCCTTGAGGTGCTCCACAGGAGTTCCTGGTCTTTGTTAAAGGCAAGTAGTCCTACCAGACTTTGGTCTTTGGAGGCACAGCCGATGCAGGACAAGTTGACTTTGGTGCAATTCGGCAGGAACAGACAGGCCAGCAGGGCTTGGTCCAGGTCAGGTGCTTCTTCTTTTGTGGCTCTTTAGTGTACTTCTTCGTACGTCAGCAGGAATCTGATTTCCTGGTGCCAGGGTCTCCCCTAAATACTGCATTATGGGGCGATTCAGGGAGTGTAGGGTAGTAGCCAATAGGCTACTTAGCCCAAGAGTCACTACACCACATATGACCACAGGGCATAACCCTGTCCCAGAGTTCCTAAATCTGCCAACACCAGGATGGCAGATTTATAACTGCTGTTTCCACATCAGGCAACGCACCTTATGGGTGGGACTACCTGAGAGTTGGACACACCTCTCTGAATACTAAATTTCCTGCCTGCCCAGGTGCCGAATGGGCCCTAGGGCAGGGGTGTCAACAACTATTATTTGAGTAAAGCCAGATCTGTACACCAAGGGCGGTGGGCTTCTTTGAATCCCCCTGCGTTGGATTTCAGATTCAAAGGTCATCCTGTTGGTTGGGGTGTGCAAGCACTTCTCCCAGAGCAGACTTTGTTTCTGACTGCCCAAGAGCAAAGGCTCTCCCCATTGGGGGTCAGAATCATGTCTGGTGGTAGCAGGCTGGGTAAAATTAGTCGGTCTGCACACTGGTAGTTGTTAGGTTTTCAGGGGGCACTTCTAAGAGGCCTTCTGGGTGCATGTATTAATAGATCCATCACTGGCATCAGTGAGGGTTTATTAATATGAGATGTTTGATACCAAACATCCCTATTTTCAGTGAAGCCATCACCTAGCTGGGGAACTTGTAGTGACCAGTGTCCAGTGCATGTACTTAAAATGTTTTCCCTGTTCACTCACTGTGTCTAAGAATTGACAAAGATATAGCAGGTGCATATCTGCTCATGCAGATATGCCATCACATATAATATAATGCACCCTGCCTTTGGCCTTAAGGCCTGCTGTTGGGGTGGCTTTTATTGCATGTAGTATTAGGGGACCTGGCACACAGGCTATATGCCATGTTGTGTTTTCACTTTTAGCTGCACCAAGACATGCATCCTGCAATGGCAGTCTGCATGTGCTAGGTGAGGGTGACCCTGAGGGTGTCACAATACATGCTGCACCCCTTGGGGACTTGTTTGGTGCCTATGCCTTAGGTACCAGTGGTACCATTTACTAGGGACTTACAGGGGGACCAAAGGTACTGCCAATATGGGAACAATTACAAAGTTTTAGGGAAAGAGACTGCCACTGGGGACCTGGTTAGCAGGAACCCCGTGCACTTTCAATCAAAATTGCATCAAATACCTTGCAAAAAGTTGGGGTGACGTGTCAAAAAGGGATACTTTCCTGCTACAACTCCTGCTTCTTCATATCCGAGAGCTCTGGTGCTGTCACTTAGGGGGTCATTACAACCCTGGTGGATGGCGGAGAACCGGCGGTAAGACCGCCAACAGGCTGGCGGTCTTACCTTGGTGAATTATGACCATGGCGGCCGCCATGGTCATCCGCCGGTTCTCCGTCCCGCCCGCCAGAGCGGAAACGACCGCCGGGCTGGAGACCTGGGTCTCCAGCCCTGCGGCCGTCAGTATACCGCCGGCGGTATTTGGACCCGGCTTACCGCCGTGGATTTCCAGCTGTTTGAACCGCCATGAAATCCATGGCGGTAAGCACTATCAGTGCCAGGGAATTCCTTACCTGGCACTGATAGGGGTCTCCCCCACCCCGACTCCCTCCCCTACACCCCCCAACACCCCTGCCATCCCCCAAAGGTGGCAGGGCCCCCCTCCCCACCCCGACCCCCAACATAGCATTACTCACACACACCCGACACGCATGCAGGCACCACCAACACACACACGCACACACCCCGACATACATGCCCACAGCCACACACAGTCAGACAAGCACACCCACATTCAAACATACACGCACACATCCATACAGACATACCCACAGCCATACACGCACTCATTTCCATACACACAACACCCCCGCAAGCATACACGCACTCACACACCCCCTCTACATACACACACGCACAACCCCATGCACGCACACAACACACAACACCCCCCACCTCCCTCCCCTAACGGACGATGATCGACTTACCTGTTCCGTCGATCCTCCGGGAGGGGACGGGAGCCATGGGGGCAGCTCCGCTGACACCGCCACGCCAACAGAACACCGCCACGGCGAATCACAGGATGTGATTCGCTGGGCGGTGTTCTGTTGGCGTGGCGGTGGAGGTGGAGCAACCTCCACTTCCCCGCCGCCCGCAAGTATGGCTGTTGGCGGCTCTCCGTCGGAATAACAACAGAGAGCAGCCAACAGTCATAATACGCTGAGCGGCAAACCGCCTGCACAGGCGGTCTTCCGCACGGCGGTCCCGAGGTCGTAATGACCCCCATAGTCTTACTTTCAGTACCAGTATGTCTTAACACTGCTGTGTCCTGTAGCTCATGCTCTTTTCACTGCAAGCAAGTGCTGCTGCCATCATGTACTGCCAGATCCTGCTGCTGTCACATTGAATACTGTTGTCAATGGATATAACTCATACTAGTGCCCTGCTTCTTTACGCCATCATAAACAATGCTGTCATCCACTAATGATTCAGCTGTCAGTCCTTCTGCTATCCCCTAACCGGGCTTAATTCCAGCAAGCAAACCCTAAATTGGGTGGATGGATCTGTGAGGACTAAAGTCTGGGATAGCAGGTCAACTTCAAGGTTGCAATAGGAGGGAGTTCCTTCAGTAGCCTCAGGCTTCAATCATGGTTGCTTCAGCAGATAAAAGATCTAAGCACTCCGCTAGACTGCTAGCTATACCTTTGATCTTCCTGTGAGAGATCATTAGGCATCTGTTCAGGTGGGGAAACTTGAGCTCATCACCGGCTGGTGGTGCAGGTGCTGTCCACTAGCTGGAGTGCCACGTTCCCAGTGTGGGAGGGCAGCAGGTTCATTAGTATTCTCACACCTTCAAGCTCCATGCCCAATTCTCCCTTTGGTTATCCTCCAATCTCTCAATCTAATCCTGCACCAGTCTTGGGCTGTGATTTCTTACCATAACAAGAGGTAATGTAGTTTTTACACAGCTTCAGCTCCTTCATAAATATGACTGACAACATTATTTACAATAATGAATTTCTGGTGCAGAATACGTACATTTAAATTTTATATATATATATATATACATATATATATATATAATAATCTCTTTGGCAATCTCTCTTTTATTGGGACAAAAAGATAACATGACTGAGTGCACGTTTGCCCTAGGCATGTCTGTATATTTTTAAAGATATTCAACCTGCAGTTCAAAAACAAACTGGCTTTACTAGTTGTAATTTGCAACATTTCACACTTTCATGTCACAACAGCGCATAGCCATGTCAGGTAAGAACTGAATGGCCAAAGACTAATATTAAGATTAATCAACCCATTTTATATTATTACCATAGTAAAAAAAAGATGTAGTCATCACCTGAACCACAGTCTCTGTTCCACCATGATTGGTACACTTGAGATACATCACTATTAATAAATCATTACATTGTTGAGAAATATGTAAATATTTCTGTTCAATACCATATTACACTTCAACCCATAGTGTATATGCACATAGACAAACCTGAACATTAAACGTCAGATAGTGTAATAAGGTGTGACTCCTCTATAGTACCTACTTACCACAATAATTTGCATTTGGTCTACTCACTAGACAGCACGGGGAACACAGTATAATACCTATGGAGAAATATGAAAAAAATTAGGATCCAGAAGGATTTGTGAAGGTGAACATTGGGAGCATTTTCAGCTCAACCTTTTTTTGAATGTTTTATTACACCAACAGAGGAAGAAGATTTGGTGTAGTGATTAGGTCAACTTGGGAACTTGAAATCCAGCTTAGATCTTGACTGAAAGGTGTGCATGTCTGAGCAAATCACTTAAGCTGTGATGATGGTGTAATTGTGTGTTAATCAAAGATTTAGGCTCCCACTTGATGTATGCAGTCTTCCTTTGTCTCCTCCACTACCCATGATATACAACACTTTGTTTCTCCCCAGCTACTTTTGTGCAATAACAATATAAACTAAGACATGTTTTTACACTGTGAAGTTATTCTGCTTATTCTACTCTGTAAATGCTCCTTCCTTTTGGACTCTTTGTGAACAGCCATAATTTTGTAACATTCATATAAAAGCCCTATAGAGTTTTTGTATCCTAGTACATTTGCCACACCTTTAATAGGGCTCATAGAAGTCTCCTTCTCGATGTCTGAGAGAGCACTTTCTTGTGTTTATCGGAGAGCCCCCTCATAGACATCTTTTTGTTCCCTGAAGCATTGTTTTTTTATTGTGTGTCTCATGTTGCTTTTAGCAAGAAAAGAAACCTTTACAGTAATGCTTTCTTTTCTGTGTGTCAGACATGCACATAGGCACAACATTTGTTGGTACAATACATCTTGCAGACATCTGATACTCACAGGTGTGGTGGATACCCAGAAGCTCTAGCAGTACTTGGTGTCTGAGTGGAAATAATTGGCAAAGCCAGTAGATCTGGCTTTAATGTGTTGATGTGTGAAAATACAGGCAGTAATGAATGCTGTTTGCACATTAAAAGCATAAATTTTGGCAATGTGTGCTCTTCTACTGTCTAATGTCTCTTCCTGCATAATGTGAAGTGAAAGCCCCACCACTGCTGCTTGACATACTAGATTCAGTTCAGTTAAAATATACCATGTTAAATGAACAAGACCACTCACTGAAATTCACCAGTTATAGTTATCTCAAGGAACCATAATGTGTGCCCTAAAGTATCTACAACTCATTTCCTCGCCAAGCACATTCTTTTCATCAAGGATGTTGTTTCGAACGTTTTTTATTTATTTTATCAGTCATGTCATAGATCATGTCATGATTAATGTAATAGGTGGGATAATTAGCAGTTCCTGGCAAGATCTAGACATTCTCTGTGATAGACAAATTAGATAAACAGTAAGATAGGCGTTAGTGGTTTATCCCAGTAAACCTTTTTTCCTTCCGAATTAGAAACGTTGGATGTCTTCAGTGGGCAAATCCTGAAGGCTACAGCCAGGTATAACTCCATGCCTTTGGGCACATTTAGAAAGCAGTTATGTTGTAGTTTGTCCCCCAAAACCTTAGGGTGGGATAAAAACAACATTTTGAAGCCACATAGGTTATGTATGTTTGAACCCTTAGTAGAATGTTAGTGGCAAAGTCCAAAATTGTACCAAAAGTTCTAGTAGCAATTGTATCTTGAAGAAACATCATCAGATCTTCAGGACTGGTTTGTAGATTCCAGTTTACTTTTTCCAGTTCCATGAGAGTCCTCTCATGACAGAGTCCCTATCAACAATGCACTGGGAATTAATTCAGGCAGGCAACAGCTTCCTCCGTCTTATGCCATTCTGCACCCTCCAGTCTGAAGAGGAAAGTTCTACAGATGCAGTAAGGCTTCTCTAGTAAGCCCTTGATCCCATTTAATTTGGTGGGTTAGCAAGGGACTGGTTCTATGACTCCTAGAGCAAAATGTTGTAGATAGAGCTGAATACACATCTGATGGACAAGTAAGTTTTTTTATAGTGCAGAGGGAGAGAAGTCTCCACTCCTGCAATCCTGACATATTCTCTCATTCATGATGGCAAAGGTCACTGCTGGTCATTTATGCTTAGGTTGCGATTACTTTGCAATACTTTTTAATAGCACTTTCCAATCGACAGTTATACATTTAATGTTGCATTGCATTTTAAATAGCATTACAGAGATTCTGCAGCAGGGGTTTCTAGGAAACCGTGAAATTAATTTGTATGTTATATTTCAGAAACAGGTAGAGTAGGGCAGATCTATCCTTCACTTCTACTACCCATTATCTGTCTACTTTTCAACTGTGCAGGGAAAGAGTGGAGAGACAGATGTCTCACCAAGTGTGGGAATGTGGAAATAGAAAAGCCCCTTTTTACCAGTGACGGGTGACTGAGGCTAGACAGCAGGCTTTAGGGGCTGCAGATGTCAAATTGCTACATGTGCAGAGCTCTGGCAAAAATATGACAGAGCAAAAATGAATTATTATTCATCTAAGTTTTTCAAAAGTGTCTTTGATGAGATATGCTTCCACCAAGTAATCATCAGTCAGGTAACCATATATTCCCATTCACTTTCCTATTAATAAAAACAGCACTGTATGTATTTCTACAACCTCCATATGCTCTGCCGAATCATCAAATGGATCCCTACCGACACCAGAAAGACAATCAATCACGTCCTGGTCACCAGCTGCCTTGAATATGGCAACACTTTCTACACTGGAGTGTCCTCCCAGCTACTTAAAAGACTCCAGACTCAATAGAACATTGCAGCCAGGCTCACCCTCGACCTCCCCAAGTGCTCAAGCATCGCCATATACCTCAGGAGTCTCACTGGCTCCCCGTCCAGAAGAGATGCCAATTCAAAATCTTCAGTCTCCACAACCTAGGGTCGTCCTACATCAACCATCGACTGAGCTTCCATGTCCTAGCAAGACAACTATACTCTGCCTCACTAAACCTCGCACACACACATCCCGCATCCATCGCAGCCACAGTGGAGGCCTCTCCTTCTCCTACACAATAGCCAAGTCCTTGAACAGCCTGTTTCCTCACCTCCGAACAGCTCCCTCCCCGGTGGACTTAGGAAGGAGACTCGAGACATGGCTTTTCAACTGAGACAGGGCACCCTTATTGCCTGGATACCCTTAGGGGTGATAGTGCTGTGCTTTACAAATGGTACGATTGATTTACTGATATTGGCATACAAAATTCTTAGAAAGACAACTTACAATTGTAGCACAATTAGCATAATTGCCAGGTTTTGCTACTTGTATCCTACATTTATGCATGGCTGTGAAGATCTGAATTTTTTTACGCATGTTAATGGACCTTGATGTTCCTATGTAATATACACTAGTTTGATAGTTCTTTCAAAACCATTTTTGTTTCAGCATATGCGTGTTCTAAACTGTATAATAACCTCTAAGAACAGATTAACCATTTATGGACTGTATGTGAGGTTTTTTCAGAGATATAATAGCAGCATACATTTTAGAGGTGATGCCATTCATCTTTTCTCATTTTGCTCCAATATTATTTTTTTGTCTGTCATGCGTCATTTTCCTACGTGCTAGTTTCCTGAAAACACTGCATCAGCATTTCTGCTGACAAATGATAATTAGATGTCCTGGGGTCCGCTATACTAAGCCAAGGCAACAAACCACTTGGTGATTAATGCACACTGTTTTGTTTTGGGGTGTAACTCAAGTGCTAACCAGTTGCATCCCAAAATGTCCATTTGTAGGAGAATGCAAAACCTCTAGCTATGTTAATATTAATGAGGAAGGATTCCTTTTGCAGCTCTCTGTGAGTACCTAGAAATACAGAGATGGGGGCCTGAAAGGGACGTGATCTACCTTTTGAAAGAAAACACGCACATGGAAGGAATGGCATGGGGAGAAGCGTGTATTGGTCCACTGGACCAGTGTGTGCTTTTCCTTGCATGTCCCCAAGCTGCCAGCCAACATTGACAAAGTGGAAGCTGCTTCTTTGAAACAGCTTCTGCTTTACAATTATTTCCCACCCCAACTCAGATTTGGGAATATTTCAATGGTTTGCGTTAGCAATAGCAAAAAAAAGTGCACTGCTCTTCCCCCTCTTAGTTGTTTGAAGTTTGAAGTTTACACATATCGGTTTTGTACATTGCAACCCATAATTCTATGTTTGCATCACTTCTGATTTTGCAAATCAACTGATTTCTGAACAAGAAATCACTTTAGACCCTAAGTTGCATACATTTTGCACACCTAAGTTGAATTTAGTTTAACAGCAGAGTCATAGGAGTTTGTAGATTGAGATCGATACACAGAATCATGATCTGCAAATATTTATGGCCTTTGGTATGGAACAGTTCCTTGCATGGGCATAGACGTGTACTCCTGCCCTGAGTGCCCCAAATACAATGATTTCTGGATTCCTGGTGCTGTTTTTTGTTGTCATGGGTGAACACAGATCAAATGTGTGCACCATGATATAGCCCTATCTCATGGAATGTGATGTTGTTGGACTGGGAGGAGCACCCAAAGCACTACCCTCATAGTGGAGAAAGGCTTTTTCCTTTGCATGGAGTTAAGTAGCATGAGCCAGATGATGGCAGCATACTGTCTATTGATCAGTAGAGGTGTGTCACTGGAGTGAGACCTAGAGTCTCTTTCATGTAATGTTCTGCTGCTGTGTACTCAACTCATCCTCTGCCTACATCAAAGTAGGATGTAGAGCTGTGCAGCATGCATGTGGTTTCATGTGTGTATTGTGTATCTGTGCCTGTGAATGGTAAAATACATGGAATGCCCTGTGTTCAGTTTTGGGAGACCCACGGGTGACTGGAGGAGCATGAGGAGATAGAGGAATTCCCCAAGACAGGTTTGTGGATTGCTGCATCACCATGAGCTGGAGTGGGACACACACTGAGGAAAGAGAGTCAGGGTCTACAAAACACTTAAGGGGGCTTTTGATTCATAGAGAGGTCACTGGAAAGGGGCCTGGGCAGAGCTAAGGAAGAAGAAGGGGCTGATAAGAGAACCATAAAGATTAGGGGTCAACCGTACTCTGGGGTACCTTTTTGATGAACTTATCTCTGTGGATGACATACAGGAGTGGACCTCTAGTCACCTCCATGGCCTGTGCTGTGGGGCAGATTTGGAGTCACATCTGCTGTGAAAGACTGCTTTCTGGAGGAAGGGCAGGACAGAGGAGTGGGTACTTGAAACGTAAGCAGAACCCCAACATAAACTTTAAAAAAAGCAGACTCTAAATTAAATTTGGTGTCTGGAAATGCACTATTGAAAGGGTGAGCTTAAGGCCCCAAAAATCATTAACTGTCAAGCAGCCAGTCAAGAAGTAGAAGCTCAGCAAGACGTCTGCCTATGACTAAGGCTGGGGGCAAAAGTCTGTCAGTTTCCTAGATGGGTGAGGGGACATCACCCAGGGTAATCTAAGACCACCTACCCCTGGATCCTGGTGCACCAGTGCCTGCTTGGTTATCAAGACCAATGTGCCCTACAAGGAGGATGAGAGCGGTTGGAGAGAGTGATATCCAACGGGGGGATCCTGGCAAGTGATCCCAGTAGCTAGGTGTGAGGAGACAAGAGAAGCCTGCTTCCGCAGCCCCTTTTTAATCATACTGCCTCTAAGAGATCTATTAAATCATTGGATTTACTAGGAAACAGGTATTTTAAACTTACCCAAGACCCCACCACTCCTATCCCTCCTGTGATTCTCATTGACAAGACTACATCAGTGCTCCCACGTATCCCATAGCGGAACAGGAAGAAAGCCAATTAGGAAGCATACCACCTAGGGGTAACCCTGGTGGCTGAGGGTTTTTCTAACAGGAAAATCCTTTTACCTGTCCATCCTGTGGTAGTTCTTTTATCTGAGCCTTTTTTTGTAATGTTATATAGGTTATAAGGAGGACCGACCCAGCCCCACAACCTCCTTCTCCCTCTTTGTTTTTGTCTATCTTGAAAATTGTCAAATGACTACTCCTGCAAGAGGGAGGAGTAAATGCATTTCCAGGAAACCGATGTGAAAACAGCAACATTTTATATGTGTGCAAGGGAAGATGCCTCAATATGCTGGTAATTGTTTTCCCTCTGAGATACAAAGAAAAATAGGTTTCCTGTGCAAATGCTCTAATCTGGTGTATTTACTCATGAGGATTCTCACATTGTCCACAGTCTTTAACAGTAAAAATAGAAAAGATGGAGTATTCATTGAAATCTGTGTATTTTGTGTAGTGGTTTCCCTTTGTGGAGTCTTAAATTTCTGCATATTGAGGCATACGTATATGAGGTGTAGATTTCAGTTTTCTTCAAAATGTTTATAAATCAGGGACTAAGATTATAAAGCCTGCACTACAAGTGGGCCAGAGTGGCATCTCCAGAGGGGATACCGCTCAGGACCATTCTGATAACTCCAGTGTTTTGGGGCCTAGGAATACTGGATCTGAAAATACCAGTCCCTTGATACCAGGCCTACAGAAATCAAACACAGAGCATTGTGCTGTACAGTGCTGTGTTGTGGGCAGCTGCTGTGCCTGGCGTCAGCTCACCCTCCTGCTTCACAATGGGACTAGTCGCAAATCCTGCTGTGACCTCTCCCACCACCTGTACCGCAGTTTTGAAAATAGCCCTCACATACTTTGGCACCTAAAACAAGCAGGTGATAAACTGGTGCAGATTTGGTCCTTTTATTTTGCCCTGAAGGGAGGAAACATGTACAGCTGGGCCCAGTGTTTGCAAGTATATTCATTTTCCCTATTTTGGGGAAAATAACTCTGGTACTCGGATAAGGGCCCCCCTGGTATTCCAGCATACTGAACAAATAGTTCTGTGGTACTCACTCAAATAACCCCACGAGGTAAAATTGCATTATCATCATCTTCATCAAAAAGCTTTATTTCAGCCATTAAGGACATAAAGCTCAAATACAGAAATATAAAAACAGAATAAATAGTTAAAACAGTACAATTGACATAAAATTATAGAATACTAATACATAAATAATAAAAGCCTATGTATGACAATATAAATGAGATACCCAGCATGCCATCACATAAGATTAGCAAGTCATTCTACAAAGTTCCACAATGCACCCCGAAATGTAGCCACTGGGACAAGTGAAGGACTGGGATCGGACCTCAAGATTTGTAGTGCCATAGAAAGCTTACGCTCACCCAAGCGTCTACAAGTAGGACATAGCCACAGGCTTTGTGGGCGAGCGTAGGCCGGGCAGGCAAAGAAGACGTGGACAACAAACATGGGTGGATCCAGTAGACCAGTCTGCGGTAAAAAATCTCCGCAGGAGGGTGCCCTATCCGAACTGGAAGTATAATTTCTGGTCTAAAGGTACAGTAATCGGCTCCCAAATTGGCTTGTATGAACTTACAGGATGAAAATCAGGAAAACTGTAGGACAGCCTGGAAGAAACAGACTTCTTGAAATCAGTCATCAGTACAGTTTCCCAGTAGAGTGAGTCCAGTGTGTTTTTGGACTGGAAGGGTGAAGAAGCAGGATGGTCCCAGAGATCTGACAGATCAAGGTTATTAAGCGATTTTGTGATATTCAAGAGCCTATGTCTTTGTGAAACTGATCTACCTCTATAATGTTCTGTAATGCTAATGCATAGTGGCCTAATTCTGGAGTGGTCCACAGCTGCCTCCATAACAATGAGGGATGTAACCTAGCTTTACCCACAAGACTTTTCATGCCCATGTTATAGCGTAGCAGGTGCAGAGGGGTATAAAGGGAGAGAGAGACAAGGTTGCGAATTAATTTGTTCTCCGCACAAATTAATGGATCTAGATTGGAAAATGCCCACATTTCTGCCCCACAAAGAGCAGAAGCCAAGGCCTTAACCTCATAGATGCGAAGGGCCAGAGGCGTTTGTCTAGTATAAGAAGAACAATTCTCTTTATAGAGCGCACCTGAAACTTGTGTAAGCTTCATGGAGACTTTGTCACGATGGGGTTTCCAGGACATGCTTTTGGAAAGCGTAGTGCTCTGATAGGTAATTTCGAGGGAACCTGCCTCATGACAGCACGTTCATTAAATGATCTGTGTGGATTGAACAGCATCAGGTTGGTTTTATTTGAGTTGATCTCCAGACCCCGAGCAAGGCAGAACTCCCCAAAACAATGGAGAAGCTTCTGTAACCCAGCTTCTTGTTGATTTTGGACATGGCGATCAACAAGATGTTGTGTGCAAACAGCAGTATAGGAGTTTTGGTTCCAGCCGACAAGAGGTGGGGGCACCTGCTTCAACTGATGATAAACAATAATGTCATAGATAAACAATGAGAAAAGTATAAGGGCCAAAACGCAGCCCTGTCGAACGCAACATAACACTGGGATTTTCTCAGTTAATTGATTGTGATTCCCCCACCTGATTTGTGGAAAGTTTTCCTCATGAAGACGTCTAACTAGGGGCAGGAGATTTGATGGCATTTTCATATTATGCAACACCTGCTAGAGTAGAGCCTGACACCAAATCGAATGCAGATCTAAGATCCACAAACACAACGTACAAAGAGCACTGGCTAATAGTAAGTGTGCACCAGTAAATGAAGAGGAAACGGAACACCTGATCCATAGTGGAAAACTTAGTCTGAAAACCTTCTTGATAAAGACTAAGAATGTCTTCCTCAGTCATGTATCTGAGCCAACAGACATTAAGAAAATACTTTTTAATACAGTTGATTAAACTAATCGGTCTGTGACCGAGAAGATTCCTACTTCCTTTATTATGTGCAGGAATGACGACTGCGCCTTTCCACGATTTAGGGATTCCTGCCTCTGCAGCTATGGAAATAGCAATTATTGCAATTTAACGGGCCCACAAGTTTCTGTTAGAAAGAAAAACGGAAGCCAGGATGCGGTCCACCCCTGCAGCCTCCCACGTGTGAGAGCCGAGAGGGATTAAGTCACATCTGAAATGTTGAAAAATGGCATAGGAGAAGATGGACAAGATAGCAGCAGCATGGTACCAGTGGGTTTTTGTGTCAGAGCATCTGAATATAGGTCAGAAAAATAGTCAACCCAGACTGAAGGAGGGACATTGTTTACAGGTTCAATAGGGACCATGGTGCCTTTACGTGCTAAGAGTTGCCAAAACAGGTTGCTATCTTCGACTAAATAAGCGTCATAAAGAGTGTTTAACCTCTGAGAATCCCAGTCCCTCTTGGCATGATTAATAGAAACTTTATAAGCTTTCCTGGCTAGAGACATTTTAAGAGGATCTCTTGACCTGATTGCACTAGCTAGAGAAAGTTGCAGTTTCCTACATTCTTTGTTGAACCAGGGATTGCTTTTGAATGCAATTATTGTTTTGTGTTTGGCCGCGACAGCAAAGTACCCTACAGTGCATTCAAAGAGGACCTCACGGTCACTAATCAATCTATCAAAATAAACAAGCTCTTCTTCAAGTCCTGCCAAAACGTCAGTGGACGTCCGCATTAAAGGCGGTTAGAAAGTCCGGGCGATTGACCATCTGGTGCCATTTTAGATCGCACTTATCTGACACCAGTGCAACTTCCCTGGTTAACAGAAACGAGCCAGGAGCAGAAGGGATGGACATAAATAACACAGTTAAGCCCAGAGAGGGGGGGGGATTATGATCAATTTCGAACTGTTGATTACAGATGACAGAGCCTGAGATCAATTAGAATATAATTGATCCTACTAGTAGGAAATAATTTATTGAATGTATAGACCCCTGTTCTGTTAGAGATTGTATGACCATTAGTAGCTCTAAGCTGGTGCACAATTGTGAGGGCCTTTAGTCGTAGTGCGACTTATGTTCATCTGCAAATTGGGGCAGTACACAATGGGGGAATGGCCCTGCCTGATCTTGACTGTGTGTTAAAACTATTTTTGTCACCATCAAAAGGTTTGAATGAAGTATTGAAATCACCCACCACTAATAAGTGTTGGATGTGAGAACACCGATCAAAATGGTTTTGTAATAATTGCAGACTGCGTGAAGTCCCCTCTTGCTTGGTCCCCCTCAGATAAACATTGTAATAATTACCCTTAGGCCAGATTTGCTAGTTATTTCAATGGCAAGAATATCCAGAGAAGGAACAGATAACTGGGTCACTTGGCCATTAAAGGAAGCTCTGACCCATGTAACTAAACTTCCGAAGCCCTACCTCTATGACTAGGAATGGCAGGAACAAAGAAATTTAAATATCTGAGATGATGGATTGGGTCGAGAGCCCAAGTTTCTTGGAAGAGACATATATCGTACTCCTCCACAAAGGAGGTCCAATCAGGCAGAACTAGGTTGGACCTTAGACCAGCCAAATTTCATGAGACAAGAAGCAAATTGCTAGGGTCGAATTTCAAGTGTTTTACCAATAATTTCAGATGGCTCATTCCTGATTACTGGAGAGTGGGGAAGGGCCATAATTAGGGTCGAGACCTATAAGGACTGGAACACTAGGAGAAGATGTGATAATCCCACAATGGTCATTAAGCGTTAAAAAGACATTCTTAAGAGGAGAAACAGGAGAGCACTGCGCCGTCTGCACCTTAAGGATATATTATCTAGCACCTGATGCAAATAAATAATAAAATTGTGATCCTACATAAGTCTAAAAATTGATATGCAATTTTACCTCGTGGGGTTATTTGAGTGAGTCCCACGGAACCATTTGTTGACTGGGCAGATTGGGGTGAGTTTAACCCAACCGGTATTCCAGCACCTAATTCTGAGGAACTTGTAATGAGAACCTATGTGTTTATTCAAGATTTTTTTTATTTCGTGATCTATCACTTGTTGGTAATTAAAGAGTTTTATTTCACAATCTGTATATAATTTCTTGGACTAAATAAGAGTTGTTGCGTGTAGTATGATTTTGTGCTACAGTTCAAGTGAATCCTGTCATATAATGTTTAGAAAGTGAGTACCATTGCTTTTTTGCCTCCTGATAAGTTAGTCCGTTTGCTGATCAACAATTACAAAAATGTTTCTAATGGCAAGCTGTAACACATGCTTTCTCTTTACAGACGCAAAACATCATGTATGACATGATTTCTGATTTAAACGAAAGGAGTGAAGACTTTGAGAAGAGGATTGTTGTCCTGGAATCGAAGCTAGAGACATTAATTGGAAGCATTCACGCTCTTCCTGGACTAATTAGTCAGACACTCAGCCAGCAGCAGCGGGACTTGGTTGATGCTCAGCTGCAAAGTTATGACAAGCATGTTGCGTATAGTGCTGAGCGGTCACGATCCGTGTCGCGAAGGAGGCGGTCCTCCTCCACAGCGCCACCAACTTCATCAGAAAGTAGCTAGAAGAGGAATCGTTAACCACAAAATAAAGACTTTTTGCCATCATATGGTCAATATTTTAGCTTTTATTGTAAAGCCCTATGGTTCTAATCAGTGTTATCCGGGTTCTGATGTCAGAATCGTGGGAACCTGAACACAACGTTTTAGGCCAAATTGAGTGAAAACTCTTTTATTTTGTTCTTTCAGAGATGCACAGTGAATTCACCGGTCATTGCTCTATAGATAGTCCCTCCTGTAATTTCACAAACTTTTTATTCGTGCACTTCAGAAAATCTTTATTAATATAACAATATAATAAAAAGATAATTTATGCATTTTCTTGCCTGGTCACTTGACATTTATATTGTTATTTTTATGTTCTGCAATGCCCACTCATTGAAAACAAGTTGAATTTAATCAATCAGTATTTTTCTCAGTATCTCAATAGCATTCATTTAAGTAAAGTAGCCCATTGGCAGAAAGCCTGTAGAGGAGAAAGCCACAAAGTAATTGACAGATGACATTTTCTATTTTTGTAATTGCTTTTCAACCAAGAGCTCTTAGCTATTTATTGTAGAGAGAAGCAATCTTTGTATTATTTTGGAAGCATAGCCATAAAATACTTATCACAACACTGTGTTCTTGTAGCAGGTTGCTGATTTGATTGTCAGTGTAAATAAATTGAACTTACTTTTCAGACTATATGCCTGGGTCACTGGCCCCTGCATTTTCATAGCTGTTGGTCCTTCTCTATTAATATCAAGAACATCAATGGGTAATGGTGTGCCTGTTAATTCGTATGTTCCCGATTGACTTGAAACGAATCACTTTATTGATAAAGTAGTGCTATATTGTTGTGAGACATCACAGTAAGGTTTTTCACTCCTCAAAACAGAAATTGACAGTAATTACTATTAGCTTGAGGCATGTGTGAGCGGATACTAGACACAGCCCGAAGCCTGTGTGCTGTGTCTAAAATACACCGTGAACAGAATTACAGATAGTTTACATTAGTGCAGAAGGAGAATGAACCGAGTAAACCCATTATGCAACCCATAAACAGAACTATTTTTGAATCGGGGACGAAAGAAAGGAAACTGATGGAGTCATATTTACTTGCATAGGGCATATTCCTCATTTTATGTGTGTAAGTGATATACATGAAAGGGATCACAATGCTTGTTTTAATATTACTTTAGCTATTTATGTAATAAAACATCAAACACACGTCTTATGAAATAAACTTACCTACTTCCGTCCTGATTTATAAGTGAATTTATTTTCTTCGTTTCTTATCAAGTAAATGGAGAAAATAAGGTTCACCATCGTTTGTGCTCTTTTCCCCTGATGCAAATACCGTTTGCGTGTAACGTGTTTTTTTGGACCATTACAAGATTTCTGTATTATGACCTCCTATCTGCTTTAATGCAAATATCACTCTTAGCAGCAAGGTGTCTTTTTGGACTAATCTGTTTATTATCAATATTAGAACTAAACATGTTATATAAGTGGATGCTTTTTAGTATCAATAGAAGATCGTGGGTGTAATATGTACTAGAAAACATAAAGTACACTTGATCCATTCTTAAACCCCAACAATCCTTGCCAGTTTTTTTTTTTGTATTTTCACTTTTAAAATATTTTTATGTATTCTATGCCAGATCCAGCCAGTGAACTAGTATCTGTAGACTTTGTACACTCAGTTAGCTGAAGGTGCTCGGTGCTGTGATGTGCTCCCTGCTGAGACTAAGGTGGTGTAGTAAGTTCTCACAGTAACTCTGAACCACATTTCGGTAACCAGCTGTACACACATCTTGATCCAATAGGCGATGCACATGCAGAATTAAAAGGTCAAAAGGTTTAAAACAGCCGAAAATAAAATATTAGTTGTGCAGACCAATACACTATCACATTGTATGTATTCAGAAAGGTTACAAAACAAACAGTAACAAAGCATAAAAGAGGCATAATGAACTTGAGAATCAATGCTACTGCAAGTGAAACATTAGGTGGTAGAAATGCAGAACGCTATGTACGAGAGTTTATAAATTAGCACATAGTAACTTAGTGGCAAGGTGAAAAGTCATAAAATGCAAAATACTGGTGGGATCCGGCCCCTGGAGTTTTTGTGGCCTAAACACTACACTAGGCAGCTAACAGCATGTCTCCTACCATGATGTGTAATAAAATAACTGTTTCGCATCAGGAACGTCAGAAATAAGCCTTCTGTTAATAATAATTAGCTGAACTATTAAAGTGATCCCTTCTAGTAAAGTGATTCAGTTGTTAGTGCAGACAATCTTCTGATCTGGATAATAAAAGTCTCAGCTCATTGCCCTTTTTCCGATATGTTAGCTATTTCTGTACATTGTTGAACATGTGGCTTTCTCAGAAAAGCGCTTTAGGTCATACTTTTTTTAATCACATGTATTTCTTGGATGGACAACTGAGTAAAAGAGTGGCTTAATCAGAGGGAACTTGTCAATTTATGAATAGCTGTCACCCCCACTGGACCTCAGTTTCTCACACACCTTACTCCAATTTTTTTCTGCGTACTGGTCTTAGTTAGTACTTGCATTAAGGTACAACCTAGCACTCCATCCCACCTAGATACGTTTGTGACCCAGATTTAAAACGAGCATCAACAAACAGAGCAACAGCCACTAAATAGTTATCCTTCTAGCCAAGAGGATTTGATGGCAAAAGGAAGCTTTAAGAAACGGGTCCTGTGCAGCATTAAAAAGGACCTATAAAAGGGCCTCCGAAGCTGCATAAATGCAGGCGATTTTTGTGTGCAATATTTTTGACAAAGAAAAAGTCCTGTACCACCGCCTAATGACCCAGAGCATTGCAATCAATGAGGTTATCTTCAGAAGGTGCCTACATTTCTAACATTACTAGTTGGTTGTGTCTGAAGGTGGATGTCCAAAGATTCTGAAAATGGCTCTAGATATGTCCCCTTGTCGAATTAACAAGAGGAATGTAGAAATGGAGTGAGGTGCTACATCATCATTGATTTAATATTCTGGAAGATGTGCACCCTAAACCTTTTTTTTTCTTTTTTTAAAGAGGAGTTACATGAGCAGTAACTCTCGTGCAGTAAGTAGACCCTTCCTATATTTCTGTAAGTACTACCTGGTACTGCAGTCCTCTCCTGGAATGCTGGAATCCCTTTGGGCCTGATTCACAAAGGGCCTCCTCAGTTAAGGTAGGAGTCCTGCACTAGTGGCCGGGGTCCCTCACTCGCGACAGAACCTCTACAGTGGGGAAAATGCATTACAGAAGTCCTGCCATGATTGCGAGGCCCGCCATGATTGCATGGCATCCACCACGACTGCGGAGGCCCTTTGTCTCTCCGAACAATAATTTCTCAGAATAATAGTTAGCACTTCACTGCAGTCTTGCTTATTTGTTTGATCATGTTGAAAATGTACACTGAGCACCCCCTCTAGGTTGCCTGCTTTGTCATAGGGTTCATGTCTCCCCAGCAAGCAATGCTGCTGATGGGTTAGCTAGCGCTTTTCTGAGGTTTATCTACATGTGTGTTATCCCACCCTACTCACTCATACTTTGTAGGTGTTCATTGTCACATACATGCGGTCAATACTGGGTAAAACTGGGTATTGTTTGGCCTGAGGTCCTTTAGTACTGGCTTTCGCGTATCAGGTTAAATGAAAGTGATAGGGAATTATCAGTGCCCAAAATGTCATGTTTCTATCTTAATTGTACCGTTCTCTATTTCGGGAGCATTCGTTAGAGAAAAGAATAAGGTATCTATTACCAATATCTTTAAATTTTTTATTTTATCTCAAAGGATTTGGTTTGTGTGTGTTTTTGAGTCAACTTAATAGTTCACGGGTCGTCAGAACAGAAACTCTTTTTTCTCGTCTTCCTTGCCCTCTCCTTATGTATTGGGGTGGAATAGAAAAATAAAATGTCATGGATTCATTTTGTGCTTCCACTGTGGTTCGATGTATTCAAGATTTTTGTTTTTATCTCCTGCTCATGTATTTTATTCCTTTTCACACAGGATGCTTGAGTTTTCAGAAATAAACGGCAAAGCGTTATCACTTTTAATTCACTCTCTTTCTTGACAATTCTTTGCTCACTTCATTGGCATTGGAAAGGTAAACCCCTATCGTGGGCCCTGATATGCTTAAAAACCATGATGTGCCGGCATGTGTAGAAATCCTGATTTGCACCCTGATATGCTTGAGATATACAGCAATGCCCTATACTGTCTCCCTATTGAGATTCTCAAAATTGAGAAGACCAACTGTAATCTACAGTGTGTCTCTTTCTAAGAGCTGAACAGTCTTCCTAAGAGCTGAACAGTCTTTCTTAAGTCTACAAAAGATGATTTAAGAATGCAATCTAGATTTCTTAACAAGCACCTTTCTTGGACAGCTATGATAGAAAGTCTAGCACCACTTGCAGCATTCCCCAGCTGCTTTGGACCAGCAATAGTTTGCTGGAAGGAAATCAGCCTTAGTAAGACTTGTGGGTACCTTCATGAAAAAATACCTCTTTCTAGCTATGAATCCTATGTGTCCTTGAGATAAATACACACTGCCTTGTCAGAGGCATCTCATTTTGTCAGACGTGGAAGCTTTGTGAGCTGGGTGTAGATATATCGCCTGAATATCTGAGCCACAATTGACAATGTCAAAAAGATCACTGGTCATTTCCAGTAAATGGGCAGCTCATCTTTGTGTATGTGGGCTAACAGTGTACATAGAAAGAATGAAATGACTTGTGCAGGTGGCTCTGCAGTTGTCAGAACAAAAGAGAAAAAATGTCCTGAGTCACAACATGAATCAACACTTGAAAGAAGTTGTCTGGGACCTGGTGCTTCCACAGGACTTACTGCAAAAGACAAAGGGGGTCATTCTGACGGGCGGCCAACGACCGCGGGATCACCGCCAACAGGCTGGCGGTGCTCCCATGGGAATTCTGACCGCGGTGGTACAGCCGCGGTCAGAAACGGGAAGCCGGCGGTGTCCTGCTGGTTTCTCGCTGCCCAAGGGAATCCTCCATGGCGGCGCTGCAAGCAGCGCCGCCATGGGGATTCCGACCCCCTTACCGCCAGCCTGGTTCTGGCGGTTTTGACCGCCAGAACCTGGCTGGCGGTAACGGGTGTCGTGGGGCCCCTGTGGGCCCCTGCAGTGCCCATGCCAATGGCATGGGCACTGCAGGGGCCCCCTAACAGGGCCCCACCAAGATTTTCAGTGTCTGCCAAGCAGACACTGAAAATCGCGACGGGTGCAACTGCACCCGTCGCACCCCTTCCACTCCGCCGGCTCCATTCGGAGCCGGCATCCTCATGGAAGGAGGTTTCCCGCTGGGCTGGCGGGCGGCCTTCTGGCGGTCGCCCGCCAGCCCAGCGGGAAACTCAGAATTACCGCGGCGGTCTTTTGACCGCGCAGCGGTATTCTGACGGTTCCCGCTTGGCGGGCGGCTCCCGCCGCCCGCCAAGCTCAGAATGACCCCCAAAATATGGCCATTCAAAAAATGGTGCCCTCCTTTGTTCCCCAACTTAAATATATGTATCAAAACAAGCCGTTAGTAAAAAAAATAAAAAATCACTACAGTGCAGATGATGTTGAAAACCATAGCTAATTGGCCAAAACAAACTGTTCATATGGGCGTTCTACCTTACAGAAAATAGTTCACTGCAACAACCATGGCCTTCATGCTGACTCTGTCTGGCCTAGTGCTTTCTTTTAAACCTCACAAGAGACCATTTCCTTTTCAAGCTCTTCAGAATGAAAACGCTAGCTGGATAGGCAGACCCAAGTAACAGTTCCTAGCCACTCCCAAATGTTTTGTCCAAGTCAGCATTTCATATTCTGTGAACCTGGTACAACTCTCAATCAATTTTTCATCCTTTTCAAACTTACCTGCATCCTGTCCCACATTTAATTCCATGTATTCAATGTTAATTAATATTGCTTTACCTTTATATAGTTGTATTATTAAATTATCTGTCTGGGCACTGATTGCTTTAATTCTTCACTGTTCAAATCATTTAATGTTAATTGCAATGCGTCGTCATCACTTCTGTGGGTAAGCAATGCTGTTTTGCCTGCAATGAAAGTCGGTAAAATGTAAGAAGAAATTGTTCTCTTTTGGTACTCACTTTCTGCACCTTTTTATGTGTGAATTCTTTTTCAGCACCTCTCACCATTTAGGCCCTCATTATGATCACAGCGGTTCAGACCGCCATGCCGACAGTTAATACCGTCACCGGCATGGCGGTCTGAACCGCCATAATAAAAACACAGGGAGGGCCACCTGTGGCAGCCCTCCGCCACCTCCAGGCTACTGTCGACAGGCAGCCTGACGATGGTGGATATCATTATCCTACAGGGCTGCGCTGCAAGCAGCGCCGCCCTCCGGATAATGAACCCTGGGTCCTCCAGCCTTTCCCTGGTGGGTTCTCCTGCCAGGGAAAGGCTGGCAGAAGGGGTGCTCCGCGGCCCCCGTGCAGTGCCCAGTCAGGCAGGTTACTGCCCGATTTACGGGCAGTGATCTGCGCGTCGGGTGCTGCTGCACCTGCCGCACGGAGGCATTGCCGACAGCTCCATGTGAAGCCGTCGGCAATGTCCCGGCCCTGCATTCTGCTGGACTGGCGGGCAAAAACACTGTTTCCACCCGCCAGCCCAGCAGAATGTTTGTAATTCGGCAGGCAGGATCTCAAGGGGGCTGGCGGTCTATGAGAAGACTGCCAGCATGAACACGGCGGGGTAACCCCGACGTGTTCATAATGACCCCCTTAGTGTCCTGACTGAAGTTCAATAAAAAACATCAGTATCATAATGATTGCTCTAAGAGAAAACATAACACACATACCTGGTCCAAAAAATCACCACCACAAACAAATATTATTTACTCTCAAACACTCGCGCCTACACACCCTCCAATGACCAATATCGACAAATGCATAGTTTTGCTAATACACTCATATGGGCACATCAACAGATTACGTACATTATTACTCATACTGAAACTCCGACATTGACTCCATTCAAGGATTTCTGCATCCACACAGGACATTTGTGCAATGAGGGCCACAAAACACTTACACATGCACATATATCTGCAAACTGGAAAATGAAAGTAGAACAAACTTGTCATGAAACTTAAACTTTGCTCAGTATAGGGCCTTTAGTTTTTTTGTAAACTGGTTCAGTAGTTGTTGCGATATCTCCACTATAAAAAGTGTTGGGCCTAATCCAATAGTTAAATCATTGAGATACACTCACTAATAATTCACAAACAGTCCACAGGCCTGGGTTTGAGGTCAGCTCAGGGACCCACATTTGAAAAGGAAAAAAAATGTAGAAAGAGGGAATATTTTTTCCTTTTCATTCAGTGTAGCATTTGCGGACAATCAGAGTATGAGGACTTCTGGATGATATGATTGGCTGGTGGGCAACAGAACATTTTTGTTGTGCCACTCATTACCAGTTGTCAGACATCAAAGCCTATGTTCTTGGAAAAGGTGTCGGTGTGAGACAGATAGGGAGACTAGCCTTACTATAGAGAGATGTGGGAGTGGGTCCAGGAGGACATATATCCAAAAAAAAAAAAAAAAAAACACCTTGTTTGTTGGCTAAACAAATTCAAAAAATGTATTTTTTGCCAAACCCTAAAAAAACAGAAAATATTGCAATGTCGCTAGACATGGTTGAAGACCATGAGAATTAAGCTTGTCCAATGATTCTGTCTGAAGGCCTTACACCAGCCCCCTGTAGACAAGGGGCTGGTGCATGGCCTTAAGTCCGGATCAGTGCCAGACACCTACTGTGCAGTGGGTCTGGTGGCACAAGGGCTAGTGTTGGGCCAAGCCACATGCAAGGCCCTCATTGCAGAGGCCATTGTGCAAGGCAACCCAGAGCCTACTATGTAGTAAGCCTAGTAGCATGGGGTTTGTGCAAGACCTAACCAAGGTTTAGGTCCTGTGCCCACTGCTGCTGCATGTGTCCAAATACAGTTTTCTGCTAACTCGGTGACATGTAAGTTTACTCAGGACCTGGCCTCGCCAGGCCTTTCACCAGAAGGCCATGCAGTCAGTTCAGATATACAAGACATTGCTTCAGGGCCTGGCAACAAGCCATGATCTGTACTGTTGCAAGCAGTGCACCCCCAAAGTCCGAGCTCAGGGGGCTAGGAGTCAATGAGCCGGTGCAGGGAGTGGCAGCAGGCCTGGCCCTACACCCTCTACAGCTTATAGTGCATGGATAAAGCCCAGGTTACAGAAGCTTGGTGGCATGGCGACCTGCTCAACATATCAAGAGATCTGTGCATATATTAAATTGGCAGGTACATTTGTTGTTGTGGCCCAGGCTCATGTGCTGAGAACCTACTGTGCTGTGGACTCATAAACTTAGGCACAGGACCTGGCCACAAGCAGGTCCTATACTCTGCTAAGCTGTATCAGTGCTTTTATGACGTGCTGAGAACCTACTGTGCTGTGGACTCATAAACTTAGGCACAGGACCTGGCCACAAGCAGGTCCTATACTCTGCTAAGCTGTATCAGTGCTTTTATGACATCTTTTTTATACAGCGCTTCATTGCCTTGGTCGCAAAACTATCACCAATTATGTCAATATTGCTTTGATATGTGATATCATTGATGTCCTTCATGATGTCATCTGTGACCCCATTTGTGAGGTCATTAGCAGTACATTGAGGTAAGTTATGGATAACCATAAATGCCTAATGTCAGAGGGGTTTCAACTGAAAATCATAACTGGAGCATCACTTTAGCAACTTTTCTTTCAGTAAAATATACATAAATATGCATTTACACAATGCTGACACTCGGAGAATTCAACGATAAAATAATAGGAATATAATATGGTACATACAAAAACATACACAGAAAAGTATAGTGATATACACCGAATCTACATGTTTTACTGCGTTTAAACATAGTTTAATTATTTCCACATACAATACTGAACACTCTTATGTATGACCTGCCATTCAGTGATTATTATTTTTTTTTTGCACATAGGGTTCCATCCTCCTTGCACACTTAGAGATGGAGGTCCACTACGGGCTGTTAGCCTTCATAGTAAGGGCAGACTTCTGTATTTCTGTTTCTGTTACCAGTCGTTATTGTTCTGTGTTATAACGATGAAAAAAGGAGTGAAAGTTGCCCGGAATGCAATGAAATATGGGTCTTAATGTCACTCAGCTCTGTCATACAAAGGAAAGGAACTGCATATCTGAATTGTCCCTTAGCCAGCAAGATTATAGCCTTGCTGTATTTTCTCCTCCTAGATTCTTTAAAGTTATTAGAATCAGAAAATATGCTTTGATATGTTTAGCTGTAGTCCCGGTCTGGGCATATTTGTAATTAAATAAATGGTCTTACAAACCTTTCTAAAATGACTTGCATGTGATCTTTCATCCATGTTAATGTGGCAAGCGCAATACGTTTTGCAACATCACCTACTGGTTTCTTCGACATTCAATACAGACTTGTGAATAATTATGTGGCTTCCACACTGATGCTGTTATTGCGGGAGGAAGGAATAAGAGAGGGTTTTTATTTTTTATTTTCATGCATACACTTAGAAAGGCTACACACTGCTAGGTTTCTTACAAGCCACTGGGGAGCCGGGAGGGATAATTCCAACTGCAAATGTTATCAAAGTTAGAATTCGTTGTGGTGAGATTGCTGTATATCTCCAAAGGTTATGTGCTTCTAACCAGCTTGCCTGTCACAATGTACAATTACTTGTTTATGCTATTTTTTAATAGCACTGCATAAACCAAACGAATTCCAAACACTCACTGAAACAGAGGTTCGACCTTTCCCAATGATATGTTTCTGTAAACAGAAGGTAGGAAACCATATTTCGAGCAGTCACATAAAAATCAGATATACAATTTTATTTATTGATTGAGTCATCTTTTTAGTAGTGTCTTCTCAGAATCTTCATACCACACCCAGGCCTCTTCAAAGGATACAGGTAAGTGGTATGAGAATGTAAACTAGCCAGAGTAAGTATGATGTGCAGCCTGAATATTGAAAACAGAACATTGTGGAATATCACTATCAGAGATAGAATATCAAGGTGCAAAATAACAAAAGGTAAGTCTAATGAATCACCTTATCAGTAAGTAGCTCATTCTGGCAACAGGAACAGTTGTTTGGCATATGTATCATTCCTTTATTCACGAACAACTTTGAAAGTTGGATCACCAGCTTTGACTAATGCAGTGGTTCCCAACCTGTGGTCCGCGTACCCCCAGGGGTCCGTGACACATTCCCAGGGGGTCCGCAGGCCTGGGCTGGGAGAAAGACATTTCTCCAGTGGAGCCTCTGACAAACACGTGCGTCCTGTTTTTATATTTATTACTTCCTTTGTTCAGCAGTTTTAAAAGCACTGCAAAGCTGGTGTACAACACAAATAAAAGTGTCAAGAGAACTCTATTGGTTAATGTACCTGCTGGAGAGGAATGAGAGTTTTGGGCGGTGGCAGTTTTGACTCAAAGGTAGCGCAGATGGTTAATAAAGAACGTGTATCATGCAAAGAACAGTATTTTATGAGCATGGCACAGTGGGTTACTGTTTTTGTCACAGGGATTCTTTTATTACTGTGCAGTTCATAATAATAATCTAGCACAGTGAGCTATGAACTGCCGTTAAAGAGCTACATGCAAACCACATGGCACAAATTAGAAAGTTGTTTTTCCCTAGTCTTTCATTTTCCTTATGCTGCTAAAAAAAAAATATTTCTGTAGAAATACACTCTTATTACGAACGTCCTCGCTAATCACTGTGCTGTGTTCTCAATCCTAAGTTTGTGCTGCTCCAGACCAAGCACTCTTAGAAAATGCCTACCAGTGTGGATGACATGTGAATCCTACCCCTTGTAGTCGGCTATAAAGTGCCCTGACACCCTACAGTGGTATGAGAGGTGCTTTACAACAAATTAAGTACATGTGACGGAGAGGCTAGGGAGAGATGAGAGGGCCCCTATGGTTTACTTCCTTTCCCCATCACTCATTTATGTGAAAAAGCTTTCTCAGATCTTACATACATAAAAAATATCACAGCAGAAACCGCTCCGGAAATGTAGAATCAAACCTGAGGATTCACCTTTCCTAAATAAAACCAAACAATGAATAGGTAGCCGCCGAGATGCAGCAACAACCTTCCCAATAAAATGTTTTGAATTTTGCATATTTTTTTCAATATAAAAGAATTATATCTTTAGTAATTTGAGTATTTGTTTGGTGTGTACTTGTTATATTTTTTGCAAATTATTATTTTAATGTTTGAAATTTAAATCGTACAAATTGCTGGGGTACCCGGCTTCCAGTAATGATTCATTGGGGGTCCTCACGAGTCAAAAGGTTGGGAAACACTGGACTAATGCATAAATGACCTCTTACTTGAAAGGCCCATCAGAGTAATATACAGTAATTTATTAATGCTAGTGCAGCCTGGTAGATCTTTCACCAGTGTGCTTCGCGACAACTGAAATCTCCACCCTGCGCATATATCTTCACTTCCAAAGCAGAGCCTGGAAGCTTGACACTGCATTATGAGAGAGAGAATGTGACCCAGAGCTAGAGCACACACAATACAGTAAATGTTTGTTTTGTATACTTAACTCAATATCTATGTACCTTGACAATATATATATATATATTGTAAAGTTACTTAGTTGTGGGGTTAAAAATAGTAAATTTGTAATTCCCTATTGTTGGAAATGGGGTCTTTGGTTGGCAGTCAGGTTTACCCCCTGTCCAAGCAAGGACCCTCACTCTAGTCAGGGTAAAAGAGAATCACCCCCAGCTAACCCCTGCTTATCCCCTTGGTAGCTTGGCATGAGCAGTAGGCTTAACTACAGAGTACTAGTTGTAAAGTATTTGTACCAACACACAGTAACTTAATGAAAACACTACAAAATGACAGACCACACGTTTAGAAAAATAGAGAATATTTATCTAAACAAAACAAGACTAAAACGACAAAAATCCACAATACACAAGTCAACTTATCAATTAAAAAGCAAAAAGAGTCTTCATGTAGTTTTAAACCCACACTAACACTGCTAGCGTCAAAATGTACCTTGGGTGCGTTAAAAATAACCCTGCACGGGTGAGGGTGCGTCAAAAAGGGCTTGCAATGCGTTGAATCAACTCAGAAGCGGGACCTTGCGTTGTTTCTCCTTTCATTGGGTCGGGGCACATTGTTTCTTCTCTCCGCAGGAGAGCGATGCGTCAATCCGGTCAGCACTCTCTGGTCCGGGCAGGCCTTGCGTTGTTTTTACACGCCCAGCGGTACTTGCGTCGGAAATCCAGCCGCACGATGATCCGAAAACCACGCAGCGCGGGTTGCGATCTCCCCAGCCTCCGTCAGCGAAGCTGCGCGTCGTTTCAGCAGCTCGGTCTGTCAATTTTTCAGTCACGTTGCAGGCGAGTGCCGATTTTCAGCCGTGAAGACGGGGGTGTGTTGATTTCCCAGCCGCAGATCGGAGTTGCGTCGATCTTTCCCCACACGGTGCTCTGTTGGTGGATTTCTTCCTCTTAGGCTGCCAGCTTCTCCTTTCAGGGTCCCAGGAAATGGATGGGTACCATAGGACAGATTAGGAGTCTCTCCAGAGACTCCAGGTGCTGGCAGGGAGAAGTCTTTGCTGTCCCTGAGACTTCAAAAACAGGAGGCAAGCTCTAAATCAAGTCCTTGGAGAGCTTCACAAGATGGAAGGCACACAAAGTCCAGTCTTCTGCCTCTTACTCTGGCAGAAGCAGCAACTGCAGGATAGCTCCACAAGGCACAGGCAAGGCAGCTCTTTTTCCTCAGCTCTTCTCCAGGCAGAGGTTCCTCTTGGTTTCCAGAAGTGTTCTAAAGTCTGTGGTTTTGGGTGCCCTTCTTATACCCATTTCTCCTTTGAAGTAGGCCTCCTTTAAAGCAAAGTCTCTCTTGATTGTGAAATCCTGCATTGCCCAGGCCAGGCCCCAGACACCCACCAGGGGGATGGAGACTGCATTGTGTGACGGCAGGCACAGCCCGTTCAGGTGTAAGTGGCCACTCCTCCCCTCCCTACCAGCTCAGATGGCTCATCAGGAAATGCAGACTACACCCCAGCTCCCTTTGTGTCACTCTCTAGTGTGAGGTGCAACCAGCCAAACTGTCAAACTGACCCAGACAGGGAATCCACAAACAGGCAGAGTCACAGAAATGGTATAAGCAAGAAAATGCTCACTTTCTAAAAGTGACATTTTCAAACACACAATCTTAAAATCAACTTTACTAAAAGATGTATTTTTAAATTGTGAGCTCAAAGACCCCAAACTCCACATGTCCATCCGCTCCCAAAGGGAATCTACACTTTAATCAGATTTAAAGGTAGCCCCCGTGTTAACCTATGAGAGGGACATGCCTTGCAACAGTGAAAAACTAATTTAGCAGTATTTCACTGTTAGGAAATGTAAAACACTTCAGTACAGGTCCCACTTTTAACATACACTGCACCCTGCCCATGGGGCTACCTAGGGTCTACCTTAGGGGTGTCTAACATGTACGAAAAGGGACGGTTTAGGCCTGGCAAGTGGGTACACTTCCCAAGTCGAATTTACAGTTAAAACTGCACACACAGACACTGCAGTGGCAGGTCTGAGACATGACTAGAGGGCTACTAATATGGGTGGCACACCCAGTGCTGCATGCCCAGTAGTAGCATTTGATTTACAGGCCTTGGGCACCTCTACTGTACTTTACTAGGGACTTACTAGTAAATCAAATATGCCAATCATGGATAAACAAATCAACAATACAATTTATACAGAGAGCATATGTACTTTAGCACTGGTCAGCAGTGGTTAAGTGCTCAGAGTTCAAAAGCCAACAGCAACAGGTCAGAAAAAATAGGAGGCAGGAGGTAAAAAGATTGGGGATGACCCTGCATAAGGTAAAAAGTCCAACACTTCCTTTTAAATGCATATGTTACTTCTAAAGTAGGCCCTAAACAGCCCGTCAGACAGAGTGCATTGTATTAAAAAAACTAGGACATCTATTTTTAATTTCTACATGTCCTGATAGTGAAAAACCACTAAATGCATTTTTTATTAATGTAAGGCCTACCTCTCCCATATTAAAACATTGCGTACCTCATTACATTTATTAAGTGCTAACTTTTGATTGCGAACGGATACAAATGTCAAATTTGGACTCAAATTGTAATTTAAAACTCTTTTTAATGGTAAAGTTGGATTTTCAGGAACAATTCTAAAAATGCCACTTTTAAGTTGCCATTTACTTGTCCCAACCATTTGGTGCTCACAGCCTGTGTCCTAGATCAGATCACTATGAATTGATTGGCAGATTGTCTTTGTGTTTTCCACTCAGACAGTGAGACTAAGGGAGAAGTAGGTGTTGACATGATGTGCCATCCTGCCAGATGAGTGGGGCAGAGCTGTTCCCTGTCCCACTTATATTTCAAATGGCTGCCCCCAGCACACTCACAAAGGAACTTGACACCAGTCCATGATTACCCCAGACTGCATGGATTCATTGGGGAAGGGAAAGGAATACATTTCCAGAAACTGATGTGGGGTTAGAGAGGATAGCACCCTCATTTCAAATGCGGGCACCAGGTATACACATTGGACCTTCCCAACCACCTCATCAGTATGCTCCTGGGCCTGTGGATTACTTCAAGAGGACCTCTTGGACTTCTAGAGGACTGCCCTGCTGTTTGAGGCCTGCCTTGCTGCTTGAACCCAGGACTACCAGAGTGTGACTCCAGGGGCTAGTTGGCTGGCATCTTGTTTGAGCCATAAGGACATAGCAAGCTTCAGAGACCTTGAACCTTGCACCATGCCTCCGTCGGACTGTGTCCTGACCCCTCAAATCTGTGCCCCTGGAGTCCTGGACCCTTGGTGGTGGTGCTGAAGGGGCTGTTCCTGACTAACTCTAAAGGTTTCAACTTCACTAAATAGTGGCCTAAGTAGCGATAGAAAAACAGGATCTACCTGCCTGCTGATCCACTCGAGGTGCATTGTTGGTCAGCCTGAATTCACAGTATCTCCCACTACATTATTTTTGTCTGCAGCAGCTCTTCTTCATTGGGATCTCTCACCAAACGTATCTACCCTTGAGGAGCTCTTGTCAGCTACAGCCTGCTGCTTTGTCTGCTTGAGAGTTTTGACTTTGATAAAGGTTACAAAATCCTAATGTACAATTCTTCATTGCAACTCTATCCAAAGACTCCCCAATGATGATGCCTCCTCCTTGGAACCTGCTAACTTCCTTGCCCCACTGAACTTTACCTTCTCAGGAACTTTTATTCAAAAATTCTTTTGAGTTCCAAGGTAACCCGAGATCAGCCCCAATCCTCCTCGTGTAACCACACCACACTCCATCAGAGACTTGTATGGCCAGATGCACACCATCTGTGCTTTGATCTTTTGGGAGCTATTTTACAATAAAAAAAAATTAAAAATCATAACTGCGGTTCCACTGATTAGGTTTAATTCAATTTTGGTGTCATTTTATTTATTAATCTTTTTCTCAATTTTTCTAATTTGGTGTGGGACTTTTTTCTGTTGTATTTTCACTTTATTAATGTTTGTGTGCTACATAAATACTTTGCACATTCCCTCTAAGATAGGCCTGGCTGTTAAGCACAACTTATTTTTGTGACTTCCATGGTTCACCCTGACAAGGATTGTAGTTGTTCACTGAGAATGGTTTTCACCTCCAACAATCAATAACCCAATTTCCTACATTGGTATTGTTTAGTGGTGGGATCCAGTAATTGTTTGGGCAGTGCCATTCAGTATTTTTGTAGACCACTAAAATCCCCCAAAATAATCTGACATCAAACTAAATTTTGCCCTAAATTCTCCTTAGTTTTTGATTTGGCTATTTCTTATTTTTTCCAAACTGAAGTCTTGCTCACATCCTTTGTGCTACAATGGAAATAGAGCTGATCAATGTTGACAACCTATGCATGGCAGAGCTGCAGAGTCTTTGCAAGGAGAGGAGGTAAAGTGGGCAGGAGGCCTTACCAAGGTAGACCTCCAGGTACCCCCATAGTCTTTGAGGACATCTGGATGACGCCGGCCACCCCAGAGGAGCAGGAGGAGAATTAATTTGAAGAGAAAGTGGGCTTGGAGGAAGAGTGGGACAGAAGGAGCCTGGACACAGGCCCTGAGCTGCAGCACCCTGAAGAAGAGGAGGGCAGCCTGTTCACAGGATCGGAGCCGTCTGACAGGGCAAGGAGCAGTGTGTCTTCCTCTAACCCTCTTCAAAGAAGTTAAAGTACAGGAAAGCTGAGAGGGAGATTAAGCTGCAATTGGTTGAGATGAAACTGGAGGCACTCAAGGCGGGGAATGCTTCCAAGAGGGCTCTGGAGGAAAATAAACTGGGCCTAGAGGAGAAATGTGCAGAGGCTGACAGAACTTTGGAGAAGAGAAACATTTTGATGGCTCATGAAGTGAGCCTTAAGGAGCTGAATGTTAAAGCACAGGGTTATTCAGCAATCGAGGCAGAGCTAGCCCAGTGGAGACAGAAGGGTCCACATTTTAAAGAACCTGGTAGCTAAATTTGTTGTGAGGGGTGGTTCTGACAAGGGGTTTGAAGCCTATTAGGTTGCCTCAGAAATGCTCAAGGTCCCTGAGGTGAACTGGGGAGCCAGTCTGTGGAGGCACATTCCTAATGAAGGGATGGATGCACTGTTGGCCCTAGGGAATGGAGACACAATAAGGTATTTACTCATGAAAGACACATTGTTGGGAAGTATGGTGTCAAAAATTCCAAAACATTCTCTTAGTCAGAAGATAAACTGAGACCAGGCCCAATCCACCTTGTGCATCTGAATTGCACTCTTCATGGTCTGCCATAACGTTTGATTTTGTCCTGTGTTGTCCTGCTAGATGTCTTGTTTGGCACTTTTACACACTATTCTTCACTAAAAAACTCTGGTTCTGCTTATTGGATTTATTTCATTTTCGTGTCTTTCTTATTAGTTCATGTTTTTCTCTCTATGTTTCTAAATTGGTGAGGGATTTTTCTTGTGTTGCAATACCACTTTATTACTGTGTGTGTGCTGCATCAATACTTTACACATTGCCTCTAAGTTAAGCCTGACTGCTTTGTGCCAAGGTATCAGAAGCATACGCAGAGGTTAATTTAGTGACTTTTTCTGATTCACCCTGACGGGGATTTTGTTTGTTGCTAGAGAAGGGTCTTCACTCTCTCAATAGAAAGCCAATTTCCTACATTAGATATTAGTGGTGAGATTCATTTCAGTATTTGTGCAGTGCCAGTCAATGATTTTGGTGAACAACAAAGTCTCAAAAATAATCTGGCATTAAATTCAGGTTTTTTTTTTTTGCCTTAATTCTTGAGTTGGGTATTTTTTATTTTTTCCAAATGTAAATTACCCCACCACCTTTTTAGTCACAATGGAGATAGAGCTGATCAATGTGGATAACTTCAGCAAGGCAGAGCTGCAGGTGCTTGCAAGGAGAGGGGGCTGAATGTGGGGAAAAAAGCCACAAAGGTTGATCTCTAAGTAGCTCTCAGAGCAGTTGAGAAAGTCAGACGGATGCAGTCCACCCCAGGGGAGCAGAAAGAGGATGCTCCTAAGAAGAAAACCTGGCCACAGGCCTGCAGCACATTGAGGAGGAGGGGGTAACTTGTTTACAGGAGTGAATCCCCCTGTTAGTGCAAGGAGCACTGCAGCCTCCCAAGACCTGTGCCTTGAGGAACTGGGGACAAGACAGCTGAGAGGAACTTCAGGATGCTGCTAGCCAAGATGAAACTGGAACCACCAAGAAGATAACTGCTACAAAAAAGACCCTAGATGTGAAAAAGTAGGTCCTAAAGAAGGAGAAAGTTGAGGCTGGGAGGGCCTTCACTGAAGGGAAACTGGTCTTGGCTCATGAGGTGAGTCTGAAGGAGCTGTACCTCAAAACAAAACAGGCAGCAAAGTACAGTAAAAATGGTAGCCGCAATCCAGTGTTGCATGGCAAGGAGAGGGTCCCTATAACCCAAGACCTGGTGCTTAGCTATGTGTTGGTGGATGCTATAGACAAATGGTTCTCAGCCTATAGGTAGCTCTGAGGATGCAAGGGTCCCAGAGGAGGATTGGGGGGCAACTCCATGCAAAAACATGCCCACAGTGGAGAGGGACACCCTTAAACTGGAAGTGGGGGATCAGATAAAGTATGCTCCCTTGAAGGCTGTTCTGTTTACAAAGTTTGGGTTCACACCAGTAGCTGCCCCTGCTGTGATGAGGGCCCTGAATGGGGATTTTTACCCAGGTATGGTTTCCAAACGAAGCAGTGTCTGACAGGGGCACAAACGTCATGTCTACTTACAAGAAGTCAATGTGGGATAAGTGTGAAGTAACTAACAAGTTTTCCACACCTTATCATTTACAGACCAATGGGCTTGTTGAAAGGTTCAACAGGACACTTAAAGGTATCATTGTGGGCCTACCAGCGCCCATTAGGCAGAAGTGGGATGTGTGTTTCTCTGTATTTTTTACCTGACTTCTGGGTACTAGCAGACTGCCCGAACTGAGGGGGTAAGGAGAGGGATGCATTCTCCACTCCAGAGGGCCACTTCCAGTTTAAGATGATGCACTTTAGGTTAAAGAATGTCTCTGTCACCTTTTAGAGGTTGCTTAGCAGAGTCCTGGTTGGGGTGGAGCCATGCAACTCTGCCTACCTGGATAATGCAGCTGTTTTCTGCTCCAGTTGGGAGGATCACCTGATCCACCTCTAGGAGGTGCTTCAGGCTCTGCAACATGCAGGCCTGACTGTCAAAGCCAGCATCTGCCATATAAGGCAAACTTCCCTAGCAACTGTGATGTATTTGGGATTCCTGGTTGGCAGGGGCAAAGTGCAGACCCTCCAGGCTAAAATTAAGACTACACTGGCCTGGGGACCCCCTCAAACCTCAAACTTAAGTGAGATCCTACCTGGGTCTCACTGGAAGCTATAGGAGGTTTGTCAAAGGGTATGGCACCATTGTTGCCCCCTTGACTGACCTGACGTCAAATCTTGGGCCCTTAGAAGTCATCTGGACAGGAGTCTGCAAGAAAACGTTTGATACCCTCAAGGAGGCCATATGTATAGCACTTTCGCTCAAGGCCCCTGACATCTCCAAGGAGTTTAAAGTGCAAACAGATGCTTCAGAACATAGCGTAGTGGCTGTACTATCACAGTTGACTGAGGAGGACCTAGGCCAACCTGTAGCCTTCATATGTAGGAGGTTACTCTGCAGAGAACAGAGGTGGCCTGCTAGTGAGAGAGAAGTCCTGGCTCTTGATTGGTCACTCAGGAAGTTAAGACCATACGTGTTTGGGAGGACTCACTTCCAAGTACAGGCAGACCACAGGCCGCTGAGATGGCTCATGCAGATGAGTGGTGAGAATCCCAAAGTCTTGAGGTGGTCTCTTTCCCTACAGTGAAGCAAAGCCCCAAGTCTGACTGCCCCAGTGCTTATGGTCTATCCACGTTCTTCCACTTTAGTGAGGAGAACTCCCATGAGGATGGGTAGTTCACTCTACTTTCAGCAAGTGGGGCACATGTTAGACCTGACAGCTTTTGGTGTTGTCTTCCCCCAAATCTTTTGCCTTCTCCCCTGTTTGCTGATATGTGTTGGCCTTGGGACTCTGTGCACTTTTCCACTGTTAAATAGTGATAAAATGCTAGTGGTTACTCCTTTAAACATGGTAACGTTTGCTCATAGCCAATTTGCCTTACTTGCAGTCCCCTGTAAGTTTGTACTATGTGTTCCCAGGGCCTATAAATTGAATTCTACTAGTGGGCCTCCAGCATTTATTTTGCCAACCACTTAAGTAGCTGTCAGAAATGGCCCTGTCTGCACATTCACCCCAAAATATTTGCCTTTTTGCTCCACTTTTTCATGAATTCGTTTTTGTTGGCTTTAGGACTCTCGGCACCTTACCACTGCTAAACAGTTCTAAAGTGCATGCATGTGCTCTCTCCTTAAAACATGGTAGAACTGGCATATACCCAATCAGCATGTTTAATTTACTCATAAGTCCCTAGTAAAGTACACTACATGTGCTTAGGGCCTGTCCATTAAATTCTACTAGTGGTACTGCATCACTGATTGTGTCACTCACTTAAGTAGCCCTTTAAACATGTCTCAGGCCTGCCACTGTAGAGCCTGTGTGTGCAGTTTTGAACTGCCATGTCGGCATGGCAAATTAAACCTTTTGCAAAGCATAGCACTCCCTTTTTAAATCGTATGCCACTCCTCAGGTAGGCCCTAGACAGCTCTAAGGGTAGGGTGCAGTGTATTTAAAAAGTAGGACATGTTTTTCACTAATATCTCTCCCATAGGATAACATTGGGGTTACCTTATTACATCTTCATCCTAATGCGATACTGGTAGGAGATAGTTTCTCCATTTAGAAGTCGCAGCTAACTATTTTACTGAGATTATACTGGTTTTATTGTCACGTTTGTTTTAATATACGTAGAGCACAGCAGGAACTTGACTTTAACATAAATAGGCCAGTGTGCGATTTTAATACTTTTTATAGCCTAACCTTAGTTTTCTTTGTTTTCTTTCTGCTCGGCTCCTGGGTCACCTCCGGTCCGTGTTCAGTGGCAGGGGCGTGGCAGTTGCAGTGATATTTCTATGCTGCACTCCCTTATGGCAGCATTCTATTAGGGGCGCAGCCATATTCAGTTGCCATTTTGTCTCTATTCCTTCGGCACCTTAACGGACGCCATTTATGATGGCCAGCGCTCTAGTGGCCTGATTCTCCCATTACCAGCACCTATTAAAACAGGCGATGCTGTGAGCGCGCAGCGGGTGCGCCAAAGGCAAGCCCGTCTGCGCCTGTCCATGCCCAGCCAGGACCAGGGGCCATAAGTTATGCCCAAACTAGGTTAGATCGGATAACATATGATCCGGAATTTTTACTTTCTCTCAGACCCACTCCACCCAATAGAATCAAGGAGCGGGGGATACCAGATGGGACCAGTCCAGAACTTCAGCCTTCAGGACCTGCTTACACTGGAATCTTCCCTCAGAACCCCCCCAAAGTAGGTTTCTTTTGACTAACTGTAGATCACTAGCTGCCCATAAGCTAGATAATAATCTGCTTTTGGATACTCAGAAACCAACAGCACTGTTCTTAACCGAAACATGGTTACATGAGCGTTCAGGACCTGATGTGTCACTGGCCCTGCCCAGCACTACTCAATCATTAGGGTGGATAGAGTGGGTGGGAAAGGGGGAGGAATTGCTATCATCTCTAAGGATACGGTCAAGGTGACCTCATCCCCCCCTTGATATCCCAGACTGTGAGAGCCTACTTTTCTCTTTCCTCTTGGCCCCCAGCCTTAGCTTCTCAGGAGCTCTAAATTAATCGTCCTCTGGGATCAATGCAACGTTTTATATATTAATAACCAGAATATGTTGCTGATTTAATCTGTAATAAGCCTAATTTTGTTATATTAGGGGATTTTAATGTACATGCAGAAAATGAGGACAAGGTCATAGTACAAGTAATCACAGGCCCTACACATATTAAAGGCCGTACCATTGACCTGAATTTTAGTAACATAGCTAATTTATCGGTTTCCCCACCTACCCCTCTAGCATGCGCTGATCATTTTTTAATTTATTTTAGCCTTCCGACTACGCAATCTGGTTTAGTTGACCATATCCCAACTACAGAGACATTGGCATACGCTCAAGGTCACTGAATGGTCCAACATATTAGCCAGGACTAAACCAACTTTGAATGGGAATATGAGCTGTTCCCTAGCTTTTTTGAATAAATGGATCACTAATAGTTTGGACATTCTGATACCCTACACATTAAGGCGTGGGGCCCCCTGTAGAAAGAAAAGGGCACCCTGGTTCTCCTCCCAGTTGCAGGCACTTAAAAGAGACTGCAGAAGACTGGAAAGGAGATGGAGAAAGTCCTATAGTACTTCTGCAAAACAAGACTATAGGAGAGGCCTTAGACAATTCTACTTGGAAATCAAAGCAGCTCAAAGACTCTATTATACGACAATAATCGAACAGAATGCCAACTCTCCTAAAGTAATCTTTCAGCTGCTAAAAGATATTGCCTCCCCACACTCACATTCAGGAGGGGTAGAAGCCTCCTACAAGCATAGTAATGATCTAGGCTCCTTCTTTCAGGATAAAATCACCGATATTAACTTAGCCTTTCAGATCTTCCCCCTCTATCCCTTGAAAGCGTTTTAAGATCTATGGGTACTCTTAAATCAGGATCCCCTCTTGATCCTGCACCTCCCTTGATCCTATCCCAAGGATCAACAATAATAGTGCCCATTCTGACTGAGCTATTGAATCAGTCACTGGAAAATGGCATTTTCCCTTTACAATGGAAACACGCAATTGTGAGACCCCTCCTCAAAAACCTAACTTAGATCCTTCAATTTTAAATAATTACAGATCAATTTCCCTGTTACCAGCTTTTGCCAAAATACAAAAAAAAACATGTAAACAGTCATTTGTCTGCTTATCTTGAGGACAACAATATTCTTCACTCCTCCCAAATGGGCTTCAGACCCATGCATAGTACCAAATCGGCTTTGATCAGAGTAGCGGAAGAGGTCAGATGGCGCCTCGATGATGGCTTGACCTCGGCAATCATGCTGTTTGACCTCAGCGCCGCATTCGATACAGTAGATCATAGTATCCTACTCTGGAGGATGAGGGAGATAGGAGTCACAGGGACTGCGGTAAGTTGGTTTAGTGAGCTTCTAAGCACACGGTCATTCCAGGTACTTGATCGATCTTTTTATTCAAGTCGTTTCAATAGTAGATGGGGAGTACCTCAGGATTCTTATCTTAGCCCTTCATAGTTTAATATCTATATGTTGCCCCTTGCTAAGGTAGTGGAACCCTTTGGCCTCTCCTTGATATCATATGCACGATACACAATTGGTGTTCTCCTTGACCTCAAGACACAACTCATTGGAATCTTCACTCGGCCCTTGCCTACGGGCAATATCTAACTGGATGTCAGACTGTAAACTTAAACTTAATGCAGATAAAACAGAGGTCATATTTTTGGGCTCTCAAGACCCTTTAAATCTGTCCCCCTCTGTCCTGTCTCTTCTTGGAGATCTTCCAGCTCCCAAGGAGTATATTAAGAGTCTTGGGATCTGGCCTGATCCGTGATTATCCATGGATCAGCAGGCAAAGAAAATCTCGGCCATTTGCTTTTGCATATTCAGACTCCTTAGGAAGGTGTTCAAAATCCTTCAGTTTATGGCAAAGAGATTAATCATACAGGCATTGATCAATTCACGTCTGGATTATGGGAACGCCCTTTTTCTTGGGTCTCCAAACTATGCGAAAAAGAGACTTCAACTGGTGCAGAATACTGCAGCTAGACTGCTTTTTAATATTCCTAAACACGAATCAGTCAAATCTGCATTTTTTCACTTTCAACTGGCTCCCATTGGAGCAGCAAATAAAATTAAACGCCTTATGCTATATACATAGGTCCTTACATAATAAAGGGCTCCCACAGCTGCGCTCTTTGGCCACTTTCTATAAGCCCTCGCGACATCTTAGGTCATCGTCAGTGGCCTTGGCGGTAATCCCTTCAGTAAAAAAGGCCAGATGGGGCAGAAGATCCTTGTCACATCTAGGCGCGAAGCTGTGGAACTCGCTACCTCTTTCCTTACGGCTAACTGACCAGGAACTAGTCTTCAGGCGGCTACTGAAAATGTGCCTAATCTGGTCTCTTTGTATGAAAGTGTTGTGGAGGATTTGTCGAAGCACTGGGAGGCCCCCAGGTAGCCATGCACTATATAAATTTGTTAACATAACATTTTATACGTGTAATTCACAATCTGAAAGGGATTTGTTTTTCGAGTTTGTTGTCTCTGGAATCACAATTTAAAATTAAAACTTATAGTGAAGTCAGTTTAAATTGTAATTCTGGAAATGCCACTTTTAGAAAGTTGGCATTTACTTACTTTAGCCATTTGGTGCCTACTGCCTGTCTCTGATCACTTGGGGTGGGTGACAGCTGGGTTTTGTGTATTCCTCCTAGGTGGCCGCACACAGTGGGAGCTTAGGTCTGACTTGATGGGCCTTGATGGGCCATCCTGGCAGGATGGGAGGGAGGAGCTCTTCACAGCCTCACTTACACCTGAATGGGCTGTGTCTGTCCACACACAAAAGCCTGCATAGCTTTCTGTAGTGAGTCTGATGCCAAGGCAGGAAGGGCAGAACCTCTGAGCACTTCAAAGGCCCACCTGTGAAGTCTCATCCACTTTAAGCACTGGACCTCTGACACCACCAACTAGGTGCACTTCTATACCTGTGAATACCCTGCCAGGAAGAACTTATGTGCTTCTACAAGGACTGCCACTCTTCTGGACTGCTGCTCTGGATGAACTGTTACCTGATTGTGCTGACCTGCTGCACTCCTTACTAGGGTGAGAAGGATTGGACCTGTAGCTCTCCAACCCAGAACCCAGAGTGACTCTAAGGGTCAGCCGACTGGTCTCCTGATATAAAGACTCAGAGACATCTGATCCTAACCTTCCAAGGGGTCCATCCCAGTTCTGGGCCCTTAGAAGTAGATCTAAGCTGGTGCTCCAGCAGAACCACTACATCTCTAATGTTGCATGGGCAGAAAAGGCTCATTACATCCAAAACTAGTGCTGAGGTGTTTTCTTCGGCACAAGGTCCCTGCATCCCCGTCAATGACAGCCTTAATGATAGTGCCACATTCCACATCACAGCCACCGCAACCATCTGAATCAGTGTATCACCTCAACGTCGACGCAGCTGGCACCTGCACCCGAACACCATTACATCTCAGAACTGACAGGTCACCACAGCTGCATGGGAAACTTCAACACATCTCCTTGACTGCATGGAGAAAATTGATGCATCTCCTCAGTGGCTTGGTTCAGAACCAATGTAACACTCCTGCACCAGGATTTTTAGGTACTTTGATTCAGCAGAATTAACGAGGTCCCTGTAGCTGCCCCACAATCTTACAGTCACCCTGAACTTTTGACTTTGTCCTGGTCAGAAATGACCAGCTATCCCCGGTTGACACTTTTGGTTGGCACTTTTTGCTTCTAAACGCTATCTTACATTTTATCCTTTGCAAATTCATAACTCAAATTCTGCTTATTAGATTTTTGTTGTTTTGGTCTCACTTTATTTATTAAACTCAGTTCTATTTTTCGAACCAAGTGTGGTATCTTTTTTGTGAGATATTTTCGCTGTTTTACTGTTTGAAGTGTTGCACAAATTCTTTATATATTGCCTCTTAAGTTAAGTCTGACTGCTCTGTGCCACACAACCAAGGAATGAGCAAAAATAAATTTAGGATGTCTTTGTGACTTTCCCTGACTAGGATTGTGTTTCCTGCTTGATCAGGGTGCATGCCTCTGTCAAGCAGAAACACAATTTCTAACAGTAGACCATTAAAACATGTCTCCGGTCTTCCATTGCAGCGTGTGTGGAGTTTTAAACTACCAATCAACCTGGCAAAATACACCTTTTGCAAGGCCTAAACTTGCCTTTTTACATACATGTAAGTCACTCCTTTGGACGGCCCTAAACAGCCCAAAGGGCAGTGTGCAGTGTATTGAAAAAGCTGGACATTTACTTCTATGTTTTACATTTCCTCATAGTGAAAAAACTTGTTTGGTCTCAAACAAATTGTAATTTAAAACTCCCTTAAATGGTAAAGTTGAATTTTAAGTCTCAGTTCTGTAAATGACACTTTTAGCAGGTTGGTATTTTCTTGTCCTAACCATTTGAAGTTCTTCTTCCTGGCAGGCTATCCACAGGTCTAGAAGTGCACCGAGTTGGTGGTGTCAGAGGTCCAGTGCTTGAAGTGGATGCGCCCTCTCTTTGCCTCTGCATGACAAAACCTGCTGCTGCCTGGCTCTGCAAGTTCAAACCGAGACCCACCCAATCCCACTGCTGTCAGGAGTGGTTTCCTCTTGAGGGCGGGGGAGTGACACCCTCCTTCTGCCTGCGCAGGAAAAAAATGGAAAAAAATGGAATTCCAATGAAAAGATGTAATTGCCTTTTTTTTTTTCAGCGCAGAACTCACCAGCCCAGAGACATGCTGGGCGTGTCCTCTGCTGCTGGTAGCACAGGACTGGAGCAGTGCCTGGACTGGATGCTCCAAAGTGCGCATGTTACTTTGGCTGACTGCTTTGCACCGGCCAAATTGATGTGCACTTTGAAGCTCTCGACTCAGCTGTCTTAAGACAGCTGGGTGAAGTCCAAGCACAGGCCTCCAGGGCCTGAAGGACCGTCCAGCCAGAACGCTCCATCCAATCCAGGCACTTCTCTCATGCTCATTAGCAGCATAAGAACAGCATCTGGATAGGTTAGGGAAGCTCTTCCTCTATAGGAGAGCAGAAGAACACAGAGGAGGATGTACAGCCTGTGGGTAAGTGACATTTTTTTAAATGTGTAATGCATGTGTGTAATGTATGTAAGTGTGTAGTGCATGTAAGTTGTGGTTGTGTTTATGTTATAATTAGTGTTATTTGGCCTTTTGGAGGGAGGTGTGGTTTACTTTGAGGGTTTGGAGGAAGGGGGTGTGTTTTTGTTATTTTTACGAAGTGGTGGGGCACTTTACTCACCCCACTACATTAAAAGGTTACATGCCACCACTGACTGCAGTACCTGCCAAGCCAACATTCGATCACTGCTTGCTGCACCTCAGGCATAAGGGAAAGACCTGACAAAAGCGTCTGCTTCTGTGATGCTGTCACAGTTGTGAAGTTTTTCTAGAAAGTTATATGACATGTGAACATTTTTCCTTGGAAACTTTGCATAGATTGAGCCAGTGTTAGCAGATTTCCCCTGAATCCAGAAAATGTAGCATGGTCAGTATGTTGGGATCGCACCCTTCCAGTGGGAATCTCTTCATATGCTCGCAAGCAAGTACGTTCTGAATCTCCATGTTATTTCAACTCCATCCTCGGATTGCAAACAATGTTTTTTGCTGTTTAATATTCTGGTCTTCGCCAGTCATCAAATTATCAGCATCGTGAAAGGCGTATTTGCTGCTGCAAAAGGGTCAAAATGCTTTGGTTAAATATGCAAAAAGGTAACTTATCGGCTGATCGCCAGCTGCGAATTTCTATTTGTGTATATTTGCTAAATGTCTGTATTTTTAACTTCACTAATGCATTCTGGCAACCATTTCTGCATCATTCATTTGCCCATGAAAGAATGATTTTTAAACGGTATGTGCTCCAACTTCTGTAACAACTCGGTGGATTTACCTGACATTTTGCCGAGTTCAGATTGTAGCCCCACCGGTCACGGCTTTGATTTCTGCTAAAGTTTATTCAGTCCTTCAGCAGTTATTAAAATAATCCGACTTTTAATGTTGGTAATACTACTAGATCATGTTACAAACTGAAATTATTTATTATTATTATGGCTGATGTAATTTACTGTGTTTGTTTTTTGTAACTCACGCGAGATGCACCCTGGGTGTCTGGTACAGCCACGGGACTCTTTCCAGGAGGCAAGTAGCTTCGAAATATGAAATTTATTGTCGCTTGGAACATAGTTGCCAAGCATGCCCCATGTAATGTGTGACACTTCCAGCCAGTTCTCACCTTTTAATCCAACTTTGCTTTGTGGGGTTTATAGACGTTTGTATCTGGAAAGGTGCGAGAAAAAAGCACAGAAGGCTTAGAATAATAGTGTTCCAAGTGTTTCCCCCCTCTTTAGTTTTTTAATGTTTGTCATCCCACCCCTACTAAATAGACAGGTGGCTGCAGATGTGAGCACTTGCGCCCTGGGCTGCAGAATTGAGCAGTGTCTGTGTAAATGTGGACGCAAACCCTATTAAACAGCAGTAGGGCAGACCACAGGACATGTTCTAATGGTATTTTGCGATATTCTTAAGGATACCAGATGGTTGCATGTCATAAGGAACCACATGATCTAACTGTTAGAATTCATGTGACAACATAATGCATTCAGGGAGTTCAAGTCCTCAATTCTCCTGGATCATCCGTGTAGCTTTGGAGATGCCTCTGGAGTCTGAGGTTTAATATCTATTATTATATCTCTATCATGATGCTGTGCTAGGTAGGACTGAGGCGGTAGCTATAGCCGGGTTCTGATTCATGAGAGTGAATTCCGGGAACTACAGTCCTATATTTTTCAGTAGGTAGGTTTTCAATTAGCACATTGTGCCCAAGGGATAGGACGTTTACAGGAACATACACACTGGTGACATAGTCTGTCTCTGTGACTCTACTTACTCTCCTTCTTTGTGTTTATAGGTACACTACGCTCGTTCAATGTCCTTGTCTGAAGCTTACATTTATGGACCTGTTAGTGATTTTGCCCACACCTCCTCCTACCCACACACCTGCCTCCTCCCAGTCTGCACCCCATAGTTTCAAGTTTGTATTTCAATGATGCCTACTGCCATGTCTCAGTGCCAAGCATTTTAGGAATTTCGTTCACATCGTAAACACCACAATTTATTTTAGGTGATCCGAGACTCCAAACCCAAAAACCCCAAAGATGGGAATGGTCGATGAGTATTAGGTCACTAAAAAGTCAGCATGTGTTGAATTTGGCCAGTTCAATTTGTCCATGACCTGCTTTGCATGTCCCTTGGGGCACTTTGGTATTATAGAAGTGGGCCCCTGCTGTAATTCCGATAGCAATGGCACACATATAGTGCCAGAGCTATCACAGGAGGGTGTTCCCTCATTTACATGGTGCCATGCTGAGGGAATCCCTTAGCCTCTGCCCCTGTGCCGTATTATAGATGCTGGCGAAGCAAAGAAGCTCTCAGAAGGTGCACTGACAGTTCGCCACCTATAAGATTGTGTATGGTGACCACGTGACTCCCATCGCATCATAGTAGGGTGATTTGGCAACACAATTTCATTACTGTAGTGTGATCACATGGCTGAATTTCGCTATTGTAGGCTGAACACATAACTTCAAATATATTATTTTGAAAGGCCTTTGCTAATGAATGATACCACAACATAACAAAGAATTTTCTTTTTTCAGCTCTGCCATTATGAACCTTCTGCTTGATGGAAATGTTATTTCAATTCTGCTATCTAAATCTATGCTTTTGTGCAAGATATAAAATGTTTTCTTGGAACTTGCTCCGTAGCCTCTGTTACCTTGAGCGAGGAGGTCTTCCGGCAGGGAACGGGAAGGGACGATGCTGCAGCACAAGCGCCCCACCAGCAGAACACCACCAGGCCGTATTACTGGTCATAATACAGCTGGCAGCATTCTGCTGGAATGGCTGTGCACGTGGTAGCAGCGCAACCTTACCACCGTCCACCACCATGAACACTGCAGGATTTCCGCCATTCTTGTGGTGGAAGTCCGGCAGTGCTCATAATATGGCAGACAGATGGTAGCCGCGGTGGTGGTATTTTGGCAGCCGTCCCCGCGACAGTAGGTGGTTTTTACCGCTGATTTCATAATGACCACCTAAGTTATTAACTCTGCCTTTCTTAAGACGCTTAATTTATTTTTATCTCAGGACAGAACTGTAGTGTATCCAATAAACCACAGTGAGAACTAAGGGCCAGATATATCAAACATTTTTGCGATCGCAAAAATGCATTTTGGTATGTGACAAGTCCAATTTGCGGTTTGGTAACTTGTTACCGAATCACAAATTGGATTTGTGACTACATACTAATTCAGTATTAGGAAGGGGCGTGTCAAGGTCATCCCTTGCTAAAACGGAATCGCAGAGGTATGTATGATTGTTTTGTGACCGTGAATGCGGTTGCAAAACAAACGCAGTTACCACCAATTTCAAATTGGTGGTAACCCATTCGCAAAGAGGAAGGGGTCCCAAAAACGTTTTTTTAAGAGCAGGCAGTGGTCCTATGGACCACTGCCTACTTTTAAAAAATGAAAAGAAAACTGTTCATTTTTCATTTTTAAACACATCCCGTTTTCCTTTAAGGAAAAGCAATCACAGACATGGTGGTCCCTGTGATTGTAGCCATTCGCAATGGCTTGCAAATTGCGACTTAACTCATGAATATTAATGAGGTAGGTCTGTTTGCGAACCCTTGTGAATTGCAGTATGAAACTCCTGGAGTTTCATACATTCCAATAGAGATTACTTAATTGTGATTCACAAAACATTGCAATTAGGTCATCACTATTGTTAAGAATTATACATCTGGCCCTACGTCTGTGCTGACTTATGCAGGCTGGCCCCAATAGTCCTCTGTGTGCACCGCCTGCTCTGCATCTGGAATGTTTTAATATTGAAACGAGTGTAGTAGCACAATCTGCAATGCAAGTTCACCAAAACACTGTATATCCTTAACTCTATGGGATGACTGATTTTGTACAAGGCTATTGACACTTACTATTCATAAGAGTATTGTTCCCTAGTTACGTAGTTAGGAGATCACCTGTACGGGTTTAAAGTTGTACACACTACCCCAAACTCTGGCAGAAATTCTTCTGCACAACAGCTAAGTAAGTTAATGCATCTGGGCAGCAAATTATCTACAAAGTGTAGATCACTTAATCAGTGATGAATCACATTAGTAGCAATAGTAAAATCTCGACCCAAACTGCTCCTTAGTACTGGTACCTGACCCTGGCTGCCAATGTTGGTTCAGAAGGACTCAGACGTTGTACTTAGCTGTGCCAGTGTGCACTAGCTTTTCTAGTCCTGACTAACTTACCAGACATTTTCTTACAGCAAGCTACCCCAAAACCTGGTGTGCACTTCTTGAACTTCAGACTCCCTTCGCATGAAGCCTTGTGTTGCTTCTCTTCCCATATCAGTCCTCTATGTGAAAGATACTTCCACTCCCGGTGCATGTTTGTGTTCATTTGGGTTTATGTATGTTGATATTTCATCACTCCTGTGCTGCACATCCTCATTGTGAGTGAGACAAGCTTGCACATCTCTTTCTGTGCTGCACATGTTCTTTATATCTGGTACGCATGCACTGCTGCACCAATTACATGTTATATGTTCATATTAATCATGCAGATTATCTGAAAGGCAGCGGCCCAAGTTTTTGATGGCCCATACGATGATGATTAAGGATAAGATAACAGGTCTGCATTTCCCTGCTTTTCATGATCTGGCCAAAGTGGATTTTTTGCAGAGTTCTATTGTTTCAGAGCTGTTCCCAAGCAAAGGTGTGTCAATGTTAGTAGCGCGGAATGCATTGTGATTTTGTTGCTGCATTGTTGGATTTGTAGTTTGAAAGTTTGAATTTTTGTAGGAACATGAATAAGACTGCAGCAAGTTTTTTGGTTATGCATCTTTGATTTGCGAGTTGGGTGGTTTTGATTACTGTGATTTTGACGATTATGCCATATTTGTGATTTAAAGAATCAGTGTTCATAATTGTGTCTGTTAAAGGAAGGGGCTGATTTTGTATTGCATCAAAGAAAATATTAGACTTTTATGTTTATTGCTGGTTGAAGTAATCAAATGCATCAAAATCTGAGATCTCGAGATATGTTGTTGAAGTTGTCTGTAAAATGGTGGTGTGTTTTCTGACGCACCGCATTAACATTATGATTGGGATTTTCTGAATTAATAGCAACTCTTGAGTTGTATGTGTCCTACTCAGAGTTAAATTGGTGTTTGTTTATTCTTTGGTGTGCAGGAGTAAACATATTAGTCTAGGGTACATTACCCTGGTTGAGAATATTCCTTTGTGTGATTCAAAGTGCTGCAAGGGTACTTAATTCTTTATTTGCAAGATTTACTTTTTTCTTCTTCTTCTGCTTATTAGGGTTAAACAGTCAGGATTGATTTATTTGTGTGTGGCTTGTTATGGTGGAAAGCATTGTGTTGATTTAGTTAACAGTGAATTTGTGCTGCAATTGCCTAAATACCATTGAGGAGCCACACAGGGATTAGTGAGATGTCATCACAAAGGTACGCTGTCACTGTTCATTTGTCATTGTAGTTGTACTGTGATTGGTTGACCTGTGCCAAAGCTGCACTGTGCTGCAATTTGTTTATTTGTTTATGTTTGCTGGGTTTGTGTGTAGTTTGATTGGTAGAAATGAGTACTGGATTGAAAAAGTCTAAACTTCCAAAGGTTTCTCTCATGAAAGGTGAAAAGATTCCTCCTGACGATTCATATGAGATAATGGAGGATGTGGGTTTTTGTAGGGTGATCCCCAAACTTTTTGCCTCTTTCCCCCTATTTTCCCGAACCTGTTTTTGAACTCTGAGCACTTTACCACTGCTAACCAGTGCTAAATTGCATATGCTCTCTGTGAATATTGTACTGTTAATTGGTTTATCCATGATTGGCATATTTGATTTACTAGTAGGTCCCTAGTAAAGTGCACTAGAGGTGCCAAGGGCCTGTAAATCAATGCTACTAGTGAGCCTGTGGCACTGGTTGTGCCACCCACATAAGTAGCCCTGTAATCATGTCCCAGACCTGCCACTGCAGTGTCTGTGTGTGCAGTTTTAAACTGTAAGTTCGACTTGGCAAGTGTACTCACTTGCCAGTCCTAACCCTTCCCTTTTTCTACATATAAGACACCCCTAAGGTAGGCCCTAGGTAGCCCCATGGGCAGGGTGCAGTGTATGGTTAAGGTAGGACATATACTATTGTGTTTTATATGTCCTGACAGTGAAATACTGCCAAATTCGGTTTTCACTGTTGCAAGTCCTATCTCTCTCATAGGTTCACTTGGGGGCTGCCTTTAAACATGATTAAAGCATAGCTACCTTTGGGAGCAGATAGACATGTGGAGTTTGGGACTTCTGAACTCACAATTTGAAAATACATATTTTAGTAAAGTTGGTTTGGAGATTGTGTGTTTTGAAATGCCACTTTTAGAAAGTGGGCATTTTCTTGCTTGAACCATTTTTGTGACTCTGGCTGTTTGTGGATTCCCTGTCTGGGTTAGTTTGACAATTAGGTTGATTGCACCTCTCTCCAGACAGTGACACAAAGGGGGTTTGGGGGGTAGCCTGCATATTCTGATGAGCCATCTGTGCTAGGAGGGAGGGAAGGAGTGGTCACTCGCACCTGAAAGGGCTGTGTCTACCCTCACACAATGCAGTCTCCAACCCCCTGGTGTGTGTCTGAGGCCTTGCCTGGGCAAGGCAGGATTTCACTAACAAGTGAGGCTTTTCTTTGAAGTAAGCCTACTTCAAAGGCCAAAATGGGTATAAGAAGAGAACCCAAAACCACAGACTTTAGACACTTCTTGGGGTAGATACTCTACCTCACAAACACTTCTGGACAAGAAACCTGCTGGTGAAGAATCCCTGAACCAGACCTGCCAAGAGGAAGTGCCTGGCTGCCCAAAGGACTCACTGGGACTCCTTTTCCGACAAGGACTGCTGCCTTGCTGTTGCCCTTCTACCTTGCTGCTCCCTGGCTGTGCTAAGAAGTGCTCTCCAAGGGCTTGGATAGAGCTTGCCTTCTGTTCCCTTAAGTCTCAGGACCAAAAAGACTTCACTCCTGCAACTGGACTCCTTGTGAGGCGAAAAGTTGATGCACAGCCTGCCGCGAAGTAAAAAATTCACCGCATGCCGCACCGGGATGACGCAGCATGACTACGCAAGGAGAAGATCGACACAGCACCTGTGTTGCGACCTGAACTTCAACTCACGGGCCACCGGATCGACGCACAGAGACGATGCAGACCGACTTCCAGAGAGGAATCGATGCAGCGCCTGCTGCGGGAGAAATTTCCACGCAACTCCAACTGGATTGACGCAGCGCCCTTGACTTTGCTCCGCAAGCCCAGGATTCCACGCACAGAAACCCGGGGCACCAGAAACCCCCGCAACCCGAAGAGGAACCAAGTCTGTGTGCCGGAAATCGACGCAAAACCTTTCCTTGCGTTGAAAATAACGACGCTAGTCAGTGTGCGAAGGGGCAAAACCGACGCACACCTCCCCGTTTTCCACGCATCGCCTTCTCTGCGGTCCCTTGCAGAGATTTTGAACGTGAACCAGGTACCTTGTGCTTGCAGGAGATCTTTATTGTTTTTAAGAGACATTTACTTGTGTTGCAAACTTGTATAGTGATATCTCAACATCTACTTATTGCATTTTAATCGTTTTGACCTGCATCTTATCAGATAAATATTATATATTTTTCTAAACACTGAGTGTTGTATTTTTGTGGTGCTTTATGGTGTTATTGTATGATCTATTGCACAAATACTTTAAACATTGCCTTCTAGGTTAAGCCTGACTGCTCGGTTCCAAACTACCAAAGGGTGGGCACAGGATAATTTGGATTGTGTGTGACTTACCCTGAATAGAGTGAGGGTCCTTGCTTGGACAGGGGTTAACATGACTGCCAACCAAAGACCCCATTTCTAACAGATACAATGTAGGGTGAGTGTGTATTTCCTATTAAGACAGACAACGAGAACATTGAGAGTAAATCTGATTAATCTTAAAATGGGAAAGTAAAGAAACACAAGGCAAATGATCCTGATAGGGAGGACATTTCCCTAAATGGCCTATTACACTTGGGACTTTCTCCCTCTACTGATGATACACATTCCCTGTGACTGCCAGCACATGATAAGGGTACAAGAGTACCAACCAAGCCTATGTATGCAATAGCAGTGCCAAGTGCACCACTGGACAGTGCATGAGGACTAGCTACGCCTAGTCCTAGTGGGACTATTACTAGATCTATTGTTGATACAGTTGCTCCAGTTGTTCAGGCTCGTGCTTCTACAGTATAGCCTACTGATCTAAAAAGGAGAGCAATTAATACTGGAAATATGAAAACTGAGTTTGGAGAAATTGTGCATGGATGTAGACAATTTGTATACAATGCAGATGAATTTAAATATTTAATAAATGACTAAGCTATGTGTGTGCATGAGGCACATGACTGGCTTGAAGAGCTGGCAGAAGAATATGAGATTGATATATACAAAAAAAGAGTTTGTATAGCAACTTTACAATGGGTTTGTGTGACATTAATTGAGGAAAATGGGTCTACTGACTCTTCAGGAACATATCAAAGAATTGATTGAGTGCATAAAGTACTGAAGGGATGTGAGAAAGTACAGAGATGAGTGAAAGAAAAAGGACGGTTCTAAAACGAAAATATTGATACTGAAAGGAAAGTAAGAATGATCACAAATGAGCCTGAAATGGAAATGATTTTGACAGGACTTCCTTTGTGAGACATACATGTGCATGTGCCTTGAAACAGTTCTGATCTCCATGCATTTACAACAAATTTTCCAAAACTCAGAGAAGAACTGATAAGTGGTACACAGAATTTGAAAGACATGTGACTATTTTGAGGGGGCTTTGGGTGGAATTAAGCACATTGTTAGCGGATATTGTTATAAAAGATGTGTAGGCTGAATTCAAAGTAAGTGATGCTTTGCCAACAGAGGAACCTCAGAGAGTATATCCTAATAATGGTCTTACTCCTCTTGTGATAAATACATATCAAGCAGTGATAGTGCATTTGAAGCAGATGGTACGAGAGAAGGAAGTGAATTAGGTGAAAATTGTGAGACCTACACAGAACCTAAAAGAGGCAGTGCATGCATATTAAGAAAGGCTTGTGCAGCTCTATAGAAAGTACGGTGGAGTCAAACATATAGCGAAAGAAGGTGTTAGCGCATTCGTATTCGCTTTTGTTTTGAGTTGGTGTCCAACGCTTACTTCCCATATTCAGTGGAGTGTGATATTTTGGCAGACCTAGAGTATTGAGGAGATACTGAAGTATGCAAATCAATTGCAGTGATTTCTTCAATGCTAAGCAGAGGAAGATCAAAGAAAATAGATGGTTGTGCAGATGGAGTAGTTTTGGAACAGTAGTAAAATTCAGATGGTGTACCAGGATCAAAATTATGGTTTTGTTGAGTTTGCAAATTCTGGTAATGCAAGGAATGCAAGGAGTTGGTGTACAAAGAAATAAGAATCTTACGTGGACTGATTTCAGTGGAGGAGTGCTACTCTGTGATTTCTGCTCAACAAGGGCTAGAAGTACATTTTGTCATCACATGTACGTTGGATTTTGAAAAATTTACTGAAATGTTTGTGCACAACACCTCTTTAATTGTGTTTATTTCATGCATCTCTGTATATTGATTTACATTTCCATGGATACCCACTATTGTGATTTAAGCTATTAAAATAAATGTGACGTGTACCATATGAATCTATTTGGAGGAACTATCAAGTGTTTTCTATTATATTTTAATGATTGCTTTTCATTGTAATCTGCATTGTGTGTGATACTTTATGAAATAGTGGTCATGCATCACAAGTTTCTACATGCCAGCTTCAGTTATTTTTTTCCCCTTTGTAAGTCATTGTAAGGTGCAGCTTCATCTTTCAGCCTTTTTACAATTCAACTACCATTGATTGGAAACTATTGCGATTCGTGGGGTCATTTTTTTAAGTAAAAATAATTTTTTCATTCTTCTACACAAGTCACCTTGTCTGAAAGTATTTCTTCAATTTTTATGCCTGATATGATGCAGGTGGCCATTTTGGATATGTAGGATGCTCTCACATTCCTGTGCATCCTGTCTGTAGGTATGGCATCGAGACACTGACTCACGCAGTTGCTTCCACTCTTAAAGCTGAATTCTGCAGCAGCTCATAGAGGTAAGCTTAGAAACTCATATGTGCTGCTGTGGCATCTGACATTGCTCTTCCTCTCAATACATGATTTGTTTGACTTCTTGGCGTAGGTGATCTTGTGATCACCAATAGGGCATCCTTAATGTCTAAAACAGCATGAATTTTCCAGCCAAATGTTTGCTTGAGTGTCTCCTGAATTAGCACCTTGGAAGTGGCTCACGGGAGTACTCACACTGTCTACTGCAGTTATCTTTTTCCAAATCAGTCACATTACTCTTATTTTTTAAAATATTATATATATTTCTGCCTTTTCAGATTGACCAATTTGCCAAAATGTTGCTAGATTGAGTAAAACTCACGTCCCCATTACTACAAACTTCTCTTATTGGGATGTCTATTGATATTAACATATATTAGTGTTCTTTTCCCAAATGTAGACTGTTGGTCTTGCTTCAAAATTCATGTTTTTGTCCAGATGACAACCCTTCATTCATTATGGGTCTAGAACTTCAGGAAGTGAATTATTTTGAATCTTTTTGGTACCTGAAATAGTCAGAATGAAAAGTGTTTTCACACTGCTGCACTGTGCTATGTTGTTCACTCCCTGTGTGGTTACCATAGAACTGAGCACCTTTGATTAATCTTTAAAAATATATATGTATGAAAAGTTTACTGATGGTATTTTTTTATTTTTTTATTTTGTCATTCATTGATATCTTGGATCTTGACATCACTTTGATTTGCATAATTATTTACATAATAACTTCTATATTTTGAATTGTGCATACCACAAAGAGCCTTTTGTTCTTTTTGCAATTACGTGCCACTGGTTCCCATGTGGTTTTTGGGCACCCCCAGGGATTAGAAATGATTCCTGCAATTCTGAGCATGAATCCTCTGACTATCCAGAGGGAAGTGAGGATGTTTTTAGGAATGTTTGGCTACTGTAGTCAGTGGATTCTAAAGCTCTCCCTGATTGAACAGACTTTAGTAAGGCTTAGTCACAGTGACATAGTGGATCTGGTTCCTTTAAATGATGAAAGCATGAATGACGTCCTCAACCTCAGAGGCAAACTCTGCAGTGCACCAGCTCTAGGAATGTCAAATTATGAGAAGGATTGTTTTCAATACAGGCACAAAACAGAGGAGTGTAGAATACGAGTTTTAATTCAGACGTATGGTGGGGTAACACGACCTGTGATTTATTTCTCTGCTACATGAGATCCAGTAACTGCATTTCTTACTAGTTGTCTGAAATCTGTAGCAGTGGTTTACCTTGAACAGAGCAAAGGGATTGTGGTGTGTTACACACTTATTGAGTCAGGCCCATATTTAGTTGAAATTTGGCTCACTTGTACTCAAACTCAACATACCACAATTAGCCACCTATCAGAATATAAGCAAAGAATATTGGCAGCTGATAACTTTTCCTTCAGAAGATGTAAAACATTTAATCCTGCAGAGTTGTATGACACAACCATGCATGCCTTAACAACTCGGTTGTACCCACAACTGTGTCTTTTCCACGTATGCCTTTACTAGGAATGCCTTTTGTTGTAAAAGCATGCTTAGTAAAGGCATATGTGGAAATGGCATGCATGCATGGTTGTCATACAACCCCCCCGACCTAAAAAAGTATCCTCGTCCTGAGGCCCAAAACTACCCCACTCCTAGTAAGTAAACTACCCAGACACCCCCACCCACCCTGAGCCCTAAAACCTTCCCCCACCCCTACTAACTAAACTACCCAACCACCCACCCACCCTAAGCCCTAACAAAAACTACCCCAGCCCTTACCCCTTCCCCTAAAAACTATACTACCCCAACACCCCCACCCAAACTGAGCTCTATAGCCTTCCCCACTCCTAATAACTAAACTACCCCAAATCACCCACCTACCCTAAGCTCTAAAAATACTACCCCAACCCTCCACCCCTGCCCCTAAAAACGAAACTACCCTGACACCCCCACCCACCCTGAGCCCTAGAAATTTCCCCTAACTCTAATAAGTAAACTACCCTTTAAGGCATAAAAAATAAACTACCCTAACCCCTCCACTCCCACTCCTAAAAAATAAACTATCCCAAACCCCCTCCCACCCTAAGCCCTAAATCCACCCACCTCTAAAAACTACTGCTAAACCCTGCCCCAACCCCACTTACCTCACTGCATCCTCTCCCAATCCTTCCTCCTCTTCTCTCCTCCTGCCCTTCCTTAAAAATTCCCCACCTGTAAAAAATAAACTACCCCACCACCACAACCATAAAAATTAAACTACCCTGACCCCCCACCCTGCCCCTAAAAAATAAACTACTCCGACCCCCCAGCCACCCTGAGCACTAAATCCAGCTCCTCTTACCTCACTGCGTCCTCTCCCTATCATTCCTCCTCTGGCCCTTCCTTAACCCTTCCCTGCCCCTAAAAAAAATAAACTGCCCCCACCCTAAGCCAAAAAAAAAAACTACCCCACCCCTGCCACTAAAAAATAATCGACCCAGACCCCCACCCACCCTAAGCCCTAAAAAGTAAACTTACCACCCTCTTCCCCTGCCCCTAAATAAAAAACCTACCCCGACCACCCTATCCCTAAAAAATACCCCAACCCTGCTCCATCCCCACATACCACAATGCGTCCTTTCCCAATACACTAGACTGTTATCTGCCCTTTTGTCTGCCTCAACTACGCATATGCATAGTTTGGCACATGCTTGTTTAAAGCAGAGAAAAAGGCAGTTTTTCCGGTAAGCGTTGTTCCACATGCTTGGGAAACATCTGCATTGTTTAAGACACGTTGTTTATGATGTTTACCATTCTACAGCACTACTGTTGATTCCAGTGATGAAGATAATAAAGAATCTCACCATGACTGCATTGATGTCACAGAGCTGTGTACCAAACCAAGACCAGACATAAAGTACCTTCTACATGAAGTGACTGATTTAACTCTATTTGTGGGTGATCTTTGCAGGAGAGACCATCAAAGAATATTGAGTGTGAGTTTCGCAGTCTGTTCTATTTCTAAGATTGTTGAAGCATCTGACTTACGTAATGTAGTTTCAGCACAAGTAGAAAAACTGATTACCCTGACAAGAGCATGCTGGCTAATGAACTGAATGCGATGATATGCACTGATTGCCAGTGTAGTGTTGGAGTGCTAAATGATTTTGGGCATTTATGGTCATAAAGGGTTTTTTGAGACATCCTCTGATCCTTTCAGGAATGGAGCATACACTTTAAACTTGCTAGAAATCGTACAGCAACTTAAAGAAATTTTCTTTGTAAAGTATATTGTTCATAGGTCTGGTGATGACATGGTGACCATGGCCATACACTGTACCGAAGATGTTAGTAAGTATTGTTTTCTTGAAAACCATTCTCTTGAGCGAGCAAAAAGAAAAAAAATATTCTGAAACTGATGAAATTGAAAATAAAATTGTTTTTTGTTGACTCCTCTACAAGCAAAATTGCGTTAGCTTAGAGAGCTTCATGTGGAAGCACCAGAAGATTAAATTAAAAGGTGAGACACAGCTGGTTGTTTGAAAGATTTTAATGACCACTGGGTAACATCTGAGGATCAATATGTCTTACCTAATTCACTGTTACCAGCTATGGCCAGTTTGTTTCATGGCAATAACATATAAGGATAGCTGGAATAGCTAGAATTTTAGGAAAGCACTAGCTTATTACACATTTTATGACTGTTGCTGAGAATCTATGTCAAAGATGTATTACTGGTCAAAAAATCAATGAGGGTAAATTAACAGTGGGGACCATGACTCACATATGAAAAATGTGCTAGACCATTCACCAGGTTACAGGAAAATCATATGCCGGTTTGTAATGGTTTTAGGTACATTTTAGTAATAGTATGTTTGTTCTCAAAGTGGATTGAGGCCTAACTAGCTAGGCGATGTGACATTGTGACTGAGGCCAAATTATTTTAAGGAAGTTTATCCATAGATTAAGTATGTTTATTTAGACTATTTCTGGCCCCCTTGGGACATATTGGCCAATTTTTGTTAGGCCAATCTGCCCACAAGGGGGGCAGAAACCACTAGGCACCGGGGATCTTTTTTTTGTGCCAATGTCACGCAAGGGGAGCGACCCCTTAGTCAAGGGTCGCTCCCCGGGGAGGGGGGGAAATTTATTTTAGGCCTTTTCTGCCCCCCCGGGGGGCAGACCGGCCTATTGTTATTAGGTCGATCTGCCCCCAGGTGTGGCAGAAACCTCTAGGCGCCAGGGATAAAAAAAAATGTTTTTTGTTGTTTTTTAGACGTGGGGAGCGACCCCTTAGTCATGGGTCGCTTCTCTGGGGGGCAAATTGTATTTAAACCATTTCTGACCCCCTTGGGGGCAGATCGGCTGATTTTTGTTAGGCCAATCTGCCCCCAAGGGAGGCAGAAACCACTTAGGCAACAGGGATTGGTGTGTGTGTATGCGTGTGTTTTCTTTAGGGGGGCAGTCCCTTGGGTGAGGGTCGCTCCCCATGGGGGCACATTACTGTTGGCCATATCTGCCCCCTTGGGGGCAGATGGGCCTATTTGTGGAAGGCCCATCTGCCCCCAAGGGGGGGCAGAAAGCCCCCCAGAGGCCAGGGAAGTTTTTTTTTTTTCTTAATAAGGGGGTGGGTGTATGGCCATACCCCCACCCCAAATAAATGGGGCCAAAATTGTTCTGCCCACCAGTGGGCAGATGGGGCAATTACCCCTGATCCACACCCCGGGGGGGCAGAAAGTCTACTAGATGCCAGGGAATTTAAAAAAAACAAAAAATATTGGGGTGGTGGCTACCAACCAGTATGGGCCTGGTTACGCCCCCACCCCAACTGAAGGGGGTAACATTCTTTCAGCTCTCCCCCGCACTCTAATACATCTTATCCCACAGCAAGCAAGAAGACATTTGATTATTTTGGGATTTAGCTTTACATTTGGGCCATGAGAGCTTGGCTAACTCATAAAATCGGCCCACTTGGAATGGTGAGGGCTGCACTTTATGGACTTTGGGACGCTGCCATGTAGAAAAATCCACAAGACCTAGACACATCTAAAAACTAAACATCTGGGTGATTCCAGGGTAGTGTGTTTCACATGCACCCGCACCATTTTTATACCCACAATCCCCTGCAAACCTCCAACTTTGCATGAAATCACCACTTTTCCCACGTTTTTGTGATGGAACCTTCCGGAATCTGCAGGAATCCACAAAATATCTACCACCCAGCATTGTCTCATCTATACCGATAAAAATTCTGCTGCACTTGTCAACCTAAAAATGTTTTTTTGCAAACTGCCCTTTTGGACCCACTTTGGTTCCCTCTCAATATCGACATGTTTTTGGCTCTTCCATTTCACAGGCACTTGGCCCACCTACACAAATGAGGTATATTTTTTACCGGGAGACTGAGGGGAACATTGGGTGGTATGAAATTTGGCCCAGTGCGGTGATCCGACACAGAAATGTGGGAAAAATTAGATTTTTTAGCTAAATTTGAGGTTTGCCGAAGATTCTGGGTAAAAAAACATTGGGGGATTCACACAAGTCACACCTTACTGGACTCCCTCGGGTGTCTAGTTTTCAGAAATGTCTGGGTTTGGTAGGTTTCCCTAGAAGGCTGCTGAGCCCAGGACCAAAAACCCAGGTGCCCCCCGCAAAAACAGGTAGTTTTGTATTTGATAATTTTGATGTGTCCAGATAGTGTTTTGGGGCATTTCCTTTCGCTATCATTAGGCGCACCCACAAAAGTGAGGTTCCATTTTTATTGGGAGACTTGGGGGAATGCTGGGTGGAAGGAAATTCATGGCTCCTCTCTGATTCCAGAACTTTCTGTCACCGAAATGAGAGGAAAAGGTGTTTCTTTGGCCAAATTTGGAGGTTTGCAAAGGATTCTGGGTAACAGAACCTGGTCAGAGCCCCACAAGTCACCCCATCTTGGATTCCCCTAGGTATCTAGTTTTCAAAACTGTGCAGGTTTGCTAGGTGTCCCTAGGTGCCGGCTGAGCTGGAGGCCAAAATCCACAGCTAGGTGCTTTGCAAAAAACAGCTCTGTTTTCTTTGTGAAAATGTGATGTGTCCTTGTTGTGTTTTGGGGCTTTTCCTGTCGCGGGCGCTAGGCCTACCCCCACAAGTGAGGTACCATTTTTATCAGGAGACATGGGGGAATGCTGGGAGGAAGGACGTTTGTGGCTCCCCTCAGATTCCAGAACTTTCCATCACCCAAATGTGAGGGAAAAAGTGTTTTTTTTTGGTCAAATGTTGAGGTTGCAAAGGATTCTGGCAACAGAACTCAGTGAGAACCCCACAAGTCACCCCATTCTGAATTTCCCTAGATGTCTAGTTTTGAAAAATGTATAGGTATTCTAGGATTCCGTAGGTGCCAGCTGAGCTAGGGGCCAAAATCCACAGCTAGGCACTCTGCATAACACATGACTGTTTTCTTTGGGAAAATATGATGTGTCCACGTTGTGCTTTGGGGCATTTCCTGCTGTGGGCACTGGGCCTACCCACACAAGTGAGGACCCATTTTTATCGGGAGACTTGGGCAAATGCTGGGTGGAAGGAAGTATGTGGCTCCCGTCAGATTCCAGAACTTTCCATCACTGAAATGTGTGGAAAAAGTGTTTTTTGGCAGATTCCGAAGTTTGCAAAGGATTCTGGGTAACAGAACCCAATGAGAGCCACACAAGTCACCCCATTTCGAATTCTCCTAGATGTCTAATTTTAAAAAATGGATAGGTTTGCTAGGTTTCCCTAGGTTCCGGCTGAGCTAGAGGCCAAAATCCACAGCTAGGCACTTTGCAAAAAACATGCCCGTTTTCTTTGGGAAAATGTGATGTGTCCATATTGTGTTTTGGGGCATTTCCTGTTGTGGGCACTGGGTCTACCCACACAAGTGAGGTACCATTTTGTATCGTTAGACTTGGGGGAATGCTGGGAGGGAGGACGTTTGTGGCTCCCCTCAGATTCCAGAACCTTCCATCACCCAAATGTGAGGGAAAAGTGTTTTTTTCTGTCAAATGTTGAGGTTGCAAAGGACTCTGGTTAACAGAACTCAGTGAGAACCCCACAAGTCACCCCATTCTGAATTTCCCTAGATGTCTAGTTTTGAAAAATGTATAGGTATTCTAGGATTACGTAGGTGCCAGCTGAGCTAGGGGCCAAAATCCACAGCTAGGCACTCTGCATAATATATGACTGTTTTCTTTGGGAAAATATGATGTGTCCACGTTGTGCTTTGGGGCATTTCCTGCTGCGGGCACTGGGCCTACCCACACAAGTGAGGGTACCTACGCAAGTGCGGTACCATTTTTATCAGGACACTTGGGGGAATGCTGGGCTGAAAGAAATTTGTGGCTCCTCTCGGATTCCAGAACTTTCCATCACCGAAATGTGAGGAAAAAGTATTTTTTTGCCAACTTTTGAGGTTATTGAAGGATTCTGGGTAACAGAACTTGGTGGGAGCCCCACAGGTCACCCTATTGTGGATTCCTCTTGTTGTCTAGTTTTTAAAAATGTCTTGGTTTTGTAGGTTTCCTTAAGTGCCAGTTGAGGTAGAGGCCAAAATCTACTGCTAGCACTTTGCAAAAAACATGTCCGTTTTCTTTGGGAAAATGGGATGTGTCCAGGTTGTGTTTTGGGGCATTTCCTGTCACAGGCACTGGGCCTACCCACACAAGTAAGGTACCATTTTGTATCGGGAGTCTTGGGGGAAGGCTGGGTGGGAGGAAGTTCGGGGCTTCCCTCAGATTCCAGAACTTTCATCACTGAAATGTGAGGAAAAAGTGTTATTTTTTGCCAAATGTTGAGGTTTGTAAAATATTCTGGGTAACAGAACTCGGTGAGGGCCCCACAAGTCACCCCATTCTGAATTCCCTTAGGTATCTAGTTTAAAAAAATGTATAGGTTTGCTAGGTTTGCCAAGGAACCGGCTGAGCTAGATGACAAAATTCACAGGTAGGCAGGCACTATGCAAAAACATGTCAGTTTTCTTAGTGAAAATGTGATGTATCCACGTTCTGTTTTGGGGCATTTCCAGTTGTGGGCACTGAGCCTACCCTCACAAGTGAGGTACCATTTTTATCAGGAGACTGGGGTAAATGCTGGGTGGAAGGAAGTTTGTGGCTCGCCTCAGATTCCAAAACGTTCCATCCCCAAAAAGTGAGGAAAAGTGTTTTTTTGCCAAATGTTGAGGTTTGCAAAAGATTCTGGGTAACATAACTCAGCGAGAAACCCACAAGTCACCCCATTCTGAATATCCTTAGGTGTATAGTTTTCACAAATATATAGGTTTGCTCGGTTTCCCTAGGTGCCAGCTGAGCTAGAGGCCACAATCCACAGCTAGGTACTTTGCAAAAAACAAATGTCTGTTTTCTATGGGGAAATGTGATGTATCCACGTTGTGTTTTGGGGCATTTCCTGCTGCGGGAACTGGGCTTACCCTCACAAGTGAGGTACTATTTTTATCAGGAGACTGGGGTAAATGCTGGGTGGAAGGAAGTTTGTGGCTCGCCTCAGGTTCCAAAACTTTCCATCACCAAAAAGTGAGGAAAAGTGTTTTTTTGCCAAATGTTGAGGTTTCTAAAAGATTCTGGGTAACAGAACTCAGTCAGAAACCCACAAGTCACCCCATTCTGAATATCCTTAGGTGTATAGTTTTCACAAATATATAGGTTTGCTCGGTTTCCCTAGGTGCCAGCTGAGGTAGAGGCCACAATCCACAGCTAGGTACTTTGCAAAAAACAAATGTCTGTTTTCTATGGGGAAATGTGATGTATCCACGTTGTGTTTTGGGGCATTTCCTGCTGCGGGAACTGGGCTTACCCTCACAAGTGAGGTACTATTTTTATCAGGAGACTGGGGTAAATGCTGGGTGGAAGGAAGTTTGTGGCTCGCCTCAGATTCCAAAACTTTCCATCACCAAAAAGTGAGGAAAAGTGTTTTTTTGCCAAATGTTGAGGTTTGAAAAAGATTCTGGGTAACATAACTCAAAATGTATAGGTTTGCTAGGTTTCCCTAGGTGCCGGCTGAGCTAGAGGCCAAAATCCACAGCTAGGCACTTTGCAAAAAACATGCCCGTTTTCTTTGGGAAAATATGATGTGCCCACATTGTGTTTTGAGGCATTTCCTGTTGCGGGCACTGGGCCTATCTACACAAGTGAGGTACCATTTTAACTGGGAGACTTTGACAAATGCTTGGTGGAAGGAAGTTTGAGGCTCCCCTCAGATTCCAGAACTTTCCATCACCGAAATGTGAGGGAAAAGTGTTTTTTTGCCAAATGTTGAGGTTTGCGAAGGATTCTGGGTAACAAAACTCAGTTAAAGCCCCACAAGTAACCCAATTCTACATTCCCCTAAGTGTCTAGTTTTACAAAATGTATAGATTTGCTAGGTTTTAATGGGTGCCAGCTGAGGTAGAGGCCTAAATCCACAGCTAGGCACTTTGCAAATAAAATGTGTTTTCTTTGGGAAAATGTGATGTGTCCACATTGTGTTTTGGGGCATTACCTGTCGCGGCACTAGGCCTACCCACACAAGTGAGGTACCATTTTTTTCAGGAAACTTGAGGGAATGCTGGGTTGAAGAAAGTTTGTGGCTCCCCTCAGATTCCAAAGCTTTCCATCACCGAAATGTGAGAAAAAAAGTGTTTGTTTTTTTTGCCAAATATTGACGTTTGCAAAAGATTCTGGGTAACAGAACTCAGTAAGAGCCCCACAAGTCACCCCATTATGAATTCCCCTAGGTGTCTAGTTTTGAAAAAGGTCTAGGTTTGCTAGGTTTCCCTAGGTTCTGGCTGAGCTAGAGGCCAAAATCCACAGCTAGGCATTTTGCAAAAAACAAGCCAGTTTTCTTTCGGAAAATGTGATGTATCCACGTTGTGTTTTGGGGCATTTCCTGTTGCGGACACTGGGCATACTCACACAAGTGAGGTACTTATTTGATCGGGAGACCTTGGGGAATGCTGGGTGGAAGGAAGTTTGTGGCTCCCCTCAGATTCCAGAACTTTCGATCAACGAAATGTGAGAAATAAATGTTTTTTAGCCACATTTTGAGGTTTGCAAAGGATTCTGGGTAACAGAACTCAGTGAGAGCCCACATTCTGGATTCGCCTAGGTGTCTAGTTTTCAATAAAACACATGTTTGCTAGGTTTCCCTAGGTGCCAGCTGAGCTAGAGGCCAAAATCCACAGCAAGGCACTTTGCAAAAAATGTCAGTTTTCTTTGGGAAAATGTGATGTGTCGACGTTGTGTTTTGGGGCATTTCCTGCTGCGGGCACTGGGCCCACCCACACGAGTGAGGACCCATATTTATCGGGAGACTTGGGCAAATGCTGGGTGGAAGTAAGTATGTGGCTCCCCTCACATTCCAGAACTTTCCATCACTGAAATGTGTGGAAAAGTGTTTTTTGGCAGATTGTGAAGTTTGCAAAGGATTCTGGGTAACAGAACCCAATGAGAGCCCCACAAGTCACCCCATTCTGAATTCCCCTAGGTGTCTAGTTTTAAAAAATGTATAGGTTTGCTAGGTGTCCCTATGTGCCGGCTGAGCTAGAGGCCAAAATCCACAGCTAGGCACTTTGCAAAAAACATGCCCGTGTTCTTTGGGAAAATGTGATGTGTCCACGTTGTGTTTTGGGGCATTTCCTTTTGTGGGCACTGGGCCTACCCGCACAAGTGAGGTACAATTTTGTATCGGGAGACTTGGGGGAATGCTGGGAGGGAGGACGTTTGTGGCTCCCCTTTAATTACAGAACTTTCCATCTCCGGAATGTGAGGAAAAAGTGTTTTGTTTGCCAAATGTTGTGGTTTCTAAAAGATTCTGGGTAACATAACTCAGCGAGAAACCCACAAGTCACCCCATTCTGATTATCCTTAGGTGTATAGTTTTCACAAATATATAGGTTTGCTCGGTTTCCCTAGGTGGCTGCTGAGCTAGAGGCCACAATCCACAGCTAGGTACTTTGCAAAAAAAAAATGTCTGTTTTCTATGGGGAAATGTGATGTATCCACGTTGTGTTTTGGGGCATTTCCTGCTGCGGGAACTGGGCTTACCCTCACAAGTGAGGTACCATTTTTATCAGGAGACTGGGGTAAATGCTGGGTGGAAGGAAGTTTGTGGCTCGCCTCAGATTCCAAAACTTTCCATCACCAAAAAGTGAGGAAAAGTGTTTTTTTGCCAAATGTTGAGGTTTGCAAAAGATTCTGGGTAACATAACTCAGCGAGAAACCCACAAGTCACCCCATTCTGAATATCCTTAGGTGTATAGTTTTCACAAATATATAGGTTTGCTCGGTTTCCCTAGGTGGCTGCTGAGCTAGAGGCCACAATCCACAGCTAGGTACTTTGCAAAAAATAAATGTCTATTTTCTATGGGGAAATGTGATGTATCCACGTTGTGTTTTGGGGCATTTCCTGCTGCGGGAACTGGGCTTACCCTCACAAGTGAGGTACCATTTTTATCAGGAGACTGGGGTAAATGCTGGGTGGAAGGAAGTTTGTGGCTCGCCTCAGATTCCAAAACGTTCCATCCCCAAAAAGTGAGGAAAAGTGTTTTTTTGCCAAATGTTGAGGTTTGCAAAAGATTCTGGGTAACATAACTCAGCGAGAAACCCACAAGTCACCCCATTCTGAATATCCTTAGGTGTATAGTTTTCACAAATATATAGGTTTGCTCGGTTTCCCTAGGTGCCAGCTGAGCTAGAGGCCACAATCCACAGCTAGGTACTTTGCAAAAAACAAATGTCTGTTTTCTATGGGGAAATGTGATGTATCCACGTTGTGTTTTGGGGCATTTCCTGCTGCGGGAACTGGGCTTACCCTCACAAGTGAGGTACTATTTTCATCAGGAGACTGGGGTAAATGCTGGGTGGAAGGAAGTTTGTGGCTCGCCTCAGGTTCCAAAACTTTCCATCACCAAAAAGTGAGGAAAAGTGTTTTTTTGCCAAATGTTGAGGTTTGAAAAAGATTCTGGGTAACATAACTCAAAATGTATAGGTTTGCTAGGTTTCCCTAGGTGCCGGCTGAGCTAGAGGCCAAAATCCACAGCTAGGCACTTTGCAAAAAACATGCCCGTTTTCTTTGGTAAAATGTGATGTGTCCACATTGTGTTTTGGGGCATTTCCTGTTGTGGGCACTGGGCCTACCCACACAAGTGAGGTACCATTTTGTATCTGGAGACTTGGGGGAATACTGGGAGGGAGGACGTGTGTGGCTCCCCTCAGATTCCAGAACTTTCCATCTCTGATATGTGAGGAAAAAGTGTTTTTTTTGCCAAATGTTGAGGTTTCTAAAAGATTCTGGGTAACAGAACTCAGTCAGAAACCCACAAGTCACCCCATTCTGAATATCCTTAGGTGTATAGTTTTAAAAAATATATAGGTTTGCTCTGTTTCCCTAGGTGCCTGCTGAGCTAGAAGCCACAATCCACAGCTAGGTACTTTGCAAAAATAAATGTCTGTTTTCTATGGGGAAATGTGATGTATCCACGTTGTGTTTTGGGGCAGTTCCTGTTGTGGGAACTGGGCTTACCCACACAAGTGAGGTACCATTTTTATCGGGAGACTTGGGCAAATGCTGGGTGGAAGGAAGTTTGTGGTTCCCCTCAGATTCCAAAACTTTCCATCACCAAAAAGTGAGGAAAAAGTGTTTTTTTGCTAAATGTTGAGGTTTGCAAAGGATTCTGGGTAACAGAACTCAGTAAGAGCCCAAGAAATCACCATGTATGAATTCCGCTAGGTGTCTAGTTTTCAAAAATGTTTAGGTTTGCTAGGTTTCCCTAGGTGCCAGCTGAGCTACAGACCAAAATGCACAGCTAGGCACTTTGCAAAAAACATGTCTGTTTTCTTTGGGAAAATATGATGTGCCCACGTTGTGTTTTGAGGCATTTCCTGTTGCGGGCACTGGGCCTATCTACACAAGTGAGGTACCATTTTAACTGGGAGACTTTGACAAATGCTTGGTGGAAGGAAGTTTGAGGCTCCCCTCAGATTCCAGAACTTGCCATCACCGAAATGTGAGGGAAAAGTGTTTTTTTGCCAAATGTTGAGGTTTGCGAAGAATTCTGGGTAACAAAACTCAGTTAAAGCCCCACAAGTAACCCAATTCTACATTCCCCTAAGTGTCTAGTTTTACAAAATGTATAGATTTGCTAGGTTTTAATGGGTGCCAGCTTAGGTAGAGGCCTAAATCCACAGCTAGGCACTTTGCAAATAAAATGTGTTTTCTTTGGGAAAATGTGATGTGTCCACATTGTGTTTTGGGGCATTACCTGTCGTGGCACTAGGCCTACCCACACAAGTGAGGTACCATTTTTTTCAGGAAACTTGAGGGAATGCTGGGTTGAAGAAAGTTTGTGGCTCCCCTCAGATTCCAAAGCTTTCCATCACCGAAATGTGAGAAAAAAATGTTTTTTAGCCACATTTTGAGGTTTGCAAAGGATTCTGGGTAACAGAACTCAGTAAGAGCCCCACAAGTCACCCCATTATGAATTCCCCTAGGTGTCTAGTTTTTAAAAAGGTCTAGGTTTTCTAGGTTTCCCTAGGTTCTGGCTGAGCTAGAGGCCAAAATCCACAGCTAGACACTTTGCAAAAAACAAGCCAGTTTTCTTTCGGAAAATGTGATGTATCCACGTTGTGTTTTGGGGCATTTCCTGTTGCGGGCACTGGGCATACTCACACAAGTGAGGTACCTATTTGATCGGGAGACCTTGGGGAATGCTGGGTGGAAGGAAGTTTGTGGCTCCCCTCAGATTCCAGAACTTTCGATCACCGAAATGTGAGAAATAAATGTTTTTTAGCCACATTTTGAGGTTTGCAAAGGATTCTGGGTAACAGAACTCAGTGAGAGCCCACATTCTGGATTCCCCTAGGTGTCTAGTTTTCAATAAAACACATGTTTGCTAGGTTTCCCTAGGTGCCAGCTGAGCTAGAGGCCAAAATCCACAGCAAGGCACTTTGCAAAAAAATTCCGTTTTCTTTGGGAAAATGTGATGTGTCCATGTTGGGTTTTGGGGCGTTTCCTGTCGTGGGAACTAGGCCTACCCACAGAAGTGAGGTACCATTTTTATCGGTAGACTAGGGGGAACACAGATCCGAAGAACAAGTGTTTTTGCCCCTTGTCTTTCTCTAAATTTTTTCCTTCCAAATGTAAGAGAGTGTGTAAGAAAGAAGTCTATTTAAGAAATGCCATGTAATTCGCATGCTAGTATGGGGACTCTGGAATTCAGAGATGTGCAAAGAACCATTAGTTCTCAGCACCTTATCTTGTGCCCATTTTGGAAATACAAAGGTTTCCTTGATACCTACTTTTCACTCTTTATATTTTACCAAATGAATTGCTGTACTGTATACCCGGTATACAATGAAAACCCATTGCAAGGTGCAGCTCATTTATTGGCTCTGGGTACCTAGGGTTCTTGATGAACCTACAAGCCCTATATATCCTTGTAACCAAAAGAGGTCAGCAGACGTAACGCTATATTGCTTTCTAAAATCTGCCATAGCTGGAAAAAGTTATAGAAGAAAATGTGGACAGGAATGGCTCTTTTTTTTACCTCAATTTCAATATTTTTTAAATTGTAGCTGTTACTTTCTGTATGAAAATCTTGAAGGATCCACACAAATGACCCCTAGCTAAATTCAGAATTGTGTCTACTTTTCAGAAATGTAAAAATGGGGTATGTCCCTGTAAAATGACAAAATTGTGTTGAAAAATGTGGTTTTCTGATTCAAGTCTGACTGTCCCTGAAAGCTTGAAGGTGGTGATTTTAGCACCGCAAACTCTTTGTTGATGCCATTTTCCGGGAAAAAAACCATGCTTTCTGCTTTGGCACTTTTTTGCCATTTTTCTGAAAAAATGAAATTTTAGCTATATTTTGGCTAATTTGTTGGTGTCCTCCAGGTGACCCACAAACTATTGGTACCTTTAGAATCCCTAGGAAGTTGATAAAAAAGGACACAAATTTGGCGTGGGTAGATTATGTGGACAAAAAGTTATGAGGGCCTTAGTGCGACCTACTCCAAATAGCCAACAAAAGGCTCAGAATCTGAGGGGGATAAAGCCTGGCAGTGAACGTGTTAAAGTGTTTGGTAAGCATGATGTGATTATGTCCTTAAGATATGAATGATTTAGTGGCTATATAAAACCTTCCTATGTTGTAATATGAGAAAGAAAAATTGTTGGCCTTTCACAGAAAATATGACCACCTATATGGTGATGATTCACAAGGTGAAGTTCAGAGAGGGGATAACAGTCTCTCCGGGGCATCTGATGATGATCTTTTGGATAGTAATGCTGCTGATGCCTCTGAAGCTACTACAACACGTAATGACATGAGACCAGCACATCAGAATTGTTTAAGACAGTTCCAATTTATAAATCGGAACAGGATGATACAAACTGTGGAAAAGAACAACTCAAGGGGCAGAGGAAGATGTGGAGGAACAGGAACAGGAACAGGAACAGGAAAAGGAAAAGGCAGAAACAGAAAAGCCACAGTAGAAGAAAACAAGACATTCATGGGAATGGTGACAAGAGGCAAAGCGCAAATACGATGAATGTGGTAAATCTATAAGATCGTATTCTTAATAATGAAGAAATAGAACTACTATCCCTAGGCTTATCCTATTGCCCGACTACTGATTTAAGTTACATACAAAGTAGGGTCATTTTGTTTCATTCCACAACAAAGTTGAAATTAAAGAAATGGTTTGGAACTAGAACAACAACCATTTCCGTGCCTATGACTAATCAGAGTATAACAAATTTTATTGGTAATGACATTGACTTATTACATGATCTGTCTGTGCTAATGGATCCCTCTTCTTGCCATATGGATCCCTTCCTGAATCTTTCAGATTTGGGCTTAGAGGTGGGCATGAACTGCCCTAGTAATTTCAAGCCTAAATCAATGTTTCTACCTATAATTCAATGTGAAGCCATAAATGTGTTTGAAAAAAAGTGTGATCACTGATTTGAAAAACATCAAGTTTAATCGCATGAACAATGTGAAAAAGAATTCAAAGCGCTGATGACTTTGAAATCTGATCTTACTATAATGATATGTCAGTCTGACAAGAGTGGCTATTTGGTGGTGATGTCTAAAGAGAAATATTTGAAGGAGGGCGGGCACCAATTAGCGGACAACTTGTGCTAAGAGGTTTCCAGTAAAAATGCATGTAAGAAAACTGAACTCATTTATTTCGAGATGTTAACTGATTAGAAGGATAAAGGTTTGATTTAATGGGAGTAATACTCTTTTCTGAAATGTGAGAAACCTAGGATTGATATCCTGTATTTGCTCCCTAAGTTACATAAGGATGCAAGAAATCCCCCTGCACTACCGATTGTATCCGCAAAGGGTTCTCTATTAGAGACCACCTCAAGAAATATTATTTTTTAAGGTCCTTTGTGTCAACATTACCTTCCTAACTGAAAGATACCACACATTTTGTTCAAATAATTGAAGTTATACATTGGGAAGAAGATTATGGCCCTCATTATGTCCATGGCGGTCTTCGACCACCAGGGTTAATATGGCAATATTACCGCCAACAGGCTGGCAGTACATACCACCACATCATGAGATTGGTGGGTTGGCTGCATCCAACCCGCCAATTTACCATTCATTCTGCCATGGCGGTATGAGCTGCTAGGCTGGGGATGTGAATCCCCAGCCCGGGAGCCAACAGAATACTGCCTCTGTCATTCTGAGCCAGCCTACCACCATGTGTTAAGTGGATTTAGCAATGCCATGAAAATCATGGCAGTAGGCCTTACCAGTGACAGGGAATTCCTTTCCTGTCACAGGTAGGCGGCTCCCCCATACCACAAACACTCACTTGACAACCCCCACCCCTCCATCCAAACTCAGCCCCCAACCACCCCCATACACACACTAAGCACCCCTCCGATTCATCCACACAGCCCCCCCATACACGCACACAGACACCTACCACGCATACACCCATTAACTTGGATTCATCCATACACGCATTCATATACACTCTGGCATACACACATTCATACACACACTGGCATACACACATTCATATACAAACTGGCATACACACATTCATACACGCATTCTTCCAAACATACACACACATACATGCATAACTGTCCCCCCCACCCTCCCATCCCTCCTCCTCTGTAGAATAATCACCGTACCTGCTCCAGGGAGGTCGTCTGGAAGGGAACGGGAAGGGGCACTGCTACCGCCAGCAGTGCCCCGCCAGCTGAACATCGCCAGGCAGTATCACAGGTCATGATACGACTGGCGGCGTTCAACTGGCGTGGCGTTGCTGGTGCTAGCAGTGCGAGCTTACCACTGTTTGCTAGTCTGATCACTGCCAGATGTCTGCCCTTCTTGTGGCGGAAGTCCGGCAGTGCTCCTAGTCTGGTGGACAGATGGTAGCCATGATGGCGGTCTTTTGGCAGCCGTCACCGCGGTAATAGGCGGCTTTTACCGCCAATGTCTAAATGACCACCTATGTTTTGTGTACTCTGGATATTGCTAGTTTATATACATGCATTGATCATGAACTGGGTGTGAAGGCTTGCAGACACTTTTTAAGGGCCAGATCACTTTTATGTCTCCTACATTTGTAGATGATTATTGATATGATCTGATTCTGTCTGAATAATTGTTTCATCATCTTTGATGACCTGATATTTGGACAGATACAGGGAACAGCAATGGGAACTTGCTTCGCCCCCAGCTACGCAAATTTGTTTGTGGGCTGGTGGGAGGAGCAGGTGCTCAGCAATTTTGAAGAGTTTTCTGAGCATGTGGTGCTGTTGGTCCGCTTTATTGACGACATATTCTTCATTTGGAAAGGGGACATGAGATTGGCCAAGAGATTTGTGAAGAAATTAAATGATAACTCCCTTAATCTACAATTTAGTGGCCAGATTAGCCAAAATAAAGTTGAGTTTTTGGATATAGAAGTGGAAGTGACTGAGAACAAGGTAGAAACCAGGTTGTTCAGGAAACCTGCTGCGGACAACAGTATTTTACTTGTTAATAGTGCTGTTAGACTTTTTAGCTTATGCAGGGTCATCCCCAGTCTTTTTGCCTCCTGCCTCCTATTTTTTCTGACCTGTTGCCGTTGGCTTTTGAACTCTGAGCACTTTACCACTGCTAACCAGTGCTAAAGTGCATATACTCTCTGTGTAAAATTGTATGTGATTGGTTTATCCATGATTGGCATATTTGTTTTACTGTTAAGTTCCTAGTAAAGTGCACTGGAGGTGCCCAGGGCCTGTAAATCAAAGGTTACTAGTGGGCCTGCAGCACTGGTTGTGCCACCCACACAAGTAACCCTGTAATCATGTCTCAGACCTGCCACTGCAGTGTCTGTAAGTGTATTTTTACACTGTAAATTCGACTTGGCAAGTGTACCCACTTGCAAGGCCTAAACCTTCCCCTTTCTTACATGTAAGGCACCCCTAAGGTAGGCCCTAGGTAGCCCCAAGGGCAGGGTGCAGTGTATGGATAAGGTAGGACATATAGTAATGTGGTTTATATGTCCTGACAGTGAAATACTGCCAATTTTGTTTTTCACTGTTGCAAGGCCTGTCTCTCTCATAGGATAATATGGGGGCTACCTTTAAATATGATTAAAGTGTAGATTCCCCTAGAGAGTAGATGGACATGTGGAGTTTGGGGTCCCTGAACTCACAATTTAAAATTACATCTTTTAGTAAAGTTGATTTTGAGATTGTGCGTTTGAAAATGCCACTTTTAGAAAGTGAGCATTTTCTTGCTTAAACCATTCTGTGACTCTGCTGTGTTTGTGGATTCCCTGTCTGGGTCAGTTTGACAGTTGGGTTGTTTTTCACCTCACACCAGACAGTGACACAAAGGGAGCTGGGGTGTAACCTGCATTTCCTGATTAGCCATCTCTGCTAGGAGGGAGGGGTGGAGTGGTCACTCTCATCTGAAAGGACTGTGCCTGCCTCTGACAATGCCGACTCCAACCCTCTGGTGTGTGTCTGAGGCCTTGCCTGGGCAAGGCAGGATTTCACAAGTAGGTGTGAGTCCCCTTTGAAGAAAGGTGACTTCAAAGACTAAAATGGGTATAAGAAGGGCACCCAAATCTTCAGACTTTAGAAACACTTCTGGAACCAAGAGGAACCTCTGCCTGGAGAAGAGCTGATAGCTGAGGAAGAAGTACTGCCCTGCCTGTGACTCTGCTTTGTGGAGCTTTCCTGCAGTGCTGCTTTTGCCAGAGTAAGAGGGCAAAGACTGGACTTTGTGTGCCTTCCATCTTGTGAAGAAATCTCCAAGGGCTTGAGTTAGAGCTTGCCTCCTGTTCTTTGAAGTCTCAGGGACAGCAAAGACTTCTCTCTGCCAGCACCTGAAGTGTCTGGAGAGACTCCTGCTCCGACAAGTGGTGCCCTATCCAGTCCCTGGGCCCTTGAAAGGAAAGCTGGTGGAAATCCAAGGAAATCGACTTCGGACGACTCCAGACCGACGCCGCTGCTGAAGCCGGTTACGCCGCCTGCACCCGATGCCGTGACCTTCGCTGGAACGCAACGCTCTTCGCAGGGCCGACGCCGCAGCAGCCCCGCTGAAGTCCGTGACTTCGTGGAAGTCGCTGCACCACGTCGTGACCGACGCAGCTCGAAGTGCGTAGATTCAACATTTCGCACAGACGTCGCGATCCCCGACTTCGCGCATCGGCTTGTTTTCACTCTTCACCAAAGGTACTGTACTTGGGGGTCTACACGACTCCGTGTCCGGCGCCGCTGGTTTCGGCTTGTTGGGAACGACTCCGTCACAACGCCGTGTTACCATCTCATCGAAGCATTTTTGTTTCTAAGCGCTATTTTTTAGTTTAATCTCTAAAAATTCATAACTTGACTTGTGTATGTCGGATTTTTGTCGTTTTGATCTTGTTTTGTTTAGATAAATATTTCCTATTTTTCTAAACCGGTGTTGTGTCATTTTGTAGTGTTTTCATTAAGATACTGTGTGTGTTGGTACAAATACTTTACACCTAGCGCTCTGAAGTTAAGCCTACTGCTCTGCCAAGCTACCAAGGGGGTAAGCAGGGGTTAGCTGAGGGTGATTCTCTTTTACCCTGACTAGAGTGAGGGTCCTTGCTTGAACAGGGGGTAACCTGACTGTCAACCAAAGACCCCATTTCTAACATTGGTGATCAGCAGTTGGGATTTGGACTTGTATTTGTACTTGACATACAGTGATTAAGTGTACACTACTGTTTGAGTTCAGACCACTACGTGACCACAAACTACTTGTTTGGTGATCTTTAGCTTTTTCTCTTAAGGACTCCTTTTTGTTCTACTTCCATGATTTTGCTGATCCCTTGACGCATCTTTTTTACTTAATTGGGAACTTATTTTCTGCCTTTGGAACTTTGCACTTGTGACCATCATGTCTCAATCTGGAGATGAAACAGCTGGAGCTGTGTTTGAAATAGAGAAACTGAAGGAGTACTCAGTTGCTCAATTGAAACAGTTCCTTAAAGATCTTGACTCTCCCACTGGGAGCTCCACCAGGGAGGGGGAGCTGCAAAAGGCACAGAAGGCCTGGGTGACAATCAAGGAGGCTGGAGGGCACACAGAAGAGGAGAATGTGGGTGGGGAAGTGCAGAGGATACACAGTGGTGTAGTGGAGGTACCTGTTACACCTGGGGGGAGGGTCCCCAGCAGGGGTAGCAGGGTGTCATCCAAGGGTCTGACTCCTGAAGAGTTACAGGACAGACAGGCAGAGAGGGCTCGCCGGTTGAAGTTCAAGGAGTTGAGGATGCAAAGGGAGAAGGAGTTGGAAGAAAGGAGGAGGGACTTAGAGATCAAAAAGAGGATTTGGGCTTATGAGCTCAAAATGAAGGAGCTGGAAGTCATAAGGGCTGAGTCCAACTGGAATGGTGGCAGCAACAATTTTATATCTAGTGCTGCTGAAGAAGTGCACATGCCCAGAGATGTGGTGCCCTACTTGAAGGAGGGAGTTAACACACACCAGGAGGTTCAGGGGTATGAGATAGCTCCCCTGGCGCACAGGGTCCCTGAGGTAGATTGGGGAACTGGCACAGGGAGTCATATTCCTACTAGTGGGAAGGACACTCTACTGACTCGAGGTGAGGGTGAGAGGAACAGGGAGAGGGGTTCCCCCCAGGTAGACGTCCTGGTTATGGAGTGTGAAGACATCCCAGAAGAGTGTGGGTTGAGTGTCAGGGGCAGTCAGGTACTGTCTCACCAATCTCAGGAGGGTGATGTGGGGTGCTTTTTCAAAGCAGAGTCACTGGATGGTTGGGTGAAGGGTACTTTGGTTAATTCATGTGAGGGGCTGAGTGATGTAATTGCTGGAGAGCATATGTCTAGTCCTTATTTTCCAGAGCTACGCCAACACCAGGTGGAGTGTGAGTTCTCTGACCCCAGGGAGCTTACAATGGAGGCAGACTTCTGGGTGAGTACCAGAGAGTCTGAAGAGGCATTTGGGGGTGCTCCTGAGAGGAGTGGTCTAGGTAGTTTCCACCCAGGTGAGGTAGGGAAGGATTGTAGTGTCCCAGGTAGGTCCCAGTGTAGCAGGATGGGTGAGGGACCCCATGTCCAGTCTCTGAGGAGAGGGAATGGTGATGGGCTGAGGTCCAAGGTGCCCGAGATCCAGTCCCAGGTCCTGGAAGGTTCCATGAGGGAACACCAGGAGGGGAGCCTAGCCTGTACCATAGGGCCATCTGTTGAGGGAGATCCCACAGTGTCAGGAGAACTTGGGGGGGGGGGGCGGCTGTAGCCAGCCTCCCACCAGTTCTGGTGTCTGGCAGTACCACTTCTAGTGAGGAGGTGCAGAACTCCAGACAGAGGGTTGAGAGGGGGTTGCGGACCCCAGTGGAGAACCTGGAGGGTCCGGGGTCAGCTCTGAGAGCAGAGCCCCCCAGGAATGACCTTGGTGAGACCATTTCTGGGTTGGGGGGAATCCAGACTCTGTCAGATGGGCAGAGGTCAGGGGACCTGTGCCAGCCAGACTCTTGTGTGGCCCTTGGGGACAGTGTGTCCCTTGAGGGGGGTAAGTGTGCCCCCCTGAAAGTCCTGGTGTGCCAGGCAGTGGTTCAACCACAGGGTGGTGACTCTGGGTTGGATGACCAGGTTCAGAGGGTAAACTCTGGCCTGGTGGGGGGTAGGTATGCCCCCCAGGAGGTCCTGGGTTGCCAGGCGGTGATCCAGTCTGTGGGTACAGACCCTGGATTGGAAGGCCAGGTTAAGGGTGTGTCCCCTGACCTGGAGGAAGGGGCTACTGCTAGTAGTGCCCCTACCATGTTGTCTTCTGGGGGGGGCCACTCCTAGTTGGGTGGTTCAGGACCCCAGAAGAGAGGGCAGGGTGAGGGAAGCCTCACCCCTGGCCCGGGTCCAACCTGAAGGTACAAACCCCAGGTTGGAAGACCAGTTGCAGGTTAACAACCCTGCACTGGTGGAAGAATTGTACAGGACTCCTTCTACAAGCACCCTGACAATTTTTGACTCTGGGGGTGCCGCTCCTGGATGGAGGGTACAGAGCCCCAGAGGGGAGGACCAGGGTCAGGTTGTCATCCCTGACCTGGTGGAAGGTAGAGTGGTCAAAGGGTGTCAGGCACCTGGGGCTACCGCCCCCCACTCTCCACAGTCACAGTGGTTGGAGAGGCCTGAGGTCAGGCTCTCATCCCTGACACTTGTCAGGGGTCACTGTGGCTTGCTGTCCTGGTGGACAGAGTTGCCCCTGGGGGGGGGTAACGAGAGTCACACCCCAGGGGTGGAATGGGCAACACCGCTGTGTTGGCCCTGGTGGTACTATCTGCCCATTGCAATAAATCTGTGAGCAAAGTAAAGTTAGGCGCTGCACAGATGGTGTCTGCAGATGTGGAGAAGGGTTCCCCATGGGTTAGCTTAGTGGGCCCTGAGAGTATGGACAGAGGGATCCAACTGGAGTCAGGAAGGCGTAGAACTGGAACATGCCCCTGCTGTTGTGGGCCTGGGTCCTTGTTCTATCGCCCCAGTCAGGGAAGTACATCAAGGTATTGATATTCTCCCCTGGCTTTAGGCTGGTAGGGGGTCGTGTTGGACTTTTTTGCTTATGCAGGGTCATCCCCAGTCTTTTTGCCTCCTGCCTCCTATTTTTTCTGACCTGTTGCAGTTGGCTTTTGAACTCTGAGCACTTTACCACTGCTAACCAGTGCTAAAGTGCATATGCTCTCTGTGTAAAATTGTATGTGATTGGTTTATCCATGATTGGCATATTTGTTTTACTGTTAAGTTCCTAGTAAAGTGCACTAGAGGTGCCCAGGGCCTGTAAATCAAAGGTTACTAGTGGGCCTGAGCACTGGTTTTGCCACCCACACAAGTAACCCTGTAATCATGTCTCAGACCTGCCACTGCAGTGTCTGTAAGTGTATTTTTACACTGTAAATTCGACTTGGCAAGTGTACCCACTTGCCAGGCCTAAACCTTCCCTTTTCTTACATGTAAGGCACCCCTAAGGTAGGCCCTAGGTAGCCCCAAGGGCAGGGTGCAGTGTATGGATAAGGTAGGACATATAGTAATGTGGTTTATATGTCCTGACAGTGAAATACTGCCAATTTCGTTTTTCACTGTTGCAAGGCCTGTCTCTCTCATAGGATAATATGGGGGCTACCTTTAAATATGATTAAAGTGTAGATTCCCCTAGAGAGTAGATGGACATGTGGAGTTTGGGGTCCCTGAACTCACAATTTAAAAATACATCTTTTAGTAAAGTTGATTTTGAGATTGTGCGTTTGAAAATGCCACTTTTGGAAAGTGAGCATTTTCTTGCTTAAACCATTCTGTGACTCTGCCATGTTTGTGGATTCCCTGTCTGGGTCAGTTTGACAGTTGGGTTGTTTTTCACCTCACAACAGACAGTGACACAAAGGGAGCTGGGGTGTAACCTGCATTTCCTGATTAGCCATCTCTGCTAGGAGGGAGGGGTTGAGTGGTCACTCTCATCTGAAAGGACTGTGCCTGCCTCTGACAATGCCGACTCCAACCCCCTGGTGTGTGTCTGAGGCCTTGCCTGGGCAAGGCAGGATTTCACAAGTAGGTGTGAGTCCCCTTTGAAGAAAGGTGACTTCAAAGACTAAAATGGGTATAAGAAGGGCACCCAAATCTTCAGACTTTAGAAACACTTCTGGAACCAAGAGGAACCTCTGCCTGGAGAAGAGCTGATAGCTGAGGAAGAAGTACTGCCCTGCCTGTGACTGTGCTTTGTGGAGCTTTCCTGCAGTGCTGCTTCTGCCAGAGTAAGAGGCCAAAGACTGGACTTTGTGTGCCTTCCATCTTGTGAAGAAATCTCCAAGGGCTAGAGTTAGAGCTTGCCTCCTGTTGTTTGAAGTCTCAGGGACAGCAAAGGCTTCTCTCTGCCAGCACCTGGAGTCTCTGGAGAGACTACTGCTCCGACAAGTGGTGCCCTATCCAGTCCCTGGGCCCTTGAAAGGAAAGCTGGTGGAAATCCAGGGAAATCGACTTCGGACGACTCCGGACCGCCGCCGCTGCTGAAGCCGGTACCGCCGCCTGCACCCGACGCCGTGACCTTCGCTGGAACGTGACGCTCTTCGCAGGCCCGACGCCGCAGCAGCCCCACTGAAGTCCACGACTCCGTGGAAGTCGCCGCACCACGTCGTGACCGACACCGCTGGAAGTGTGTGGATTCAACGTTTCGCACAGACGCCGCGATTCCCGACTTCGCGCATCGGCTTGTTTTCACTCTTCACCAAAGGTACTGTACTTGGGGGTCTACACGACTCCGTGTCCGGCTCCGCTGGTGTCGGCTTGTTGGGAACAACTCCGTCACGACGCCGTGTTAACATCTCATCGAAGCATTTTTGTTTCTAAGCGCTATTTTTGAGTTTAATCTCTAAAAATTCATAACTTGACTTGTGTATGTTGGATTTTTGTCATTTTGCTCTTGTTTTGTTTAGATAAATATTTCCTATTTTTCTAAACTGGTGTTGTGTCATTTTGTAGTGTTTTCATTAAGTTACTGTGTGTGTTGGTACAAATACTTTACACCTAGCACTCTGAAGTTAAGCCTACTGCTCTGCCAAGCTACCAAGGGGGTAAGCAGGGGTTAGCTGAGGGTGATTCTCTTTTACCCTGACTAGAGTGAGGGTCCTTGCTTGTACAGGGGGTAACCTGACTGTCAACCAAAGACCCAATTTCTAACAGTGCCCCATCATCCTTTGGGCCCCTATAGGCAGTCCTTTGCTTTGTCAGCACATTGCCTACACCTAAAGATGCTGCTGAAATCACTATAAAGCGCACATTGTCGTCCCACAGCAGGGGGAGGCATTCAGGAGGACTACGTGCCCCAACATCCTTTGGGCTCCAGGAAGCAGCCCTTTGCTTTGTCAGCCCATTGCCCGCACCTGAGGATACTACTGAAAGCAATATCAAGCACATCTCGTGTCCAGCGGCAGGGGTATGTATTTAGCAGGACTATGTGCCCCATCATCATCTGGGCTTCTGGAAGCGGCTCTTTGCTTTGTCAGCACATTGACAAAACAAAGGACAGGGCCACCCTGTGTCAGACAGGGCCAGTAAGAGGCAGGGCAAGGGGCAACCCCCTGGATCCTTTGGGCCATGGCCTAGTCCTTCGTGGTTAGACTTTTTGCTATCTTTAGTATCTTTTCCTGGAGTCCTGTATGTGGTCTGAGACCCTATGGAAGTTATTTATTTATGAGAGTCACCATAGAGCATTGTAGCATAGTGAACTCAGGCCTCAGTTTCTGCAGTTTTGTTTTATCTCTCGAGTGCCTCCCAATCTCGTTGACTTTGCCAGTTCCCTCCCATTTGTTCTTTATAATAAAGCCACGAGACCGGCAGAGAGGTAAAAGCCCTGCAATGGTGAAATGCAAAACTATTGACACTCTCCCGGGAAAGAGAAATAAAAGTTATAAGCCCTCCCTAGCGCTATCTTCAGGTAGTCCACAGGACGCTGTAATCCTCAAGGACATACATACGATCATCCAACAGGTCGAAACTGTTCTGGGAGGCGATGCTGCTTCGAGCTCTCCCTGGAATACAGCTTCTACAGAGTTGCTCCTATATTCACCAGAAAATGGAAATCTAAAACCCTCTCTGTAGATACCCAGCCAAACATTGTCAATCCTGGCCCCATTCTGCTTCCTGATGACCAGCTGACTGATTCAAACCGCGTTTCCTCTGTCACTGCATGAAGTACATAACCCTATCCCACTCTCCCTTGTGATAGTCTGTGCAAATAGATATTTGATTCCTGTGCGCCCGCATTAAGTGCGTGCCCCAAGAAGGGTCCTTTGAATAACAATGATGCTACGGTCGTTTTCCAGGATGCAGCACCTCCTGAATTGACACCAGCTGATGCCAATTCGGACATTAAAATGGAAAATCTCAAAGTGGTACAGTTGGTTCAGAGTATTCCGGCAGAGGTGCTTGATCTCAGATCCAGTTAGCCAGCCTTGCAGTACCATGAGGGGAATTGTGAAACCACCCCCCACCCCCCCCCCACACCCTCCCGGTTTACTCCCTGAAAACCCCCACCCTCCCTAATAGACATAGGAAATAGAAGGAAACATGAAGATGTTATTAATCACTCTTACTCCAGCCCCAACCCATGCTTTGGTTCTGGTCTATCCAATTGTAAGCCAATACACATTATTACTCCCACGTAATACTGCACGGCTGGCTAGTTCCCCCCAAAGACTTCTGGGCGTGCAAAATAATTATGAGCTTTTTCCAGGGGAAGGGTTGAGGGGAATAGGAGCAGGCCTAAGCAGGGCAACCCGACTTTGACAAGGAACACAGGTGCCATTTATATGACAACATTTCCCAAACTGGCCCAGAGAATGTACAAATGCAATTGATTAATAAATGTATACATTATATCAGATTGATATGTGATTGCCACTCTATTATTCTTTCATATATGATGCATGCTGGATGTCTGCATGATCCTTCTGACCCTGTAGGTGCCTTTGACTACATCAAGATAAATTTGCAGTCAGAAATTCTGACCAATGGCTTGGTGAGTTTAGAACTTTGCAGTGATCCTCTCCCAGACTCGTTGATCAGGCGCCAGCTCAATCCTCCTGTCCCTCTATGGTAAAAGTTCCCCAGAATGAGTTACCTCCTATCCATTCTGTGGTTCTAGGTACATCCATGGTAGACTGATTGGGAAGTGTGGGGCCCTTATTTCTGAGGAGAGGATCAGTTCTTCTGGCCTGGGTTCCCCAGGTCAAATAGTGGTCCTGCACAACCAGTCATATTTTGTGAAAATCTCTAGGAACTGTCCTCGTACTATTGACATTCCGTCTTAGAGGGTCACAGGTTTGAAATCCAAACTAATTGAACCAGGGTGGGGTGCATTCATAAACCAATTTAACTTATGTCTTTTGCAGGAAACTTGGAGCCTTGAGCCTGCCTACACGTCGAGTTATGTATTACACCATATCCCAGCCTGTTGTACTGGAAGGGGTCATTTCTCCGGAGACCTTTTCTGGGTGAGAGTGGCTTTAGATGTTAAAATACATTGACTCCCATTTCCTTCACAAGAATTTTTGGGAATATCTATCATTAGAGATAACTCCCACGCATATTGTTTGTACAATATCTACACCTGGGTGACTTAAGGGATTGTAAGACTCAGATGATCCGAGGTCTTACTACCCGTAGGGACCTTTATGATACCTATAATGTAATCATAGATGATGATTTCAACACTTCAGCATAGTAGCAATTCCCCTGTAGTGGCTGAAGATGAGGAATGGGGCTTCCCTGTGCTAAATATCACCCCAGTGGACAGATGCAGCGTATTTACTTCTGTCCTACACATCATCCTACGGCTTGAATGCTTGTAATGGTTGCACTCCAGCCTATCTAAAAGCAGCCCACACTTTCAATCAGCCAAGACATATGAGTAGAATTGGCTATATCCTAATTAGTATTTTCTTTTGTGGGTAGGTTGGCCGTTATGAGGGTCTTGAATAGGTGAGACAGTGATCACAATGTGCTTCACTACTCACCAGACCATCAAGCCAATGGCCTACTCTCTTTAACCACCAGTTTGCTTCCCACAAATAACAGGCAGAGGGTCAAGTGGGGCACTCTTGCTGTCCATCAGACCCTCAGGGATAAACTAAATAAAGCTCTTAAAGACACAGTAAATAGACAAGACATCTCTCCCCCGCACACAACAGAAGCTCTGCCATTTCACAAATAAATGGGAATCTGTTTAAAACCTTTGGGGAGTGCGTTACTCAATCCTAAAAGCCTATTCATCCTTCTAGTAAGTCCTGTCACACTTGGTTTAACAAAGGCTGTAGTCATAGGAAGAATGAGCTTCGCCAAGTACTTGAGAGTTATGACACTAGCCTTATTAAAGTTAGGAGAAAAGAGTATAAACTCACTGAAATCAAAGCTCAGCAGGAGTGAAACATGCACATTTGAGAATATAGTTTCGAGGCTACTATCCATAAAGACACTAGGAAATTCTGGGGGTTGGTTGCTAATGGAGAGAATTGCACACCTAAGCTCTTAGCTGATTCCACTCCCCCACCCCCTGAAAAATGGTTTAACCATTTCTCTGGTCCTTATGACCATCCATCAGGGCAGGTACATCATGAAGGGGCCTTGCCACTGTGGGAGAGACATTTCCCCTCCACTCACCACTTAAGACAGAAATGGTTGAGACAGTGTGTGCAATAAAGGCCATAGCAGCTGGTAAAGTCACTGGGTCCAGTGGTGTGTTGGGCAACCTTTTTCTAGCAGGCTTTGATGGCTGGACCTTGTATTTAAATAAATTAACAAATCACAGTCTGGAAAATGCAAGCATTACCAACAGTTGGAATGCAGCAGAAATAGTTCCAATCTATAAAAGGGTTCATGAAAATCACCCCTAAACTGCAGGCCAATAAACCTTATTGATATAGCCCAAAAGGTCCTCGCTAGGCAGAGTGGATGCTTGGATTGAGGATTATCAGGCTCTCTCTTAGTTGCAAGCTGGGGTTAGAAGCTGAATTAGTTTTATAATACTATAGAGAAGGCCTTCAAGTTCTTAACTATCTATTTGAAGACTGTAGTACTCCAGAAGTCCCACCTGTACTTAGTCTTTGTGGACTTCTTTCTAAGCAAGCTGTAGGTGGTCCTGAGGAATAATAGAGTACCCCATGATCTTCTGGACATTTTGGTACGTTTCCACCAGTAAACATTTGCCCAAGTCCGGTGTGGTCCGGGAGGTGAACTGACTGAGCAGATAGGGGCTCATAAATGTGTCTACCATTGGTGCATTCTTGCACCAACCCTATGTTCTTTGTATCTTAACAATGTAGTCACCTTTGTGAAGAATGGAGTGAGTAATGTCCCCTTGGTGGCAGGACGCAAGATTCCCCTTCTGCTTTTTGCATATGACACCTTATTGGTGTCAGGAACCACAAGTGGCTTACAAAACCTGGTGGATAGGTCTGTAGATGTTTGTGCTGACTGAGGGTTGGTGATTAACCACTCTTAAACAAAGTTTATGACCATCAGCCTACATAGGTCATTTAGGGGTGCGATTAAGCTAGTCGGTAAACCGCTGGATAAGGTTATTGAGTTCGATTACCTGGAAATAAAGCAAACCATGTCATGGTGCCCACACAAAAAGAGCAGCCTGAACCTAACCCAGCATGATGCAGTCTTCATAGGTTATCCAGAGCCAGGTGCATATCTCCTGGGATCAAAGCATATAGGGCAAAGGCAGAGGGAAGTGCACTTTATGGGGCTGAAATATGGGGCATTGCTAATTTGACCACAATTGGGGTAGCTGAGAACTTTCTTTTGAGAGGCCTGACTAGTTTTCCTAAAACACCCCCTAGTCCTACTGTGCCATGACATGGGCAATAAACCAATGGCTTATATGGTCCAGCTTAGACCATTATTGTAGTGGGGCAGGTATAAATACAGCCCTTGATGATTATTACAAAGCTTTTCAAAGTAGTGTCGTAAGGCAACTTTGGCAAGATCAAGTGAATAAGCTATGTGAAGGATTCCCTAACCCAGCTTGGTTTGAGAGAATTCTGGTCCACTTCCCCTGCAGTGAAATGCCTTGCTGGGATCACGCTGAAGGACGCTTACTCAGGCCACTTTTATGATGATGAATTAAGGAATGCTAACCAAGACCTCTTTAGCCTACAACTTTTTAGACTTTAAGCCTGATAGTGTTTTTGAACCCTTTTCAGATTATATTTATTTCCCCAGGGCTAGACAACTTTTTCTCAAATTCTGCTATGGCTCCTCTCATTACTAGCCAAATGGAACAAACAATCGTCCTTAAGTACCATTTGTCAGTCATACCCCCAGGCTGAAGAATCTTTGGCTCATTTTATGTTCTTCTGCTCCAGCTATGCAAGGCCCAGAAGTTCTTGGATTATTCCAATTTGAAAGCAGTTGGAGTGTAGATGGATTCAAGAAGCCCATAGGCTTCTTCGTACAGTGCACCTTCAGGCACTTATATGTGCATTTGCTAGCTATCTCCACTGGAGCTGGACTATCAGAAGTAAAGCACTGGGTTAGGATCTCTGGCACCCAAGGGGCCCCTTCCCAGACTTTCCTTCATGGTGGCATGTATGTGATTTTTCAGTTGTCGGTTTCTGCATGCACTCATGGGATAAAGCTAGTGCAATCTTACCGATTGCACCTGTGTCTGCGATAATTGGCTGACAACTTCCCAGGGCATAGACCTTGTACGCTTAGACTCCTGACTGCCCTCCTCTTCTTTGAAACTACAGTGTTCAGCAGCCCATGTACTTTAGTTTATTTTTTATCATTTTAACTATTTGCATTGTAGATCATAGTTATGAATTTGTGTGTCAATATTACCGTTTTGCTGAGCTACTGTGCTGTTTTATGTTTTTTATACATCGTTTATTGAACATGATTTGTGTACTTGAATTGTTGCAAAAAATAAATAAAGTATATACTGATTTGGATTTCCACTCTTACGTAAACAACAGAAGGAAAAGTGTTGGACTTTAGAGGGGTCAGTTTTAATATTCCAACTGCAACCTAAACAATAGTAGGGAAAGCCTGGCAATACTGTAGAAAACATTGGAATTTGAGGGGTCAGATTTATTATCATTTCTCTAACCTATGCAACATTTTCTGGCCCCTCTCTAACCAAACCACAGTAGAGAAAACGTATTTAATATCTAATTATTATACAAATATTAAAAAATCACTTCAAAAAAGTTTGAAAAAAGAAAAAATATACATATATTTTTTTCTCCAAAAGTCTATAAAACACTACTGAATGACATACCAAAATACATAGAAAAAGAGGGATCCCAAAACGCATTTTCCCCATAAGTTTTTCCATAGGGCCCTTAGACATGCCTACCGCCCAAACTACTGTAAGGAATTACACCAAATTTGTCAGGAAGGTATTTCTTGTCACACAGATTGTGCTTTGTGTAATTTGGTGGAAATCTGTTTAGTAGATATCTAGGGATGAGGATCCTCTGGGAATCCAACTGTCCCTGTACTGTCATGTGACTTCAACAAGGAAGTGTTGGCAGCCAGCTTGGGACTCAGCTTCAGTTGAGCCCCAGAATAAAAGTGAAAAAAAAGAAAAGGGGGCAGTGTAGGGTCTCCCTTTGCCCCTAGAGCTTTGTTGTAGGGGTCACTTAGAGACCCAGCCAGGGCTAAAAAGCATTTTCTTTTAAATCTAAAAAAAAATCTGTGGATCTGGATCTGCAGATTTTTCTGAGATTTATTGAAAAAAAAGTGCAGTTTCTCAACCTTTACTTTTATTTGACCCATGTGTGGGCCAGGTCCAGGGTGCATTGATGAAGGAGGGGGAGCATAGGGCCCCCTTCTTGGGCTTATATTAGCCCTGGGGACTATCACCTCCACAGGCCAATTAAAGAAAATTGTGCAGTGGGGCCGTACAGCCCCCTGCACCCTAGAGACCACCACCTCCCCAGGGCAAAATCTTTATTTTATATATAAGGAAGGACAGTATGGCCTCCCCCAAAGCCCCAAGGACTGCCACCTCCCTGGGACTTAATAACAAGTTTGTGCACCCCCAACAGCTCCAGGGACCCCCACCTCACCGGGGCAAGTTAGTACAATTAAGGGAAGCGTACAACCCCCCCCCCCCACAGCCCCAGAGAGACCACCGCCTCCCTCGGTCTGCTTAAGGAGGGAGGGGGCCACACAGCGTACATGTGGAGATAATAATGGCCTTGGGGACCACCACCCCACTGGGCGAGCTCCTGCTATGTCCTGGGGTGCCCAACCCCGGGACATTGCTGGTTGCTCTGACTTGGCGGGACCTTTGACTGATCCCGCCAAGTGAGAGCAAACACTCTGAACCCAGCAAACGAGAGCTGTCAAACAGCTCTTGTTTGGTGGGAGGAGAGGTTTCCTCTACTTTCCTGCTCGCAGACATGTGGGCAGGGAAACAGAAGAAACGTTTGCTCTCACAGACAGGGAGCTGCATGTTTAGCAGCTCCTTGTCCGTGACAGCAATGCTGGCTCCCACAGGAGTACCCCTGCATTCCCATTGTACACTGGGTGCCCAGGAGGGCACCCAGGAGATATGGCTGGGCCACGAGGTATGAGGTCCCTGCAGCTGAAATCAGCCTGATGGGGGGCACGCAGCCCCCTTCCCCATCCCCCCCAAAAAATTATTTGTTGAATGTGGTCCCTGGGCCTGAGCGGTACAGGGATGGGAGCCGCATGGCCCCAACTCCCCTACACTGGCCATTTACCCAACAAGGTAGCACTTATTAATTAACCAGCAGAAAGTGCTCCAGTAGGATGGATATTTTGTGCAAAATCCAATGATGCTAATTTCACAGAAATTCAACCTCAACAGACAATAACTCTAACTATAACTGATGAATTTCTCTGCTTTTTTGCAAGTAAATTCTAACTATTCCCCCCTGTAACCTTTGTTTTTTTAAGTGAATTACTCTGTTTTTTAAATTCTCTTTCCTAACTATAATATCCATGTAACCTTTGTTTTTTTCAGTAAACATATATATATATATATATATATATCAAAAACGAAGTTGTCCTCATGTGAAAGCGCACTCCCAACAGGTTATATAAACGGGAAGAAAAAAGCAAAGCCAGCAACTCACAGTGAATTCTTTAAGCAGTTTCATTATTCCAGGCCTTGGGTTATAAAATCATCTCTGGACACGTGTTTCTAGGTCAATCCTTTCTTCAGCAGAGAAAAATATAGAAGTGTTTCACCCTCGTAGGTGCAGCCAGTGCTGGAAGTGTTCCAGGCATTTCTTTCTTGTCTCCAGCAACCCACTTGGGGCAAAATGAAAAAATTGCAGGACCACCACAACCAGCATGCACTGCTCACTTGAGAGGCCCACTGGGGCGGACTAGTATTTAAAGAGACTAATCAGGTGCCTGTAATTAGACAAGCTGAAGCCATGCCGGTATTTTCAGTATGAAAGAGATGCCTGGAACACCTCCAGCACTGGCTGCACCTACGAGGGTGAAACACTTTTATATTTTTCTCTGCTGAAGAAAGGATTGACCTTGAAACACGTGTCCAGAGATGATTTTATAACTTAAGGCCTGGAATAATGAAACTGCTTAAAGAATTCACTGTGAGTTGCTGGCTTTGCTTTTTCTTCCCGTTTATATAACCTGTTGGGAGTGCGCTTTCACATGAGGACAACTTCGTTTTTGATAATTTACCGGCCTGTCCAGCCGGGAAGGCAGCACCACTGCACATCGAAGCAGGTCTGTGTGACTAAAAATGGATTGTCACATAAGAACAATCAGGTTGGGTTATTCACAGCAAATCTGACAATTTTACTTTGGATTCGCCTACAAAGGTTTTGCACTTTGGGTCATTATTTCGTTTGGCTCCAGCAACCCACTTGGGGCAAAATGAAAAAATTGCAGGACCACCACAACCAGCATGCACTGCTCACTTGAGAGGCCCACTGGGGCGGACTAGTATTTAAAGAGACTAATCAGGTGCCTGTAATTAGACAAGCTGAAGCCATGCCGGTCTTTTCAGTATGAAAGAGATGCCTGGAACACCTCCAGCACTGGCTGCACCTACGAGGGTGAAACACTTTTATATTTTTCTCTGCTGAAGAAAGGATTGACCTTGAAACACGTGTCCAGAGATGATTTTATAACTTAAGGCCTGGAATAATGAAACTGCTTAAAGAATTCATTGTGAGTTGCTGGCTTTGCTTTTTCTTCCCGTTTATATAACCTGTTGGGAGTGCGCTTTCACATGAGGACAACTTCGTTTTTGATAATTAACCGGCCTGTCCAGCCAGGAAGGCAGCACCACTGCACATCGAAGCAGGTCTGTGTGACTAAAAATGGATTGTCACATAAGAACAATCAGGTTGGGTTATTCACAGCAAATCTGACAATTTTACTTTGGATTCGCCTACAAAGGTTTTGCACTTTGGGTCATTATTTCGTTTGGCTCCAGCAACCCACTTGGGGCAAAATGAAAAAATTGCAGGACCACCACAACCAGCATGCACTGCTCACTTGAGAGGCCCACTGGGGCGGACTAGTATTTAAAGAGACTAATCAGGTGCCTGTAATTAGACAAGCTGAAGCCATGCCGGTCTTTTCAGTATGAAAGAGATGCCTGGAACACCTCCAGCACTGGCTGCACCTACGAGGGTGAAACACTTATATATTTTTCTCTGCTGAAGAAAGGATTGACCTTGAAACATGTGTCCAGAGATGATTTTATAACTTAAGGCCTGGAATAATGAAACTGCTTAAAGAATTCACTGTGAGTTGCTGGCTTTGCTTTTTCTTCCCGTTTATATAACCTGTTGGGAGTGTGCTTTCACATGAGGACAACTTCGTTTTTGATAATTAACCGGCCTGTCCAGCCGGGAAGGCAGCACCACTGCACATCGAAGCAGGTCTGTGTGACTAAAAATGGATTGTCACATAAGAACAATCAGGTTGGGTTATTCACAGCAAATCTGACAATTTTACTTTGGATTCGCCTACAAAGGTTTTGCACTTTGGGTCATTATTTCGTTTGGCTCCAGCAACCCACTTGGGGCAAAATGAAAAAAATGCAGGACCACCACAACCAGCATGCACTGCTCACTTGAGAGGCCCACTGGGGCGGACTAGTATTTAAAGAGACTAATCAGGTGCCTGTAATTAGACAAGCTGAAGCCATGCCGGTCTTTTCAGTAAGAAAGAGATGCCTGGAACACCTCCAGCACTGGCTGCACCTACGAGGGTGAAACACTTTTATATTTTTCTCTGCTGAAGAAAGGATTGACCTTGAAACACGTGTCCAGAGATGATTTTATAACTTAAGGCCTGGAATAATGAAACTGCTTAAAGAATTCACTGTGAGTTGCTGGCTTTGCTTTTTCTTCCCGTTTATATAACCTGTTGGGAGTGCGCTTTCACATGAGGACAACTTCGTTTTTGATAATTAACCGGCCTGTCCAGCCAGGAAGGCAGCACCACTGCACATCGAAGCAGGTCTGTGTGACTAAAAATGGATTGTCACATAAGAACAATCAGGTTGGGTTATTCACAGCAAATCTGACAATTTTGCTTTGGATTCGCCTACAAAGGTTTTGCACTTTGGGTCATTATTTTGTTTGGCTCCAGCAACCCACTTGGGGCAAAATGAAAAGATTGCAGGACCACCACAACCAGCATGCACTGCTCACTTGAGAGGCCCACTGGGGCGGACTAGTATTTAAAGAGACTAATCAGGTGCCTGTAATTAGACAAGCTGAAGCCATGCCGGTCTTTTCAGTATGAAAGAGATGCCTGGAACACCTCCAGCACTGGCTGCACCTACGAGGGTGAAACACTTTAATATTTTTCTCTGCTGAAGAAAGGATTGACCTTGAAACACGTGTCCAGAGATGATTTTATAACTTAAGGCCTGGAATAATGAAACTGCTTAACGAATTCACTGTGAGTTGCTGGCTTTGCTTTTTCTTCCCGTTTATATAACCTGTTGGGAGTGCGCTTTCACATGAGGACAACTTCGTTTTTGATAATTAACCGGCCTCTCCAGCCGGGAAGGCAGCACCACTGCACATCGAAGCAGGTCTGTGTGACTAAAAACTGGATTGTCACATAAGAACAATCAGGTTGGGTTATTCACAGCAAATCTCACAATTTTACTTTGGATTCGCCTACAAAGGTTTTGCACTTTGGGTCATTATTTTGTTTGGCTCCAGCAACCCACTTGGGGCAAAATGAAAAAATTGCAGGACCACCACAACCAGCATGCACTGCTCACTTGAGAGGCCCACTGGGGCGGACTAGTATTTAAAGAGACTAATCAGGTGCCTGTAATTAGACAAGCTGAAGCCATGCCGGTCTTTTCAGTATGAAAGAGATGCCTGGAACACCTCCAGCACTGGCTGCACCTACAAGGGTGAAACACTTTTATATTTTTCTCTGCTGAAGAAAGGATTGACCTTGAAACACGTGTCCAGAGATGATTTTATAACTTAAGGCCTGGAATAATGAAACTGCTTAAAGAATTCACTGTGAGTTGCTGGCTTTGCTTTTTCTTCCCGTTTATATAACCTGTTGGGAGTGCGCTTTCACATGAGGACAACTTCGTTTTTGATAATTAACCGGCCTGTCCAGCCAGGAAGGCAGCACCACTGCACATCGAAGCAGGTCTGTGTGACTAAAAATGGATTGTCACATAAGAACAATCAGGTTGGGTTATTCACAGCAAATCTGACAATTTTACTTTGGATTCGCCTACAAAGGTTTTGCACTTTGGGTCATTATTTCGTTTGGCTCCAGCAACCCACTTGGGGCAAAATGAAAAAATTGCAGGACCACCACAACCAGCATGCACTGCTCACTTGAGAGGCCCACTGGGGCGGACTAGTATTTAAAGAGACTAATCAGGGGCCTGTAATTAGACAAGCTGAAGCCATGCCGGTCTTTTCAGTATGAAAGAGATGCCTGGAACACCTCCAGCACTGGCTGCACCTACGAGGGTGAAACACTTTTATATTTTTCTCTGCTGAAGAAAGGATTGACCTTGAAACACGTGTCCAGAGATGATTTTATAACTTAAGGCCTGGAATAATGAAACTGCTTAAAGAATTCACTGTGAGTTGCTGGCTTTGCTTTTTCTTCCCGTTTATATAACCTGTTGGGAGTGCGCTTTCACATGAGGACAACTTCGTTTTTGATAATTAACCGGCCTCTCCAGCCGGGAAGGCAGCACCACTGCACATCGAAGCAGGTCTGTGTGACTAAAAATGGATTGTCACATAAGAACAATCAGGTTGGGTTATTCACAGCAAATCTGACAATTTTGCTTTGGATTCGCCTACAAAGGTTTTGCACTTTGGGTCATTATTTTGTTTGGCTCCAGCAACCCACTTGGGGCAAAATGAAAAAATTGCAGGACCACCACAACCAGCATGCACTGCTCACTTGAGAGGCCCACTGAGGCGGACTAGTATTTAAAGAGACTAATCAGGTGCCTGTAATTAGACAAGCTGAAGCCATGCCGGTCTTTTCAGTATGAAAGAGATGCCTGGAACACCTCCAGCACTGGCTGCACCTACGAGGGTGAAACACTTTTATATTTTTCTCTGCTGAAGAAAGGATTGACCTTGAAACACGTGTCCAGAGATGATTTTATAACTTAAGGCCTGGAATAATGAAACTGCTTAAAGAATTCACTGTGAGTTGCTGGCTTTGCTTTTTCTTCCCGTTTATATAACCTGTTGGGAGTGCGCTTTCACATGAGGACAACTTCGTTTTTGATATATATCTATATATATATACATACATACATACATATATTGCCAACAGGCAGTCACCATTAGGTAGCTATAGTTAGGACCTATTTTCCATAGAAAAGCATTTTCTTACTTGACTATACCTTTGGCACCATTTGATGAATCTTCATGAAATTTTCCAAATAAAGTGTTAATGTGGGTCTTGTTGTGGATGGAATGTTTTGGGGTGATCCATCAAGCAGGTGCCGAGACAAAGGGAGGGGTCCAAAAAAGCGTGTTTCCCATGTTAATTCTCTTATAGTCTTTTGGCTCTCCTTCCGTCTGAACCGCTATATGTGATTCCACCAAATTTGGCAGAAAAGTAGCTTTTGGTACGGAAAGCACACCTTTTGTTATTTGTTGTGAATCTGTTCAGCAGTTTTCAAGATATTAAAGGAAATCCAAATTTTTATATCTCTAAGCACAAATAATTTGTGAATAGTCCCAATCTCGTGCAGAGATCTGATTGGCTGCCAGCCCTTCAACCAGGACATGTTAGCAGCCATTTTGGGGCTGGGCATCAACCAAGTCCCAAACATAAATGCAAAAATGGAAAAGGGGGGAGGGTAGGAATTCCCTAATCCCCTAGCCTTGGATCAGGAGTCCCCTTGGGACTCTGCCAGTGCATAAAAGCATTTTTTTTAAATCTGCAGTGACATTTGCAAATATTTGTGAATTTCACAGTGAATTTTGAAAATACAACAATAACGGTCTCCCGCGCTTGCTTTTAATATTACCCCCAGGGTGGGTCAGACCCCAGGAGCATGGTCACTTATTTAAAAAATGAGGAGGAGCGCACAGAACTCCACCAGGGCTCTAAAAAGTCCTGGGGACCACAAACTTCCGAAAGCTACATGTCATAAATATGCAGGCAGCTGCACGGAGCCCCCTGGCCCTGGGGACCGCCACCTCCTTGGGACTACATAATAAAATGAATAGGGTGGGCCCTGTGGACCCCCTGGGCCTGGGGACCACCACCTTCCTGGGGCTACATTTCATAGACATGTTGGGAGCCACAAGGACCCTATTGGACCCTGGGAGCCATCACCTTCCCTGGGCTACATTGAATTATAAAAAGGAGTCCGTGCAGACCCTCTGGCCCCAGAGACCACCACCTTCCCAGGACCAATAACATATATATAAATTAAGGAGGGGGCTGCAAGGCCCCCTCCAGTGCCACAAATGGCCCTGCGGACCTCAACCTTTCTGGCGCCAAACTGTACTAAACAAAGAAGGGGTGCGCATGCCCCCCCTCCTGGAGTCACATAAGGCCCCGGGAACTGCCACCCCTAGTGCCAGCTTCTGCTACCTTCCGATGTGCCCAACCTCAGGAGGTAACTGTTTGCTTTTGCTTTCTGGGAGTTGTGACAACTACCGCCAAGCAAAGGCAAACACTCCACTTCCAGCAAGCAGGAGCTGTCAAAATCTTCCTGCTTGCTGAAAGTGGAGTTTTCATCTCTTTCCCTGCCTGCAGACATGTTGGGCGGGAAAGAGATGAAAGTTTTGCGTGTTCGCACAAGGAGCTGAATTTTCAGCAGCTCGCTGCATGCAGGAGCAGTGTCAGCTCCAGCAGGAGGAGGGGAGCCGGTTGGGACCTCAGGGGCCTAGAGGATGCTCCTGTGGTCCCTGACAAATTAAAAACAAAAGAATCCTGCCCTGTGAGTTTATGAGAGATAAAAACACAGGACAGGACTCATCCTGGCATATAGCTTTTTTCCCAGAAATCAAACTTCAACTGGAAGCACTTACAGAAAGTAACAAAGCAGGCATCCAAATTGAAACTCTCCTTCTGCAAAGTACTAATTATCATAACTTCATGCCCATGGCCAAGGCAAAGCAACTGTGTTTCTCTGCATTTTCACTATGAAAAGTTATTGGTAAACCTTGAAGGAGGTATTTGCATCCTTGTATTTCTTTTAGCACATATTTCATATAGTGATTGATGAGTGGGTTCTTTCTTGTCTGCTGCTGCTGAAACCAGATATCATGTTATTCCTTTTAAAAATTATAAGTATGTAAAATGGACTAGAAGCCCCACCCTTTTGGCCCCAATATACATTAGTGATATGGATCATCTTCCCCCCATTTTCCAAGGAAGATGGGCAGCTTACTAAAAGGACCCCCCAGATGCATTTCCCACCGATTTTGGAGCTGCGTTCTTCATGATCAGACATCTGACCACTCATCCACCAAACAAAGAAGTACTTTGTGAGTGTTGTGGGTTAGGCCAAAGGCAGTTAGTGGCATTAAGCGATTATAGGGGGTTGGCCTCAGGGCCTGACCGCAGGCCAGGCCATGCGGCCAACTCCTGCCATGCATGGCCGAAGGCTGTGTGTAGTGCTGGGTTGTATGGTTGTAGTGTGTTGTCTACAGCGCCTGGTCTTGGTCAAATCCTACTGTGCACTGCCAAAGGCCGTGCATGGCAAGCCAAGCCCTACTGCACAAGGCCAAAAGCCACCTGCAGTGCAGGGTTAGGTGGCTATAAAAGGTTGACATGTTTGATAACAACATTGATATTATCACTGTAACATTTGCAGTAACATTATTGATGAAAAAACTATGCATGGCGGGGACATGAGTTATACTTATCTTATGGCATGCGTTATAGTTACTTGAAATAACTGTATCTTTAACAGTGTTACTTTTTATTAAAATAAAGCAGTTTTGTCACAAAGCTTTCTGGAGTGCAATGATCATGCTTTTGAAAGTACAATATATATATATCACACTTTCAAAAGCACGATTGTCGCAGTCCAGGAAGCTTTGTGACAAAATTGCTTTATTTCAGCAAAAAGGAACAGTCCTACCACCAACACATTTCGACTCATGGATCCATTAGATTTATAATGCTATTAAACTACAGAGAACTGCCCAGTCTCTACTTGTAACATTATGTCCCCTTAAAAAACTGTGACAAATCTGTGCATGCAGCATCCTCCTCAAATGACAAAAGGTTGAGGATTCAAGTTACCTAACTATGGCAGCCTTTGTAGGGCTTCTTTTTTCTAAATATTTTTTTTCAGGGGCCTTAGTCCAGTTGATTTGAATCAACATTATTACTTCCAGAATGGACCCTTGGTTATACATGAATGAAACATGGTATTTTCAGTAATTCAGTAGCTTGTAAAACTGCATACAGTTATTTCTTTTTCCAAGTGGATATTCCATAAAACGCTTCTGAAATTAAAATTGCGTATACTTATTGTTGCTTAATTGATTCACAATCCTTTTATATTATGCTTAACTGGCCCTCAAGGAGACCTTCCTCGGGGAAAGTTACACTTGCACCCAGCAACGGACGTGGAGCACCAAAAATATAAACTTTTCTTACTATGTACTTCTGTGGTATAATTCTTTTTGCTGCCGTCAGACACATCATTAACAGTGAACATTTTAACACATTCCAGGGAAATGCGGACCCCACAAAGGAAGCAGTAAATGTAAGATGGTTGACTGGTCTGTGAAATGCATCCCTTTATGTAATGGCAGCATTGACTGAGTGAAAGGCTCGTACAGCAAATGACTGGTCTCCTTCTTATGGCTCCCAATAAAGCCAGACAGGACCAATAAAGCCATACAGGACCAATAAAGCCAGACTTTAGTGTTTCCAAATATCTTGGATTTCTGTGACCTCCAGTTTTTTCTGACTGCACAGCATGGCCATACACACATCTGCATTCTGCACCGCTCTGATTCCAAACTAGGGTTAGGTGCTGGTTAACTTAGCCATGTGGTGGATGCCTAAGTTGTTTACCCAAACTCCATTCTCCAAGCAGAACACAGAATAAGAAAACCTAATTGCACACCCTAGTTTTTGTGAGATTTCCATACATTATTTCATATTTGGGCCCCCCTCCACTGGTCCCATTTTGGCCCCAGCGAACCCATCCCCCAGGGCCTGCCCTTAATACATATTCAGGCCCAGCTCTAGGGTGGTGAGACCAGTGCCACCGCACCGGGTGCTGATTTCGGGGGAGGGCGCTGTGATTGCAAGTTTATTTTGGTTTCAAATTAAGCTGCTGCTGCATTTCTTGCCTACAGCAGTTGTCAGGCAACAATAAAAATTTCGAGGTAACTCTGTAATTAATATTCTTCCTGGAGTGAGAGTTTCGTCTAGTGGACGTTTTGACTCATCATAAGGTAGTGCTAGCAGAGAGGGTTAATTTGCTTGCTGCAAAGAAAGCCTACCATACAGATCACAAAGTGTATGTAATTTGAAAAGGTCAGTGGGTTACTGCTTTTGTCAGAGAGAGCCTTTTGTTGCTTGCAGTTTTGAAGTTAAAATCCTAAAATAGAACAGTGAGCAATTCAAAGAGCTGCATGCAAACTTCAAGGCATAGATTAGAGCATTAAGATTTTTTTCCATAGTCTTTCATTAACCTAATGATGCAAAACAGGTCCATTTGAGTAGAAATCAATTCTCATCATTAAAGAGAACCCCTAACCATTGTGGTACATTTTAAATATTGAGATTGTGCTTCTCCAGACCAAGTACTCTTAAACTATACTGTAGCCCTCATTCCTATGTAACATTTTCTATTCACTGACTTACACATGTATGATGACTGTCTCTGTGTAATGTTTGTGTAATGTAAAGTGCTCTGACATCCTACACTAATATAAGTGGTGCTATGAAAATAATTAAATGAGATAGTGGTTATGGAGACTTGAGAGCACTGTTGAAAGATGAAAGTGAGGGAATCCGTGGCATAGGTGGTCATAAGGGGTGCCAACAAACGTTGTCACACCGGGCGCCACCAGCACTAAAGCTCTCGCTGTATATTTTATATGTTACCGGGGGAAAAGGTCCACACGGTCCCCTTTCCCTGGCCTATTTTGGCCCTGGAACCCCATCCCCTGGGGCTCAGCCTGAACATATATATATTTTCTGGGAAGGCTGATCTCGGCCCCAGTGAGCTCACTTCCGGGGCTCGGCCTTGTCACCTGTGTGCCCCCCAGGGCACCCAGTCAGCACTGTCGGGGGCCGAGGGCAGCCTGAATGCACCGTAGTCCCAGCCAGCTCCTTGCCTCCTGAGGAAGCTGGCATTGCTGTCACAGACAGGGAGCTGCTAAACATGCAGCTTCCTGTCTGTGAGAGCACTCCTTTCATCTGTTTCCCTGGTAAGGTACATGCTATTTAGGTGTAGTATTCCTGAAGATTTATCATGTGGAACATTTCAATTCTCCTGTCTTGGAAACCAAACTTATAACGAAGAGAGATGTGAATGCTGGAGAATTAGTGGGTGATATTTTTGGTGCATTGATTCCTTCTGTAGGTGTGATTCTGAATGATCTGAAAATTAAAAAGTTGTCTACACTAGTGAAATTAACTGGTGACGAATACAGTACATTCCTTTTTGGTTGTAAATACTGGTATGGTTGCAATAAGATATTTGTTTTTGCAGAACAGACTTGTGCTAGAACAACTTCTCACAAAAGAGGGTGGAGTCTGCCAGATGCTAAAAGTTCAGCAATGCTGTACTTACATTGCAGACAAAAGTGAAGATTCAGAGAAATATATTCAGAAGATTACTGGCTTGAAGAGGGATTTGGAAGAGTCGGAAGCAACAGGTGAATAGGATGGTATTAGAAATGGATTTTGTTCTGTAGGTAGATGGCTTGGAAACTTAGGAAGTAGAATTGTGGGTTTTGTTTTGAAGCCTTTGTTGGTTATTGCAATTTGTGCATTAATTATAGTTTGTGGGCTTTAGAATATATCAGACAATAAAAGTTAAATAAGCAATGAAAAGGAAGTGAGCAAGTCTTTTTTTAAGTGGTAATACATACATAATAAATATATGTTGCTTTGCAATAAATTAAAGCAATTTTGTCACAAAGCTTCATGGAGTGGAACAATCATGCTTTTGAAAGTACGAAATATGTATTGTACTTTCAAAGCATGATCATCACACTCCAGGAAGCTTTGTGACAAAACTGCTTTAGTTCATCAAAAAGAAACAGTCCCAACACCACCGTGTTTCGACTATCTCTAGTTTTGCTCATTGATCCATTAGAATTATAATGCTATTAAACTTCACAGAAAGCCCAGTCCCTACTTGTAACATTATGTCTCATAAAAAAACCTTGACAACAGGAGCTGGAAGGGAATCTGTCAAAATATTATGATGATGTGAAGTGTGGAGGAGTCTAGATGGAAATTGATGAATACAGGTTTCTCAATGAAGGATTTTATCATGATTATGATGATTTCATTTGTCTTCAGACAGGATGGATAAGGCATAAAATTCGGTTGTACGATTATGAGTTACAGGAGTGATCATAATGTTATCAACAATGCATTTATTGTGTGCTTTAACGTTACTAATGTAAAGTAGAGCATCAAAATTGTATTACTGAAGATGCATTCACCATACAAAATTAGTAGTTTATGTATAATGTGTGATGTAATGTTTGATTTTAACATGCTGAATTGTAGTATTCATGCACATTTATATTCATGTATACTGATTATGGCATAATGGTGAAATGGCACCCAACCATGTTTCTTTTATAATTCCTTCTTTACTTTATAACTGCAAGATACACTTATAACCATGTATTTCAAGTATTCATTGAATGTTCTATTAAATTAGAATAACCAAAGGCCTGAAACACTTGGGGCCAGATGTACGAAATGATTTTGCATTTCTTAATGGACCGAATTGCTATTTTGGTCCGTTAAGAAATGCTGAATCTGCATTTAGTATGTACGAATGCTTAAAAGCCAGTCGCTAAATGCAATTTCTAACCTGCAGGAATCACATTTAGGAAATTGCAAAAATAGGAAATCAGTATCACCAATTTCCTATTTGTGAATCACTAAGAAATGTATTTAAAAAATCACAATAGCGACTGCCCAAAAAAGCCCATTTAAGAAATGCAATTACCATCAACCTGAAGCAGGTTGAAACCATGTGCAAACTATAAAAAGAGCCCCAAAATCGATGTGGCTTATCCAGAATGGCAGCATTATACATCCTAGCAAGGCAGATGAGGATCCAGGCCCTGAGGGACAGGAGGAGGAGAAGACGGGAGAGGATTTTTAGGGTGAGGGTCACCCTATTTAATATGACAGTGTAGGGGATAATAGACAGATATACATCAGCTATTATACGTGACCTGATAGCTGATGTACATCCCCAGTTACAGGGCCCTACAATGCGTAGCAACCCCATACCTCCCCAATTGCAGGTATTATGCTGCCTCCAACTACTTGCAACAGGGAGCAACCAGTAAGTCATAGCAGTGGCGGGGGTGTCACAAAACACATTTTCTAGGTTCATCCACTTATTTCTTGATGTAATAGTTGCTAAGCTGCGCCAATATATCTTTTTCATAAATGCCCCACAAACGTTGTAGCAGACAAAATGTAATTTCTATAGAATGGCACAATTCCCCAATGTAATTAGCTGCGTGGAGAGAACACATATTGCCATATGCCCCCCTTCAGCAACAGAATATATTAATAGGAACAGGAAAAGCACACACTCCCTGAATGTGCAAGTGGTGTGTGACGATTCCTGTGTCACCTCAGGTACCCAGGCAGCACACATGACTCATTCATGTTCTGCCACAGTGGACTTTACAACCGACTGGCACTGGGTGAATTCGGTGATGGATTCCTGAATGGTAAGTTTACCACATACTCATTGCTCACACTAGCCAGGAATGTATGTGTCAACTGGTCTAATGGTTTACCCAACCCTGCCTGAAAGGTGACAGTGCATATGATTTACATCCATGAGTCCTTACGCCTTACCTGACTGCCCAGACACCAAGTGAGCGACGATACAGCCAGGCATATAAAGCAACATGCTCAGTCATTGAGAGGACATTTGGTATCTCGAAATCCCACTTCAGGATCATCCATAAGACAGGAGGAGCACTACTATGCAGGCCACAAACATGCTGTAAGATAATAGCAACCTGTGCCATGTTGCACAATATAGCAATGTGAAGGGAACTACAGGATGTCAGCACCCAACCTGAATCAGACGATGATTCAGGTGATGAACAACAGCCACTACAGGGACAACAGGACGGCACACATGCAGCTGCGGGACAGAGTAAATGCACAGATATCACCAACAACTACTTCTGGGGTGAGGCATGACATGTCATATTGTCAATGAGATAACTCACACTTGGCTTAGTGCTTGGGCCACAAAGTGATTATCACCTTTAATGCAAGGATCAATGTTTTACAAAAACAAATATGTACAAAGAAATGAATGGCATGCATGCAAAAAGTTAACAACATGGATTGTGCCATGTCTGTCTATTTCTTGTGTCCCCTTCCTGTACTCCTCTTCGCAGTCACAATGCGCCCAGGGGATGCAGACGTATCAGTGTCTGATTGTTGTTAGGGAACATTCATGGTGGCACAGGTGTCCAGGGCAGACACCCCACATATGCTTGACCCATCCTCGCTCCCAGGGTGTGGTAGGTTGGCTAGCAGGGTGAAAATGTGGGTTTGGAGGGTTTCAAGAGCCGTTGTCACCTGCACAAGGCCACTGGGAGCATCTTGGCAGCAATGTGACATTTCTGTCTGAATGTCAATTGTACACCTGGCCAGGCTGGAGGTGGCATTGGCCAACTGGTTCATTGCATGGGTGTGGGCATCAAACTTAGCCAATAATTGTCTATGACGCAGGTGCTGCTGCCTGTGCTCCCTCTCCATTGCACTGGTCCAGTGCTCCTACCCCTTCTCAACTGTTTCAGTGAGGTGCTGCAGCTCCCTGATCACACCACTGATTTTTATATTTTGCAGATGCTGAGTTCTGATTATTGCCCTCTTCAAACCACCATATGTGGCTGTACTTGCTGCAGCTGACTGAGTGGAAATAGTGGCCATGCCGCCTGGATTTTGTCCAGCTCCTGCATTATCAGATGTGGAGGTGTGCTCTACCCCACTGTCCTGGAAGCTCAGCAGTCTTACATCTCACTGCTGTTGGTGTGAAGGTGGATGGGCCAGGTTATTGTCGGCCCCATCTGTTGATCTGTAGCTGCTGCAGTGTCTGTATCATCTGGGCTGGGATCTATGCTGGACACATATGCAGCACACATTTAGTAAGAATAAATGTTACAGTTTGGCCACAACAATGTTGTGAGATTGTGACTGGTGTGTATGTGCTGCAGGAGTTGTGGCAGATTGTTACATGTGGCCATTGGCGTACAATACAGCATGGGGACAGAGTGCACTGCAATTCTGAAGATGCATTGGATGGGTGAGTGAAACAACTGACTGGAGTAGTCAAATCTTTGTGTTATGTGCTGTGGTTTGCCTAACTGTGTGGTTTACAAACAACATGCAGGTATGTCACTTACCCTGGCTGGTGGCTGCTGGGAGTGAGGTGGCAGGTTCCAGTGTGCCCTTAATGAGGTGCTCATGGCAGTCAGTGGGTGGGCCCCCTCCTGTCGCACACCCCTTAGACATCCTGCTGGCCAGCCTGTCCTATGCCCTGGAGCACAGGTTGTACCACCTTTTACACAGCCAAGGGATGGCTCTCAGTGTGAATCCCTGGGCATTCACTTTCTCTTGTATGTCCTTCCACATTTTCTGGGATTCAGGGACAGAAACAAAAGGCTTCCCAAGCAGCTTGTCAATGTTGGCCACACATTAATCAGTGAGGACCTCCAGCTCCCTCTCAGAAAATTAGATTTTTCACTTCCTGCTGCCTCCAGCATCCCTTTTCTCCTCTGAGGCCATGGTGTGGTGTTCTCACCCTTCCTTGTGTCTGCAGCAGTGTGTCTGGGCCCCTCCCTGCTCCATGTAGCTGAGTCAGGACTCTGGGTGTGGCCACACCCTGTTAATTACTTCCATCTGGGCCTCCTGCTGCATGTAGGCCTAGATTTCTAAAATAGTGATTTCTTATGAAGAAATAGCTAATCTTCCATTTAGAAATCACAAATAAGGAATGGCTTAATACCTACGTTGCGAATTGCGACTCGCAAATATCGATTTGTATACTTTCAGTATTTGGGAGTCACAATTTAAGAATTTTGTATATCTGACCCTTGGTCTCTTGTGTTTAGCTTTTAACATGGAGTTTTCTTTGTGTTGCAATATCTTTTCTTTGCAGGTGCATTTGTGCTAGTCTACAGTTAATGAAACGCATATTGTGTATGGGAGGATACTAAGGCAAAGGACAAGGAGCACTAACAAACTGAGAAGCAAAGACTCCTATTTGTGTGCCAGACACTGAAAACATTCAAGGTTGCCTGATGCTCGATTCTTGGGATGAGAATTTAAGGGGAGTCCCCAATTTTAACTGTGCAAGGAAGATGGAAAACTACTGGAGTGGATGACCAGCTTTCCTCGAAGGTTCTGTAGGCATAATCAGTATTCGCCTAGTTGGGACGAGAGCAGATTTCCTTGAGAGTTTGAAGGGTACAGACCTCTTTTCTTTTTACTTCTTTGTGTGGTTTTATGCTATGCAACATCTCTCTATTAGAATGTATACTGAGGTTTCTGTTGTGCTGACCGTTTCCTATGTTCCCCGAGACTTAATTAGGATTTCCCTCCATTTAGGATATTTAGAATAATTTAATTGGTCCACTGATCCGGCAAGAATACCGAAAATTATATACTGAGCATCAGATTTTGTTTCTCATCTATTGTATTGCCTCAACTGAAATTCTTGTGTGCCTTATGCTTATACAGTATAACTTTATTTAGCGGTTTACTTTACCTTTCACGATTCATTCACATTAGTTAGGCCATTAATTTGTAATACATTTTTAACCTTATCCTCCGTCTCCTGGATTTAACGTGTGACCAAATAGGTTACAATGTTAATTGAGTCTGAAGGTAGATTCTAACTCTCTTGTACCTCTGAGGCAGTCTAAAAAGTTGCATCAGAAGAAGAAAAGTAAGAATATGGGCCCAGAGCATTATCCATACTTAGGTATTACAGAAGAACATTTACTGAACAATAGTCCATTTTACGTTTCCCTTCACATTCACTGGATACTGAAGAACCCATTACAAATCCCATTCCAAATTGGTCCTAACTGTTCTATCAAGAGGTACTCAAGCTCAAGTTTCCCTTGTGAAGTTTTCAAAAGATAATCCAAGGCATCTTCACAAAGGATGGACCAATAGTGTTCTCAATTGCTTCACTGAGTTTAAACAGTTTTGCCTTCCCTTTGTGAATCAAACTCGAGGTAGGAAGCTTATGATGTACTGGCTTTTGAAAATGCAATTTGTACTTGACTTAAAAACTCAATCCAATTGTTTAGACTCTGTGTGAAGATCTTATTTTTCTCACACAACCATCAATTGACTTTAATATGTTAACTTTTCAGGTTGCGTTTTAGGCATCTTTTAAATTGCACATTTGCTGCTAGGTAGTAATTTGTCTTTTCTTTTCATTTTCCTGTCACAGATTAGCTTCAACTATCTCTTACATTTCTCAAATGTGGATTAGTGTTCCAAACTGAATGTTTTTTCTGTTCGGAAATCTATCTGGTCATTTTGGTATCTTATTCATTTCTTTCTCTCTCACTAGGTACCAGTTACCAAAGTTGAGGGCGTCGCGTAATGAAGCTTGGACAGAAAATCAAGAGTTGCAGCTGATGAGATATTCAGGGAAGGTCATGAGCTCAATACTAGATTTCCGCTTCCTATGAGTCTTGAAATCCAAGCAGATTTCAGGATGCGGATTAAATATTGGACATCTCTCAAGCATGACAACCACATAGTTCATTAGATCTTGTGACATCTTGATCAAGTTGAAAAGGTTACTACACTAAGAAAGAGCCATGTCCTAAATCCCCCACTGAGATTGGGAATATAAGGAGTACTTTAGGAAATATGAAAAACAGAGGCACAAGAAGTAAATCACTGGCAGCAAATGGACTGGAGAGAAATAGCCTGGGGGGTGCAAACTGGGCAAGTCATGGCCACCAGCTCATTCTCCTGGTGTTGTTGGATTTTGAGGTAGTCTCCATCACGTATACAGAACAAAGTGCAATTGAGTTTGCACAAAATGTCCCAACGCAATAGATTGTCTGGTGCGGTAGAAATGGGCAGGAAAACATGCTTAGCTGTAGTGGGATAAATTGGGATAGAAATAGGGTCAGAAATGTAGTGAGCAACACTCTGGTTTGACATAGCGACTACCACTATGATCAAAACTTAGAGAGGTACTGAGAGTAATTCAGAGGTTTTCAAGGCAAGTTGTGAGTTTACCATCAGTCATGCACTTGACATAGCAGCCTTTATGATCTACAGGAATCAGGGTGTACTAAGGACACAGCTGGCACATCTTGGCTGTTCTAAACTGCAGAAAAAGAGGTGTGTGTGATCTGGTTAAATTCAGAAGGGCCACAGAGCCCATGCATATTGTTAAGGGCAACCCTTTTTCCAGTGCCCCAAATGCCTGCAGGTAAATCATGACCTTCTTGCACCAGTGGCCTCTCCCCTGCCTCTCCCATTAGCCCTCTCTGCTCTTTCTCCCCTGAAATCCCCTTTGTTCCCTCTTTCTGGGGATCCCTCACTCACTCCCCTCCACATTGTGCTGCTTGTTCTGCAGTTTCAAAGACATTAGTTTAATTCAACAGTCTCTTTATTTGCAAAGCTGCACACTGATAAGCAACAGTCATTAGCTCTGCCAGTTTCTTAGTTTGCCATTCAAATCAATTTCTCATCAATAGACCTCTCACGTTCAGTAGCATTCCCAGTGCAAAAGCAGCATCAGAAGTATCCGGAGCCATCTCTGTTAGACTAGGAATGCCAGAATATATTTTAAACACATCAGTTACCCTATCTAAATAATCTACTAAATAATCTACTGGTAAATTCACCTTTATTTTGTTTGCAATTTGAAATCTTAGCCCAATCTCTTTTCATCAGGCAAATATCCGCAACTGTCTTCAGCTATGCATCCTTTGCCATATACTAGGCCCCATTAGTTCTGGGGTCCTGCCCCTGCTACACTCACTTTTCAACCAATGGGTCTCCCGTTTCTCTGGGCATCGCTTAGCTATGGGTGTAGCTTGGTCAATAATGTTAGGAGAGTGTGAGTCGGAGATTTCTCAGCAAGAAAGGTGGTGTTCCAAACTAAAATAGGCCACACTGCTTTAGCTGTAGGGTTTAATTGACAGTGTAAGGAACATTACTTTTGAGTGATTTAGAAAAGTAGGGATAGTCAGCATAGGGGTACAGTGAGATAGTTTGCACCTCTTTGGCTACTCCAGTCTAATCTCTCAGCACAGGAGTGTGCAGGAGGGAGGCCAATAAGAGCATGCCTGGTAGCAGGACAGACCAGCCTTGGGGAGGGCAGCAAAAGCTGGCCTTGTAGTATTGACCAGACCCACATCACGCAAGGTTCAGAGAGTGCAGGCTATGTGAAAGCTGTGAGGTAAGAGAAAAAAAAACGAGAAAAAGCTGCAGATATGAATTACATACAGCACCAAAAATGCAGGAGAAGAAAGTTTTAAACAAACTGGACCATAAATCTCTTGTACATTGCGGTGATCTGCATAACAGTGAACCTGTGTCTTCTTTTCAGTCTTCCTGAATGAGAAAGAAATATCATAATAATGTCCTATATTTAAAGATATGAAGGTTATGGCTTGGAATTGTGTGCGGAAGGAGATTGCAGTTTGTTCCTTTTTACTCTGCTGTCTGTTACTCAGCGTCAAGTGCTTTTTCGGGTTTGAGGTATCATTTCTAAAAATAAACTAGGATTACTGATGTAGCATCAATGCCTTTCTATATGTTTGTGGTTTTAGTATGTTTAACTTAATCTCTTCACAATGGCTATGAAGATTTGTGGTAGGATATAACAATTTAAAAGAAATGGCTGGCTGCAATTAGTTCTGCTTAATGTTTTCCACACTCCCCACACATGCTTGAAGTTCTTTCCTAATTACAGAATATTTCCACTCGGCATAGTATTCTTGGGGCAAACCCTATTGTGCTTTCGGTGCACCATCGCATTGTGATGAAACAGCTCCTAAAACATACTTACATGCATCTTTCGTCACAATAGTTGTCCTCTTTTCTGCAAATGGTTGCAATGCCGGTAGTTTTATAATTAATTTTTTGATCTTTTGGGACATTTCCTCACATAATCAGACCACACATATGTGGCTCCTTTTTTTAAGAGTGATCTGAAACAAGCAGTATTCTCAGCAAAATCTTTCAACAACATTGGGTAAAATTCACACGTACCTAAGAAAGACAACAATTGTTTTTTGTTTCCTGGAGCAGGAGCTTCCACAAGGCTTTTAACTAGACTTGGTTTAGGTTTGACTCTTTGCTCCAATAAAATGTTCCCCAAATATTCTATTTCTCTACTTTTGAAAACATGTGCCCTTTCTTAATGTCACAAATTACATTTCTATAATGCCCAAAACCTCATCCAAATATTATCATATTCCACTTCACTAGTGGAAAAGATCAGAATGTCATCTTGGAATACTACTATCTGAAAAGCAGCTGACACCGATACCAGGCCAAAAGGTAACCTGCAAAATTGAAATACTTCATAAGGAGTAACAAATGCAGTCAGATGATGAGACTAGGTATCTAGTACAACCTGGTGATGGTCAGCTTTCATACCCAATTTGGCAAACAAGCTATAGCACCCAATGTTTGATATTTAATTCTCAATCCTTGCCAAATGAAAATTATCTACCAAAATTGTTCCATTCAGGCTCTTCAAATCAACACACATTCTTAAATCTCCCATTTTTTCCTTGCCAAAACTATGGCGGATAACCAAAATCTTTCATCAGATTTTTCACTGGTACCCTTTCAACAGCTTTGATAATCCCTTCCTTACACTCAAGAGTACATTATGCATTCAATGCTTTACATGTACTGCACCTCGATTCCCTTTTATGGTGTGACTAAAATCCATTATCTTCCCTAAACAATCTTGAAAAACCATTTCAAATTTCATTTTCCAACCCTCTTTGATGTTGCCAGTGTTCCTAAGTGAACTTACCTCTTTCTTATCAATAAAAAGAGGTTTGTCCCATCCAATTTTAATAGTTAAAATGAATTCAGCTTGGTGTAACCATCCCTAGACAATAATCCCTTTTTTAGCCACAGAAACCTTTCCTTGAATGACATCACCCAATACTCCAATGGAAGCCCAAAAATACCCAATATGATCTATCTTGCTTCCTTCAAAAGCCACTGCCAACACATCAGGATGATGCAGTGTCTTATCATTCCAAAACTGATCAATGGTAATGCATGCGCCTGTGTCTACTAAAAGTTAGATCTCCACCTCATCAATTAATACTTCAATATTAGTATCCTCAATCACTTTACCTGTCAAGCATTCACTTAGAATTACTGCAGGAGTGAGCTGTAACATTCAATGCTGAGTCCCAACTCCACCACCAGATTCCAGTCACCTGGCACTATATCAATACCTCGGTAACTTAACTCAATAGGGGAATGGGAGATAAGAGGTATCATCACCATTTTCGGTCTCTCCTGGCAATCATCGGTAGTATCTACTCTTCTTCCACTTCCTGTAAGCAGGAGACAACTAGTGATTCTGTAACAGTCAAAAGTGTACCCCAACCCTCCAACCTCCCTCTTCCCATAGAGAGCTGATGTACCTGATCACTCCTTGTTTCCCACCTGCACTACTTGTTGCCTCACAAGTGAGCTGTTGGGAAATGGTAACTGGTGATCTCTGTAATTGGCATTACGTTTAGGAACATATGTAAGAATGGTATCAATTGGTGTCTCACCAACACATGTGGATTCTGCAATATCTTGAAAACATATTAGGAATGTGTTGCATACCACAGTTTTGCAGACTGTCGCAGTGTGCCTACAAATGATGAGTCACAATATGAAGCTAACTGTGACAATAGTTTTGGACTTTCAATATGATTGATTAACTCTGCATAGTAACACAACATTGTTATAACTTTACACTAGCATGTTAGAAGCTAAGCTTCATGTCAGCTGTTACCATACATTCATCCAGATTGATGTGGCATAACATATCTTACAGGAAACAATGTTTAGTATGACATATAATTTTCTTCAGGAAACACTGTTTTATGAAACATGTGAACATGTAAATGTTAGGCATTAGTTCATGCTTTTAGCGTACAGCCTGACAATTGTTAGCTGTTAGTCTCTTTGCCAGATTTTGCAATATGTCTTTCTTTCTTTGTGTGCAGGTCTTATGACTCCTTGCTATGTTGCACCAGGATTTCCAACATTTAGATTCACTCAACATAGAAGCTCAATTAAGAAAAGGGTTTTGGATTGTGAGTGCATGTGTCACTTTACCAACTTTAGCTTGCTGTATTAACCTTTTCTCTTAGTTTTTTCAGGGGTTGCTGGAGTTGCTAAATTCTGGTGTCTTTGGGAAATGCAGAGACTACTGGTGTCATCTGGAGCACAGAGGCTTGTATGGCCGAAGGAAAAAATGCACTTCAGCACAAGTAAGCAGAAATTCACGGGAGCTCTTCTTCGATCAATGTCAGCCCCTTTGCCGGACGGGTGTGGCTCGAATATCAGGCCACACCACTCCACACCAAACATGTCCACTGAGTCCTGTGTGGCTTCTGTGCTTGTAGGATTTCGATTTTTGTTGATGTAATGCCCATGTAGGCACCCGTTCAGCTCTGATATTGGGGGCACTCTTGAAATTAGCTGGCTATATGCATTGGACTAGTGGTACCATGTGGAATGTTTAGAAAGGAAAGTTACTCATGGTACTCGTGATTTTTTGCACAATGTTACTGGTTTCACCCGCCTTAGAATTGGTGTCCAGTATGAAACCACCCTCAAAAGAGGCTGAGTCAACAATCTGTTTTTGTATAAGACCTGTTTTAGGGACAAGGGTTAGACAGTTCCAACATTATCCCTCTGTGACTCTGTGTCTCTGACTACTAATACACACTCTCTGTATCATTCTGCTTGCCACACTCATTGTCTTCAACATCATTTAACACACATTGAATACTGTTTCTTTTTGTTCCTCTGAACACTCTAACAAAATATCCCATCTTCCCATTACCTCTACACTGTTGGTTCACAGCTGAGCAATTCTGGAATGAAGATACATGTGAAAAGGACCCACACATATAATAACTAATCTTTTGTGTATGCTCGACCTAGACATTAGATTTGCTACTGCTTTTAAAGCCCTGCTTCTTGCTGTTGTCATTTAATTAACTACTATCCTGATATTGTTTTATTTGATAATGACATCTATATTTCACTATGGTTTTGTGACCTGGTGAAAAACGTATATCTATGCACAATATTTTTTTCTGTAAAATATTTGTCCAGCTATGCAACAGCTTTCTCCAACTCATTTGGATCTTCACCATCTGGCGGTTCATATGCAGATAACTAATCAACTATGTTTTGACACTCTACCCCCAAATAATAATACATCTAGCACTTCAGGTCTGAACCTTTGCCCATCAATTGCTCCTAGGTATGCTTTGAAAGATCTCAGCCATAGTTTCCATACCAGGGGTTGATACCCTGGGTCCTGAAGAAATGGTGCCGGAAATGACATGTTCTACATGTTTTAAGACTGGTTTACCAAACAAAGTGAAAAGAGAAGAGAAGAGAACAAAAAATGCTTTCCCAAGCATGCAAATCGCTGTGAGATAAAACTTGCATGAGTTAATCCGCTCTATATCAGCTAGAAATAAATGTCCAAATCATCGTATCTTTGTGGTTACACTTGTTGAGAACCTCTTGAGAACTATTATGAAATAATTTGAAGAATTTGATATCATCCAAGGAAGAATCAACGTGTATTGCAACCGAATTTTAATGGGACTATTGATTTTGCCATTAACGTCCTTGAGGTTTTCATGAACCATCCTACTTAAACTTTCTCAGGTATTGGTGAGACTGCCTTTACAGAACTCCCTATGCTTAGCTGATATTGAATGCACTCTTGATCTAGATCACTCCACAGTAGTGGAGCCAAGTCTTGTTGGTTGTTTGCTGCACTTCTGTCAGGTGTTCTGCTATTATTTGCCCAATTTGCAGCACTCACTTCCAAATATTCCGAACAAAGTGCATTTGAGTTTGCACAAAATGTCCCAAACCAGTTGATTGTCTGATAAAATAGGTCATAGCAGGAAAACATGATTATCTGTATTGCGACAAAGGGGGATACAAATTGAGTGAGAAATGTTGTTGGGGACAGTTGGTTTGACATACTGACTGTCTCTAAGGACAAGCCTAGGAGAGGTAATGAGGATTATTCAGAAGTTTTCAAGGTAGAGCAGCTGGCACCACTTGTAAAACAGAAAGTGGTGCATTTTCTATTTATCATGCACATAGGGACTTTTCTGATCTACAGGAAACAGAGTACTCAGAGCACAGTTGGCACCTCTCGGGCTGTCCTAACATTTAGAAAAAGAGTTCTGTATGATCTGGTTAAATTCAGGAGAGTCAGGAAGCCAGGCACATTTAAAGCAGTCTGAAAGACAATCCCTTTTCCAGTGCTCTAACTTACTGCAGGGAAAACATGACCTTCCCCACCAGTGGCCTTTCCCCTACCCTCTGTTACCCATCCCTGCTCTTCCTCCCCCTGTCATCACTTTTGTTCCCTCCTTGAGGAGATTTCCCACCCACTCCCCTTCACATTCACCTGCATGATCTGTAATTTAAAAGACATTGGTTTAAATTCAACATTCTCTTTCTTTCAGAGCTACAAAGTGACAAGCAATAGTTATTAAATCTGCTGGTTTCATTATTTGCATTTCAACGCAAATTGTCATCAATTGACTTCCCATATTCAGTAACAATCCCTCCTCAAAAGCAGCACCAGCAGTTTCCAAAGACATCTCCGTCAGACTGGGAATGCCAGAATGTCTTTTAAACACGTCCTTGAGCCTGTCTAAATAATCTGCTGGCAATTCACCTTTATTTTGTTTGCAGTATGAAATCTTAGTCCAATCTGTTTTTATTTGGCACATATCCACAACTGTATTCAGTAACGCATCCTTTGCCATTTTTAGGGCCCCTTTGTTCCTGTATCTGCCACAATGACTTTTCAACCAATCGGTCTCTCACTTCACAGGGTATTGCTAAGAGCAATAATTGATTCACAATAGGGCACTTCAAACACACCTTGCAATTCTTCACACAAAAAAGGGATGATTTTCTCTAATGTTGGTGAACTGTTTCTTAAGTAAGAAGAAATCCAGCCAACGAGGTTGGTGACCCCACATCCGATCACAGGGTACTCTCTTAATAAGAGGAGGGTACCTGGAATAGGTGCGGTGGTGTCTTCATTGTCTGCATCACTAGAGTGACAGGAGGTTACTTTGTATCCAGCATTCAGTGTGTTTGCAGACTATCCTATTTAAGCTTTCTAGGGTGTTTTGCTTTACTTCAAATTGCGACAAGACAAATGAAAGGAATGCCAACAATTCAGCACTCTTAGTCTGAGTAATACATTTGTTAAGGCACTTTTCAAGGTTCGTATAAGAAAAGTGTGCAGGTCAAATGCAGCAACATGAATACATCCCTGAAAGTAATCACAGCAGTAGAATAATAATAATCATAGAAACAAACAATGAAAATAGACTACTTCACTCATGGAGAATAGATCTACATATACAGTGATTATATATTCATTCACAATGCAAAGCTAAAAATAAGAATTAAAAATGCATCACCATGGGGCGAGTTAGGGACATCATCCCTTTGCCAATTTCAAGTCGGAACCCAGACAACTGCCGAAAGAAAGAACTACCCTCAATGGGAATAAACTGGGCAAAGGAGTCCCCCTCCTGGAATGAGTTTGATCTAACCCCAGTCATCAAGTTTCCCTCTTAAATACCTGAAACAAGCTGGAGAGGAGAATTCTAGAAACTTCCCCCTCCCATACTGTAAGTTGTTGTTCAAACGCTGGCTGTACCAGTCTGTGTTGTAAGAGCACGTTAGAGATTGGCCACATCCCAAGGTGCGCTCCCAAGACTGAACTCTTCCCTGCTGTACCATAAACATTCTCTGGTGCATCCTTATCTTTCCCTCACTCCTCCGTGTTGGTGAGAAAGAAAGTAAAAACATATTGCAGAAGCTGTGCACGGAAAAATACCTGACAGTGTATGAAGCTAAGTTAAACACAAACTGGAAACAGTGGTCAAGGTGGAGCTAGTGGTTAAATATGAACAGCATTACATAGGGTTATGATGGGTCTGCATTCACAGAAATTCACAGAAATCTCCATGCACAGCTGGGACTGACTGCACTCTCGTTCTTAGACCACTCCACAGTAGTATTATCTGTGTCCTGTCGGGTTATTTGTGCACTTCTGTCTGGCATTCTACTGTAGTCTGCTTTGCAGCACTTGCTTGCATATTACCTCATTGTAATATACCTGCTGGCATCCAGCAGGTGCTGCTCCATTTCCAGGTGCACCTGAGGAAGCACACCCAGAGACAACAGCAAGCATGGGTAAAACATCCAGCAAATCTTCCTTCTTTGGCTTTTCGCTCTCCTTCTCTGTATTTTATTCAGTGATGTAGGAGACTTGGAATTTTTGTTTGCATTTGTTTGCCTCTTCATGCTACTGTAAAAGGGGAGTAATTGTTTGGCCTCTATTTTGTTTTTAGGATCGTTAAAAAAATGATTTATGTTTCCTCCTGTTTTGTTAGTGGGTCCAACCCACTATTTTAGGAATTTGCATGCGGTTTTACTGTACTGGTGGCATATAGCACAGTATGAGTCCTTTTCAATGGGGTTTGCTATGTTTGTTTTTTTACCCCCATCACACCTTTATTTGCGCACATTAAACACAAAAGGGTTTGTTGGCCTTTGTTGGAAAATGGCCCTCTCTGAAGGGTCAAAACAAATGTTTTGCCTTCCTCCTCCTCTTTTTCTGACTTCATTTTTGTTGGCTTTGGGACTCTGGGCACTTTAGCACTGCAAACCAGTGCTAAAGTGCATGTGCTCTCTCCCTAAAAATTGTAACATTGGCTCACACCCAATTGGCATATTTCCCTTCCTTATAAGTCCCTAGTAAAGTGCACTACATGTTGCCAGGGCCTTTCAAATAAATGCTACTAGTGGGTCTGCAGCGTTGATTGTGCCACCCACAAAAGTAGCCCCTTAACCATGTCTCAGTCCTGCCATTTCAAGGCCTGTGTGTGCTGTTTCACTGCCACTTTGACTTGGCAGTTAAAGCTACTTGCCAAGCCTTAAACTCCCATTTTATTAAACATAGGTCTTCCCTAAGGTAAACCATAGGTAGCCCAAAGGGCTGGGTGCTATGTAAGTAAAAGGCAGGACATGTATGTGTAAGTTTTACATGTCCTAGTAATGAAAAATCCCCAAAGTCATTTTTCACTATTGTGTAGTCTGCTACTCTCATAGACCAGCATCAGTAATTTCCTTATATACTGTTAAATGGTAATTTCGTATAAGAAAGGAGTGGCTTTGTCATGTTTGGTATGGTTGGAATGATAGTGAGAAACCCTGCTTACTGGTGAAGTTAGATTTAACATCACTATTTTAGAAATGCCACTTTTGGAAAGTAACTGACCATTTCTCTGCACTTACTGCACTCTGTGCCTTACAGCCTGTCTCCAATACACATCTGGTCTGTGATGGTTGACAGCTTCCCTTGTACATCCCAGCCAGACAGCTATAAACACAGGACACTCAGATGCATCTGCATTTGTCTGCATACTGATGGGTCTTCCTGGGCAGGAAGGGTGGAGGGGCTCTCACTTACACTTCAATGTCTAGTTGTCTGACTTCACACAAAGGACTGATAACCCCCCACTGAAATTCTGGCAGACAGACTGGGTTGAAAGGGGGACTGGTGCACTTCAAAACCACTCTTTGATGTTTCCCTCACTTCAAAGTCACATTTGTTTATATATACTGGGTCTGTGAATCCCTCAAATCAAACACTTCTGGACATACAACTGGACTCTGTCAGAGGGACTGTTGAGCTGTCCAAAGGACTCATCTGGACTGCTTTTCTGGAAGGCCTGCTCTCCTTCTTGTTGCACTGCTGACTGCTGCTCCCTGACTCTACTGTAAGGAATTTACCTTCCCCCACATGTGATCTCCAAGGGCTTAGACTGAGCTTGCCTCCTGTTAAGAGGCCCCAGGGCCATCAAAGCCTTCACCAGAGGGAGGAAACCCACTGCACTGGAAAACCGATGCAACGCCTGCAAAAATTGACACATCACCTGTAGAATCGATGCAGCTCTTGTCTTGTGACTGGAAAATTGCTGCAGCATCTACCAAATGGATGCAGCACATGCTTCTTCCTCACATCACATTTTGGATTTTTAATATCGTCCCTGGGCGGAAAACATCCCTGCACTGCAGTAAGGAGCCTACTCTGAGCACACTGAAAATGACACATCATCTTGCCCGCGAGGAAAGAATCAACACATCACCTCCACTAAGCTGGTAACCTTGACGCATCACTTTACTTTGCAATGCATCAACTCCTCTGCACCCCTCTGCGTCATTATTTCTGATGCATCCCAGGTACTTTGTGCTAAAAAGATACATCCATTGATTCCTATGGATTAAGACTTACTTAAACCTTTAAAAAGTGATATCTTGTGCATACTGGATTTTTGTCTTTTTGGTTTTATTTTATTCAGATAAACATTATCTTTTTTTCTTTAATGGTGTTGAGTACTCTTTGTGGTGTATTTACTGTGTTACTGTATGAGTTATTGCACAAATATTTTAAAGCTTGTCTTCTAAGTTAAGCCTGCCTGCTCTGTGCCAAGCTACCAGAGGGTAGCACTGCATAAGTTAGGTTGTGTTGTGACCTACCATCGCTAGGAATGTGGTCCCCACTTGGGCAGGGTGCATAACTCTGGGAACTAGAAACCCAATTTCTAACAGCCTTGTGTCCTCAGCTCATTCTGTTGAGAGGAGTGGGAAGGAAATGGTAAACAGGGTAGGGAGTTGCTCAGTTATTTCTCTAACTAATCTTGTAGAAGGGAGAGGAAAGGTATCATATATTTGCATCTAAAGACCTCCTTGCTTCTGATCGATCTTCAGTTGTGTGCATGGGGCTGGCGAATGAGCCATGACAGCTGGATCAGAAGGACTCTTTCTAAGACATATTCCTCCTTCAAGGGTCTGTGGTCCATGCCCTGTTGATCTTCCCCATTTGACATTATTTGTAGAGTCAAATTGCTCTAAAGTATTGATTACGCACATACAATCCTTGTTACTAGACGCCACCCTTTCCTGCCTACCTGAACAGTCCAGTTTCCTATCATCTCCAACCCAGAAAACACCTTCAGAGCACATTACAAACAATATGAGACAGTACAGGCAAAGCAAGTGAGCACAACATGTTAAACATAGATTGACTTCACCTATATTGACTTCAATGTGCGTTCAGTGTCCAGCTGAATCATCAAATCCAGTGCTGGGCCGTGTTCCATCACAGTCCTCCCGGAGAATTCTCTTCAGTGCCCCTGGCACCAGGGATTGTTTTGTGGAGCTCGATCCAGTGGCTGCTCTGCTCGCATATAATGCACACTATGTACTAGTTTCCGTAAAATAAGACAGACACTAAGGATGGAACATAGCAATCTTATACATATGTATGCAAAATAGCCAACAAGCATCAGTTTAAGCAAAGAGAAAATGCTAAATATACGGTCCAGATTTTCACCCCCATGTCATTACAATGCTAACATCCATACATTTTGGCGTTAAGTTATACACCCTCTCTCCATACAAGTAAATGGAAGCTGGAACATGTGAGGAGCCGAAGCTGCAGATAGTGATTCTGAACTCTTATTGTGGAAACAATGTGGGAAGACCTTGATAGTTTTATTGAGAAAAAAAAACACACTTCATAATTTTTACAATCCTCATTTTGTCGTGCCAAATCCAGAACGAGTCTACACTTACTTTGATTATTGAGATAAAGTGTAACATGCACAACACAGCATAACAGAAATACAGTGCATTTAAAATATGTATAATTGTGACATATTGCTAATGCCTTAGTGAACTTTTTGCAGGTATAAAAAATGTAATTGTGATTGTTAGTACAAACAGTGTGGTATATGTAATTCTACGTTCTCCAGGCCACGCTGGACATCTGCAGAGTGTCTCCGGTATGTTCTGGGCCACTCCCCAAGCATGATCCTAATTTTGTGGTCTTTTCTGGTCTTGGCGTTGTACCCTGTTTCTGGTCTTGGCGTTGTTTCTAACAAAACATGTGGCTTCCAAGGTGCCATCTCATGTATGATGAGCACTGCATAAATCTCCAACAGTGGTGTCTATTACGCCCTCAATGCTTCCATCCACAGAGTTGATTTTTGCACCCCAATCAAAACCCTCAAATTTGTTTGACATTATACCAGCAACAAAAGAAAAAGTTTTGGCTTTTTTGATGATGACCCCTTGGCACAAAAACTCCCATTGGCCCAGTGAATTGGCCATATTGAGGAAGTGTCTAGGTCTGACTCTGATGGTCTACACAAAGATGATGGCCAAACAGAGGATGATGATTTCCAATTAAATACCGTCACTTTCTTTTACTACACAAGTCATGCTCTGTTTGACCCACAATGTGTGTTTCCACACCCTTATTTAGAGAGCCTTGTTGTCCAAGCATCCTCTGTGAAACCAAACCCAAACATATTTCTTACACCTCCAAAAGACAGTATTCTATAGGGTGAAAAGCCTTTGCTTCAACCAGCCTGATATTCCTACACTCTGTGAAAGCTAGCTAAACTGACCGCTATCAGCCTACCTGAGAAAATAAAAAAAAAACATTTTTCTATTTGTTTGAAAAAGGTGCTTGACACATTTCCTGAAGTATTAGCTAGATTTTAGACAGTATCCCTCGATCCATGGCCTGTATGTGCCGTTATGCTTGCATGAGTTCCAATCCATTTTGGAAGATCTCCAAGTGCCTCTTCTGGAAGAGATCTTTGATGATGAGCGGTTGTTTGGAAAAAAGGCCCACGCCTTCCTATTATTGTCTTACCCCAAAATTATTTGGTTTCACACGTAGTAGTGTCTCTAAGCCCCAGTCGGAAACTATGGTGGTCATTACAACCCTGGCGGTCGGTGTTAAAGCGGCGGTAAGACGACCAACAGGCCGGCAGAAAAAAAATGGAATCTGGACCGTGGCGGAAACCGCCAACATAGATAGCCACTTTAACACTCCGACCACCACGGCGGTACAAACAATCAGCATGGCAGTCACAGCCAACAGACAGGCGGAGGACAATGTACCGCCCACAGTATTACAACCTACCAATCCGCCACCTTTTCCGGGGCGGATTCACTGCGAACAAAAACACGGCGGAAACAGGACTTCGAAGGGAAAACGCTCACCTCTACACACCCCACGAGGAATCCGGACGCCATGGAACCCGAGCTCCAGATCCTGCCAGCCCTTATCTTCTTGCTCCTCTACCAGGAGCACGGAGGCTGGTGGCGAAGACCACGGTGAGTACTGCACTTACGACACAGGGGAGGGGGGAAGGAGAAAACAGGGACACACACACGCAACACCCCCACCCCCACCCACTACAACACACACACTAATACAGCATGATACATTACAGTTACACCCCCCCAGAGCCCCCAGAAGAATGCAAAGACAAAAGGAAATGAGTGTAACCATTGTAATATATTAAAATCCAGTACGCAAAAATATATATACACTATAAACAAATATATACACCAAGAATAGTAGTCCAGGTAGTGCTCCATTGAAGTCCGTGGAACACTGGGCCCACACAGAATGGGCGAGGCCCACACTCAATCCCCGAACAGGACAGAGAGAACACTGCAGGGGCATCAGATAGCAATAAAACAGGCACCTCAGGGGGAAGGGAAAGGGGGGGCAGCTCAGCCGGTTGAGTGCACAACGCCAAATCCACGAGGGGGCCACATGCCCACTGTTCAATCCTGGGGAGTGCAAAGCCACAGTCTCTCAAGTCTCTACAGTGGGTGGGTTGCCAACTGTTCCATCCTGGGGAGTACAAAGCAACAGTCTCTCAAGTCTCTACAGTGGGTGGGTTGCCCACTGTTCCATCCTGGGGAGTGCAAAGCCACAGTCTCTCAAGTCTCTACAGTGGGTGGGTTGCCCACTGTTCAATCCTGGGGAGTGCAAAGCCACAGTCTCTCAAGTCTCTACAGTAGGTGGGTTGCCCACTGTTCAATCCTGGGGAGTGCAAAGCCACAGTCTCTCAAGTCTCTACAGTGGGTGGGTTGCCCAATGTTCAATCCTGGGGAGTGCAAAGCCACAGTCTCTCAAGTGGATAACCGTCTCCACTGGTTCTGAAGGGGGCCTTCTGCCCAGAGTGCTTCATCCTGCCAAGGACTGAGGTAGTGGATGTGAATCTCCACTGGTTCTGGAGGGGGCCTTGTGCCCAGAGTGCTTCATCCTGCTCGTGACTGACTCAGTAGCGTTAGTGCCCTTGGCGCTCATGGGCCAGCGGTGCTATTTGCGGCGGTGTCTTTGGCAGCGGTGCTTGTGGCAGCAGTGTCCTGTTCAGCGGTGCTTGTGGCGGCAGTGTCCTGTTCAGCAGTGCTTGTGGCGGCAGTGTCCTGTTCAGCGGTGCTTGTGGCAGCAGTGTCCTTGGCAGCGATGCTTGTGGCGGCAGTGTCCTGTTCAGCGGTGCTTGTGGCGGCAGTGTCCTGTTCAGCAGTGCTTGTGGCGGCAGTGTCCTGTTCAGCGGTGCTTGTGGCGGCGGGGTCCTTGGCAGTGACTCAGCTGCTGGCGGTCCTGTCTGGCCCAGCGGGGCTGGTGCTGGCGGTCCTGTCTGGCCCAGCGGGGCTGGTGCTGGCGGTCCTTTATGGCCCAGCGGGGCTGGTGCTGGCGGTCCCTTATGGCCCAGCGGGGCTGGCGCTGGCGGTCCTTTATGGCCCAGAAGGGCTGGTGCTGGCGGTCCCTCATGACCCTGCGGGGCTGGTGCTGGCGGTCCTGTCCTGGGCAGCTGAGCTGGTGCTGGCGGTCCTGTCCTGGGCAGCTGGGCTGGTGCTGGCAGTCCTTTCCTGGGCCGCTGGTGCTGGCCTCCTGGGCAGCGGGGATGATGGGGTGGCCTCCTGGGCAGCAGGACTGGTGCTGGTGGGGGCCTCCTGGGCAGCGGGATGATGGCGGTGGCCTCCTCGGCAGCGGGGATGGTGGCGGTGGCCTCCTGGGCAGCAGGTCTGGTGCTGGAGGTGGCCTCCTGGGCAGCGCGGATGATGGCGTGTCCTCCTGGGCAGCGGGGATGATGGCGGTGGCCTCCTGGGCAGCAGGGCTGGTGCTGGCGGTGGCCTCCTGGGCAGCGGGGATGATGGGGGTTGCCTCCTGGGCAGCGGGGATGATGGTGGTGGCCTCCTGGGCAGTGGGGATGATGGTGGTGGCCTCCTAGGCAGCAGGGCTGGTGCTGGTGGTGGCCTCCTGGGCAGCGGGGATGATGGCGGTCTTCTCCGCCGTGCTGCTCTTCCCAGACTTGTGCCCCTTCCCCACCTTGGAAGGTGTCGCAGCTGACTCCACACTCCCCCCTGTACTCCTGGGAGCGGCTTTGGTGGCTGGAGTCTTCCCCCTCTCCCGCCGGGCACTGGCCAACTTTTGATGCTTGACAGGTGGGGGACTGTCCGTGCTGTGGCTCTGTGCCACACTGGCTGCCCTGCTGCCCCGTGCACTCCAGATTCCGGTGACTACAGGGCACCACTGGTCCCGGAGATGTTGTGGCTGAGGTGCTAGGTTGGGACCTGGAGAGTCGGGCCCCAGGAGACTGACGAGGTGGGGATGTGAGGGAAAGAGGTCAAGGGTGGATAGGAAAAGTTTCTTGGGAACACTGGTACGGGTAGCTGGAGGGGGTTTGGGAGTGGAGGAAGAGGTTGTGGTTGTAGGGGGTGTTCGTTTGCTGACTTTGGGTGAAGGTGCATGCGCTGTAGGCTGTCCTGAGATGGATGGCTGTTGGGTGGGTGTGTGGCTGCGTTTGTGTATCTTGGGAGGTGGTGTGAAAGACACACTGGGAGAGGACACAGGGGACGTGTGAATGGTAGTGGGGGTGGTGACTGCACGTGAGCGGGGTGTGGTGGTGTGTGTGCTGGTGATGGAAGTAGTGGCTGTAGATGTAGTGCATGCAGGTGTGAGTGGAGACGAGACTGGGAGGGAGGAGGGAGACGAGGAGGAGGGGGACACAGTGGAGGCAGTGGATGTTGGTGTGTCTGCATGGTGTGTGATGCTTGTGTGAGTGCCTGTGGGATGTGTGGTGCTTATGTTTGCCTGAGCTTCCCTTGCGTGTTGATGTGTGTGCATGCTGGTCTGAAGGTGTGCTTGGGATAGACTGAGGTAGAGGGGATTGGGTCTGGGTGGAGGAAGTTGGATGGGGGAACGCTAGAGACAGGGACAATAGCTGCCATCAGTGCTGAGGCCAGAGTCTGAAAAGCTCGCTCAAGGGCCGCCTGACCAGAATGAATGCCCTCCAGGAATGCATTTGTTTATTGCAACTGCCTTTCTACACCCTGGATGGCATTCAAAATGGTAGAGTGCCCAACAGTGAGGGACCTGAGGAGGTCAATGGCCTCCTCACTGAGGGCAGCAGGGGTGACTGGGGCAGGGCCTGAGGTGCCTGGGGCGAAGGTGATGCCCACCCTCCTGGGTGAGCGGGCATGGGGCAAAGGCTGAGGGGCTGCTGGGAGGGCGGTGCTGGTAGGGGGGGTGACGGCTGTACCTGTAGATGCGGGGGGCACAGATGTTGCCGCCACCACAGGGGAGCTCCCATCAGAGGACGAGTCTGTATGACTGGTCTCAGCTCCTGTCCCCGCTGTGGAGCTCCTCTCCACCACCGTCCCACTGGTGAATTCTGAGCCCGTAGTCTCGCCCTCCAGGGCCATGGGGGATGCAGCTCCCTCCTGCTCCGGTGCCACTGCTCCTCCACCTGATGATGCTAATGCACACAAGAACAGGGAGACCACAAAAAGGGGGGGAACGACAGAAGAAAGACATGTTGAGTGCATGCATTACCACTACCGTTGGCGGACAGGACAGACACAGAAGCCCCCTGCACTATGCCGCGCACTTGGGGTCCACTGTTCAATCCCTGGGACATGGCCTACAAGGCTATGGCCGACATCTGCACACATGGATGTCACAGGAGCCTGACTAGGTGTACTTGGCACTGTACACAGGTGGGGTGGGGTGCCACAGGGTCTGCCAGAACAAGGGGACCTAACTAGCACACTCGCCCTGGCCTAGGGAAACCCACAGCCCACCTCCCCCACCCAGAAACCTCCACTGCGCGCAAAATCAGCAGAATGAGAGTGTACTCACCCCCTTGTGGCTGCTGTGATGCCCTCAAGCGCCCATCCAACTCCGGGTACGCCACCCCCAGGATCCTGAACATCAGGGGGGTCATGGTGAGACGGGCACCCAACCCACGTTGGGAGGCCATCCCCAGCTGGGCCTCCGCCATCTTCTTGCTCCAGCGGCGAATGTCCTCCCATCTCTTACGGCAGTGGGTGCTCCGTCTGTGGTAGACCCCCAGGGTGCGGACGTCCTTGGTGATGGCACGCCAAATATCCTTCTTCAGGTGGGCGCTGACCTACATGAATTGTACAGGGGAAAAAGAAAAGTTATTACCAACTGCCCTGTCACAGTCATTGGCCACCATCCCTACCCTTGCCATGTGGCACAAGCACTCACCATCATTTCATGCATGCCTCAATCTCCCCCCCCATCTTTCATCCACCCCACTCCACACTGGCATAGCCCATACAGCTTGCTCCCAGTGTACTTACCTGTTTGTCTGGAGGACCGTAGAGTAGCGTGTACTGGGGGAGGACTCCATCCACGAGTTTCTTCAACTCCTCTGATGTGAAGGCAGGGGCCCTTTCCCCAGACGCACGAGCCATTGTCTCTTCCAGACCGAGGTCACAGCAGCACTTGCAGTGTAGGTCCTCTCCTGTCGAAGATCAGGTATCGAGTGATTGAACAGATAGAAAATGGCGGTCACTTCCGCGGCGGTGCGTACCGTCACCGCCGGCGTACATCATCATTGGCTCCTGGGACCCATAGGGTCCAATGTTAACCAATGCAGAATTTCACTGCGGTCTTCGACCGCCTACCGCGACGGTGTACAACGCCAGTGCAGTTACCTCACATCCCATTGTCCCACTTTAGAGGTGAGGCAGCTGCCATTTCATGGGCCCAAATGGCTTTATTTTTAACTGCGTCACACATACCTAGGCCTTGCCTCAACACTCATACAGGCCAAATTTCGGATTCTGATTTGTGTTCTGTATAAGCTGTGGGTACGTACCTCTGAGTTGGTTGACTCTGTGCTCGCTGATGTCCTTCATAGGCACCGTCCGCTGGGACATGTGAGGAGATGGCGGCATCCTCCGGTGTACAGACCGCTGCTGGACCTGTCGACAATGGAGGAAAGACATGTGATCATCCCCTACAGGCTTGATCGTGCCACAATCCGGTAACTGTGTGCCCAGCTGGAGCCAGACCTGATGTCTGCCATCCCACAGGAATCCCCCCCTCTAGTGCAGGTGCTGTCAGTACTGCATTTCCTTGCAAGTGGGTCATTTCAAACAACAGTGGCCATAGCATCAGGGATGTCCCAGCCTATGTTTTCCAACGTGTTGTCTGCCCTGCTGAAACACATGCGGAACTACATCGTTTTCCCTCAGGTGGAGGATTTGCCTACAGTGAAAGGTGACTTCTATGCCCTGGGACATATCCCCAACATAATAGGTGCCATTGATAGGACACATGTGGCTTTGCCCCCCCCCGCAGGAGTGAACAGGTGTACAGAACCCAGAAGAGTTATCATTCCATGAATGTGCAGATGGTGTGTTTGGCAGACCAGTACATCTCCCTTGTGAATGCCAAATTCCCTGGCGCTGTCCATGACGCTTACATCTTGCGGAATAGCAGCATCCCTTATGTGATGGGTCAACTCCAGAGGCACCGTGTGTGGCTATTAGGTGAGCACCTGGAAGCAAGTCAGTGGGAATGGTTGTCTGGGTCTGGGTATATCCCTATAGGTTAGTGTGCGTCTAACAGTTGCCCTCACCATTTGCAGGTGACTGATTACACCACCCTGTCATGGCTACTGACCCCAGTGAGGAATCCCAGGACAAGGGCAGAGGAACGCTACAATGAGGCCCATGGGCGAACTAGGAGGATTATAGAGCGGACCTTCGGCCTCCTGAAGGCGAGGTTCAGGTGCCTCCATATGACAGGTGGATCCCTATTCTACTCACCAAAGAAGGTGTGCCAGATCATCGTGGCCTGCTGTGTGCTTCACAACTTAGCATTGCGACGACAGGTGCCTTTTCTGCAGGAGGATGGTCCAGATGGCGGTGTTGTGGCAGCTGTGGAGCCTGTGGAAAGTGAAGACGAGGAAGCAGAAGAAGAGGACATCGAAAACAGGAACTCGGTCATCCTGCAATCCTTCCAGTGAGACACAGGTAAGAATACAAACCTTCCTACTACATGTACTTTAACACTACTACCTCTCTACTGTCAGTCGTTTTCACCCAGTGTATGGTCACTGAGTTGTCACTTTCCCTTACGATTTCACAGATGTGGGTCCCACTGTGTGATATCTGCTTTGTTTCCTCATGGACTAGAGCTGTGTGATGTAGGTATGTTGACATTACAATTGAAAGAGCATTTTGTCACTGTAATTGCTAATACAGTATTTTGAAATCACAGACAGACTCCAGATTGTTTTGTGCTTTAAGGGTGTTTATTTCAGTGCTCAATATTGGAGGGGGTTGTAAAATGGTGAGGGGTGATGGTGGAGGGATGTCCATGGCAGAGTCCAGTCTATTAGTCTCACAGGTGCATTGCCCAAATGGGCATAGGCAGTGGAGCTGGGGCAGTTTGAGGATGGACAGGGTGACAAGGTGGGACAGAAGGATGACATTCAGGGTGGTCTCATTTCTCGGCGGGGGTCTTGGCATCGTTCTCTGTCTTTGTCCTGGATCTCAGGAACTGTTTGCGGGGTGGTTCTCCCTCTGCAGGGGGTGGGGTGCTGGTGTGGTGGTCCTGTGGCGGTGCCTCCTGTTCACTAGCGCCGGCGGAGGTGGTGGGCAGTTCATCGTCCAGGCTAGTGTTAGGGGCCCCTTGTTGTGCCACAGTGTCCCTCCTGGTGTCGAGGACTTCCTTCAGCACCCCTACGATGGTGCCCAGGGTGGAATTGATGGATCTGAGTTCCTCCCTGAAGCCCTAATACTGTTCCTCCTGCAGGCGCTGGGTCTCCTGAAACTTTGCCAGTACCATTGCCATCGTCTCCTGGGCATGGTGGTAGGCTCCCATGATGTTGGAGAGGGCCTCGTGGAGAGTGGGTTCCCTTGACCTGTCCTCCCCTTGTCGCACAGCAGCCCTCCCAGTTCCCCTGTGTTCCTGGGCCTCCGTCCCCTGGACCGTGTGCTCACTGCCACTGCCCCCAGGTCCCTGTTGTTGTTGGGGTGGTGGGTTATCCTGGGTTCCCTGTAGTGGTGGACACACTGCTGATTGACGTGTCCTGGGGACAGAGGTATGGGCCCGCTGGGTGGGTGCTGTGCTGGTGTTTCCAGAGGGGGGAGGCTCTGTTGTGGCTTGTGCCAGTGTGACGGGAACCAACTGTCCAGAGGTCCCAGATGGGCCAGGCTGGTCATCTAGATCCAGTTGGATAGAGCTGCTGTCATCACTGTGGGCCTCTTCTGTTGGTGGTGTGGACATGTGTGGACCCCCCTGTCCGGTGATGTTGGGTAGGGGTCCTGCAGGGGTATAAAAAGATGTTTATTACATCTGTGTGGGCCATGGTGTGCAATGGGTGGGTGACCGTCTACCCCAGTGCTTCCATTCCTGTGTGGGTCCTTGTGTGATGGTGGTTTAGGGGGGTGTATGGGTATGTGCAGTGGCCATGCTTTGGTGATGGGTGTCCATGCTTTGTTGTTGCATGCAGGGCTTGGTGTTAGGATGTGTGGTTTGTGATGTTGGGACATTTGTGAGGAGTTGGAGTGATGGGGGTGAAGGTGATGGTGGGGGTATGTGATAGCATGCAATTAGGGTGGGGGATATAGTAGTAACGCATTGCCTTACCAGAGTCCATTCCTGCATCTACTCCTGCGAGTCCCTCAGGATGCAGAATCGCCAAGCCTTGCTCCTCCCATGTTGTTAGTTGTGGGGGAGGAGGTGGGGGTCCGCTGCCAGTCCTCTGTACCGCGATGTGGTGTCTTGAGACCACAGAACGCACCTTCCCCCGTAGGTCGTTCCACCTCTTCCTGATGTCATCCCTATTTCTTGGGTGCTGTCCCACTGCGTTAACCCTGTCCACTATTCTTCATCATAGCTCTATCGTCCTAGCTATGGAGGTGTGCTGCACCTGTGATCCGAATAGCTGTGGCTCTACCCGGATGATTTCCTCTACCATGACCCTGAGCTCCTCCTCAGAGAACCTGGGGTGTCTTTGCCGTGCCATGGGGTGGTGTGGGTGATGTTTGTGGTGGTGTGTGTAGTGATAAGTGGGGTGATATTTAGTGGTGTGTTGTATGAGGTGCGTGGAAGTTATGTGGGTGATGGTATTGTGTGCCTGTGGATGCTTGGTAGTTGTTTGTAGTGTCTCTCTCTGGCCTTCTCTCTGTAATTTTGTTGTAGAGGTTTGTGGGTGATGTGGGTGTGTGTTTTATATTGTAACTGGTGTGTGGGAGTGGTGTGTGTATGTGTATCAGGTGTGTGTATTTCGAATTGTCCAATGTGGTAGTGTTTTGTAAATGTGTGTGTATTTTGAGCGCGTCAGTGTGTACCACCAATGGAAGACCGCGGTTTAATGACCGTCGCGTGGATTCGTGTGTCGTGATAGTGTGGGCGTATTTCTGTTGGCATGACGGTGGAGGTTTTGTTTTTGCCAGTTTATCACTGACCTTTGGTGTGGCGGACTTGTGTGGGTGTCTGAATTTTGGCAGATTCCGAGCAGTGGGTCATAATGACCGTGGCGGAATTCCGCTGCAGCGGCCGTGTGTTGGTGGTCTTCTACACGGCGGTAAACGGCTTTTACTGCCAATGTTGTAATGACCCCCATAGTGTTAATGTTAGTGGTGAGTAGAGTAAGGGAATCCAGGTGCTGCTGTTGACCAGGGGGGCACATTTAAAGGTCAGGAGGGCTGCATGCCGCCACTGGGAGGTACTTTGAGTGTCACTGATATAGTGACAGAAAAGTGAAAGATATTCTTTATTGTGCGGTTAGTTAAAATCCTTTACAATGTTTTGACCACTAGAAAGCAAATACGAGGCCGACTGTAGTACCTGGTTCAATAATAAAAGAGAATTATACAAGCTTCTTATTACACTCCACCGGTATTACTGGCAAAATTAGTTTCAACCTTGTAATTCCAAATGTTATGACAAGACCGGAGGCTCCTACTATGCTTTCTTTTCTTGCTTTATTTTTAATAGCAGCTGCAGTCAAGAAAAAAACACCAATCCCAAAAGGTTTGCAGAGCAAGCAACCAATGGGAAACAAAGAAGAATCTAACCAATCAGAACCAATACACATGAAGATATACCAATCCTGACTGCAAGCAGCCCTCTTTTCTTGCTGCTCGCAGTCAAGATAAGTATATCTCTTTGGTGCTCTAAGTCCTTTTATTGTGCATGATTTAATTAATCTTCTTTTAGTAATTGTTATCTTATGTTTTATGCATTGTTCATGTTGAGCGCATGTTTGCGCTTTCATACGATTTATAAAAGTTATTTATAGGCTCTTTTTCCCCGTTTTCTTTCTCGCACTGAGTTTCAGTGTTCTTCTTTGATCGTCTCTCATTAGCGTCTTGCTCCAATCCCATTGCGTCAACATTCCATTGCAAACGCCTTCTGACGCGTGTATTATTTCGGTCAGCTCCGACTTTCAAGTCGCTTCTCCTTCGGCGCGTAGCATTCCTACCATACTTTCAACCTATAGTTAGTCGTACCGTGCTTCAGACGCTCCCCAGCCGCTTTACTTCCTCAGACAGCCTCCTCGCACTCGGCAGCCTTCGATTTCTTTGCTCTGCCACTTCCTCGTTAGGGGTGGCTTCATCGCTTCTGCCTTTTTTGTTGGCAGTCTTTCGGTGAGTCATTGAACTTCCTTCAAAGCCCTTCCCCTCAGTTTTTTAACCCCATATTTACCAGTTTTCTTGTTTTCCTTGCAGTACAATGGATTTTTCAGATTTTTTCACTGGAGATGATGATTCTGAAGAGGCTTTTTCTGATAATTTAAGTAACTTTATCCAGTCTTCTGTGAATAAGGCAGTTTCTGCCTCCATGGCAAAAATTTCTAAGCAGATTGAGAATACTGTGTCTTCCTGTCTCTCCCATTCACAATTGGCCCATTCTGCGGGGGAAAGCAGAAAGCACAAAGCCTCGGAGGCTTCTATCTCTAACCAACCAAATGCCTCTTCTGCGCTAATGAACAGTGAGTTAAACTCACACAGGATAAGGGACAAAGCTCCTCACAGGCCTCCTAATGCGGAGGGGAAAAACTCTATGGGTTCAAAAAGTAAATCTAAAACAAAGCATATTTACAAACCCATATGATTGTGATTGAAGCCATTAAAGACACAGATGATGACATGGACGATATTGGGTCCAATACAGATAATGATGATACTAACACCTCTGATTTTTGGTTTGGACCTCCCCCCAAAAAGGCAAAATCAGCTTAATCTGATCAACCTCCTTCCCCTTTTGGACGCTGATGGCAACCCCATGTTTGACCCTGGCTTAATTCATCACCCCAACTCCACCGAGTGGCTACCCTCTGAACACGTGGCTAATTACATCTTGGCCAAATTACGACTTCCTCTAGATAAACAAGTACAGTCCAAACTCCGTTCTGAGTGTCCTAGGCCCTCGCTTCCCCTACACATTACTGCCACTCCATCTATCGACTCGTCAATGATTACTTTCTTCTCCAAATTCGGGAAAGATCCCCACAAAGGGGTAGACAGAGCTTGGTTCCTCCACCTGGACAAAGTACTTGATATGGTTGGTCCCCTAGCTCTCATTTTTGATTAAGCGGAATCTGCAAGGCTCAATGATGAACCTATAGATCCTGAGGAATTGTCACTCTGTATTGAGCGAGCCTTCTGCCTACTTGGCAATGCAAACTCTGCCATGACGCATGAACGTCGCAAAGGTCTTTTGCTCAAGTTAGATCCGAAACTTGCGAATCTGGCAGCTATGGATCCATAGCCAAAAGCTGATGGACTTCTCTTTGGAGACTCTTTTATCAAAGAGTTGAGTAGATGTGTTACCACTTTCTCCTCGCTGGACAAAGCGCAGCAGTCCCTTAAGAAGGTATTCAACGCACAGGTTTTTGCCAGGGCCGGTAGAGGAAGAGGCCGCTTTACCGGCCTGTCCTTCAGAAATCAAGGCTTCAGAGGTTCCTATAACTTTCAACAGCAAGAATTTCGACCGCAATTCTATCCCCAACGCTCCAGAGGGTTCAGGGGCAGAAATCAGCACAATTCCAAGACTTACAACAACTCAGGTAAGCCACTTTTCTGGCCATCTTTCTATAGGGGGTCGTCTAAAATTGTGTCTCCACAGTTGGAAAGAAATTACCTCAGATCCGTGGGTTCTTAATAGAGTTTTACGATACACCCCTTCAAAGGTCTTCCCTTCCCCCTCTCAATTTCTCATCAGAAATGTCAAATCTAATCTCATCCGAAATACAGGATCTTCTTCGAAAATGTGCTATTCAGTGCGCCCTTCCTCTTCAATCCAGCTTTATAAGCCCCCTTTTTCTAGTAATCAGGAAAAACAAAAAAATCAGGCCAGTCATCAATCTCAATCAATTCAATCAATTCGTCATTTATCGTCATTTCAAGATGGAAACAATCCTGCATCTCAGGGATTCACTTCGTTAGAATGACTGGATGGTCCATCTGGACCTTCAAGATGCCTATTTAACAGTACCCATTCATTACTCCCACAGAAAGTTTCTTCAGTTTCAATGGCTACATCAAACCTGCCAGTTTACTTGCCTACCCTTCGGTCTTTCCTCAGTCCCTTGGTGTTTTACCAAGTTAATGAAACCTATTGTAGCTCATCTCAGATCTCAAGGTTTCAGAATGATAATTTACCTAGACGATATTCTCCTCATCCATCAAGACGTCTCTATTCTTCGTTCTCAACTGTCCTACACTATCTCTCTCCTTTCAGATCTAGGATTCATAATCAACAACGAGAAATAGGTCTTTATTCCGTCGCAAATCATGGAATTCCTAGGTTTTCTAGTCAATTCTACTCAAGGATTTCTCCAACTCCTGGAATCAAAAATAAAATCCATCAAATCAGAGATAACCCTCTCTTTACAGCAGACTTTTCTCTCCCTAAGGTCTCTTGCAAGAATTGTAGGTCTTCTTTCTTCCTCGATTCAATCAATCTTTCCAGGTCCTCTCCACTACCGAGCTCTTCAGAGATCAAAGATTCGACATCTGCGCAAGGGTCTTGCCTATTCAGATTCCATCCCCCTCGATCTCGAATCCCGTACAGAACTTCAATGGTGGCTAGACCATCTAGAAGCCTGGACCGCAGGACCATCTTTGCATCAGCCCCAGATCTTGTCTTAGAATCCGAATCAAGCCTAACAGATTGGGGCGCAAGGTGTGGTCAAATACCGACTGGAGGCACATGGTCTCCTCAGGAGTCTTCATTGAACATCAACTGTTTAGAGATGCTTGCAGGCTCCTTTGTGATCAGAAGCTTCACCAAAAACACTGTTCAGTCCTTCTCCATATGGACAACCTATCTGCAGTCAAATACATCAATCATCTCGGTGGTACCAAATCCAAACCTCAAGCCGAATTAGCCAAACATTTCTGGGAGTTCTGCCTACACCAAAAAATTTAAATTCAAGCAGAATACTTGCCAGGTTCGCTCAATTCAGTGGCAGATTGGTATTCACGTCATCCCTCTGACTCCAGCGACTGGAAACTTAATTCTTCTGTTTTAAAGTTATTACATCACAAATGGGGGCCCTTCCAAATAGACCTCTTCGCATCTCAACTCAGCTCCCAACTTCCTCATTTCTTCAGCTGAAGACCAGATCCTCAAGCTCTAGCGACCGATGCTTTTCTTCAACAGTGGTCCCATTCAATAAATTACGCCTTCCCTCCTTTCATCATGATAAACAGAATACTCGCTCATCTTCGGCGTCAGAAAGCCACTGTAGTTCTAATTGTCCCGTACTGGCAATCCAAAGTGTGGTACCCTCCTCTTCTCGAACTATCTATCGATTTCCCAGTCCTCCTTCCTTCCTTCCCATCCCTCCTTCTCAATCCCCAAGGTCTTCCTCACGATCTCATCCTCAACAAATCTCTTCTTCAATCAGCCTGGAAAGTGTCAGATATTCCTCATCTTATCCAGGAATTTCACTTGAGGCTTCAACTTACATCAACAACTCCTGGGCTCCGGGCACATCCAAGGCTTACAAATCAGCCTGGTCTATCTGGTCTAGCTGGTGTCTGGGAAAAGCTTGTTATCTCTTTTCAGCAGATCTAAGTCTGATAGCTAATTTCCTTGCTTCTCAAGGTAGCTCAGGCTAATCCTACAGGACCATTCATTTATATAGGTCAGCCATTTCCCTCCACCATCCTTTCATAAATTGAAAACCTATAGGGGAACATCCTATCATCTGTCGCCTTTAAAAGGAGTAAAATTCTCCAACCCTCCCCTTCCCAAATATACCGCCTTGTGGGATGTTAACCTTGTTTTACAAATGTTGGCAGGACAATGACTTGTTGTCTTTGAAGATGCTTTCCGCTGAATTAACCATGTTACTCTGTCTAGTCTCTATCAAACGTCTTTCTGATGTCAAAACTTTGGATATCTCTGCCTGTCATTTTACTCCTATAGGTCTACTTTTCAATGTTTCTCGACGTACCAAAACCAATATTTCTTCTGTTTTCTATCCTTTTTTTCCCAATTATCCAAGATTATGTGTGGGAAACTGTTTAAAGGTTAATGAGCAAAAGACTGCCGATCTTAGAACATCTTCAGCCTCCCAACTTTTAATTTCCTTCAAGAAACCCTATAAACCTGTTTCTTCACCTACTTTGGCCCGTTGGGTTAAATGGATAATGTCGCTTGCAGGCATTGACACCTCAAAATTTGGAGCCCCTTCTGATAGAGGAGCTATGGCGTCCAAAGCCTTCTGGGCTGGCTCCCGCTTGAAAGACATTCTAAGATCGGCAGATTGGTCAAATGATTTTACTTTTCGTACATTTTATTGTAAACCTGTTAATACTGCAACTTCTTTAGTAATTAATATGCTTTAAACAAGCATAATAGGAGCCTCCGGTCTTGTCATAAAATGTAGATTTTCCAAATAATTTATGATGGAAAGTCTTAATTTCATTAAAGACACGGAGGCGAGTATTATCCCACCACATTTTTACTAACTCTGTTCTATTTTACCCACCCCTTTTAGTTTCTACCAACGCTCCAACGTCTACTTCAGGCTGAAGCTCCGGATTCTGCTACTCATCAGAGACTTCCTTCGTTCCACTCATCATTGAAACCGGATCCTTGTCCTCATCACCCCATCAAGTTCTCCTCTTCTCCTACTCTGAACAGAATTCAGGACTTGCTTGCGTTTATCGTAGCATGAGGTATTTTTTTTTATATTTTAACAATGTTTAAATCCTTCTCTTGACTATCTCGCAGATGAAAAGAGGGCTGCTTGCAGTCAGGATTGGTATATCTTCATGTGTATTGGGTTCTGATTGGTTAGATTCTTCTTTGTTTCCCATTGGCTGCTTGTTCTGCAAACCTTTTGGGATTGGTGTTTTTTCTTGGCTGCAGCTGCTATTAAAAATAAAGCAAGAAAAGAAAGCATAATACTCGCCTCCATTTCTTTAATAAAATTAAGACTTTCCATCATAAATTATTTTGAAAATCTACAGTGTGCTGTAAAGCTCATAATTATTAGTAAGGTATAGTCCATAATATTAGTGGGGTGCTTAGAGCTAACAAAGTGCTAGTGCTGGGAATAAAGTTCAAGTAAAGCATCTAGCAAAATTAATATCACTCAAAGAGCAAAGGTAAATAACTATATATACTATTTTAACATCTAATAAGCACAACCCATCCCAGGCGTAGTAGCCTAACGGCTAGTGTCATCGTCATTAGGGGAGCTTTGGATCATCTCTGCTCAGGGAGTCTACATACAGTCCGTCCATCCCAAAGAAGTGGTAATACACCCACTGTCCTTGTACAGCCTCGATCCCCACCAGATGACAGGACAGCCGAGTCAGTCCCAATGTTATCTATTTTCCACTAGCAGCCTGTCAAACCTTATTTGCCTCTTTTAGATACATTTGTATGAGGATGACATATTTACTAAATTTAGCCAGCTCACTGGGTTTGGAGACAGAAAACACCAAGGATCACATTTGGAAGACACTGGTGCATAAGTACTGATGCACCAGTTTTTTTGCGTCTCCCCTGCCCCACATAATGACACCATGTGTGCTCCGTTTTTATAATACGGTGCAACACAGCGTGTGTTATTTGTTCACTGGAGGGGCTTTTAAGGCACATTAAAAAAATCAGATTCCCCTTTTGCCTCTAAGCGCCTCAGGTGTGCTTTATCTCCCCCATTTTACAATAGTCAAACTCCTAGGGAATTGTATGATTCAGCCCTTTATATTTTAAGTGGTCTGAGACTCTAAGCATGACCAGTTTTCTTTTGTGGCCTGCCAAAGATTACTATGTTAATCTTGGAGCAATTGATGACCAATTTGCTGGTGAAATTATACTTGTGAAGGTCATTTAGTGTTTTCAGTATCTCTGCTTTAGAGTGGTCCAACAGGACAATATTGCCTCCAGATTGTAGAATAGTATCTTTTTGGGCTCCATTTTTTGGCAGGATTAGGTTATCTTTTACCCGAGCAGGAACCATTTTGGCATTGTAGAGATTAAATAGCAAGGGCAAAAGCACGCACCCTTGTTTGGAGCCTTTATTTGTCGACATTTTTCCTGTTGCCAGGGTCTGCAATAGCTTAACCCTAACCCAGATGGAGGTGTATAATGATATAATTGCTTGCAATAGAGTATTTAGAATGCACTACCCTCTGAGTTTGTTCCACAAGATGTTCCGATCAACAGAATTGAGCACGAAGGCATAATCAACAAAACACACAAATCGGGGGGCATCTCTGACTGGTGACCTGATGGATTAAACAGGCAAGTGCCACTATGTTGTCTGAAGTTCATGATTTTGCCCTGAATCCAGTTGCAAGAAGCAAGATTATCTCTTTTGCCTCCACTCAGTGCTCCACTTCTTTCAGGAGAACGGATGCATATGCCTTTTCTTCGATGTCCTAGATGGACATGAGATGGTAATTTGCTGGATCCTGCTTGTCACCTTTCTTAAATGCAGGATAAAGAATTTAAACCTTTCAGCTCTCTGGGACCAGCTGAGAGGATACACATGATTGGCACAGTGGGAGTAACATTGTTGACCACAGATAGATAGTTAGACCTGACAGCCTTAGGATTGCCATCTCCCAACTTTTGCCTCCCTCCCTCCATTTGTCTGACAATGTTTTGCTGGTTTTAGGACTCTGACCAGTGTTAAAGTGCATGTGCTCTCTCCTCTAAACATGTTAGCATTTGATCCTACCCAAATGGCATTTTTAATCTGCTTGTAAAACCCTAGTAAAAGTGCACTAGTGGTGCCCAGGGCCTGTAAATTAAATGCTACTAGTGGTCCTGCAGCACTGATTATGCCACACACATAAGTAACCCCTTAACCATGTCTCAGGCCTCTCATTGCAAGGCCTGTGTGTGCAGTTTCACTAACAATTCGACTTGGCATTTAAAACTACTTGCCAAGCCTTAAACTCTCCCTTTTCTACATACAAGGCACTCCTAAGGTAAGCCCTAGGTAACCCATGGGGCAGGGTGCTATGTAAGTAAAAGGCAGGACGTATGTGTTTTACATGTCCTGGTATGCTAAAACTCACAAATTTGTTCTCCACTACTGTGAGGCCTGCTCCCCTCATAGGCCAGCAGTAGAACTGACCTTTTATACTTTTAAATGGTAGATTCTGATCTGAAAGGAGTAGCCCTGTCATGTTTAGTATGGCCAGAACAGTAATAAAAAATCCTGCTTACTGGTGAAATTGGATTTAGTATTACTATTTCAGAAATGCCACTTTTAGAAAGTGGGCATTTCTCTGCACCTACTGCCATATGTGCCTTACAGCCTGTCTCCAGTCCACCTCTGGTCTGTCCTGGTTGACAGCTCCCCTTGTGCATTGCACCCAGACAGCCATAAACACAGGACACTCAGGCCCTCATTACAACCCTGGCGGTAAATCCAGCTTACCGCCGTGCTGAAGGCCGCCAACATACCGTGGCGGCGGTGGAATTCCGCTACAGGTATTACGACCCACATCTCGGAATCTGCCACAATACAGACACCAACACAAGTCCACCACACCAAAGGTCAGTGATAAACTGGCGATACCAAAACCTATACCGTCACGCCAACAAGAATACGCCCACACTATCACGACCCACAAATCAATGCGGCGGTCTCTCAGCCGCTGTAATCCATTGGCGGCACACGCCGCCACGCTCAAAATACACACACATTTACAAAACACAACGACATTGGACAATTCGAAATACACACACCTGATACACATACATACACCACACCCACACACTCACAACACTATAAAACACACACCCACATTACCCACAAACCCTTAACAACATTTTTTTTTTAAAAAGCTGATAGAGAGAATAGCAAACACAACACCAGCATCCACAGGCACACAACACCATTACTCATACAACATCCACGCACCTCAAACAACACACCCCAACAAAACACATCACACAGCCCAACAAACAGCACCTCACACATCACCCCCACAACATCATGGCACCTCAAAGACGCCCCAGGTTTTCAGAGGAGGAGCTCAGGGTCATGGTGGAGGAAATCATCGGGGTGGAGCCACAGCTTTTCAGATCACATGTGCAGCACACCTCCATTAATAGGAAGATGGAGCTATGGTGGAGAATCGTCGACAGGGTCAATACAGTGGGGCAGTATCCAAGAACAAGGGATGACATCAGGAAGAGATGGAATGATCTACGGGGGAAGGTGCGTTCAGTGGTATCCAGACACCAGATTGCTGTACAGAGGACTGGCGGTGGTCCCACACCTCCTCCCCCACAACTAACAACATGGGAGGAGCAAATCTTGCCAATACTGCATCCTGAGGGCCTCGCGGGAGTAGCAGGAGGACTGGACTCTGGTAAGTCAGATCTTATTTACCATATCCCCCCACCCCACCTGCATGCCTTCACATACCCCCACCCTCACCCTCACCCCATCACTCCAACACCTCACATATGCCCCACTATCACAATCCAGCCATCCCAATACCAAGGCCCTGCATGCAACACCTATGCATGGACCCCCATCACAAAAGCATATCCAGTACAGATACCCACACAGACCCCAAACTAACTATCACAAAAGGGCAAACAATAATGCAAGCACAGGAGTAGAGGGTACCTCACCCAATGCAGAAGATGGCACACACAAATACTAAAACTATGCCTTTACACCCCAACAGGACCCATACCCAAAGTCACCAGACAGGAGGTGCCAGACATATCTTTTCCCCCCATAGAAGAGGCCCACAGTGATGACAGCAGCTCTGCACACCTGGATCAAGATGACCAGCCCGGCCCATCAGGGACCTCTGGACAGTCGGTTCCCCTGCCACTGTCACAAGCCACCACAGACCCTCCCCCCTCAGGAAACACCACCACAGCACCCACCCAGCGGGCCCATGCCACTGTCCCCAGGACATGTCAATCAGTAGTGTGTCCACCACTACAGAGACTCCAGGCAAACCCACCAACCCAGAACAATCAGGGACCTGGGGTGAGTGGCAGTGGGCACATGGTTCAGGGGACAGAAGCATAGGACAACAGGGAAGCTGGGAGGACTGCTGTGCGACCCAGAGTACTGACCCTCCACGAGGCACTCCCCAGCAACATAGGAGCATACCACCATTCCCAGGAGACCCATGGGCACGGTACTGGCCAAGTTTCAGGAGACCCAGTGGCTGCAGGAGGAACACTACCTTGGGATCAGGGAGGAGTTGAAGTCCATTAACACCACCCTGGTCACCATTGCAGGGGTGCTGGCAGACCTGGCCAACACCATGAGGGACACAGTGGCACACAAACGGGCCCCTGACAGTAGCCTGGATGATTAACAGCCCTCCACTTCCGCCGGCGCTAGTGGACAGGAGACACCGTCACAGGAACAACAGGCCATGAGCACCCCATCCCCTGCAGAAGGAGAACCACCCCGCAAACGGTCCCTGATATCCAAGAACAAGACAGAGAATATTGCCAAGACCACCGCCAGGAAATAAGACCCTCCTGAATGTCCCCCTTCTGTTCCACTTTGTCACCCTGTTCACCTTAAACTGCCATTGCTCCACTTCCTATGCCCCCATGGACAATGCACCTGTGAGACCAAGAGACTGAACTCCACCATGGACATTCCTCCACCATCACCTTAGCCCATTGAACACCCCCCCTCCACTTATTAACACAGAAATAAACACCCTTGAATCACAAATCAATCTGGAGTCAGTCTGTACTTTCACAAATGTGTAATTGCAACCTCTCAGAAATATAGCAGTGTCAATGTATATGTTCACATACCAATGTTACACAGTTGTTGACCAGCAGTAAACATAGAAGAGGGCACAAAGTGGGACCCAGATCTGTGAAATGGAAAGCCAAAGTGACATGTCAGGCACAGGTCTATATTCCAGCTAGGCCACTCAGATCCTCATCAGCCAACTTGATCATAGTACCGTCGGTGAAGAAAGCAAGATGGGGAGGAAGATCACTGGCATATCAAGGTGCTTTGCTTTGGAATAACCTGCCTCTCAGTATAAGATCTAATTCTCAAGAGACTTCCTTTAGGAAGGACCTGAAGACCTGGCTATTCAAAATCTAAACTCTTCTACGAACATAAATAGTTCACTTCCGCTATGGCAATATAAGCGCTACGAGGCCTTCGGGCAGTTAGGCGCTATATAAACACGCTTAACATAACATAACATAACAATAGTATGAGATGTGGAAGCAGTTCCATCCTCTTACCTGTGTCTCACTGGAAGTATTGCATGATAATGTTGTTACAGTTGTCTACATCTTCTTCTTCTGCCTCCTCTTCTTCACTGTCCACAGGCTCCACAGCTGCCACAAGACCAGCATCAGGCCCATCCTCCTGCAGAAAAGGCACCTGGCATCGCAAAGCCAAGTTGTGCAACATACAGCATGCCACGATTATCTGGCACACCTTCTTCGGTGAGTAGTATAGGGATCCACCTGTCAGATGGAGGCACCGGAATCTGGCCTTCAGGAGACCGAAGGTGCGCTCTATTATCCTCCTTGTTCACCCATGTGCCTCATTGTAGCGTTCCTCTGCCCTTGCCCTGGGATTCCTCACTGGGGTCAGTAGCCATGACAGGTTGGGGTAACCAGAGTCACCTGCAAATATCGAGGGACTACTGTTAGACATCCTCCAAAAATTAGGGAATCTCCCATACCCAGACAACTAATTAAACTGTGTGGGGACCTTGGGCTCACCTATTGGCCACACACGGTGCCTCTGGAGTTGCCCCATCACATAAGGGATGCTGCTATTCCTCAAAATGTAAGCGTCATGCACAGAGCCTGGATACTTGGCATTCACATGGGAGATGTACTGGTCAGCCAAACATACTATCTGCACATTCATTGAATGGTAGCTTTTCCAGTTTCTGTGCACCTGTTCATTCCTTAGGGGGGGACACAAATGCCACATGTGTACCATCAATGGCACCAATGATGTTGGGGATATGTCCCAGGGCATAAAAGTCAGCTTTCACTGTGGGCAAATCCTCCACCTGAGTGAAAACGATGTAGCTGCGCATGTGTTTCAGCAGGGCAGATAACACTCCGGACAGCACGTTAGAGAACATTGGCTGTGACATCCCTGATGCCATGGCTACTGTTGTTTGAAAAGACCCACTGGCCAGGAAATGGAGCACTGACAGGACCTGCACTAGAGGGGGGATTCCGGTGGGATGGCGGATAGCTGACATCAGGTCTGGCTCCAACTGGGTACACAGTTCATGGATTGTTGCAAGTCTGTAAGTGATAATGATGTGTCTGTCTTCCATTGTCGACAGGTCCACCATGGGTCTGTACACCGGAGGATGCCGCCATCTCATCACTTGCCCCAGTGGACGTGCCCTATGGAGGAGAACGGTGAGCAGAGGGTCATACACCACATAGGTTGCACAAGGCTGTATAGCCCAATCGTTAAATTATCTCCATGTGCCTTTGTCTGTCCATATTCCTGGCCTAAATAGGTGTGACGCAGTTAGTTGGCCTGCCATGTGGCCCCCTGAAATGGCGGCTGCCTGACCTGTAAGGTGGGACAAGGGGAAATGAGATAACTGCGCTGGCGTTGTGCAGCGTCGCAGTAGGCGGTCAAAGACCGCTGTGCAATTCAGCATTGGTTATCATTGGGCCCTATGGGTTCCAGGAGCCAATGACAATGTACGCCGGCGGTGACGGTACGCCCTGCTGCGGACGTGACTGCCATTTTCTATCTGTCCCTCACTTGTTATCTGAGCTTCAACAGGAGAGGACCTACACTGCAAGTGCTGCTGTGACCTGCGTCTGGAAGCAACAATGGCTACAGTGTCTGGGGAAAGGGCCCCTGCTTTCACTGCGGAGGAGTTGGAGAAACTGGTGGATGGGGTCCTCCCCTAGTACACGCTACTCTACAGTCCTCCAGACAAACAGGTGAGTGAACCGTGTGCATGGTGGTTGGGACATGATTGTATGGAGTGTCTTGGATGGAAGAGACGGGGGGCAGGCCAGCATTTGAGGATGGTGAGTGTATATTTTTATAGCACAGGGTGGGAGGTTTGTGCCCAATGTGTGAGAAGTACTGTACTGAAAAGTAGCATCCTTTTTAACTGCACTATTCCTCTAGGTCAGCGACCACCAGAAGAAGGGTATTTGGCGTGCCATCACCAAGGGAGTTCGGACCCTGGGGGTCTACCATAGACGGAACACCCACTGCCGGGAAAGATGGGAGGCCCTGCGCCGCTGGACCAAGAAGACGGCGGATGCCCAGCTGGGGATGGCCTCCCAATGTGAAAGTGGTTCCCATCGCACCATGACCCCCCTGATGTACCGGATCCTGGCGGTGGCATATCCTGAGTTGGATGGGCGCTTGAGGGCATCACAGCAGCCACAAGGGGGTGAGTACATTCTCATTCAGCTGACTCTGAGCGCTTGACGAGGTGTCTGGGTGGGGGAGATGGGCTGTTGGTTCCCCTAGGCCAGGGCGAACTTAATAGGGTAGGTCCCTTGGTAGGCAGGCTCTGTGGCACTCCAAACCCCAATAGTGGTAGTGGCCATCTACAACATTGATTTGCAGGCTCATACCCACTCCAACCCCAAAGGTGGTATTTGCCCTCTACACCTATTCAGGCTCCCATGGGTTCCAGCTGTGCATGAAATGGGTATAGACAGAGTCCCACATGGGCATGTGCTTTTCCCCTGCCCTGTTAGTGCATGGCTTAGTGCATAGGGCTGCTCCCTGTGTGTTGTGTCCGCCAACGGTAGTGGTGTTGCCGGCATTGACCATGTGTCTCCTCTGTCTTGCCCCCCTTTTTGTTTTGTCACCCTGTCCATGTGTGCATTTGCATCATCTGGCGGAGGAGCAGTGGCACCGGAGCAGGAGGGAGCTGCATCCCACATGGCCCTGGAGGGTGAAGTAATGGAGTCAGAAGGCACCAGTAGGACGGAGGGCGTGGGGAGCTCCACCACGGGGACAGGAGGAGACACCAGCGACAGCAACTCCTCTGATGGGAGCTCCCTTGTGGTGGTGGGCACCTCTGTGCCCACCGCATCACCAGGTACAGCTGCCACCCCCCATACCAGCACCGCCATCCCAGCAGGCCCTCATCGAGTTTCAGGTGCCCGCTCACCCAGGAGGGTGGGCATCTCCTTCGCCCCAGGCACCTCAGGCCCTGCCCCAGTCAGCCCTGCTGCCCTAAGTGAGGAGGCTATTGACCTCCTGAGATCCCTCACTGTTGGACAGTCAACCATTTTGAATGCCATCCAGGGTGTTGAGAGGAATCTGCAGCAAACAAATGCATACCTGGAGGGCATTCATTCTGGCGTGGCGGCCCAACAGAGAGCATTTTAGGCTCTGGCCTCAGCACTGATGGCAGCCATTGTCCCTGTCTCCAGCCTTCACCCTCCAACTTCCTCTACCCAGACCCAATCCCCTGTACCTCAACTTGTCCCAAGCACACCATCAGACCAGCATGCACACTCATCAACACACAAGAGTGGACATGGCAAACATAAGCACCACACATCCCACAGGCACTCACACAAGCACCATCCCAATGCAGACACACCAACATCCACTGCCTCCACTGTGTCCCCCTCCTCCACATCCTCCTCCTCCCTCCCTGTCTCATCTCCACTCACACCTGCATGCACTACATCTTCATCCACTACCTCCATTACCAGGATGCCCATCACCACACACCGCTCACGTGCAATCACCACCCCCACTACCATGCACACATCCCCTTTGTCCTCTCCCAGTGTCTCTGTGAGCCTTCCTCCCAAACTACACAAACGTAGGCACACACCCACCCAACAGCCCTGCTGCCCTCAGTGAGGAGGCTATTGACCTCCTGAGATCCCTCACTGTTGGGCAATCTACCATTGTGAATGCCATTCAGGGTGTAGAGAGGCATTTGCAACAAACAAATGCATACCTGGAGGGCATTCATTCTGGGCAGGTAGTCCAACAGAGAGCATTTCAGGCTCTGGCCTCAGCACTGATGGCAGCCATTGTCCCTGTGTCCAGCCTCCCCCCTCCAGCTTCCTCCATCCAGACCCAATCTCCTGTACCTCAGCCTATCCCAAGCACACCATCAGACCAGCATGCACACACATCAACACAAAAGAGTGGGCATGGCAAACATAAGCACCACACATCCCACAGGCACTCACACAAGCACCATCCCCATGCCGACACAACAACATCCACTGCCTCCACTGTCCCCCTCATCCACGTCCTCCTCCTCCCTCCCTGTCTCTTCTCCACTCACACCTGCATGCACTACATCCTCAGCCACTACCTCCATCACCAGAACACCCATCTCCACACCCGCTCACGTGCACTCACCACCCCCACTACCATTCACACATCCCCAATGTCCTCTCCCAGTGTGTCAGTGAGCCCTCCTCCCAAAGTACACAAACGCAGGCACACACCACCCAACAACACCTCACAACAGCCTCCGGCCCATGCACCTTCACCCAAATTCAGCAGACGTACACCTCCTTCAACCACTACCACTACTTCTTCCTTGACTCCCAAACCCCCTCCATCTTCCCGTCCCAGTGTGTCTAAGAAACACTTCCTGGCTAACATTGACCTCTTCCCTACACCCCCCCGTCCTTCCCCTAGGGCCAGGCTGTCCAGGTCCCAGCCCAGCATCTCAGCCACCAAATCATCCAGCACAGTGGTCTCAGCAAGTCCGGTCTCATCACGGGTGGCACCCAAGAGGGCTGCCAGTGTGCCACCTTGCGAGGCCAAGGACAGGGTACGGAGGCTCCGGTTGAGGGACCAGAGTCACACCTTCTGTCAACCGGAACATCAACCTGTAAAGCAGTGGACACTGCCATCTGCACCACCACCTGCACGTCTACTGCCTCAACAACAGTCCCCAGCATCATCCCCAGTGGGCAGTCGTCCGAGGCTGCAGGAGACGTCCTGCTGTGTCCCTCCACAGGTGCTGACACATGCACCACCGCTAGCACCTCCGCCACAGACACTGCCGCAACCACCGCCACCAGCCCTGCGACGTGCTCAGACAGTGCCACCGCAGCGGATATGGCTATCATCCCCAGTGGGCAGCCGTCCGATGCTGCAGGAGACATCCTGGACCCTGCACACACTACATGAGGCAACACAATCAGCACTGGCAGTACCAGCAGTTGGCAGCCGAAGTCGCAGCAGGGTGGAGTGTGTCTCTGCCTCAATGGAGTATCATGCTACCTGTTCCCAGGCAATCTCGTGGCACACACATCCAGGTGAGGGAATGGGACCTGCCACACTGCATGTGAAGCACTCTGGGCACAAAGCCCCCTCCAGAACCAGTGGAGAATCACATCCACTACCTCAGTCCTTGGCAGGATGAAGCACTCTGGGCACAATGCCCCCTCCAGAACCAGTGGAGAATCACATCCACTTGAGAGACTGTGGCTTTGCACTACCCAGGATAAAGCAGTGGGCAAACCACCCACTGGAGAGACTTGAGAGACTGTGGCTTTGCACTCCCCAGGATAAAGCAGTGGGCAAACCACCCACTTGAGAGACTTGAGAGACTGTGGCTTTGCGCTCCCCAGGATAAAGCAGTGGGCAAACCACCCACTTGAGAGACTTGAGAGACTGAGGCTTTGCACTCCCCAGGACCAAACTGTGGGCATGGAGCCCCCTTGTGGAGCAGTGGCGTTGTCCGTTCATCTGGCTGAGGTGCCCCCCCTCCTCCTGAGGTGCCTGTTTATTTACAATCTGATGCCCCTGCAGTGTTCTCTCCGTTTCGAGTCAGGTATCTTGTGTGTGCTTCGCCCATGCATTTTGGGACCACTGGTCCACGGACAATGATTTCATGAATATCTGGACTTGTGTAGTTGGTGTACATATTTGTATATACTGAGATTTTAATTTGGCCTATCTGATTTTTCAATGATTACACTTGTTACAATCATTTCATTTGGTTCTTGCATTCTTCCAGGGGGTAACGGGGTGTATATGTAATGTTGCTGCATGTATTTGTGTGTATGGTATTGTGGGTGAGGGTGGGAGTGTTGGATGTGTGTGCCACTCTCTTTTCCCTCCTCCCCTCCCCTGTGTGCTTGGTGCAGTACTCACCGTGGTCGTCGCCGTCGTCTTTCCTGCTCCTGATACAAGAGGAGGTAAAGCAACATGGGCAGGACCTGTAACTCGGGCTCCATGGCGTCCTGGTTCCTCGTTGGGCGTTGAAAGGTGAGTGGTTTCTGTTCCAAGTACTGTTTCTGCCGTGATTTTGATGGTGTTGGTACCGCTCCGGAAAAGGTGGTGGATAGGCCTCTTGTAATACAGTGGGCGGAACCTTGTCTTCCACCTGTCTGTTGGCGGTGACCGCTGCAGTGTTTGTTTCTACTGCCGTGGCTGTCGGAGTGTTAAAGTGGCTGTCTATGTTGGCAGTTTCCACCATGGTCGTGATCTCATTTTTTTTACTGCCGGCCTGTTGGCAGTATTACCGCCGCTTTAACACCGACCGCCAGGGTTGTAATGAGGGCCTCAGTCCCATCTGCATTCATCTGCATACTGAATGGGTCTCTCTGAGCAGGAAGGGTGGAGGGGCTCTCACTTACACTTCAAAGGCCATTGGCATGCCCTCAAAGGACTGATAACCCCCACTGGGATCCTGGCAGACAGGACTGGGCTGAGGAGGGAACATGTGCACTTCAAAACCACCCTTTGAAGTTTTTCCCACTTCAAAGGCATTTTTAGGTGTCTTTGACCCCACCAAATCAGACACTTCTGGATCTGGACTCTGTCAGAGGGACTACCTGGCTGTCCAATGGACTCATCTGGACTGCTGTGTTGCTGTTGCCTTGCTGCCTGCTGGCCTCTGATTCTGCTGGAAGGACTCCGCCTTCCTCACAAGTGCTCACCAAGGGCCACAAAGACTTCACCCCAGAGAAGGAAATCTCTGTGTTTGGAAAATCGATGCAGCACCTGCCTCGCGGCTGAAGATTCGCTGCATCGCCTACTGGATCAATACAGCTCCTGCTCTTTCTTGCCAGCGCATCAAGAATTTGCAACGCATCGTCCCTGGGCATCAAAATATCCCCACATTGCAGTGAACAACCAAGGCTGCTCTCCTGGAAATCGACGCATCACCTTGCAGTGCGGATAGAAACAACACATTGTCTGTGCCACGCCTGAAAATGTGACGCAGCGCCTTATTTGTCAATGCATCTCCTCCTCTGTGGCCCCCGTGCATTGTTATTTTTGATGCATCCCAGGTACTGTGTGTTACAAAGATATAACCACTGATTCTTAAGGATTGAGACTCATTTAAACCTTTAAAAGGAGATATCTCGACTTGTGCAGATTTTTGCCATTTTGATCTCATTGTATTCAGATTAATATTGTCTGTTTGTCTAAACTGGTGTAGAGTACTTTTTGTGGTGTCTTCCCTGTGTTACAGAATGATCTACTTCACAAATACTTTACGCAGTGCCTTCTAAGTTAAGCCTGCCTGCTCTGTGTCAAGCTACCAGAGGGTGAGCACAGGATAATTTGATTTGTGTTGTGACTTACCCTGACTAGGATTGTGGTGCCTAACTGGACAAGGATATATCCCTCTGCCAATTAGAGATCCAATTTCTAACAGATATCATCTTTAAAAAACTGTGCTGGAATGTCATTGGGTCCGTGAGCCCCGGAAGGTCTTATTTTCCTTATGATTGTACATATTCCTTCAGTGGTTAAGGATGCCTCCGAGTTCAGGGCTTCCAGTGTGGTGCCTAACAGGCCTGTTCCCTTCTTGCTTGCTATTATATCTACATATAGATTTTTTTACATGTAGTGTCAACTGATGTTCATCAATGACATTGACTTTATCCAGTTCTAGGCATACTTAATGTCAGATGCACATCTATAAGTCAGCTTGATTCTGTTTGCCCAGTAGGATATATACATGTAGCCACTCTTTATCCATTTGCTCATATTTTGAACCCAAACTACATGTTTATGTTGTTTGATTAAAGTCTGTAGTTTTATCTTTAGTTCTGCTTTGCCCAATTTATGATACAATTATTTAAATGTATGTAGGTTTAATTTACTTTCTGTGATTTTTTTATTTAAAATGTTGGGTCCTTCTTTGAGTGGGGTCTTTATAGACATCTGTTGGGGGTCATAGAGTATTAGCAAGTATCTGGTGGATTTCTTCATGAATGTTGTCCCAATTATCCAAGAGATATTTGCCAGTTTGATTCTTGAGATGTAAGCCTCTTGGTAGTTTCCAAAACATTAATTTCTGCAAAAAAACTGGACCCCATTTCATTCTCCTGATTAACTGTTGGCTCTCATCTTGAACTGAACCACCCACTGACTTTAGTTCTTTTCGTTTGTTGGTACTTGCTTTTATAGTGGTACAGCGGGAAAGGTAGTCATTCTCATTGAGAATGAGAATCTAAAAGAACTCTAAGGCCTTTAAGACAAAGTTGATGATGATCACATAGTCCAAGGTGCTTATTCCCTTAAAACTATTTCAACATTTTGGAACTGAGGTTTTATCTTCCAATGCGTGCTGGACAGATTTAAGATTGTAATATGTGGGAAGGGAGTTTATCATGGCCAACTAAATTATGGCCTATCAATGCCACCCTCAAATAGAGCAAGCTAAAGTTGCCACCTAGTATGATTTCATAGTTGGAATATTCACAGAACACAAATTCTAAGGACTTGAACAGTTAAGTCAGTCTTGCAGCTCATCCTGTGCCAAAACTGTTGAAGAAGCAATTGGCTAACAAACTTTTTCTTGATTGATCATTTATACTAAGAACTTCCAGGGTGGCTAGTTGAATCATTTCATCACAAGCATCAACCTTTCTTACATTAAATACTAGGCCCATGCTTGCATATATTGAAAGGCCACCTGGTTGCCTCCCAAATTTTTTAGTTTTTTTAAGCTTGAGGGACTTCGTCGAATCAGGGTATTGTTCTGTGGCTTGTTCACCAGGTCTTCTGAAAGCATAGTAAGTCTGCATTCATTGTGAGTGGTTTTCAGATTGAGATTTAAGTAATTTGTACAGCCGGCCATGTTTCATGATATTATTTTTATATTTTGCATGCCTTAAAACCTTTCTTGAGTAATTGGCATCTCACACTAGGAATAGTTTCAGGAATCACTGAGAGCCTAGAGGACAGCCAGCCCCAGCCTCTTCCTTAATTGTTTTCCTCAGGCTCTAGAGCTGCTCTCCTGAGTGGATCGATTTACTAGTGTAGGATTATGATATATGTAGCTTATTGTAGGGCAAGTTTAATTGTGAGTGCTATGCCCCTCTCAAGATACTGTTTGGACGATGTTGTTGTCATGGAGGCTCTCCTTGATCCATCAGAAAGAGTGGGTACTTGGGAGCCTCCGGTTTCATAATCTCAATGCCCAGGCTGTCAAAGGTTAATTTTTTGGACAAGATCTCCACTACTAGTGAGAACGTTTTTTATAATTAGTATAGTTGATTCTCTTGTATTCCTGCTAATTGCCAGGAGTTTAAATTGTACCCATGGGATATATTCCATAGTTACGCCTACTGATGTTGGGATATTTTTGGAGAGATGCAACATGTTTGATCTATTTAAGATGTCATGTTGACCCTCTTTTGCATATTGTGGCGTGAGGATCCGTTTTGCTGGTGAAGGGTCAATTGTGACCATTTTGGCATTAAAGTTGACTAATATTGCCATGCATGGGTTTTACAGGCATTGGCCAGTTTGTGTTACTATTTGAAATTGCCACAATGGCTGATTTCTGTACATTTTGTGACACAGTTATGGTTATGGGTCGACTTTTTTCAATTCCTCATTTAGAATAAGGATTTGCAGTCTGTTCAACCCTAGACTTAGACTGAAACAGAGTAAGTGAGCATCCTGTCTGGCACTTTCAGAGACTACTGATGATGACTGGCTTAACACTAGAGGTTTAGAATGTTGTGTTCTTATTCAAAGCTCATTAACTTTCTTGGCTGCTGTCTTTCCCTTACAAATCAGGTACAAGATAACTGGACTTTTGTCCATTGAGTTTGCAAAAATTTGATTTGCTCTGTTTCCTGAGCTTAGCAACTGTTATTGCTTTTGGCTTTTTTCATCTCCTTTTTGCTCTTTTGAAAAAGTGCTCTAGTCCATTGTTGATTCACACTTTTTACTGGTTCTTGTCTAGTCTACAAAGGTGTGGGAGTTGTATTTGTAGTGCAGCACAATTAGATATTTTCATTGCGAAAGCATAGCCTTTCAAGTCTGCCCTGGTTGTACCATCCCATGACGGGAGTAATACTTTGACAGATAATTCCTCATGGACAAGGCACGTGAATTGTCTCTCCGTACTCTGACACCTCTTGTGCAGTTAAAGGTTGCACACCATGTCCAAAGGCGTGTTTTTTGGATGGGGGAATTTAGCATTTTTTGATTGAATTCTTAATTCATCTGGACGATCAAGGGCTAACTTCATGTCTGTGATCTTTGAGGTTGGCGAGTGCATAACATTTTAACTATTGAATGGCATACGCATGTGGCTTTTCCTGCGTCGGCTATGGGTCCTCTTTGCTCCTTTTGTTCTAGGGTGTCTAGTTTGCCCTCAAACTTGGTAATTGATGTGGCTAAGACATTAATCAGTTCCAACCATAATTCTAGTTTAACTGATTGCCAAGTCTAAGCATTTATTATTGTAACCAGGGTGCTCAGTTGATCCCAGTATGATCTCCGGCTCAAAATTTGGCAGCAGGATAGACTGGTCAGATTTGTTGTTTTTATCCTAACTTCCAGATGAGTGTTGGGTCTGTACTACTGATGTCTGCTCTTTTTGCTGAGGGGTAATAATCTCAGTCAATCTGTGTGTAACATTCATTCTACCAGTACCCACTGGTGCGCCATAGCACCATGGATTGTTTAAATCCAAGTCCCCGGTGGACTCTCGCATACTCCCCTCTCTCACCTTCCAAATTACCCTCTCTGTTGTTATATAGAGTGTTATCATTTCAGGCCCTAGAATTGCACTTATGCACCAGCACCAATATAGTGAGGGGAGAGGTAAACCAGTAGGTGGCGCCAACAGTGTTTGGGCTGAATCTGAGGGCCTGCTAGTACTAGTAATGCCAGCCCACCTTTTAAATTTGTAGTGGTAGACCGAGCTTTGGCCTTGGGTGTAAGTCCTAGGTCCATTATGATACTATCAGATGACAGTTCAGAGATTGAATTGTCCCGTCTCAGCTGGGGCAGAATGAAATGCGTCTTCAACACGGGCTAACTAAAGACAGGGGAATGCACTCAGTGGGTTCATTCTTATTTGTATTACCCATGGGTTCTTGCCCTTCACCATTTATTTTGGTTGATTTTTTTTCTCTAAAGAAAGACTCTATTGATTTTGTTTGCTTTTTTTTTTTTTTTTTACTTGTACTTTGTCCGTTGGACTCAGGCACTGAGAGCATGCTTATTTCCGGTGGTTGAATTACTAAATTGCTTTTGCATTGGTTATCAATTATTTTGGTGTTGTGCTAGCCTCCGGTGCTGGGCCAGAATATATACTCAGCTGTGGCAATTTTGCTTTCAAACTAGGGCCTCATTACGAGTTTGGTGGTCTCTGGACTGCCAGGGCGGCGTTCCGACTGCCGTAAGGATCACGGTCCGACCGCCATATTATGAGTCATGCGGGCCTATTGAGAAAAGACCACTGCGGTCCCGCTAGCACTGCCAGGCAGCGCAGACTGCCATGTCATGAGGCAGAACAAACAGGCCGACAGAGACAATGTTGCCGTTGGATACATTACTAGGTTGCATACTGCCAAAGTGAACGTGACGGGCCAACCACTGCGTGTCACAAGGCGGAAACAGGCAGTACGAATGGAGACATTCACCTGCAGGCAGCCTTACACGTCCAGAGCCACCATTGAGACCATCAACCACTCCTGCCACTGCTGATGATAGTCGAAGGACCACCAAATCAACACAGCTGTGGCTCTACCGACCATAAGTACACACACCTACCTGTATCTTTAAACTTGAAAACAGATCATAGCGCTGTCACGCACATCATATGGGGGAGCACACCACGGGCATCAAGTACATGTTATATCCTGTACATAGTTTGAAACATACATTAAGAAGGACACATCCACAGTGTTAGACCTGGCATCCTTGGTGTGATCTCCCTCTTGGTCTTTTTTGCCTCTGCTTCCCATGTTTTGACTGTGTGCTGGGCTCTGTTTTTGGCACTCTGGGCAATTTACCTCTGCTGACCAGTGCTAAAGTGCAAATGCTCCAGTGTAAAATGTATGTGTAATTGGCTTTTCCATGATTGGCATGTTTAATATAACAGTAAGTCCCCAGTAAAGTGCACTAGAGGTGCCCAGGGCCTGTAAATCAAATGCTACTAGTGGGCCTGCAGCACTGCTTGTGCAACCCACATTAGTAGCCCTGTAAACATGGCTCAGACCTGCCTCTGCAATGTATGTGTGTGCAGTTATAAACTATCAATTCGACCTGGCAGGTGTACCCAATTGCCAGGTCTTCCCTACTACTTCCCTTTTTGTACATATAAGGCACCCCTAAGGTAGGCCCTGGGTAGCCCCATGGGCAGGGTGCAGTGTATGTTAAAAGTGGGACATGTACTGAAGTGTTTTACATGTCCTAACAGTGAAATACTGCTAAATTCGTTTTTCACTGTGCAAGTCCTATCTCTCTCATAGGTTAACATGAGGCTGCCTTTAAATATTCTTAAAGTGCAGATTCCCTTTGAGAGCAGATGGAAATTTGGGGTTTGGTGTCTCTGAACTCACAATTTAAAAATACATATTTTAGTGAAGTTGGTTTTTAGATAGTGACACAAAGGTAGCTGAGGTGTAGCCTGCATATCCTGATGAGCCATCTGAGCTAGACTTGAGGGAGGAGTGGTCACTTACACCTGAATGGGCAATGCCTGCTCTCACACAATGCAGTCTCCAACCCCCTGGTGTGTGTCTGGGGCCTGGCCTGGACAAGGCAGGATCTTGTGAACAACAGAGACTTTCCTTTGAAGATTGCCTACTTCAAAGACAGTAAGGGGTATAAATAGTGGACCCAAAACCTCAGACTTTGGATCACTTCTGGATTCAAGAGGAACCTCTGCCAAGGAGAAGAGCTGAAGAGCTGAGGAGAAGTGCTGCCCCTGCCTTTGCTTTGTTGGGCTATCCTGCAGTTGCTGCTTCTGCCTTCTGGGGACAAAGACTGGACTTTGTTGTCCATTCCTGCTTGAGAAGAATCTCCAAGGGCTTGAACTGAGCTTTCCTCCTGTTTTGAAGTCTCAGGGCCATCAAAGACTTCCTCTGCCAGCACCTGGACTCTCTGCTGAGACTCCTGCCATGCCAAGTGGTGCCCTATCCAGTTCCTGGGCCCTTGAAAGGTGAAGTTGGTAGAACAAGAGCTGAAATCCACGCACAGAACGCTGTGCGGGGAAATTTTCGATGCATAATCTGCAGCACGGCTGATAAATGATGCTCCACCCACTTCGCAGCGAAAATCAATGCATCGCAGCTGGAGAAATGATGCAAAACCCGCTTGCGGCTGCTGATAACGACGTAAATCCATATGCAGTGCGGTTTTCTAACACTGTCTGACTGGATTTCTCACGCATCTTCCCTGGGCGTCAAAGCCATCGTGAACCTGCGTGGATCCAAGATGCCCCATTCAGAAATCGATGCATCGCTCTCTTTCAAGGGAGAAAAATTATGCATTGCCTACTGTTGGACTTTTGCTTATGCAGGGTCATCCCCAGTCTTTTTGCCTCCTGTCTCCTATTTTTTTCTGACCTGTTGCTGTTGGCTTTTCAACTCTGAGCACTTTCCCACTGCTAACTAGTGCTAAAGTGCATATGCTCTCCGTGTAAATTGTATATAATTGGTTTATCCATGATTGGCATTTTTGATTTACTAGTAAGTCCCTAGTAAGGTGCACTAGAGGTGCCAGGGCCTGTAAATCAAATGCTACTAGTGGGCCTGCAGCACTGGTTGTGCCACCCACATAAGTAGCTCTGTAATCATGTCTCAGACCTGCCACTGCAGTGTCTGTGTGTGTATTTTTACACTGTAAATTCGACTTGGCAAGTGTACCCACTTGCCAGGCCTAAACCTTCCCTTTTCTTACATGTAAGGCACCCCTAGGGTAGGCCCTAGGTAGCCCCAAGGGCAGGGTGCAGTGTATGGATAAGGTAGGACATATAGTAATGTGGTTTATATGTCCTGACAGTGAAATACTGCCAATTTCGTTTTTCACTGTTGCAAGGCCTGTCTCTCTCTCTTAGGATAATATAGGGGCTACCTTTAAATATGATTAAAGTGTAGATTCCCCTAGAGAGTAGATGGACATGTGGAGTTTGGGGTCCCTGAACTCACAATTAAAAAATACATCTTTTAGTAAAGTTGATTTTAAGATTGTGCGTTTGAAAATGCCACTTTTAGAAAGTGAGCATTTTCTTGCTTAAACCATTCTGTGACTCTGCCTTGTTTGTGGATTCCCTGTCTGGGTCAGTTTGACAGTTGGGTTGTTTTTCACCTCGCACTAGACAGTGACACAAAGGGGGCTGGGGTGTAACCTGCATTTCCTGATTAGCCATCTCTGCTAGGAGGGAGGGGTGGAGTGGTCACTCTCATCTGAAAGGACTGTGCCTGACTCTGACAATGCCGGCTCCAACCCCCTGCTGTGTGTCTGATGCCTTGCCTGGGCAAGGCAGGATTTCACAAGTAGGTGTGAGTCCCCTTTGAAGAAAGGGGACTTCAAAGACTAAAATGGGTATAAGAAGGGCACCCAAATCTACAGACTTTATAAACACTTCTGGAACCAAGAGGAACATCTGCCTGGAGAAGAGCTGATAGCTGAGGAAGAAGTGCTGCCCTGCCTGTGACTGTGCTTTGTGGAGCTTTCCTGCAGTGCTGCTTCTGCCAGAGTAAGAGGGCAAAGACTGGACTTTGTGTGCCTTCCATCTTGTGAAGAAATCTCCAAGGGCTTGATGTAGAACTTGCCTCCTGTTGTTTGAAGTCTCAGGGACAGCAAAGACTTCTCTCTGCCAGCACCTGGAGTCTCTGGAGAGACTCCTGCTCTGACAAGTGGTGCGCTATCCAGTCCCTGGGCCCTTGAAAGGAAAGCTGGTGGAAATCCAAGGAAATCGACTTCGGACGACTTCGGACCGCCGCCGCTGCTGAATCCGGTAACTCCGCCTGCACCCGACGCCGTGACCTTCGCTGGCACGCAACGCTCTTCGCAGGCCCGACGCCGCTGCAGTCCCGCTGAAGTCCGTGACTCCGTGGAAGTCACGCACCACGTCATGACCGACGCCGCTCGAAGTGCACGGATTCAACGTTTCGCACAGACGCAGCGATCCCCGACTTCGCGCATCGGCTTGTTTGCACTCTTCACCAAAGGTACTGTACTTGGGGGTGTACACGACTTCGTGTCCGGCGCCGCTGGTGTCGGCTTGTTGGGAACGACTCCGTCACAACTCCGTGTTAACATCTCATCGAAGCATTTTTGTTTCTAAACGCTATTTTTGAGTTTAATCTTTAAAAATTCATAACTTGACTTGTGTATGTCGGATTTTTGTCGTTTTGGTCTTGTTTTGTTTAGATAAATATTTCCTATTTTTCTAAACCGGTGTTGTCATTTTGTAGTGTTTTCATGAAGTTACTGTGTGTGTTGATACAAATACTTTACACCTAGCGCTCTGAAGTTAAGCCTACTGCTCTGCCAAGCTACCAAGGGGATAAGCAGGGGTTAGCTGAGGGTGATTCTCTTTTACCCTGACTAGACTGAGGGTCTTTGCTTGAACAGGGGGTAACCTGACTGTCAACCAAAGACCCCATTTCTAACACCTACCCTACAGAGAAGAAACAACAAACAGCCGCACTTGCGAGTAAGGAATCGATGTATCGCTGACTTTTCCTATGCACGCTCGCCCGTCCGGCTTTATTTTTTAATAAAATCAGGTACTTTGTGTAAAATCAATGTTTCTATTGTTTTCAATGGAGTAAGGCTCTTATTCTTTTGAAAATTCATATCTTGACATGTGTATGTTAGATTTTTGTCTTCTTGGTCTTGTTTGATTTAGATGTATTTTACCTATTTTTCTAAACTGGTCTGGTGTCCATTTTGTAGTGTTTTCACTGTATTACTGTGTGTGTTGGTACTAATACTTTACAAATTCCTTCTGAGATAAGCACGGCTGCTTGTGCCAAGCTACCAAGGGAGTAAGTAAGCAGTGGTTATCTAAGTGTGGTTCCTCTTTGCCCTGACTAGAGTGATCGTCCCTGCTTGGACAGAGTGCAAGCTGACTGCCAATCAGTGACCCCATTTCTAACACACAGTCACAATACTCCCCCTTTGAATAGCCCATCCACACTGCCACATTACACAAAACACACAGCCACACATCTCAGACACAGGGACAGTGAAGCCTGCACACCATTGTCTCACACATCACCCACAACACACAAACATCCCATATACAAATACAACTCACAAACTCACACTCAATTCTGGCCAGGGACTATCGTCACATACACACAAACATGTATTGATGTAGCATGGAACACAAACATCACTACCATTAAACAGCCCTGCAATGGACACACACATCACACACATCACAGCATGATGGAAGGACACTGGCATGCACAATACACAGAGAGACAAATAGACAAAGAGCAATATGCTAACAATACCTGAACAATAGGGATGGAGCCATCAGGAACACATAAGGAAGGAAGTTGCACTGGGGCACATATATCACTTTCACAGGCCCCTCAAACAACATGTGCACAGTAACTGGCCCTACATGTGTTACAGGGACAAACAGTATGAGACCCAAATGTCATGCCCATCTGCACAATGTGGAAGTGCAAGTCAACAAAGCATATACAACTCCAACTGCATGGGACATACATCTACATAAAGTAGCTGCAAGGTACACACACCTAAATGGACACATGCACCGTCCGTTAGAAACAGGGTTAGCACAACTGAACACACTTCATGTCTGCACAAACAAAACTTAAGCTGACACATATCAGATGAATACATAAGCCATATTAGGGGGACAAGACTAACACCATACATGCTCACATTGAACAACATAAGATGAAATACTTACCTGAACAAACAGTACATAATGCCATGACACCGCCATTTCATTTTCACCCACATATCCATACACTCAACATATACCCTTCTCTTGGGGACAACACTGCCCACAAAGTCACATACTGTAAACAACAGCAAATGGATCAGCAAGCAGGCTGAAACACATACTGTAGGCACACAACAGAAATCACTGAGGAACAACATTAATGTGGAAAAGGGATTGCAAGACAAATGTGTACCCAAAACAAAACAACTCTTTCAGTTTATTTGAAAATCTTATGAGAAATGTCCAAGGCTATTGGCCAGTCCATAATAAATTGTCTATGCACATTCATGTGCTCACACTTGACTCCCAGTACTGCCAGGGAACCTTCACAGGAAGGGGCATAAAGAGGGCAGGCAGGCACCTCAGGGATTATCCAGAGGGGTGAGGAGGTGGATTTGGGAGGGGAATTGGGCTTGGGAGGGGTGGTCTTCTTTTTGAGAGAGGTGAGCTTCTTGTTGGGGGGGGGCTATGGGTGTTTGTGAGGGGTGGGAAGGCCTTGGAGGTGGAAGGGATGGGCTGGGAGCTGTGTGTGCTGCTCTTGGGTTTGGGATGGGGTGGAGGCACCAGGGCAAAGGTCTAGGTCAAACAAAAAACCTTCCTAGGGACATGAGGACGGTCATCAGAAGGGAGTCGGAATTTGGAGGTTGAAGAAGTGGTCGTAGGCTGTGTTGGCGTGGATGTCATGGGTGTACAGTTCTGGGAGGTATGCTTGTGTGTGGTGGGTGTACGCTGGGTGGGTGAGTGAGTGCCTTTGTGTGTCTTGAGCTTCGGGGGGTGGAGGTGCTGGGGGATGGAGTGTTAGATGTGTGTCTGTTGGGGTGGTGACTGTGGGTATACTGGATGTGGTGGATGTCTGTGTGTCTGTTAGTGTAGTGTCTCGAGGTGTTGTGCTTGTGGGGGTTTTCTGGGGGTCTGTTGGGGTGGTGTCTGTGGATATGATGGGTGTGGTGGGTGTGTCACTGGCTGCTGGTGTGTGCCTGTGGGTTTGCTGGGTGTCCTGTGTGTTACAGTGGGGGTGTCCGGGGAAGTTGTGGCTGTTGTGTCTGTCGGTGGCTGTTGTTTGTGTACATGCTGGTGTGTTTTTTGGTGCTTGTGTTTGTGTGTTTTCCTCTTGGCTGTTGATGTGGATGCCTGCGGATCAGTCTGTGTGCTTTGATAGATAGGGGAAGGGGGAATTGGGAAGAGGGAGTTGGAGGGAGAACGTAAGGTGGCGGGTGACTGGCTGCCATCAGTGAGGAGGCCAGAGCCTAAAAAGATCTCTGTAGGCCAGACATTGCACAATGAATGCCTTCCAGGAATGAATTGGTTTGCTGTAGTTGGGTAGCCAATCCATGGATGGCATTCACAATGACTGACTGACCCACAAAGATACTTCTCAGGAGCTCCATAGCCTCCACAATGAGGCCAGCAGGGGCAACAGGGGTTGGGGTGGACGTGCTTGCTGCAAAGGAGACGCCCACCCTCTTGGGTGAGTGGGCACGGCCAACTGGGTCGGGAGACAACAGGAAGGGCAGTGATAGAAAGGGAGGTGGCGGTCAAGGATGGAATGGGGGGGATGCGGCGATGGGTCTGCTACCATTAAGGAGTGGCCAATAGAGGAGGAATTCAATGATGTTGAGGATGTAGATACGGTCTCCCTGTGGCACTCCCCTCACCCTCCACCAAACCTCTTAGTCCCTCTGTGTCGGTGGCATCTTGACCCGAGGTCCTGTGGCCAGATGCTTCCCCACTCATCTCTGCCTGTTTGCTCCACTTGCCGGTGCTGATGCTGCCAATACAAAGAGGAATAGGGTAACCACATGTCCATGATCAACAACTCTGATTAGCAAACCTTAGCATGATGTCAAGTAGGCCCCAGCAATAAACTCCACCTAAGTGGCCCATATATGTGCCATATCATATGCATGCATGCCATCTGAATTGTAAACAGTTGCCTACAGGAAATTGTGGATCTCAGGCAACTACAATGTCCTTGCTAAATTTGTGCAATCACAATAACCATTCAACAACTAGGAGACCTCATCACCCTCAAAATGTTGCCCCATGGAGCAGACCTCAGTCACTGGTTGGCATACAATAGTAGGCCAATGCAAAGTCCATTTTCACAGAGCCCACACAAGGTTATGCACACATCTATTTGTCACTTGCATAATGACCCAACAATAAGAAATGATACTCCAAAATTCAGCCATGTAGATGAGAAAAGTATAATAGCCTGGAGAAGGTGACATAGACATACCCATGTCACTCTGCAAACATATCAACAATGTACACTTCATCAGGTGATATTTGTCGCATTAGAGTCAAGCAGGGAGTATCAGTGTTACCTAAATAGGTCACACATGTGGCATGGAAATTAACACGGTAGACATCATATCCAATATGTCAGGGAGAGGTGTCCCTAAAATACACAACAAAATTAATCAGCAAGCCCCAGGGCAATCACCACTAATGTCTGGCTCCGCTCACAGTGACTTTCTCTGAGTGCTTCATTAGAAGCCATTAATCCTTTACATGATGGAGAGACACAGAAGTTGCAAAGGACATGCCGAAGACCCTCAACAGGTTGTCCAATGGGAAGCTACATCACTGTCCCCATCTTGGTCATGAAACCCAGATGTCTGTCTGTGGATGAACGCCTTTACCCAAACACATGTGCCCAAACATAATTGCAAGACACTCCATGATGCATGCCAACAGTCAGGGCACATACCTTAACCGTTACACATGTGCAGTGAATTTTTCCACCTAATGCCAAATCAAGGTCATAGCTATTCACATTGTGGCTCAAACCTCTAGACCTACCTGGCATGTCCCTCAATGCTACTGAAGTTGTACATGCCAAATGACATACTATGACACATGAGGGAATATGTCAGCCAATACACAATGTGTATGTGGCACAACCTGATATGTAACCCCATTGTAAATGTACCATTCCACAAACAGTGTGCCATGCCCATATATGTGTGGGAATACAGACATCATCCCATCTGCATAGGCAGACCATGCATTAAACTACAGCTTGCAAATGTTTTCTAAAGAGAAAGGGACACATCCTGACATGTAGGCACAAGGTATGTTGGCAACAGTGATGGCACATAATACATGTCAATGGGCATTCCCCACTTACCAAGGGGAAGTAGTGATTTAAGCCTGCATCCTGATATTACAAAAGAGCCTCATATTAGCCAAATGACAGGTCCTGCAAGGGTACAGGGAGTGGGCACAGTGCCACAGTTGCATAGTCACAGTGACTCCCCCCCAGCCTAGATTAGGGCCCATACTGGGAGATACAACTGACAGGCCCTGGTGTCTGCCGGCTGAGAGGACCTAACCTACATGATCCCACATTCCCATCACTTCCATGCATTACAGTACATCTTGTGGCCAACAGCAAATTGGCATGTGGTGTGTGTGCCAACCTGAAGGGCAGAGAGAGTGATGACATGTCTTACAAACAACAATCTAGCAAGGGCAGATGTGTGAAGAAATCTATGTGAATACGTACACATAGCTCACATTACTCACAACTGACAACTGCAACATGCATACTCAACTCATGCAGTCATGTACATACATGTTGTCTCACATATACAACATTCATGAGAAAGATCTGTCAGTCGATGGGTGTAATGCCACCTCACCTAGGGCCATATGTACGAACACATTTTCCCATAGACACAGAATGGGTAAAACCCTTTGATACATCTGGCCCTTAGTTCTGTGCATCAATCACAAGGAGGATCAGGAAACACAGAAAACACACACATCACAATGTGATTTAACTCAACACATGGCACAGGCCACCAATACCTGCCCATTTACTCTCCCATTGATGCCACACAGACTGCAACTACAGGCACATGAGTATTCAATTTGCCACACATGGGCACAATCCATCCTGTGAGGAGGGGAAAATGATGAAGTACAGAGAAAACTGTACACATGAGGCACTTACCTGCTCCTCTGGTGCATAATAGAGCTGTCCATACAGGGGTAGGATCTCAGTCACTAGTCTTTCCAACTCCTCCGGGGAGAAGGCTGGGGCCCTGTCACCTGCTGGACATGGAATGATTGCTACACAGCAGTTCAGTAGTATGAAGAGAACCCAAACCCCGGACTCGCCTTACCTGGTGTTTCCACTGGTTCAGTCACAGATCCCTCTCATGGTGCTCGTCTTGACCCACACCTAAAGCAAAGGTAAGAAAACACCAATTATACAAAGGACAGAGAGGAAACAACAACAGTAACAAAGGACTTCTGCTTTCAGGAGCCTGGACCTGGAAGCAATCCCCCCAAGGACAGAAGGGGCATGCTGTAAGCGGGAGGACGTCCTGATCAAGTGAGGTGGAGGAGAGCGTGGAAAGGATGCAGGGGGAGAGGCACGCTGATGTAATAAACAGAGAGAGCCCTGAGGACATCGGCCAGCACAGCCTTGGGACGACACAGCAGAGGGAGCCAGGCGGCACAGGAGAGGGAGACCTGACAGAGGAGGAGGATATGTGGACAGAAGAATGGTGGACTCAGGAGCCACCAGACAAGATGCTAATGCTAGACAGATGTCTGCTTGGCAGCACCGTGTATTTTTCTTTTGTGTTTTGTTTGTCTAGTGGGGATTTTTTTTTAACCCCTTACTTTCCAGCATCATTGAAAGGAGAAAAGAAGGGAAAGGGGGTGAATGGGATGTATGCCTTGCAAAGCCAAGAGACAGAAGAAAACACAGGCTGAGTGAAGAGTATCCTAACATATCTACCCTGAGTTATTATTGATTCTAGATTTTTGTGTGTGTTTGTTTTGTTTGTTTATCATGTACACATGTTAAAAGGGGAACTGACCTCACATGTTAAACAGGTACTGACCTCTCTACTTTAAAAAATAAGCAGGACACAGACCGAGTGGTCATCACAGTCTGAATACCCCTACACTATGTGTTATGGTGGTGATTTAGACAGAAAAGCAGAATAGAATACTGACCGCATAGCCTCCTTCTCCAAGGGTGTCAGCAGGCAAAAACCCAGTAACCTGTAAAGAGAGAAGAGAACAAGAAGAATATTACCATCTTATTGACAATCCCCTAAGAAAAAAAACTTGACGAAAGGTCCTATGCAACAATAAATCACTGAATTTTGCACTTTGTGTCTAAATAATCACAATAAATGTCAACATTCAGCAAAAACCAAAGCCTCCTCAGCCGTATTTCAACCCCACCCTCCTACAAGGTGTTGCTGGCAGCAGTGTCAGGAGTCAAGTGAGGGATTTTGCAGAATATGGCAGTCGCGTACGCTGTTATCACCACTGGCGGGCACAGCCATTGGCCTGCATCCACCACTGGCAACAACATTAACTATGTCTGTGTCTGCCGCGCTTGCAACCGCCTACCGCCATGATGACTTCCGCCAGTGGTCACTGGTGGTTCCTAATGTCCAGTGGAGTAGGTCAGACAGCCGCCATTTTAGAGACCTGAAATGCAAGATTGGGCTTTAAAATGCATTACACCTAGAAAATGTTGTTTTGGGCACAACAACCTGCTTACCCTGTCTTCTCATGTTGGACCTACTACTCAAACCCTTTTGTGACATGTTGCAGGGCACAGATGGCAATTTACAGTGGAGCACAGTCCACCCACATCAAAGGTTATTTTTGCACTCAGGGCATCCTGTCACATTTTGAGTAGCATTTGCAATGCACAATTTTGAGTTAGTTCCACATACATGATGTGTACACCTGTGTGGTAAACCAAGGGGGTAACATGTGACCCTAGTGTCCTTAGAAGCTGTGATGTGTACTGTTGCCATGCACTTCCATTCTAAATTTTCTTGTCAAATATTATTCTTGACATGCATCATGTATGTTGCTGTGGACACAATGACAGATGTCATTTCTTGTCATACAGAAGTATCCAGGTCGAGGGAGGATGTGACAACCACCTGTCTACCGTCCACTGCCAGACCTTCAGACCATGTAAGAATGCCACGTCATACTCCTCTATTGTCTGAATCGGCAAACAATAGAGGACTTATGACATCAGTTGGAGCCAGATCTGATGCCAGCCATTAATTTTCCAACCAGCATACTATTCATTGTACAGGTCATGTCAGTGTTGCACTTCCTAGTCACTGTGTCCTTCCAACATTCAGTGGCCCAACCTGGTAGTATGTCCCAACCTCTGTTCAGTCTGGTGTTGAAGGATGTCCTATCCTCAGTGTTGAAACACCTGGACAGCTATATCCAGTTTCCCCGACGTGGGAATTGATCCCATAAGAAGGCTGACTTTTATGGTTTTGCACGCATCCCACGAAGGGTGGGGGCTATTAATGGCACACATGTTGGCTTTGTCCCACCTTATGCCAATGAACAAGTATACCTCAACAGGAAGAACTTCCTTTCCATCAACGTCCAAGTTGTATGTTTGCCAGACCTATACATTTCACAGGTCTGTGCCTGTTACCTGGGTTCAGTCCATGATGCCTTCATTATGTGGTACAGCAAGATCACCCAGCTGATGTCACAACTGTACCCACAGAGGGCCTAGCTGGTTGGTAAGTAACTTATGTCCTGTTTGTGTGTGCACAATGTCTGGTGCGAACATTTTGATAAGAGGGACTCATAGTTGCACATATGTCCGAATCCTTAACAGGAGACTCAGCATACCCAAACCGTCCTTGGTTGTTGACGCCAATCAGTAATACAACTACGCCAGAGGAAGTCCGCTTCAAGGAGGCCCACATAAGAACAAGGCGGGTCATGGAGTGGGCTTTTGGGCTCCTGAAGGCCAGATTAAGGTCCTCATTACAACCCTGACAGGTAAACCCCACTTACCGCCGTGCAGAAGACCGCCAACATACTGCTGCGGCCACGGAATTCCGCTACAGGTATTACGACCCACAACTCGGAATCCGCCACAATACAGACACCCACACAAGTCCACCACACCAAAGGTCAGTGATAAACTGGCGATAACAAAACCAACACTGGCACGCCAACAAGAATACGCCCACACTATCACAACCCACGAATGAACGCGGTGGTCTTTCAACCGCGGTAAACCATTGGCGGTACACACAGCCGTGCTCAAAATACACACACATTTACAAAACACAACCACATTGGACAATTCACAATACACACACATGATACACATACACACACCACTCCCACACACCCAATCCAATATAAAACACCCACCCACATTACCCACAAACCCTTACTACCAGAAATTTGCAAGCAGGCCAGAGAGAGAGACACTACCAAAAACAATACCAGCATCCACAGACACACAACACCATCACTTACGCAACATCCAAGCACCTCAAACAACACACACCAACACATCCCCTCACACATCACAACAGACACCACCTCACACATCACCCACACCACATCATGGGACCTCAAAGACCCCCCAGGTTCTCTGAGGAGGAGCTTAGGGTCATGGTGGAGGAAATCATCCGGGTAGAGCCACAGCTATTCGGATCACAGGTGCAGCAGACATCCATTGCAAGGAAGATGGAGCTATGGCGAAGAATTGACGACAGGGTAAACACAGTGGGACAGCATCCAAGAACACGGGATGACATCAGGAAGAGGTGGAATAACCTACGGAAGAAGGTGCATTCTGTGTTATCCAGACACCAGATTGCTGTACAGAGGACTGGCGGTGAACCCCCACCTCCTCCCCACAACTAACAACATGGGAGGAGCAAGTCTTGGCGATCATGCATCCGGAGGGCCTCGCAGGAGTAGCAGGAGGACTGGACTCTGGTAAGGCAAATCTTTACTACCTTATCCCCCCCACCCCACCTGCATGCCATCACATACTCCCACCCTTACCCTCACACCCATCACCCCAACAACTCACAGATACCCCACCAACACAACCCACACATCCCAAAACCAAGCCCTGCATGTAACACCAATACATGGACACCCATCATCCAAGCATGTCCAGTACAGAGACTCACTCATGCCACAAAATCAGCAATCACACAAGGACCAAGCCAATAATGCAAGCACTGGAGTAGAGGGTCACTCACCCATTGCACACGATGGCACACACAGATACAATAACTATGTATTTACACCCCAACATGACCCCTACCCAACGTCACCGGACAGGAGATGCCAGACATATCCAGTCCCCCCACAGAAGAGGCCCACAGTGATGACAGCAGCTCTGCATGCCTGGATCAAGATGACCAGAATGGCCCATTTGGGACCTCGGGACAGTTGGTTCCCCTGCCACTGTCACAAGCCACCACAGAGCCTCCCCCCTCAGGAAACACCAACAGAGCACCCACCCAGCGGGCCCATCCCTCTGTCCCCAGGACACGTCAATCAGCAGTGTGTCCACCACTACAGGGCACCCAGTCAAACCCACTAACATAGGACGATCAGGGACCTGGGGGCAATGGCAGTGGCAGTGGGCACACGGTTCAGGGGACAGAGGCACAGGATAACAGGGAAACTGGGAGGACTGCTGTCCGACAGGGGGGGACAGGCCCAGGGAACCGACACTCCACGAGGCACTCTCCAACATCATGAGAGCTTACCATCATTCCCAGGAGACCATGGCAACAGTACTGGCCAAGTTTCAGGAGACCCAGCGGCTACAGGAGGAACACTACCTTGGGATCAGGGAGGACTTGAAGTCCATTAACACCACCCTGGTCACCATTGCAGGGGTGCTGGCAGACCTTCTCAACACCAGGAGGGACACAGTGGCACAAAAAGGGGCCCATGGCACTAGCCTGGATGATGAATAGCCCTCCACCTCCGCCGGCGCTAGTGGACAGGAGGCACTGCCACAGGAACAACAGGACACCAACACCCAACCCCCTGCAGATGGAGAACCACCCCACAAACGGTCCCTGACATCCAGGAACAAGACAGAGAACATTGCCAAGACCCGCACCAGGAAATGAGACCCCCCCTGAATGTCACCCTTCTGTCCCACTATGTCACCCTGTCCATCCTTAAACTGCCTTTGCTCCACTTCCTATGCCCCTTTGGACAATGCACCTGTGAAACAAATAGACTGGACTCTGCCATGGACATTCCTCCACCATCACCCCAGCCCATTTTACAACCCCCTCCACTTATTTGCACAGAAATAAACACACTTCAATCACAAAACATTCTGGATTCAGTCTGTGCTTTCACAAATGTGTAATTGCAATAACTATGGAATATAGCAATGTCAATTTACTTGTTAAAGTGACAAGTCAGGGTCCATTCACTGAGTGAAAATGACAGATAATGCTAGCTCATACAACAGTATGAGATGTGGATGCAGTTACATCTTCTTACCTGTGTCTCACTGGAAGTATTGCAAGATGATGTTGTTTCGGTTGTCTATACCCTCTTCTTCTGCCTCCTCTTCTTCACTGTCCACAGGCTCCACAGCTGCCACAAGACCACCATCTGGCCCATCCTCCTGCAGAAAAGGCACCTGCCGTCACAAAACCAGGTTGTGCAGCATACAGCAGGCCACGAATATCTGGCACACCTTCTTCGGTGTATAGGGAGCCACTGGAGGCATCAGAATCTGGCCTTCAGGAGGCCGAAGGTGGATTCGATCACCCTCCTAGATCGCCCATGTACCTCATTGTAGCGTCCCTCTGCCCTTGTCCTGGGATTCCTCACTGGGGTCAGTAGCCATGACAATTTGGGGAAACCAGAGTCACCTGCAAATGTCGATGGATATCTGTTAGACACACACTAACCCTTAGGTACAGCCCCATACCCAGACATCTATGTTAACTGTATTGGGACCTTGCCCTCACCTATTAGCCACACACGGTGCCTCTGGAGTTGCCCCATCACATAAGGGATGCTGCTATTTCTCAAAATGTAAGCGTCATGCACAGAGCCAGGATACTTGCCATTGACATGGGAGATGTACTGGTCTGCCAAACACACCATCTGCACATTCATCGAATGGTAGCTCTTCTGGTTTCTATACACCTGTTCATTCCTGCGGGGGGGGTACAAATGCCACATGTGTCCCATCATTGGCACCAATGATGTTGGGGATATGTCCCAGGGTATAGAAGTCACCTTTCACTGTGGGCAAATCCTCCACCTGAGGGAAAACGATGTAGCTGCGCATGTGTTTCAGCAGGGCAGACAAGACTCTGGACAACACGTTAGAGAACATTGGCTGGGACATCCCTGATGCCATGGCCACTGTTGTTTGAAAAGACCCACTGGCCAGGAAATGGAGTACAGACAGGACCTGCACTAGAGGGGGGATTCCTGTGGGATGGCGGATAGATGAAATCAGGTCTGGCTCCAAGTGGGCACACAGTTCCTGGATTGTTGCACGATCAAGTCTGTATGTGATTAGGAGGTGTCTCTCTTCCATTGTCGAAAGGTCCACCAGGGGTCTGTACACCGGAGGATGCCACCATCTCATCACCTGCCCCAGCAGACGTGCCCTATGGAGAAGAACAGCGAGCAGAGAGTCATCCAACACTGAGGTATCACAATTAGTTTTTTGCAGAAACTTTATTAATCCGCAATGTGCCGGTATCTGTCTATATTCCTGGTCCAGATAGGTGTGACACAGTTAACATTCATCCCATTCGGCCTCCTGAAATGGTGGCTCCCTGACCTGTAAGGTGGGACAAGGGGATATGAGGTAACTGCGCAGGCGTTGTACACCGTCGCAGTGGGCGGTTGAAGACCGAGGCGCAATTCTACATTCGTTAACATTGGGCCCTATAGGTCCCAGGAGCCAATAACGATGTACGCCGGTGGTGACGGTAGGCACCGGCGCGGACGTGACCTCCATTTTCTGTCTGTTCCCTCACTTGAAACCTGACCTTCAACAGGAGAGGACCTACACTGCAAGTGCTGCTGTGACCTGTGTCTGGAAGCGACGATGGCTACAGTGTCTGGGGAAAGGGCCCCTGCCTTCACTTCGGAGGAGTTGGAGAAACTAGTGGATGGGGTCCTCTCCCAGTACCCGCAACTGTACGTTTCTCCAGACAAACAGGTGAGTACACTGTGAGCATGCTGCATGGGCAATGCCTGTTTTGAGTGGTGTGGATGGAAGATACATGGGGGGGGCTGAGGCCTGCATGTGCGGATGGTGAGTGTATGTGTGTCATGGGTGGGAACTGGTGGGCAATGAGTATGACAGTCCAGATGGGTAAGTAATTTCCTTTCCCCCTGTACCATTCCTCTAGGTCAGCGCCCACCAGAAGAAGGGTATTTGGCGTGCAATCGCCAAGGACGTCCGGACCCTGGATGTCTACTACAGACGGAGCACCCACTGTCGTAAAAGATGGGAGGACCTGAGCCGCTGGAGCAAGAAGACGGTGGAGGCCCAGCTGGGGATGGCCTCCCAATGTGGGAGGTGTACCCGTCACACCATGACCCCACTGATGTTCCGGATTCTGACGGTGGCCTATCTGGAGTTGGATGGGCGCTTGAGGGCATCACAGCAGCCACAAGGGGGTGAGTACACTCTCATTCAGCTGACTGCGCGTATTACGAGGTGTCTGGGTGACGGAGATGGGCAGTGGGTTCCCCTAGGCCAGGGCGAACTTGGTAGGCAAGGTCCCTTGTGAGGCAGGCTATGTGTCACCCCAACCCCACCAGTGGTAAGAGCCATCTACACCTAGTCAGGCTCCTGTGACTTCCAAGTGTGCAGCAATTGGTCTTAGGCCTCGTACCCTATGGTCAGCTTAAATTTCTAGGAACTGTCAGTGCATGGCGTAGTGCAGAGGGCTGCTCCATGTGTGTTGTGTCCGCCAACCGTAGTGGTGTTGCATGCACTGAACATGTCTTTCTTCTGTCTCTCCCCCCTTTTTGTGGTCTCCTTGTGTGCAATAGCATCATCAGGCAGAGGAGGATTGGCACTGGAGCAGGAGGGAGCTGCACCCCACTTGGCCCTGGAGGGTGAAGCAACATGAGTCTGAAGCCATCAGTGGGACGGAGGGCGAGGGGAGCTTCATGGCAGGGACAGGAGCAGACAGCAGTGACAGTGATTCCTCCTCTGATGGGAGCTCCCTTGCGGTGGTGGGCACCTCTGTGCCCACTGCATCAACAGGTACAGCTGGCACCCCCCCCTATCAGCACCACCCTCCCAGCAGCCCCTCAGCATGTGTCCCGTGCCCGCTCACCCAGGAGGGGTGGGCATCTCCTTCGCCCCAGGCACCTCAGGCCCTGCCTCAGTCAGCCCTGCTGCCCTCAGTGAGGAGGCTATTGACCTCCTGAGATCCCTCACTGTTGGGCAATCTACCATTGTGAATGCCATTCAGGTTGTAGAGAGGCATTTGCAACAAACAAATGCATACCTGGAAGGCATTCATTCTGGGCAGGTAGTCCAACAGAGAGCATTTCAGGCTCTGGCCTCAGCACTGATGGCAACCATTGTCCCTGTGTCCAGCCTCCCCCCTCCAGCTTCCTCCATCCAGACCCAATCTCCTGTACCTCAGCCTATCCCAAGCACACCATCAGACCAGCATGCACACACATCAACACACAAGAGTGGGCATGTCAAACATAAGCACCACACATCCCACAGGCACTCACACAAGCACCATCCCCATGCCGACACAACAACATCCACTGCCTCCACTGTCCCCCTCCTCCACGTCCTCCTCCTCCCTCCCTGTCTCGTCTCCACTCACACCTGCATGCACTACATCCTCAGCCACTACCTCCATCACCAGAACACCCATCTCCACACCCGCTCACGTGCACTCACCACCCCCACTACCATTCACACATCCCCAATGTCCTCTCCCAGTGTGTCAGTGAGCCCTCCTCCCAAAGTACACAAACGCAGGCACTCACCACCCAACAGCCATCCACCTCACAACAGCCTCCGGCCCATGCACCTTCACCCAAATTCAGCAGACGTACACCTCCTAGAACCACTACCTCTACCTCCATTCCCAAACCCCCTCTTTCTTCCCATCCCAGTGTGTCTAAAAAGCTCTTCCTAGCTAACATTGACCTCTTCCCTACACCTTCTACCCCGTCCTTCACCTAGGGCCATGCTTTCCAGGTCCCAGCCCAGCACCTCAGCCACCACATCCCTAGGCACAGTGGTGCCAGCAACTGCGGGGTCATCGAGTGCGCCACCCATCAGGGCTGCCAGTGCGCCACGTAGCGAGGGCAAGGACATTCCGCCACCTACCAAGGTGAAAAAGGTGCTCACCCCCTGGAGGGAGAAGCCGAAACTACCAGCCACCAAGGGCTCAGCAAAAACAAAAGGGGATAGTGGCAAGACAACTGCGGCACCATCAAAGGTGGGGAAGGGCCAAAAGCAGAAGAGCAGGTCAGGAGAGGGCATGGTGGCACCGACTGAGGGACCAGTGTCACAACTTCTGTCCACGACCACGCCAACCTGTACGGTGTCCTCGGACACTGGCACCACTGCTGACATGGCTACCATCCCCAGTGGTCAGTTTCCTGGACCCTGGGCAGCTTCCATGAGGCATGACTTCCATCACTGTTTGCACCTGCAAGTGGAATGCGAAGCTGCAGCAGTGTGGGGTATGTCGCTGCCTCCATGGTGTATCATGCTACCTGAAACCTCGCCAATCTCATGGCACGCACACACAGGTGAGGGAATTGTACTGACCACACTGCACGTGGAGCACTCTGGGCACCATGCCCCCTCCAGAACCAGTGGAGAATGACATCCACTATCTCAGTCCTTGGAAGGATGAAGCACTCTGGGCACCATGCCCCCTCCAGAACCAGTGGAGTATCACATCCACTACCTCAGTCCTTGGCAAGATGAAGCACTCTGGGCACCATGCCCCCTCCAGAACCAGTGGAGTATCACATCCACTACCTCAGTCCTAGGCAGGATGAAGCACTCTGGGCACCATGCTCCCTCATGAATGATTACAATAGTTACAATCATTTCCTTTTGTCCTTGCGTTCTTCCAGGAGGTGGGGGGGCGGATATGTAATGTTGATGCATGTATTTGTGTGTATGTTGTTGCGTGTGAGGGTGAGGGTGGGGGTGTTGCGTGTTGCGTGTGTGTGTCACTCTCTTTCCTCCCCCTCCCCTGTGTTGTAGGTGCAGTACTCACCGTAGTCGCCACCACCGCCGTTCGTACTCCTGGTAGAAGAGGAGGTAAACCAACATAGGTAACACCTGAAGTTCGGGCTCCATGGCGTCCTGGTTCCTCGTTGGGTATCTTGAGGTGAGTGGTTTCCCTTCTGTGTACTGTTTCCACTGTGCTTTTGATAGCATTGGTTCCACCCCGGAAAAGGTGGCAGATAGGTGTCTTGAAATACGGTGGGTGGTACTTTGTCTTCCTCCTTTCTGTTGGCGGTTACTGCCATGGTGTTTGTTTCTTCCGCCGTGAAGGTCGGAGTGTTAAACTGGCTGTCTATGTTGGTGGTTTCCGCCACAGTCGTAATGCCATTTTTTTTTTCGCCGGCCTGTTTGCGGTATTACCTCCATTTTAACACCGAACGCCAGGGTTGTAATGAGGGCCTAAGTGTCTGGACTGCACTGGTGGAGCTCTCATCTACTCACGTAGTAAAGTGTGCAAGATCATTGTGGCCTGCTGGATGATGCATACCATTGCCCTGCGGAGGAATATCCCATACATCCTAGAGCAGAGGGATCCTGCAGTGCCACCTGATGAGCCTCCTGAAATGCCAAGTGAGGATGACAGTGGTGAAGAGGAAGGAGCTGACTTGCGGGAAGATCTCATCAACAACTACCTTTCTTAAGTGTAAGTATGCCATGTGATGTAATAACTGTTACTGTACAAAGAACTGTAGTTGTCAGAATGTGTGGAATTGAGTGTTTTGGCAAAACACTGGGGAGCTAATGCTCTGCAATACTCAGCCAAACAGTGCTTGAAGAGTTAGCTTGTGACATATCCCCACCTTGATGTAGCTGCTTTATTTGTGTCAGTCTCATTGCAATGTGACCACAGTTCCAGATGCTTACTACGTGATTTGTGTAATAGGTATGTTTTGAAATCTATACTCCTTGTTTTGTCTTGGTACAGCTATCTTCACCATGCCATCCTCATGTGGGCATTTCAGAGTTGTGACATTGGCAGGTATCTGATGCAGTTCCAACATAGGAAATTGACATGGATTGTCCTAGGTAATGTAGGTCATAGATTTGGGGTGTATGAGACCTGTGCCAAGGCAGTTTGAACAGTGTTTTGGTGGAAGGTCTGAAGTACACAATATACTTATTTTTTGTGATGTGTTGGGCTGATTGCATCATGTGTGGGATTATGTGGGCATGAAATATGTAGTCATCAAGTGCAAGCCAGGTAGTCACCCTTCACATAGGCTAAACACTCTTCTTATATGACCTGTAGATAGCTGTAGATATGTTTCATCACTGCAGGCCACAGTACCTGTGCTACAACACTGACATATTTTTGTGTCATACCACCAGATACATGATAATTGGATTATGATGGACTTGTGACCAGGGACTGTTGTACTGCCCTCTGTCTGTATCTTGGTTTATGTGATGTTGGATAACTTGGTTTTGGTATGTAGTAAATCTCAAGCTGGTGACACCATTCACTTCTCTGTTCGTCTATTCTGCAGGACAATGTCTAATAAGACCCTACCTTCTGTGGTCTGGGGGAATGTCCCATGGTATATCTACCTTGACACAATATGAGTCAGCCATTTTTGGCTATGACAGTCCAGACATATGTGCAGCCGATGTACTGTACAGTGTAATAAAATGCTTGGTGTTCTCAGGCACTTGTACCAATGTATTTGTGTGTGTTGGTTGTAAACCCTAGCAGGACACTGTGCCTGTAACATATGCCTCCTTTCGCTAGTATCTTGTATCTTTATCATATGCTTCACATGGTCTTTCATCTCTGCATTACAACAATTGAAACAATAGTAAACAGACACATTTCTGATAAGTAGTATTTATTGTGAATTTTAAGGGGCTTGACGGAACAGATAAAGTGAAGGGTTCAGTCATGGTGGATGAAATCATTGTAGTAGATGCCATAGCATTGGAAGTCCAAAGCCCAGTGTACTACTCCCATAGGAAGTGTAATGTGGTTGAAGAACAGTCAACAGAGTGAATATGTGGCACACAAAGGAGTTCCTTCAGGAAGTGGTCACTTGCTGGCAGTGGTTGGTGCTTGGCCATCTGCACCTCCTGGATTCTTAGCTGGACATCTCCGCTTGCGTGTACGGGAGCTGCTGATACAGAGGCAGGGGTATTTGGTGCGGATTCTTCCCCTGACAGGGCCTCCCTTCCAGTGGCTGGCACCAATGAAGAAGGGCCTGGTATTGCTGTGCCAAAGGAAGGGGGTAGAGTGTTGCTGACTATCCCTGATCAGGGTACTGCTAATGTCTCTCAACACCCCTGTTAGGGAAGCCAGGTTGTTATCGGTGGCCTCCCACTGTTTAAGCATATCCCTATGGCCGTCCCTCTGCAGCTGCCTGATCTCCCGGAGTTTGGAAAGTACCTGGCAGATCAGTCCTTGGGACTCCTGTTAGACCCCAAGACTCGGCTGATGGTGTCCTGGCCAGGAGCATCCCCAGTGGCCTCTCCCTGATGGCCCACAGCATTCTCCCATGCACCCTACCCCCAATGGGCCTGTGCCCTTTCCACTAGGTGCCCCTTACTACTGGTTCCAGGACCATATTTGTCTGAGGTGTTGTGCTGCAACTCAGGATCCTGGACTGTGGGTACAAGATGGTTGCCACAGTCCTAGGGACACAGGTTGGGGGGGGGGTGAATGGCTGCTTGTGAGGTTGAGGAAAAATGGCTGGGAGGTCTTGATGTGGCCACAGTGAGGCTCAATATAGGGAGTCTGACTGGGTTGTCCAGATGGGCCTGAACTGTCCTCCTTGTCCAGATGTCCAAGAGTATATTCATCACTGAGGGCGTCATCCATGGGGGTAGTGGCAGTTTCTTCTGTGGGCTTCGGGTGGCCAGTGGCAGCTCGACCTGTTGATGTGAAAGATACAATATTACTGTTGTATTGTGACATCTATGCCCAAAGGATTTCAATGACATTTTGCAAAGCCCTTGTACATAGTTGATTTGCAGGTTAACCTATTGTGACAGGTACATATGCTATTGGTTGTATTGGCCTAACATTTGTGAAGCATGCCAAATCCATTTGAGTCAAGCAGCTGCTGATTTTAGCAGTTCATTAGCACTTGGGAGGATGGGCAGATAAATACATCTTGCCACTAGTGCAGGGTAATAGTGACTGGGCAGGATGTAGCTTGGTCCATTTTGAAACCTAGGTGATTATTATGCAGGCTTCCCCCGGGAGTTTGTTGTATATGTGATTGTAGTCAACATGTGGTCAGTGCATAGTGAATGTGTCTGCAGCCAATACCATTCTGGTGATGCATCTTGAGGCCTTGTTGTTCATTTATGTTGCACACTGGGTGGAATGTCCTTCTTGTCCTCAATAGTTTTCATCTTGGCTTAGCAGTTCACAATTGAGCTAGGTGGCCAGCCACATCTCTGAGTTGAGCATGATCTGCATGTTGGTCTCTCCCAGGTGAGTAAACATCATTTGAGAGTGATCAGGCAAGATGTTTTGGACAAGTGACCACTGTTCTGCTATTTGGAGTCACTTGAACAGTGCCTCCTGGGAGTTGCATTCAGGTCCAAACACTAGCCAAAGATTATCCTCCCAGGTGAGTAAACGTCCTTTGTGAGTTCACTAACAGATGCATTGGGGCAAGTGGACACTGGACTGGTGATTGGAGTTAGCAAAACAGGGCACATTGGGGTTTACATTCAGGTCATTCCCCTACTTCCCAACACAAGCACTCATTATCTTCCGAGGTCAGTAAACTTTCTTTATGAGCTCACTAACAGATGCATTGGGACAAGTGGACACTGGGCTGGTGATTAGAGTTAGCAAAATAGGGCCCATTGGGCTTTATATTCAGGTCACACACACTAGTTCCTAAAACTAGCCAAATATTATCTACCCATGTGAGTAAACTTACTTTGTGAGATAACGAACAAGGGTAGTTAGACAAGTGTGCACTGGGCTTGTGTTTGGAATTGGAGAGACAGAGCATCCTGGTTTTTAGCAGCCATGTCACTCCCTCTAATTCATATACACGAGAAATGTCATCCCCCGGTGAGCACACTTCTTATGTGATTTACAAACAGTAGCCTTTGGAGAAGAGGACACTGGACTGGTGGTTGGAGTGACAGTCAGAGACCCAACTGTGAGTTACAGTCATGTACCGCTCTGTACTACACACACTGTACAAATGGTATCCTCAAAGGTCAGTACATTTCAATTGAGGGTGAAGACACAGGGGTCCTTGGACAAGACACCACTGGGTTGGTGTTTTGTTTTCCAGAAACAGGCCCGCCTGGCGTTACCAGTCAGATCACTCACTGTACAACACACGCTTTACAAATGGTTTCTTCCCAGGTGAGTACACTTCAATAGAGAGTTAAGACACAGGGGTCTTTTGAAGAGAGAACATTGGTCTGGTGTTTGAAGTTGAAGGAACAGTGCCTGCTGGGAGTTGCAGTCTTGTCTCTCTCACTACTCTCCATTACTTGACAAATGTTATCCCTCCAGGTGAGTTAACTTCATTTTGTAATTGACAAACAGTAGTGTTTGGAGATAAGAACACTGTTCTGGTGTTTGAAGTTATAGATACAGGGCCTGATGTTAGTTGCAATCGTGTCACTCACTCTAATACACATGCTTGACCATTGTTCTCCTCCTAGTGAGCGCACTTCACTTGAGAGTGCACTAACAGATTTTTTGGAGCAAGTGACCACTGGTCTTCTTTTTGGGGTTACAGAAACAGTGCCTGCTGTGAGTTGTAGTCATGTCAGTCCCTGTACTACACCAACTATACAAATGTTATGCTCCCAGGTGAGTACACTTCAATTGGAAGAGGACAAACAGGGGTCTTTGGGGCAGGGGACACTGGGCTGGCTGAGTAGAGTAACAGTGGCCTCTGGCCCTAGCAGTCATATCAGTCCATGTACTATACCTACTATACAATTGTTAAACACCCAGGTGAGTACACTTCAATTTGGAGTGGACAAACAGTGGTCTTTGGAGTAGCAGACACAGGGCTCGCTGAGTGGAGTAATAGTAACAGTGCCTCCTGGGCTTAGCAGTCATGTCATTCCCTGTATTACACCCACTATACAAATGTTATGATCCCAGGTGAGTACACTTCAACATGGGTCTTTGGAGCAGGGGACACTGGGCTGGCTGAGTGGAGTAACAGTAACAGTGCCTCCTGGCCTTAGCAGTCATGTCAGTCCCTGTACTACACCCAGTATACAAATCCTGCCAAGTGAGTACACTTCAATTGAGAGTTCACTATCAGATGTTTTTTAAGGCAAGTAACCACTGGTCTGGTTTTTGGAGTTACAGAAACAGTGCCTGCTGGGATTTGTAGTCATGTCAGTGCCTATACTACACCAACTATACACAGATGTTGTTGCCCCAGGTGAGTCTTCTTCAATTGTGAAATGCCTGACAGGGTCTTTGGACAGGTGGGCACTGGGCTGGTGAGTGGAGTGACAGTGAAGGTGGCAAAAGGTGAGCAGTGAGAATGAATGACATAACATTTATGTGACATATTTTTGTTTTGTGAGTTACCAGACTCCACTCTCCCAGGTATTCCCTCAGGATTCAGGATAGTCATGACCTTCTCCTCCCAGGGATGGAGTTGTAAGGGAGGAGTGGGAGTGCCATGGTCTGTCTTCTTGGCCTGCAGCTGGTGCCTGTAGACCAGGGAATGGACCTTGCGCCTGAGGTCATTCTACCTCTTCCTGATGTCCTCCTTTCTGCACAAGGTGGGGCCTACAGCATTGACTATGTCGACTATCCTATCCCACATTTCCATTTTCCTACTGGGACTTGAGCTCCGAACAATTGTGGCTCTACTCTTATGAATTCATCCACAATCACTCTTAACTCTTTATAAATGAATCATGGATTTTTAATATGTGCCATGGTTGTAAAAAAAAAAAAAGGTGACAGTGACTTAATAAAGATGGGAAGTGCAAAACGGTGGGACTGGACAAAATTGTGAGCAGGGTGTGGGACGCGATGTTTAGAAGAAGATTTAAAGGGGTGCCTATTCTATGGAGTTTAATTTGTTAAGCACTCTGTCTTGCAAGGCTCTTGCTTTGAATATGCAGATGATTGTGGTGTGTCAAGGGGTGTGTTTTATAGTGTCCTTTGCAGGTGTGTCCAGTGTGGCAATTTGTGGCAGCTGTGTTGTTTTCAAGTTCATCCAACGTGCAGTCGTGTATTACTTTGGTGACCACAGACAACCGTGGTTTGGACTGCCATTGGCTGACTGCCACGGGTGCCCACCACTGCGACTTTGGACTTGTAATACAGTCAATGGTTGGTCACAGGGCTGACAGGGCTAGAGCTCCTATTTCCGGGCCCCTTAGCCACTGCCGGTCTCCCTTTTTTGGTTGGCGGATGGTGGTCTTGCCTGTGTAACTCATAATAGGGTGGCCTGTAAGACCACCAACATGGCGGTCTTTTTGGGACCGCCAACATGGCAGTCTGGTAATCCGACCGCCAAACTTGTAATGAGGCTCTTAGTCCCTTTTTGAATGAGTGACCATCTCAAAGATATTGATGCTTGACTGTTTATTCAGGTATTTATCTTTAAGCCTCTCCATTTTGCCATTGCACTAATACAACGCTGATGAAAAGGTCTATGAGAGAGATTCCACCCAAGTGTAAATGGGTTAGATAGCTTACTTACCTCTTTTATTTTATTTTGCGAGAATCTAAGGCCTACATCAGGCTGCTGCAGTATCAAACACATTTATTAATGCCCTTACACAAAGTGTATCCAGTTGCATGATGGTTACCAGATTCACTGAATTTAATATGAGCACTTTTAGGGATCTCTGATATCTTATCAAGAGGATAGATAATTCTGAGGCTAAGCCTCTGCCAGGTGTGCTGCCCATTCTAATGCTGGTTCTTGTGCCACCTTGCCTCACCTCCTCACACTGCCACCTGAGTAGGGCATTCGTACAAATCCCACTAATCACTGTGTATTTGTGGTTCCACCTTAAAAAGTCCTTGCCTTAAGCTTTGTGGATGATGTAGAATTCCTGTGGTCAGCATGAGGTGTGGCATGGATCAGGAAGGAAAGGAGTTGCAGTGGTTGAGAGTTATGCAACATCAACCAAGGCATTATCAGCATTAGATGCAGTTGTGGCTGATGGCTGCGACTATGGTTGTTGATGGTCTTCTTGTAGTTTACATTGGGGTGCAAGCGGGGGGGCGCATTCCTGAGACCACAAGCTGCACCTGGACCTGGCCAGGCCGCCTCTGTAGTGAAGAGACCCATCATGCTACGGTGGCTAATATACCAGCTCTTGCAGTTCTTGCATCTAATCAAGGCTTTCAAAAGACGGGCCCAGTATCTCCCACGCCTGGAGAGGTTAGGCTACTGCTGGTAGGTGTGGCTAGTACATGTGGTATTTCCAAGTTACCATACGCTGCCAGGGCAAGACCACCCTGTCCCAGTTCCAAATGGTTGGCTGGGATGATCCCAGTGTCAGAAGGCCAGTGGGAGTGGGTGAGCCCTCATCCCACTCAATCTTTGTCTTTATCTGTATTGAGTTCACTTTGGTGGCTAGTGGCCAGAAGCCAACCAGTTGCATGATAGCCAGCCACCTTCACAGTCCCTTGAACCCCAGCAACTTTGCCAGTCGCAGCAGCATCAAGAGTCGAGAAACATGAGGCGTGGCAAGGTAGAACTGGCCAGTAATTTCTCTTTGTCTCCAAGCTTTCACATGGGGATTTCACCTGTTTCAGCAGATGAAATCTGTGTGTGAAATTACTACAAAAAGAAAACATAGGGCCTCATTACAAGGCTGGCGATCCCAGGACCACCAGCCTCACAGTGATGGTGGTGGTCGAAATTCCACATTACAACCCTGGCCGGCGGACCCACAAGGGGACACCTGCCCTCGCAAGGAACATGGTTCCTAATGTGGTGATGGCAGCCACAGTTGTAACCAGCCACGCCGGTGCTGAACTAAGCACTGCCTTGCTCATTACAACCCCACTTTCTGCCAGACTTTCCCGCCCTGGAATGGCTGGTGGAAAGAGAGTGCAGGGGCCTCCTTGCCCAGCACTGTCAGAATGCACACTGCCTCGACTGCAGACAGTGCGCATTCCGAGGGGGCTGGAGTGCTACGATACTGGCCTCGGCTCTGCCTATGATCGCCAAAGTCGAAATCAGGCTCATAAGTTACAGTTTACCAAACAAGGATTTAACTGATAAAAAAATCAAATTATAGTACGCCAACCAATGAAATAACACTATAAACAACTTTAGCTAATAAAATAGCACAGACAATTAAGCAAACAACATAAAAGGCACACTAATTAAAGCACATAAATATTCCAAAAACAACAAAATGCTGTAGGAGGAGTGAACTTTGCTGGTTTCTCACAACAAATAATTATAAAGAAAATATACATCTCTTCAACTACATATTCAAATAAGTAACACATATTTATACTGCAAATTAAATGTTACTAAAGTAGAAAATGAACAATTAAATAGTAACACAATCTGTAACTTTTATTGTTTTACACAGACTACCTAGAAGAAAAAAATAGAACTTTCAACCCAACAATCTTCCAGAAAATATCAACTATAGCAAAGCTGCAAAGAATATGTAATAAATTATGTACACATACATAATTAATTTACCCAAACAGCAACCAAAAATAATCCTAACCCCCTAAACCTTAACAAACTAACAATGAACTACAATTTTAAATTATTCTAACTGTTTTCATCTTTCAATAATAAACAGACACCTGCTCCATGGTAAAATTAGCGCAAAGGAAAAGCTGCAAAGCCATGCAAAGCATCTCAACAAAACATAGTAAGTAAAATATAAGTAACTACATTTTTAAATATATTAATAACTAACATCCAAAAGTAAAACTATAATATATACTTATATTACTAACCTACTTCCAGATAAACTAACAGAAAGCACCAAATGTATCACTTCACAGAAAGGAAAGCAACTATTAAGTCAGATGGAGTACAAGTAGAGCCAAGAAAGTGCGTTGACAGAAACTATAAACAGGAAATGTACTAAATATCACTGTAATTCATGCTGTGGAAGGGAAACTCCAAGCGAAAATTTTGTAATTCATGTAAAAGAGCACAACCACCTCCCAAATGTGACAGAAATAGAAGTTAGAGAATTTTTGCAAAATATATGATATAAGGGAGTAGCAAGCACTAGTAATCAGGAACCCACAAGCAAAATCCTTAAACACATAGGGCCTGATTAGATCTCGGCAGAGGGGGTACTCCATAGTAACAGTGACAGATATCCTGTCTGCCAAAAACTAAATACCATTGTTTTCCATGGTATTTAGATTTTGGTGGATGGGATATCCGTCACCTTTGCGATGGAGTAACCCCTCCGCCGAGATCTAAATCAGGCCATACTACCAAAAAGTTCCCGAGCACATAACAAGCCACCATCTATCCCCACATTAAAATTTATAAATGCACACACTAAAAAAGCCACTAGTTATTCTTAACCTCTTCCTAGAAGATACCAAGACACAGGCAGTTCAGACACCTCCAAAAATCTACACTAAGGGCCTCATTATGAGTTTGGCAGTCCTGTGACTGCTATGTTGGCAGTCCGACCGCTAATGGTCTGGTGGAGTGGACCACTGTATTACAAGTTTGACAGTCGTACAGCTGACTGCAGAGGTCCGCCACCACCGCCAGGCAGCCCAGACCTACCACAGTCACGAGGAAGCATAAAGAAGCCGGTGGAGACAGTGTTTCTGCCGGACCCATTACGAGGTTGCACACCATCAATGTGACCATGGCGGTCCAACCACTATGTACAAGCTGGCGGAAACAAAGAGTATAAAGGGAGACACTCACCTGCAGGCAGCTTCACATATCCAGGGCCACCACAGAGCCATTCACAAACATCATTCCACTGCTGCTGCTCATCGAGAGATCACAAAATCAACGTTGACATGGGTGCCATAAACCATAAATACACACACCTACCTGTATCATCAACCTTTAAAAACAGCTTGTAGCACTGTCAAACACATCATAGTGGTGGTACGACACGGGGAGCAGGCACACGTCTCATACATCACACACTCATCGACATACATCAACACAGACGCATACACACACACAATTAAACACTTTGGCCAGCACACCCACACTGAACTGCAGCACTACACAAATGCACACGGCCACACAGGTCAGGAACAGGGATACCAAAGGCTATATAACATTATTACACACAGTAACAAGAACACAGCTACAGCACATATTAAATTGCAGCTCAAACAACCACATTCTACACTGGCCAGGGACTGCCAACAATGCACATACCTATCTATGTGGCATGCAACACAAACAGCACCACAAGTAAGCAGCCCTGTAATGGACACATACATCACAGCACAATGGCATGCATAAAACACAGAGATACAAATACACCAAGAACAACATAACAACTATACCTACACAATTGAGATGGGGCCATCTGGGACACACAGGGAAGGAAACTGCACTGGTACATATACCTTTTGAACAGGGCCCTCAAACAACATCTCCACAAAAAATGGAATTACATGGGTCTCAGGGACACACAATACCACAATCAAGTGTCAGGCACATCTAAACATTGGGGAAGGGAAAGTCAAAAAAGCACAGTCAACTCTCGTACTGCATGGGACATAACTCTACAGAACTAGCTGCAAGGGGCACACACCTAAATTGACACATGCACAGGCAAATGCAAATACAGGTAGCACAATTCAACACACTCCATGTCTGCAAAAACAAAACTTACGAGACTACACATCTCAAGGATACATACACTAGATCAGGGGGACAAGTCTGACACCATGCATCCCCACATTGGACATCAAAATAGGAAATACATACCATACCAAACAATGTACAATGAAATTACACCACCATTGCATGCACACACACATACATATGCACAAAACATATACTCCTCTCCTGGGGGACAACAGCACTGCACACAAACTCACATACTGCCAACAACAGCATATGGAAGAGCAAGCGCTCAAGCACACACAACTGCAGGCACACAACCAAAGTCAATTAGGGACAACAGAAAGCTAGAAAAGGAAATGCAGGACAAAGGTGTACCCAAAACAAAACAACTGTTCGGTTGATTAAGGAGAAATATTGATATTGTCCAAAGGTCATTGGCCAGTTCATGAGAAATGCCAATAATGGCACTCTGTTGTGTCCCAACTTGACTCCTGCCTGCCATGTAACCTCCACAGGAAGGGGCATCACAGGGGCAGACAGGCACCTCAGGGATTATCAGGGGGAGTTAGGGAGGATTGAATTTGAGACGGGAGTTGGGCTGGGGAGGGGAAGTCTTCTTCTTGGGAGGGGTGGGCTTCTTTTTGGGAGGGGTGTGCTTCTTCAGTGGGAGGAATGTCTACCTACAAGGGGGTAGGGGTGACCTTGGAGGTGGGAGGGACAGACTGGGAGCTGGGTAGGGTCCTTCTGGGTGTGGTTCAGGGGGAGCACGGGTAAGGCTTAGGTCACACAGGAAGAGTTTCTTGGAAACACGGGGGCAGTCATCAGAAGGGAGTGGTTGTCTAATGTATAGGTGTGGATTTCTTTGGTGAATGCTTATGTGAGGGATACTTCTGTATGGTGGGTGTCTGTTGAGTGGGTGAGTGAGGGTGTATGTGGGTCTTGGGTTTAGGGGAGTTGGCGGTGCTAAGAGATGCCTTTGTCTGTTGGGGTGCTGAAGACAGGTATGGTGGATGTGATGGATGTAGGTATGTGGGTAGTTGTGGTATCTGCAGGTGTGGTGCTTGTGGTGGATGTCTGAGGGTCAGATGGGGTGGTGTCTGCGGGTAGGATGGGTGTGGTGGCTGTGTCAGTGACTGTTGCGGTAGTATCTGCAGGTAGGCTTAATGTCGTGTTTGTGATGCGGGAGGTGGTGGGGTGTCAGGGCCAGTTGTGAGTGTTGCTGTGTTTGTGGGTGGATGTTGTTTGTGTGCGTGCTGGTGTGTCTTGTGGTGCTTGTATTTGTGTGCACTACATTTGTCTGTTGCAGTGGATGCATGAGGATCTGTTTGTGTGCTTTGGGCAGGTAGGGGAAGGGGGATTTGGATTGGGAAGAGGAGGGTGGAGGGGGGACAGAAGCTGGGGGTGACTCGCTGCCATCAGTGTGGAGGCCAGAGCCTGAAAAGATCTCTGTAGTCCAGACATTGCATGGTTAAACACAGAGTGGTTCCACAATCTGGGCCTAAATGTAATGTCCCTTATTGCTATTGCAGTCCTGCATGACAAATGACATACTACAACCCATGAATGTGTCTGTCAGACAATAAACAATGCTGACACACTCCTGTCTGTGGCATGAAATGAAATGAAATGGATCAGCATTGTAAATGTGCTATTCCACCAACAGTTTTCCATGCACACATATGTGGGGAAATACGGACATCATCCCATCAACATGGGTAGAATATTGCAGATTGAGGATGTTTCCTAAAGAGAAAAGGACACTTGCTGACATGTAGGCACAAGGAATGTTGGCTACAGTTATGGGACATAACACTACTCAATGGGCATTCCCCACCTACCAAGGGAAAGTAGTTTGCTACAGCTGCAAACCATTAACCATGTATGCCATGTCACATCTATGCTGGGCACAAACACATCACAGACTACAGTGAGGCACCAGCACACATTATACACTCTTGGAAACTTGCCTATTGGTGGCAGTTTTCTACATACACATATGCCCAGACACATGGCAGAGGGCAGTGATCCATACCCCACTTACCTTTTGTCTGTGACTTTTAGAGGAAGTGATCTGTGGGTCAGAAATTACACCCAGTAAAACAACAAAAAGTACATGAAAGATCACTGTACAGGGCCATTTCTTGCCCCTGCAGAGAAAGTTGTTTGAGGATTCCCCCAGGATTGTACCAGATCCCAGGTTCAGAGGGCAAGGTAGACCAGTTTGATACACATGACATGTCAATGCAAACAATCTGCATTCTACTGTCTGGCACATGGCTCATCCCTAATTGTCAGGGGGAGCAGTGAGTACCCCACTCAATTACCTGACAAAGAGACAGGCAGGAATTTGCTGTCTACTCATCCCCTTGTGGCTTCTGTGCTGCCCTCAAATGCCAATCCAATTCTGGGTAGGCCACTGGCACAGTGCTGGCTATTAAGGGGGTCACTGTCCGACGGGCACCCCGCCCACTTTGAGAGGACAGCCCCAGCTGGGTCTACCTGATCTTCTGGGCCCAGCGTCTCAGGTCCTCCCTCCTCTTACTGCAGTGGGCGCTCAGCTGGCTGTGGACCCTCAATGTCAGCACCTTCTTGGTGATGGCTCGCCAAATCCCTAAGAGGCTAATGACCTAATATCTGGCACTGAACACAGTTACATGAACATTGATTCTCCCATTGATGCCACACTGACTCAACTTTAATAGCCTTGACTTTCCATCCTGGCCCACATGGGCACAATCTAGCCTGTGAGGAGGAAAATATGGTGATGTACAGTGATAAAAAGTGGACGTGAGGTACTTACCTAATCCTCTAGTGCACCATAGAGCTGTTTATGCAGAGGTATGACCTCCTCCACTAGCTTCTCCAGCTCCTCTGGGAAGACGGCAGGAGCTCTATCACCTGTAGGACATGGCATGATTGCTCCCAGATGCGGTACACACCAGCTCAGGTCATGGAGGTTTTGCTGGCAGCAGTGTCAGGAATCAAGTGAGGAATAATTCAGAACATGGCGGTCACGTCGGCGACGCACGCGGCCGTCACCACCGGTGGACACAGCCATTAGCCTACGACCACCACTGGCAAGAATGTTAGCCTATGGCTGTGTCTGCCATGGTAGCAACCGCTTACCGCCATGACGACTTCCACTGGCGGTCGCTGCCGGTTCATAATGTCCAGTGGAGTAGGTCAGGCAGACGCCATTTAGAGGTATGAAATGCATTCTATGGCTAGTAAAAATGCATCACTACTCCAAAAATGTTTTTAATACCAATGATAAGTGCTTGTCCTGTCCTGTGATGTGGGTCCTGAAGTTGGACACAATTTGTGTACATTGCCTGACACACGTGGTAACTTGCTTTGCGGCACAGCGCCTCAGTCCCTCTCTCCCAATAATTTACGTTCAAGTCACAATCTGATTGGCAAGTATTATGCACAAATTCTTGCTGCCAGATAGATGATGTGTACACATTTGTGGTAAAGCAAGGGGAAAACATGTTGATTTTGTGTCATTGACAGTGGTGACATGTAGGGTGTATCATGTCCTCAACTTATGACATGACTTGTCACAGCTTGTCATTGACATGTCTAATGTATGTTGCAAGGGACAAATAGAGTGATGGCTAAACTCATTACTAGTCCTACAAAGGTATCCAGGGAGAGGAAGGATCAGACATCCTCCTATCTACTGTCCACTCACCGACATTCAGGCCATGGAAGAAAGACACATTATCCAGATCTACCACCTGAATCAGCAAACAATCATGGATCTCTGTCATCAGTTGGAGCCAGATCTAATGCCTGCCATTCGTCATCCAAATAGCATAGCACCCACTGCACAAGTCATGGCAGTGTTACACTTCCTGGCCGCAGGGTCCTTCCAAAATACAGTGGCCCTATCAGCTGGGATGTCCCAGCCTATATTCTGTCTATTATTGAATGATGTACTCTCAGCAATGTTAAAACACCTGGACAGCTACATCAACGTGAGGATGTTGTCCATGTGAAGGCTGAGTTCCATGGTTTTGCACACATCCCACATGTTGTGGGAGCGATTAATGGTACACATGGTGCTTTGGTTCCACCACAAGGCAATGAACAATTCTATCGTAATAGGAAGAACTTCCATCCATCAATGTCCTAGTTATTTGTCTGGTGGACCTCTACATTTCACAGGTCTGTGCCTGTTATCTGGGTGCAGTCCATGACACCTTCATCATGCGGAACAGCGCAGTTCCACAGCTGATGTCACAACTGTTCCCAGAGTGGACCTGGCTGGTTGGTAAGTCACATATGTCATGCTTGTTTGTATGCAATGTCTGCAGCTAAAATTTAGATGAGAGGGATTCATAGTTGCACATGTCCCTTTCCATTGTTGTGTAGCCATTTTAGCTATAGCTTTGTACACAACATTTTAGCAAACTAGGCCTGTCGCTATGCACTTTAACCTAGACATATTTTATTCCGCTTTGTTTTATTATTTTAACAATAGCCACATTTGCGGTCATGTTTTATTTCTCTGTCTAGCTGTTCTTTGCCTAGGCCAGCACTGCGTTCTTAAACAAGACATTTCTTTCACTCTGTGCTTCTCTCAAGGCTGCAGTAAGATAGGTTGCCAGCAAAAGTGGTACGCTTTGTCTCTAATGTTCACAGAAACATACACACTCTTACGTGGGGATCCTTTCTTGGAACATCAGCTGCTTTATTCTAAAAACACTGCTTTTGACCCATGTACGTCCGAGGGAGATTCCAACCAGATGACCACGACTGTATGCTGTTAAAAATTGGGTCTTTGGTTGGCAGTCAGGTTACCCTCTGTCCAAGCAAGGACCCTCAGGGGAAGGCTTTGCATCGATTTCCGGCGCACGGACTTGGTTCCTCTACGGGTTGCAGGGTTTTCTGGCGCCCCGGGGACTGCGTGGAATCCTGGGCTTGCAGAGCGAAGTCAAAAGCACTGTGTCGATCCAGAGGGCGCTGCATGGAAATTTCTCCAGCACGGCAGGCGCTGCGTCGATTCCTCTCTGGAAGTCGACCTGCATCGTCCCGGGTCGGCTCTGCATCGATCCGGTGGGCCGTGCATCGAAGTTCTGGTGTCGTCCCGGTTCGGCATGCAGTGAATTTCTCACCGCGGGGCAGGCTGTGCGTTGTTTTTAGCAGGCTGTGCATCAAATTTCGCCGCACAAGGAGTCCAGTTGCAGGAGTGAAGTCTTTTTGGTCCTGAGACTTCAGGGAACAGAGCAAGCTCTATCCAAACCCTTGGAGAGCACTTCTCAGCACAGCCAGGGAGCAGCAAGGCAGCAGGGCAACAGCAAGGCAGCAGTACCTGTCAGAAAAGTAGTCCCAGTGAGTCCTTTGGGCAACCGGGCACTTCCTCTTAGATGGTCTGGTTCAGGGATTCTTCACCAGCAGGTTTCTTGTCCAGAAGTGTCTACCCCAAGAAGTGTCTAAAGTCTGTGGTTTTGGGTCTACTTCTTATACCCATTCTGGCCTTTGAAGTAGGTAGCCCCAAGGGCAGCGTGCAGTGTATGGTTAAGGTAGGACATATAGGTGGTCATTACAACCCTGGCGGACGGTGTTAAAGCTGCGGTAATACCGCAAACAGGCCGGCGGACAAAAAAAGGGAATTATGACCGTGGCGGAAACCGCCAACATAGACAGCCACTTTAACACTCGGACCGCCACGGCGTTACAGACAAGCAGCGCGGTGGTCACCGCCAACAGACAGGCGGAAGACAAAGTACCGCCCACAGTATCACAACCCGCCAATCCGCCAGCTTTTCCGGGGCGGATTCACCGTGGATAAAAACACGGCGGAAACAGCTTTTGCAATGGGAAAACGCTCACCTGAACACACTCCATGAGGAAGGAGGCTACCATGGAGCCCGAACTACAAATACTCCCTTCCCTTGTCTTCCTGCTCATCTACGATCACCAGCAACGTAGGCGCCGAAGACAACGGTGAGTACTGCACCTACGACATAGGAGAGGGGGGAGGCAAAAGTCAGGGGAACACACATGCAACACCCCCACCCCCAACCCGACACTTGCACACTACAACACACACACCAATGCAGTTCCAAACAGCACAGTAACAACCCCCAACCCCCCCCGGAAGAATGCAAAGACAAAACAAAATCAGTTCAAACATTGTAATGTATCAAAATACAGTAACCTATTATATACAGATAGATATACACTTTCCAAATATATACATCACGATTAGTAGTGCAGGTATGCACATTTCAATGTCCGTGGACCAATGGGCCAAAAATGCATGGGCGAGGCCCACACTTGATACCTGTCCACAAACGGAGAGAACACTGCAGGGGCATCAGATAGAAATACAACAGGCACCTAAGGGGAAGGGAAGCGGGGGCACCTCAGCCGGATTACAGCACCACGCCAGATCCACGACGGGGCTCCATGCCCATTGATGTATCCTGGGGAGTGCAAAGCCACAGTCTCTCAAGTCTCTACAGTGGGTGGGTTGCCCACTGTACCATCCTGGGGAGTGCAAAGCCACAGTCTCTCAAGTCTCTACAGTGGGTGGGTTGCCCACTGTACCATCCTGGGGAGTGCAAAGCCACAGTCTCTCAAGTCTCTACAGTGGGTGGGTTGCCCACTGTACCATCCTGGGGAGTGCAAAGCCACAGTCTCTCAAGTGGATAACATTCTCCACTGGTTCTGGAGGGGGACTGGTGCCCAGAGTGCTTCATCCTGTGAAGGACAGACAGAGTGGATGCAGGTCTCCACTCGTTCTGGAGGGGGACTGTTGCCCAGAGTGCATCACGCTCCCCGTGATGGTCCCTGTTCCGTCACTGTCCCAGCTGCACATGGGCTAACGATGCTTGATTTGGCGGTGCTTTGCCCTGTTCAGTGGTCTTCACCATGTCAGTCTTTGGCCTGTTCAGCAGTGCTTTGCCATGGCGGTGCTTTGCCCTGTTCAGCGGTCTTCACCATGGCGGTCTTTGGCCTGTTCAGCGGTGCTTTGCCATGGCGGTGCTTTGCCCTGTTCAGCGGTCTTCACCATGGCGGTCTTTGGCCTGTTCAGCGGTGCTTTGCCATGGCGGTGCTTTGCCCTGTTCAGCGGTCTTCACCATGTCGGTCTTTGGCCTGTTCAGCGGTGCTTTGCCATGGCGTGCTTTGCCCTGTTCAGCGGTCTTCACCATGGCGGTCTTTGCCCTGTTCAGCGGTGCTTTGCCATGGCGGTGCTTTGCCCTGTTCAGCGGTCTTCACCATGGCGGTCTTTGGCCTGTTCAGCAGTGCTTTGCCATGGCAGTGCTTTGCCCTGTTCAGCGGTCTTCACCATGGCGGTCTTTGGCCTGTTCAGCGGTCTTCAACATGGCGGTCTTTGCCCTGTTCAGTGGTGCTTTGCCATGGCGGTGCTTTGCCCTGTTCAGCGGTCTTCACCATGGGGGTCTTTGGCCTGTTCACTGGTGCTTTGCCATGGCGGTGCTTTGCCCTGTTCAGCGGTCTTCACCATGTCGGTCTTTGGCCTGTTCAGCGGTGCTTGCCTTTGCTGTCTCTGACCTGTGCAGCCGTGTGTGGCATTACGGTCCCTCAGTGCCCAGTTGGGCTGTGGCTGCCGGGGCCCTCCAGGTAACTGATGCTGGCGGTGGTCTCCTGACCTGTGACGATACTGGTGCCCTCCAGGGCACTGACGCTGGCGGTGGTCTCCTGACCTGTGACGATACGGGTGCCCTCCAGGGCACTGACTCTGGCGGTGGTCTCCTGACCTGTGACGATACTGGTGCCCTCCAGGGCACTGACTCTGGGGGTGGTCTCCTGACCTGTGACGATACTGGTGCCGTCCAGGGCACTGACTCTGGTGGTGGTCTCCGGACCTGTGATGATACTGGTGCCCTCCAGGGCACTGACTCTGGCGGTGGTCTCCTGACCTGTGACGATACTGCTGGCGGTGGCGTCCCGGCCGGCGGGGAGGATGGCGGCCTTCTCCGCCGTGCTGCTCTTCCCAGACTTTGGAGACTTCTTCTGCCCCTTCAACACCTTGGGAGGAGTCACAGCAGACTCAGCACTCCCCCTGGTACCCTTGTGAGCTGTTTTTCCGCCAGGAGTCTTCACCCTCTCCCGTCGGCCACTTTCCAACTTAAGGTGCTTTACAGGGGGTGGACTGGCAGTGCTTTGGCTCCCTGTCTGACTGGCTGCACTGGTGGCCGGTGCACTCCACACACCTTTAACACGCACCACTGGTACCGGACTTTTTTTGGCTGAGGTGCTACTACGGGACCTATGAATTGGAGGGGTGGGGTTGGTGGGAAAGAGGTCAACGTCGCTGAGGAAGAGTTTCTGACGAACACTTGGATGGGTAGCTGGAGGGGGTCTGGGAGTGGAGGAGGTGGTTGTAGGAGGTGTCACTTTAGGTGATTTGGGTGCAGGTGCAGGTACTGGAGGCTGTCGTGAGGTGGATGGATGTTGGGTGTGTGGGTGCCCGCGTTTGTGTACTTTGGGAGGGGGCGTCACAGACACACTGGGAGTGGACACAGGGAACGTGTAAATGGTAGTGGGGGTGGTGAGTGCAGGTGAGCGGGGTGTGGTGCTGGGTGTTCTGGTGCGAGTCCTAGTGCCTGTAGATGTAGTGCATGCATGTAAGAGTATAGACGACACTGGGAGGGAGGAGGGAGACGAGGAGGAGGGGGACACAGTGGAGGCAGTGGATGTTGCTGTGTCTGTATGTGGGTGATGCTTGCGTGAGTGCCTGTGGGATGTGTGGTGCTTATGTTTGCCTGAGCTACTTTTGTGTGTTGGGGTGTGTGCATGCTTGTCTGATGGTGTGCTTGGGATAGGCTGGGGTACAGGGGATTGGGTCTGAGTGGAGGAAGTTGGAGGGGGGAGGCTAGACACAAGGACAATGGCTGCCATCAGTGCTGAGGCCAGAGATTGCAGGGTTCGATGAAGGGCAGCCTGACCAGAATGAATGCCCTCCAGGAATGCATTACCGTGTTGCAACTCCCTTTCTACACCCTGGATGGCATTCACAATGGTAGACTGCCCAACAGTAAGTGACCTGAGCAGGTCAATGGCCTCCTCACTGAGGGCAGCAGGGGTGACTGGGGCAGGGCCTGAGGTGCCTGGGGCGAAGGTGATGCCCACCCTCCTGGGTGAGCGGGCACGGGGTGAAGGCTGAGGGGCTGCTGGGAGGGCGGTGCTGGTAGGGGGGGTGGCGGCTGTACCTGTAGAAGTGGGGGACACAGATGGTGCCGCCACCACAAGGGAGCTCCCATCGGCGGACGAGTCAGTGTTGCTGTTTGGTGATCCGGTGACCGACGTGAAGCTCCCCTCGCCCTCTGTCCCACTGGTGTATTCAGAGTCTGTGGTGTGGCCCTCCATGGCCATGTGAGATGCAGCTCCCTCGTGCTCCAGTGCAACTGTACCTCCGCCTGATGATGCTGATGCAGGGAGAGCACAAAAAGGGGGGAGGACGACAGAAGAATGACAGGTTGAGTGCATGGCTTACCGCTACCGTTGGCGGACAATACAGACACAGCAGCCCCCTGCACTACGCCGTGCTCTTGGCCTCTACAGATGCAATTCCTGGGATCTGGCCTACATGGCTATGGTGGACATCTGCACACATAGATGACAAAGGGGCATGTATACCTGTACTTGGCACTCTACAGAGGTGGGGTGGAGTGCCACATGGCATGCATTACGGAGGGGCCTAGCCTACCTAACTCGCCCTGGCCTAGGGGAACCCACAGCCCTCCTCCCCCACCCAGACCCCTCCACTGTGCGCAAAGTCCGCAGAATGGTGTTGTACTCACCCCCTTGTGTCTACTGTGATGCCCTCAAGCGCCCATCCAGCTCAGGGTAGGCCACCGCCAGGATCCGGAACATCAGGGGGGTCATGGTGCGACGGGCACCCATCCCACGTTGGGAGGCCATCCCCAGCTGAGCCTCCGCCGTCTTCTTGCTCCAGCGGCGAATGTCCTCCCATCTTTTACGGCAGTAGGTGCCCCGTCTCTGGTGGACCCCCAGGGTCCGGACGTCCTTGGCGATGGCATGCCAAATGTCCTTCTTCTGGTGGGCGCTGACCTACATGACATGTACAGGGGAAGAAGAGAAGTCATTAACAAGTGCACTGTCGAAGTGAGTGGCCCCCATCCCTACCCTTGCCATGTGCCACATGCATTCACAGTCCTTCATGGTTGCTTAACTCTGCCCCCTTGCTACTGACATCCAGCCCTCTCCACCCAGCATAGCCCATACAATGTGCTCCCTGTGTACTTACCTGTTGGTCTGGAGGACCGTAGAGTAGCGTGTACTGGGGGAGGACCCCGTCGACTAGCTTCTCCAACTCTTGAGCAGTGAAGGCAGGGGCCCTTTCCCCAGACGCAGCAGCCATTGTCTCTTCCAGACCGAGGTCACAGCAGCACTTGCAGTATAGGTCCTCTCCTGTCGAAGATCAGGTATCGAGTGATTGTACAGATACAAAATGGCGGTCACGTCCGCGGCGGTGACGTCCGCGGCGGTGCGTATCATCACTGCCGGCGCACTTCCTCATTGGCTCCTGGGACCCATAGGGTCCAATGTTAACCAATGTAGCATTGCGCCGCGGTCTACGACCGCCTACCGCGACGGTGTACAACGCCAGCGCAGATACCTCACACCCCATTGTCCACTTTAGAGGTCAGGCAGCCGCCATTTCAGGGACCCACATGGCTTCATTTACTACTGCGTCACACATACCTAGGCCTACACTCAACACACATACAGGATGAGTTCGGTATTTGGTGTTGTGTTCTGTGTAGCTGTGGGTACATACCTGGGATTTAGTTGACTCTGTGGTCGCTGTTGTCCTTCTTAGGCACCGTCAGCTGGGACATTTGAGGAGATCACGGAATCCTCCGGTGTACCGACCGCTGGTGGACCTGTTAACAATGGAGGAGCAACATTTGATCATCACCTACAGGTTTGACTGTGCCACAATCCAGGAACTGTGTACCCAGTTGGAGCCAGACCTGATCTCACCAATCCGCCATCCCACAGGAATACCCCCTGACGTACAGGTGCTATCAGTGCTCCATTTCCTTGCAAGTGGATCATTTCAAACAACAGTGGCCATGGCATCAGGGATGTCCCAGCCTATGTTTTCCAACGTGCTATGCAGAGTGTTGTCTGCCCTGCTGAAACACGTAAGGAGCTACATCATTTTCCCTCAGGTGGAGGATTTGGCTACAGTGAAGGGTGACTTCTATGCCCTGGGACATATCCCCAACATCATAGGTGCTATTGATGGCACCCATGTAGCTCTGGTCCCCCCACGCAGGAGTGAACAGGTGTACAGGAACCGGAAGAGTTATCATTCCATGAATGTAGAGATGGTATGTTTGGCAGACCAGTACATCTCGCAGGTGAATGCTATGTTCCCTGGCTCAGTGCATGACGCCTACATCCTGCGGAATAGCAGCATCCCGTATGTGATGGGTCAACTCCAGAGGCACCGTGTGTGGCTATTAGGGGACTCTGGTTACCCCAACCTATCCTGGCTATTGACCCCAGTGAGGAATCCCAGGACCAGGGCAGAGGAACGCTACAATGAGGCCCATGGGCGGACTAGGAGGGTGATCGAACGCACCTTCGGCCTCCTGAAGGCCAGGTTTAGGTGCCTCCATATGACAGGGGGTTCCCTATTCCACTCACCAAGGAAGGTGTGCCAGATCATCATCGCCTGCTCTATGCTTCACAATCTTGCTTTGCGATGCCAGGTGCCTTTTCTGCAGGAGGATGATCCAGATGACGGTGTTGTGGCAGCCGTGGAGCCTGTGGAGCCTGTGGACAGTGATGAGGATGAAGCTGACGAAGAAGACATAGACAACAGGGAGTCAGTCATACAGCAATATTTCCAGTGATACACAGGTGAGAATTTTTTTTTTAATATCACATTCACTTTCACACTTCTACCTCTATCCTGTCTGTCAATTAGTAGCAGTATATGGTCACTGAGTTGTACATTTCCATTACGGTTTCACAGGTGTGGTTACCAACTTGTGTCATCTGCTTGCATCCTTCATGGACTTGTGATGTGTGACATAGGTATGTTGACAATACATTTTCGAACGGATTTTGCCATTGCCATAGTTAATGCACATTTTCAAAATCACAGACTGACTCCAGATTGTTTTGTGGTTCAAGGGTGTTTATTGAAGTGCTAATTATTGGAGGGGGTGGCAAAATGGTGATGGGTGATGGTGGAGGAATGTCCATGGCAGAGTCCAGTCTATTAGTCACACAGGTGCATTGCCCATATGGGCATAGGAAGTGGAGCTGGGGCAGTTCCAATCTGGACAGGGTAACAAAGTGGGACAGTGGGAGGACAATCAGGGTGGTCTCATTTCCTGGCGGGGGTCTTGCCATCTTGCTCTGTCCTTTTCCTGGATCTCAGGGATCGCTTGCGGGGTGGTTCTCCATCTGCAGGGGGTGGGGTGCTGGTGTGGTGGTCCTGTGGCGGGGCGTCCTGTCCACTAGCGCCGGCGGAGGTAGTGGGCAGTTCATTGTCCATGCTAGTGTCAGGGGCCCCTTGGAGTGCCACGGTGTCCCTCATGGTCTTTTGTATGTCCTTCAGCACCCCTACGATGGTGCCCAGGGCGGAGCTGATGGTTCTAAGCTCCTCCCTGAACCCCAAAAACTGTTCGTCCTGCAGGCGCTGGGTCTCCTGAAACTTGGCCAGGACCGTCGCCACCGTCTCCTGGGAGTGGTGGTATGCTCCCATGATGGAGGAGAGGGCCTCGTGGAGAGTGGGTTCCCTTGGCCTGTCCGCCCCCTGTTGCACAGCAGCCCTCCCAGTTCCCCTGTGTTCCTGTGCCTCCGTCCACTGGACCGTGTGCCCACTACCACTGTCCCCAGGTCCCTGTTGTTGTTGGGGTGGTGGGTTAGCCTGGGTTTCCTGTAGTGGTGGACACACCGCTGATTGACGTGTCCTGGGTACAGAGGTATGGGCCCGCTGGGTGGGTGCTGTGCTGGTGTTACCAGAGGGTGGAAGGTCAGTGTGGGGCTGTGCCTGTGCAAGGGGAACCGACTGTCCCGAGGCCAACGATGGTCCGGGCTGGTCATCTGGATCCAGTTGGCCAGAGCTGCTGTCATCACTGTGGGCCTCTTCTGTGGGTGGGGTAGAGATGTCTGGACCCTCCTGTCTGGTGACGTTGGGTAGTGGTCCTGCAGGGGTATAAAAGCATGATTATTGCATGTCTGTGTGTCATGGTGTGCAATGGGTGGGTGAGCGTGTACCCCAGTGCTAGCATTCCAGTGTGGGGGCTTGTGTGATGATGGTTGGGGGTGTGTTAAGGGTATGTGCTGTGTGCATGCTTTAGTGAGGGGTGACCATGCTTTGGTGTTGCATGCAGGGCTTGGTGCTGGGATGTGTGGTTTGTGATATTGGTACATTAGTGAGGATTTGGCGTGATAGGGGAGGGGGTGAGAGTGGGGGTGGGTGATAGCATGCAGGTAGGGTGTGGGATATGCTAGTTAAGATTTGACTTACCAGTGTCCATTCCTCCACCGACTCCTCCGAGGCCCTCAGGATGCATGATGGTCAAGACCTGCTCCTCCCATGTTGTTAGTTGTGGGGGAGGAGGTGGGGTTCTTCCGCCAGTCCGCAAAATCGCGATGTTGTGCCTGGATATCACGGAACGCACCTTCCCCCGTAGGTCGTTCCACCTCTTCCGGATGTCCTCCCGATTTCTTGGATGCTGTCCCACAGCATTGACCCTGTCGACGATTCTTCGCCATAGCTCCATCTTCCTGGCTATGGAGGTGTGCTGCACCTGTGCTCCAAATAGCTGTGGCTCTACCCGTAGGATTTCCTCCACCATAACCCTGAGCTCCTCCTCTGAAAACCTGGGGTGTCTTTGGCGTGACATGGGGTGGTGTAGGTGATGTGTGGGGTGGTGTATGTGTTGATGAGTGTGGTGATGTGTGGTGGTGTGGGGTGTTTTGAGGGTGGATGTTGTATGGGTGATGGCGTTGTGTGCCTCTGTGTGGTGGGGTTGTCTATTGCTGTTGTCTCTCTCTGGCCTTCTTTTCGATTTTTTGGTCGTAGGGGTTTGTGGGTGATGTGGGTGTGTGTTTTATATTGTATTGGGTGTGTGGGAGTGGTGTGTGTATGTGTATCGGGTGTGTGTATTTTGAATTGTCCAATGTGGCAGTGTTTTGGAGATGTGTGTGTATTTTGAGCGCGGCGGTGTGTACCGCCAATGGAATACCGCGGTTGAAAGACCGCTGCGTGGATTCGTGGGTCGTGATAGAATGGGCGTGTTTCTGTTGGCGTGACGGTGGAGGTTTTGTTTTCGCCAGTTTATCACTGACCTTTGGTGTGGCGGAGTTGTGTGGGTGTCTAAATTTCGGCAGATTCCGAGATGTGGGTCATAATAGCTGTGGCGGAATTCCGTGGCCGCTGCGGTGTGTTGGCGGTCTTCTGCACGGCGGTAAGCGGCTTTTACCGCCAATGTTGTAATTACCCCCATAGTCATGTGTTTTATATGTCCTGACAGTGAAATATTGCTAAATTTGTTTTTCATTATTGCAAGGCCTGTCCCTCTCATAGGTTAACATGGGGCTACCTTTAAATCTGATTAAAGTGTAGATTCCCTTTGGGAGCGAATGGACATGTGGGGTTTGTAGTCTCTGAGCTCACAATTTAAAAATACATCTTTTAGTAAAGTTTATTTTAAGATTGTGTGTTTGAAAATGACACTTTTAGAAAGTGAGCATTTTCTTGCCTATACCAATTTTGTGACTCTGCCTGTTTGTGGATTCCCTGTCTGGGTCAGTTTGACAGTTGGGCTGGTTGCACCTCACACTAGGCAGTGGCATAAAGGGAGCTGGGGTGTAGTCTGCATTTCCTGATGAGCCATCTGTGCTAGGAGGGAGGTGAGGAGTGGTCACTCACACCTGAAAGGGCTGTGCCTGCCCTCACACAATGCAGTCTCCAACCCCCTGGTGAGTGTCTGGGGCCTGGCCTGGGTAAGGCAGGATTTCACATTCAAGAGAGACTTTGCTTTGAAGTAGGCCTACTTCAAAGGAGAAATTGGGTTTAAGAAGGGCACCCAAACCACAGACTTTAGAACACTTCTGGAAACCAAGAGGAACCTCTGCCTGGAGAAGAGCTGAAGAGCTGAGGAAGAAGAGCTGTCCTTCCTGTGACTGTGCTTTGTGGAGCTATCCTGCAGTTGCTGCTTCTGCCAGAGTAAGAGGACAAAGACTGGACTTTGTGTGCCTTCCATCTTGTGAAGAAATCTCCAAGGGCTTGATTTGGAGATTGCTCCTGTTGTTTGAAATCTCAGGGACAGTAAAGACTTCTCTCTGCCAGCACCTGGAGTCTCTGGAGAGACTCCTACTCTGCCCGATGGTGCCCATCCAGTTCCTGGGACCCTGAAAGGAGAAGCCGGCAGCCTAACAGGAAGAAACCCACGCACAGAGCACCGTGCGGGGAAAAGATCGACGCGACTCCGATCTTTATGTAGGTCTTGCCTTGTTTTTTATTTTCAGCTCAAACAGTACATGTACTGTGGCTTCTTGCATTATTGTGTTGGTGTGTCTTTTTATCTAATTTTTGCTGATCCCAGGGAACTTGGATTAGTGGCTGGGCTTTGGGTGCACACCAGGATATCTGAAAAAAGTACAGTGGGAGACCACAAAAAGATTGGGCCACGTCCCAGCAGGAGAATAAAATTTAAAACCCCTTATGTCCAAGAATTACAGAGAAGGAAGTGAGCTACCATGCTGCTTCATGGAAGAAGGAGGGTGGAAAGAGAAATACTAGGACTATAGCTCTTTAAAGTCAAAGCACGGAAGAGGAGAGTCCTGCTGTCTGAAGAAGTCATCCACTAGTGGGCATTACATAGGAATGACTAGTATAATGCTGCAGGTGGATGTTTAGAGAAAAACAAACAGGACATCGCCCAGTATCCCTTTATTGGGAGGTGGACTGAAGGGGTAACCTGGAGAACCCTACAAATCCTAGAAAGTACTTTCTGAGTGAAGAAGTGAACAAAATCCTTCTGACTGCTTTGCTAGATAGATGTGCTGTTCTCCAAGGGACAGGCCCTAAAATAATAAATCTGTAGGACGTGGAATGTCCATGTTGGTGGTTTGGGGCAATCCTATGTCCATGGCTTCCTTAGACTGAAGGGGGAGGTTAGCCAGAGGAAGGTAGCATTCTCCAGCTAGATTGTTGGAGGTCTGGGAAGGATCTGGGCCCCCCTTAACTAGAAGTGTGGGGGCTAGAGGGCTAGCCCATTTTCAGGGATATCAGGAGCTGCCAAAATAGACTCTCTGGTGACTTTTTGGGGCTCATATGTTGGTCCAGTAGTGACAGGCATAAAAGTTGCCTTAGGCTCTGTGCCTGACTTTCCTGAGACTTGTTTTTCTCCCAGGGCTCAGTGGGCTGAAAGGTCTTCGATGGTGTTTAGATAGGTCCAAATTGTGACTTGTTGCCTGCTCACAGGCTGAAAAAGAAGCCAAAATAGGATATTGAAAATGAGCATTCACTTCTAGGTAAACGGACAGTGTCTTGGTGCAGCAGACTTGTAATTGAAAGCAGCCAAAACTGGGTGCATTCTACAGCGCCTTTGCTTTCTAATTGCCCTGAAGTGAGAACTGGCTTTTGGATGTCGAAAAGGCTGTGATATAGGAGAAGCATAGTGGGTCACATAACCTGGTTGGCCATGGGTTTACCGTTCAAATGCTGTCATACCTCTAGGAGTGTGCTTTTGTTATTTCTTTCACAGATGGGGTTTCAGGTAGAGAGCAGCAGTCTGCAAGGATGAGGTAAATGGCTGGTGCAGAGCTTGATAAAATGGAGTTGGTAATTTCAAGTGTGCATAGGGCGGGCTTGGTGAATCGTCCTTATTCACTTGAGCCAGGAAGGCAATCGATTGGGTAGCTACCCTTGCTTTGAGAACTGGAGTAGCATGTTTAGGAATGTCTCATTTTCTGTTGGTTGTGTTACATTTTTTAAAACTTTTTTTCAGACTGCATGTGCTGGTATTTCGTCTGGGTGCCCTGTGCCACTGCCTTTCTTAGAACATGAGATAAAATTTGACAAACACAGTAGGTTTACTTACATTTTCAGTACAAACTGAGTACATTGCAGCAGAAAATGTACTTGTGCCCTGAATGTTAAATTTCATCCATGCCCCACATTTCACAATTACACCTACCACATGTGTTATGGGATAAGCATGTCTCAACGTTCTGTCAAACCCTGTAGGTCATCTCAGTCATCAGGTCCCTCTCATGACCCCAAACGACCTATGTGGCCATGCTGTGGGAAGACCTGCAATACAAATATGACATGTGTAGCCAATCTCATGTGCAAGGACTATTTGAGAATAAGCATTGGTGACCCCATGGTAAAGTAGGATCCATGAGTTAGTCAAATACAGTTCAAACTGATTTTAAAGAGGTGTAGAGCATTCTGTACTACATCTCCAATAACACTCAGTATAGCGACAATTCTGAATACTCGCACAACCAATGGGAGTCACACCCTTCGTTTGATGCTTAGTATTGACACGTTTTCAAATAGCCATGATTTTCTTGAGCGGAGGTGTAAGAAATTGGGCTATTGGTTGAGGCGGTGGAAACCCCACTGAGGCAACAACCACAAACCTTGTCAGAGTGAACCACAAAAGTAATCATTTAACCTGTGCTTAACCCTCTGGTAGCTTGGGATAAAAGCAGTTATACTTAACTTACAGGCACATGTAAAGTATTTTGGCAGCACACAAACAGCAATGAAGTGTAAACACAAGACAAATCCCACACTGATTTAACAAATAGCATAGATTTAGTAAATAAAATCATACCAGAAGAACAAAAACCCAATCAGTAGAATTGGAGATGCAATTTTAAAGTTTTTAATGAAAAGCAGATACTGCCACTCGCAGTCATCTGGTTGTACTAGACCAGGGGAAAGTCATAAGTCTAGGCCAACCACAATGGTGCATGGGTTGGATAGAGGGACCAGGGTAGCCCAGCTGAAAGAGTTACCTTTTCAAAGTCTGGTGCAAAGAGTTCCATACATAGCGGAGGAGGCCAGGAGGAGCAGGAAGAGCGTCGCAAATGGTTGTCGATGTGCAGTGAAAAGCATACCAGACACGGCATGCTGTCATAGCTGTAGCACAAAGAGCAAAAATCATGTTGCCGGTTGTTGATGGTGGTCGCTGTTGCACTGGTCTTCATCAGAGCTTTGCTTTGACTGATGCGAGCCAAGGGTCCAGGACTTGGGGGGTACCCCTTGGGGGGCAGGAACTCACAGCAGCAAAGGTCAGCAGAGCTCAGGAAGGTTTAATTGCAACAGGTCAGAAGGTCAGCTGGACAATTGCATGGAGGCATCTGTAGCTTGATATGTTCCTGTAGCTCAAACATGAGGTCAACTAACTGACCATTGGAGTCACTTGGGATACCTGGGATGAAGGACCCCAAGGTAGTCCTCAAGCACCAGGGCAGTTCTCTGGCAGCAGTATAGTTCTTCTTCTGTAATATCTGTGGGTCCAAGGAGTGTTCTGATGAGTGGCTCTGGAGGTTCAATATTTATATGTGGAGGCATCTTTTGCATGGGTAGATTTCCTGTACTGCTCCCAAATCTGGTACTAGAATGATCTTCCCTGACAAGGCTCCAAGAAGTCCTGTGTGACAAAAGGCTGGTGTCAGCTTCCTTTGTATGTGCTAGAGCCAACCCTTTTAAAGTCCATGAGCGGTAGGACACAGCTCTGCCCTAAGCCATCCTGGCAGAATGGCCTATACAACCCACACATAGTCCCCTATGTGTCACTGTCTGGGAGGAACGCAAATTCCCCAACAGAGAAGGTTGCTCGCCATCCAGATACTTTTGGCGCCTTCATCTAGTAAAAGTTTATACCTTCAGACTTAGGGCCATGATTTAGAGTTTTGTGGAGGGGTTACTCCATCACAAATGTGATGGAACCACGTCCGTCATATTATCAGTTCCATAGGCTATAATGGAATTGTAATACAGCAGATGGAATAGCCGTCATATTTGTGATGGAGTAACTCCTCCACCAAACTCCAAATCAGGCCCATAGTCACTATCTTGCAGCTTGTGTTCTTCCGGCAATGGGAGGGGTGGGGCAAGGCTGTGGACTGTAGTCAAAGAGGGCTCCACAAAACCAGATACTTTCTCTGTGAGGCCCACTGAATCAGGTTTGCTGCTGTGCAAATGCTTCTAGCAGGAGCAACATGAAATTTTGGCAACGCACCTTTGCTGAATTGGCAGGTTGGTCCCGGCCCTCCGGAGGCATTTGAATTCAAAAAGATTCTTAGTTCCACGTTTCAAGAAAAGTTAAGAGGAGTACCCTTTCACACTAGTTAAAATTACAGGATCCTGAGGACAGTACTAGGGGTTCAAGTCGCACTCCAGTGGAGGCCAGGGAGCAGAGTCCAGGACAGGTCCAGTTGGAATGGGCCAGCTAGCCAGTGGCAAGAAAGGCCTCTTGTAGCTTGTTGTGTCTCTGTAGCTTGAATAGACAGTCAGTGTTATGACCCTTTGAGTCCACCTTTTTGTCCTGGGTACAAGAGGGAGAGTAGGTCCAGTCTTCATGGCTCTTTCATCACAGACAGTAGATCAGTCCTGTTCTGTTCTTCCACAGGTCCAAAAGTGTTCTTATGCCTGGCACCTGCTTGTGGGTTGGTGGAACTCCTGTCTCCTTTCTAACCAATAGGGTGAAAGTTCCAAGTAGCAACTTTTCCCTCTTTTGTAGCACTTCGTGTGTGCTGTACCGCAAATAATCTCACATTGCCCACCTCTGCCCAGATCTAAAATAGTGAAACCCTTCAACCCTTGTGGAGAGCCAGCTGTTTTTGCTTGCTGTTATAAGGGGCAACTCAGACACTTAACTAGTGGTTAAATGTGGTAAAGGGGACAGAGTACTACAGCTAGCAAAAAAAGCTAAATAAACAATCTGTTGGCACACCATGCCACCGCTGGTCAGTTGCAACAGACTACCTTTAGTACTTCTCCTCGTTAAAACCCCAAAAATGCCTAGTTAATGCCAGATGTGTTCTAATGAGCCCTTATGCTTTTCAAGCAACCTTGGTACCTTAATATCTGGCCTTTGCTCATTCATATGGTTTCAAACCAGTGAAGGAAATAAACATATCAATCTGTTATGTGTTATGTGTAGAATGCAGCACACATCGAGACAGAAGGTAATGAGGAAATAATAAAAATATTTCTCCTAGTTATGCCTGGTTCCGCGAAGCATTTCAGTGCAATCACAAGTTTACTCACCTTAGTAAATCTGTGAAGGTGTCAAAATCTATGGGTGGATGCACAGGAACATCCATGCTTCACCCATGTATGCCTCTCTGATGCTAGGTAATGCAAGGTTACTTTTGAACAAATCCTATGCAAAGCCGTGCAAATCTGATTTGCTTGGCTTTGTAAATTACAACTAACATTTGGCATCATGCTGCACCAGAAAAGTGGCACAACCATGACACAAGATTTTAGTAAACCTGGGCTATGATGTTTGGTAACTCCAATGCTAGTTATGACAGGTTCACCTTTCCTATCTGACCGGCAGCACCTTAAAACCTCGAGGCATACATGTTAGAGGAAAAGTGTTGTCATGTAGAAAAACCTACTTTTATACAATAGATAAGTCATCTTTAAATGTGTATTGCAGCCAGGAGCAGTGCTTAAAATAAAAAAAGTAGAACATGTTAGATATTAAAGAAAAGTATATACTGTGAATAAATACCAAATGCTTTATCACTGAATAAGTACACTGCTATTATCCTAATGAGATGGCAAGTTGGAACAAACAAAATTATTGTACACTTTCAGCCAGGAAAGTACCAAAAACTTGATTCAAAGTTCCTTTTTCATATTTATAAAAAAATGGTGAATGTAATTTTTTATAGGTGTTGTTGCGTAAATTACAACTTTGGCGTAGTTCTACATGGTGTGCTTTCCCACCCATGGGTGACAGGGGTGAATGTGGTTCAATGCACCAATGAGGAATGAGAAAGACAGGTTATTGTAGGCCAGCAGAGCACTATTCAATGTGTTATTGAAATAGAGTTATTGCTTTTGGGTTGCTGACAATCCCTATAAGGGGACTTGGGACACCCTGGGTACAGTAAGAGACCTATTTCATTATTCACAATATGACACACCCACTGCACTAAGAACAATTAACGCTTTTAATTCAAAAGTATTTATTACTACAAGAACAATATGTTTCTCAGTACATCTAAAACAACTACACAGAATAATATAAAAACAGCAAGAGGGCACATTATAAACAGCAAGAATAAAATTAATATTTCTAACATGGTTAAAATATCATTTTAGAATCAAACACCCTAACATCTACTTCTATGTGCTACACTAAGATAGCAGGAAAGGCAAAACAACTTGCATTCTAGAGTTCAGGGACGGCTCTTCCGCAGTGGTGGAGGGACATTGCCCACCTGGCTGAGCCAGGAGATGAAAAATAAAACAATAGCTTGCTATAATAATTTTTCATCTGCTGGCTTAGCCAGCACAGTATACAAGGGGGTGCAGGGCTGGGCCACAGGAGGTGGGAGGGGGAAGGAGGAGAGAGTGTACTAAGTGTGTATGTGTGTTTGGACATCCATCTGAGGCTGGCCAAACACACATGCGCAATAAGGTTTCTCTAACCTGGATGTATACACAGCCAGGCTAGAGAAACAACACTGACCCCAGGCTTGTGTCTGAGTGGCACTTTGAGCCGCTCTGACCAATCCTGACACCTGCTCACGTGCTATGTTTAGCATGTAAGCGGCACCAGGATTTCTGGGGAGCCTGTGCTGGTGTTCCAGTGAATGCTGGGACACCACAGGAGGAGGGAGGCCACTGGACGTGGCAGGAGACGGTGGCGTGAGGGGAAGAGTAAGTGTTTTCTTCCTTTTTTTTTAAATGTTGTGCCCCCCGCCGTCATATGCAGCAGCCGCCGCTGCTAGAGTTCCTTAAGGAGAAGAGATGCAGTGCATACCTTGTTGACAGCAATGACTGTCTTTATCAATGGAGATGTGAAGACAGTGTTCACTGCCAAGGGCAAACACGCTGTGGTCACAGTCTTCCTCTAAAACTTTACTCTATTGGAATCAGGTGAGATGTAGCATCTGCAAAGTGCAAAGTGTGCTGGAAGGAGGTGAGACCGTTTCTGGCAGAATCTTGTGCGATATATATATATATTTTTTTAAATATTATTTTATTTTATTGTAAGCACTGCAACATGATGCAAAACCCAAGAGGGACCGAGGTCCCAACATTTACAAGCAATAATACAAAATAAATCAAAGTATATAGGCAACAGATTGAGCATTGGGACATTGTCAATTGTTCTTCGAAACCGTACCACAATAATCACAATAATCACAATAATAATATTAATAATCAGAAAAAACAATAAAGGGAGCGGAGAATAAAAGGAATAAAAGGAAAAGGGAAATAAAAGTCAGGGATGGGGATGAGCAGAACATCGTGCTATGGGACGCCTTTGTACTTGGGAGCAGAAGAGAATAAGAGGGGTAGACAATTTAATAGGATGGTGGGAGAAGGAATACAGAGTCGTCTAGCCCCCCGGGAGTGGAGAGTTCACTCCTCACTGTATCGGTATCCGGATTGTAAGCAAGTCGCAATGCTTGTATACAGTGTGATATCGAGTTGAGGTCGGATATCTTTACGATGGAGGGCGGGCTATCGGGGTGGTAGTATACGCCTGGGTAGGGAGTTGCCGAGATAGCAGATCAATCTGGATATCAGGGACTTAGTTCTTTAGCTTCTCTCGGCACAGTTCATGCTTGTTACTTAGTGTTCTTATGCCGACTCAGATGTGTGGGTCTACGACCGAAGCTTGCTAATGAGAATAGGAGAGACCTGGATCGTGCCCCTGATGGAACTGAGGGAGAGGGAGAGGGAGAGGAAGAAGGAAGAGAAAGAAAAGAAGAGAAAAGAAAAGAAGAAAGAGGAAAAAAGAAAAACTAACAAGGAATGGGGAAGAAGGGTGGTCCATCAAAGGAAAAAAGAGAGAAGGAGGGTGGGGGATGGGACGGGGCGGGAAGAGGGAAAGTGGGGGAGAAAGAGGGAATGGTAGGTGGTTTCAGGCGGCCTACGATCGTCCCCCAGTAAGAAAGGGGGCCCATATTTGGTTGAATAATTGGGCTTGGTCTTGTAGGTTATAGATGATTCTTTCATGCGTGGCGATACGGGTCATAGCTATGATCCATTCTTCCGGGGTTGGGGAGACAGCCGATCGCCAGTGGCGTAGGATGCAGATTTTTGCAGTGGCTAGCGCTGTGTGTAGCAACCTCTTGTGCGGTCTGGTTAAGTCTGGGAGAGAGGTCGTGTTGTGTAAAAGTATGAGAGGGGGGGAGTGGTGCCGGGAGTATCATAGATTCAGCCAGGGTGGAGCCCACCACGTCCCACAGCGGTCGGACCGTTGGGCAGTCGGTTAGGATATGTTTTAGATCGCAGTATGTCTCTGGGCATCGCCAGCACTTTGCGTGTGGGAGAAGTCCTGTCCTGTGCAGTTTTGCTGGGGACCAGTGCCAATCGTGTAGGACCTTAAAGAGGCAAAACTTTAAACGTGCCTCTCGGGTACCTCTGTCCAGAGCCTCTAGAATGTCTTCCCAGTCCTCCGGGTCTAGTGTCTGTTGTAGTCGGGTTTGCCATTTTGAGCGCAGCGTATCCGAGAGGGGTTGGGAATAGAGCTGTCGGGTGATTAGGTCATAGAGACCCGCCATGACTCCCCTTATGTTGCCCCCACTGTTGCAGGTAGGCCGCTATGGGTGAAGACCGGGATCCCCATTGGATAGTCTCGGTCCCCTGACAGATGCAGTGCTTGAGTTGCAAATATCTCCACTCTTGGCTCAGTTGAAGATTTAATTCTTCCCGTAGCCTGAGGAAAGATTTGAGCGTATCGTTTTCCAGAATCTGGGAAACAGTATGGATGCCAGCCCTCCTCACTGCGGCCAGTCCAGCACTTCACCGCCTATCCGAAGGCCACTGTTACGCCACAGAGGTGCTTGGGCGTGAAGGAGAGGATGGACCCCGAGCAGGCGGTGAACCCTACGCCAGGCTGCTCGCGTCGCCTTCAAGATGGGGTTCACCGAACTGACGGATGGGAGGTTGTCGCGATAAGGCCCTCCGAGTCCCTCCTTCGCGGACAGCAATAGCTTCTCCACAGCAATCCACTGGGGTGGGTCCGGCACTTTGGGCAAAGTGTGGGACAGCTGGGACAGGTGTAGTGCGAGTGAATAATGCTCTACCGATGGAAGCCCCATGCCCCTGTGGGAGCGGCGGGCTAGGAGTTTAGCGGACGATAAGTGTGGTTGCATTGAGCCCCATACAAATGATCTGATGAGTGCATCTATGTTTCATAGCTTATGGAGAGACACCTATAGTCCTAGAATATAGGTGAAACGGGGCACCGTGACCATCCTTACCACTTGTACTCTACCCCACATAGACAGGCCCAATTGGCTCCATTTTGCGAAATCAATCTTCGTCTGTGCATTGAGGGGGTCAATGTTGTCTGCCACCATATGCGCTAGGCCCGGATTGACTAGCACTCCCAAGTATTTGAGATGTTTCGGTGTCCAGCGAAATGGAAAGCCTAGTAGTGCTGCTCTTGTAGTCATCCGCGAGAGGGGGAGCGCCTCGCTCTTATCCCAGTTGATGCTGTAGCCGGAAAGGATTGCAAATCCATTGATGATCTCCAGCAGGGTTGGTATGGATCTTTCTAGATCCGTGAGAGTTAATAGGACATCATTGGCATATAGATAGATTTTAGAAGTACGGTAATGTGAGACCTGTGATGGAGGGGGAGGAGCGGAGTGCCGCAGCGAGGGGCTCCATTGCTAGTAGGAACAGAAGTGGTGAGAGGGGGCAGCCCTGTCGTGTACCTCTACGGATAGGGAAGGGGTCTGAGAGGAAGCCTCCACAATTGACTCTTGCCGTGGGTTGGTCATAGAGTAGCCGCACCACTGTGATAAATCTGTCTCCCAGACCAAATCTCTCCAGCGTTGTAAACAGGTAAGACCACTCTATGCGATCGAATGCCTTTTCCGTGTCCAAGGACAGGGCCAGCGCCTCCTCCTGCAGGTCCCTAGAGGCCCATAGGGTATGGCATAGGGTGCGCAAGTGGTTCCTTGAGGTGCAACCTGGTATAAACCCCACTTGTGTGTGGTGGATCAGAGACGGTATGACTTTGCGTAGCCTGTTGGCCAGGATACTTGCTAGGATTTTGATGTCACCATTTAAGAGACATATAGGTCGATAACTGCCACACAGCAGGGGGTCTCTCCCGGGTTTTGGTATGATGGCTATCATGGCATTATTGGATATGGCCCCCAGGGTCTGTGTTGAGCAGGCTTCATTCAGAGCCGTGTGTAGTATGTCAATTGCCTCCCTCCCTATCCATTAATAGAATTCCGCCGGGAATCCATCCTCCCCTGGTGATTTGTGGTAGGGGAGGTCGGAGATGACTCTTTCTATTTCCTGCCTGCTTATTTCCCCTTCTAGAACGTTGCGTCCCTCCTCTGACAGAGTGGGTAGATCAAGGCCCGCCAGGAAAGCTGTAGACTGTGGTGGGCTGGATATAGTCTCTGATGTGTAAAGGTGTCTGTAGAAGGACTCAAATTCGTTAGCGATGGCTTGCGGGTGTGTTAGTATTTCTCCCGAGGAGCCGCGGATTGCTGGGATGGCAAGAGCAGCTGTCCTCTGTCGGAGCTGGGCTGCCAACAGGCACCCTGCCTTCTCTCCCTGTTTGTAATGTCTTCCTTGTAGCCTCTGTAGAGCATACTCTGCCTGGGAGGTATATAACTCATTGAGGGCCATTTGGGCATGCTCTAAGTTTTGACACCACAGGAGAGAGGGGTGTGCGGTATATTGTCTAGTGAACCGGCGGATGTCAAGTTCCAGTGCCGCCTATTTCTCTTTTCTGTCTCTATTTGCCAGTGCCGCATCTCGCATAAGTTGCCCCCGCACCGAGGCCTTGGCTGCGGCCCACATAATTTGGCTAGAGTTCACGGAGCCCAGGTTATTTTGAGCGAAGGAGATTGCATGGTCCTGTAACTGTAACTTACCCTGGGGAGAGCGATAGCGATGGACCGCAAATCTCCAAGGCTTACGGCCCGGGTATACAAGGCCCAAGTGAATGGCTATGCTAATCGGAGAGTGGTCCGAGAGGCCGCCCTCCAATATGCGATTATCATGGGTACGGGCCACGAGGTTGTGGGACAGGCGAAAGTAGTCAAGTCGGGATTGGGTGCCATGTACCGGTGAGAGAAAAGTGAATTCCCGTTCTGTAGGGTGGGTCAGCCTCCAATGGTCCACTAGGCCGTTGTCCGATAATATGTCAGTCTTTAGGGCTCTGTCTGCATTGTTACTGACGTCCAAGGGGCCCGTTCTGTCAAGTATTGCGTCTCTGACTATGTTCCAGTCCCCTCCTATTACACAGTGAGATGCCCCTATCTCGGTCAGGAGTCGGTTGATTTGTAAGAAAAAGAGGCGTTTTGGGCCCGTTGGTGCGTAGACCGAGCCCCCACACAGTGAGGAGTCGCCCATCTTTAATTTAGCGAATACGTAACGACCCTCGGGATCAGCCCATGATTTAAGAATGGTATGGGGGAGGGTTTTACTCAGTAATAACGCCATGCTGCATTTTCTTGGGGTAGTCTCTGTGCTGGGGGAGGGAGGAGTACAGCTAAACAGGGTGGTGCCCACCCAGTTGCGTCGCAGTTTATTGGATTCCGGACCATCTAGATGTGTCTCTTGTAAAAGGGCAATGTCAGCCTGTTTGGAATTGAGATAGGATAGAACTTTTTATCTGCTTTATGAAGTGGGTGAGGCCATTTACGTTCCAAGATATGATCCGCAGAGGTACTGCTGGTACTCTGTTCGGATCGGACATCCCTGTGCCTTATTTAGATCTACCCGAATATGGGGACACTTGGGACAGGACAAAGAGGAGATGCCGGGGGGGGTCAGGTGGAGGAGGGATAGGGACTTAACAAAAACTCTAAAGATGGGGAGGGTGAATAATAGGGGAGGAAGAGAGGGCGGAAGGCAGGTAGGGGGGTTGTGCGATAATTTGAACAAAAGACCTCTCCTGACAAGTATTCAGGTGACAGCCCTTAAATACTAAATCTTATCAGAAATTGGAATATCTGACATAAGTTTAGGGATGTCTGACATTGATTATGTGCATCAAGTTGTGTATTTCAGACATTTCCTCATGGACATATAAGGTAAAAAGACGTAAATTCAGACTACTCTATTTCAGCTATATGTCCAGATTTGTTCTTACTTAACCTTGATTTCATGAAAAGTAGGCACTTGTCCGAGACTAATGTCACGTCATTAGTTGAATGACTTCATGCTTTCGCAGTTATTTGAAAGATATGGTCCAACAACATCTGGGTCAAATAACAGGCATGACAATGATTTTGCATGAATCAGGAGAGATGGTGACTTCCATTGTCTAAGATTGAGAAGATGGCGACCTCCATTATCTAAGAGAGAGTCAGGGCTTACATAAAATGGAGTCAGACCTTAGGGGCTTCATGCCACTATTTTGGAATGGTACTTATAAAACTGCTATTTGTGTTGTGACAGACATTAAAGTGAATGCTTATGATGGGCAGTCAGGAAGCAGAGCTGGAGATTCTGCTAACTGCTCAGAGTATTTAGAGTGGGGGAGTGATACTCCAAACCCATTTCTGCTAAGTTCCTTCTCACTACAACAAAGCGAAAAATTGGCAATCATTTTGGAGTGGTGGCACTACCTGGACTAGGCAGTGCTTAATTTGTAAAAGAATGAATGGTGGTGCCCACAACTCTGCTCAGAACCCCGTGGCCAGTGCTATTAAATGTCAGTGCAAGAAAAACCAAGGCTTCACAGTCTTGAATCCACCCTAAGCCTCATTAATCCACAACCTGACACTCCCTGTCCCTTTCCATCACTCTTGTGGGTTCCTACTCTCTCTCTTTGGGACACTTTTTCTGTCTTAGCCTTCCTCCATGTTAGACCTGCCGGCATTAGTGTGGTGTGAGGGTGAGTCCACTGAAGCATATTAATTACCTGGGACTGATGCGGGGTTTGATCTCCCATCACCTTTGACGAACGAGACCCCTATAATGGGAAAATGAAACAAAACTGTTAGTAGTGGAGGTGACTACCAACAGCACAAAACAATAAAGATGGATTATTCTGTTTCAAGGTGTTGGGTGGAGTCACAACTGTTATAGACCAATCAGCTGATGAAAGAGGTGGAACACGGGAAGAAACTAAGGAGCGCTGTGTGGGTGGAGAGGAAAGACATGAGGACACCAGAAGAGGAGAAAGCACCTGTGAACCGCAGGCATACCAAGATGAGGGAACCTGAACCTAGGAGAACGTCGCCACCAACCCCAATGAGTCTTCTGAGATATGGTCCAAGGAATGATGGTCACCACTGGAGGATGCCATCTTGCCCGCCAGAAGTAAGGTGAGTTGTGGTTTTGTGGTGAGTGACTCGGGGAAAGAGTGGGAAGCACGGTGGTGGTTGATTCACATGGCAGGAAGGGGGAGAAATGACATCAGTGGGAATGCCATTACCATATTTTGAGAAGGCCATAAATTATGTATAGTAGTGAGTTTGTTTAAAGCACGCGAGTATATGTTGTAGCTGAGTGTACACCTTTATGATTTTTGTGGCATGAAAACAAATTACCGGGGCTCACAAGGGAGCAAATCCAGTAAACAATGATTCTTTCCCTGTTTCTGAACGGGGAATTACTGGCCGGTGGGAGGAAGGGGCTCACATTGAGATGTGGGTGAGAAGGGAAACACGGAAAATGTGGCCCACCTTGATATCTTGGTGAGAAGAATACCCAGAACCTGGAACCTCTGAGCCCAAAAGAGATTGTAATCCATCACAATATCTTTGCATGATAATTTTTTTCATGGGTGTTGGGGATTGGCTATAAATGTAAGATATATTGGACATCCTACTTACCTCCCTTTCTTTTTTGAGGCCTCTGACAATGACGTCCCTTGGGGAAGAACTAAAAGAAAGAAGAGAAGACATCATTAATCAGTCCTATCCAAGGTTGCAGCCCTGTTCCCCTGAAGTCACTACAATTAATATCTGTAAAGAAACCAACTCAGCCTCCGTGTCCATATATCTGCCCATCCCTCCTACAGGTGGTCTTACCCCAAACATGCTTTCCTCCTCCATTTTTGGTGATCTTGTTTTAGCTGGCCTCAGGACTCTGTGCACTTTACCACTGTTAACCAGTGCTAAAGTGCATGTGCTTACTCCTTAAAACATGGTAATATTAACTTAGCCCCAACTGGCATGTTAAATGTACTTCTAATTCCTTAATAAAGTGGTACCATGTTTTCCAAGGGACTGTAATTTAAATACTACTAGTGGGTCTGCAGCACTGATTGTGCCACCCAGTTAAGTAGCCCTTGAAACATGTTTCTTGTAAGGGTGGGCGACAAACTCTATTCCGTTGGCGGAATTGGTGGAATTTTGGCAACTCCTTGTTACTCTTGTAAAGCAGAGTTCCAGCCAAATTACATCAAACACTGCATGGCAGAATTGCTTCTCATGTGCACCAAAATAATAAGGTGGTGAGTGAGGTTTGGCATCCCCTAGCATGGTTTTCAGTCGTTAGCAGAACATTTAGCATGGACTAACATTAGCGCTACCTCATTACATTTACTAAGTGGTAATTTCCAAATGGGACCAACTGAATAGTTCATGTTTGGCATCTTTGGAATTGGAATGTCTGATTTTAGTATTACAATTTTGAAAATACTACTTTTAGAATATTGGCATTTTGCTGCCTTAGATAGTAGTGCCTGTAGCCTGTCTCTGGTGTAGCTGATAGTTGGGCTTTGTGTATTCCTCCTAGACAGTCACGCAGTAGTAAGTTTAGGTGTGCCTGGATGGGCCATCACTGTCAGGATGGAAGGGGAGGGGCTGGGCACAGCCCCACTTCACTTAGACATGAATAGGCTGTGTCCTGTCTCTACACAAAGGGCTGCATACCCCTGTATTTAGTCTGGAACAGAACAGGGAAGGCAGGATGCCTGGGACTTCAAAGGGAAACCTCTAGAAGCGTCTTCCCTACTTCAAAGGAACAACAGGGTATAAATTCTGGACCTCAGCACCAACTGTTCAGTACACTGTGAACCTGTGAATACTTTGCCAGGAAGAAGGACTGCCATTCTGCCAGACTGCATTCTGTTGGACTCCTGCTTTGTTGACCTGCTGCCTGCTGCTCTCCTACCCGGGTAAGAAGGACTGGACCTCCATCTCTTGAACCCAGAACCCTAGAGCGACTCCAACGGCTAGTTGGCTGGCCTCCTGACGTGAGCCTTAGAGACAGAAGAGTCCAGCAACCTTGAACCTGCATCTGAACTCTGCAATCTGTGAGTCTACCCTGCCAAGTGGATCCACCCCAGTTCTGTACCCTTGGAAGTGGGCCTAAGGTGCGCGTCTGTGGATCCACAGGAACGGATGCATCTACTATGTTGAGTGGTGCAAACCCCAGCAAAATTGAAACACTGCTGCACTGCGTGAATTGAAGCCCCCACCAAGACCCTCATTACATCGCAGCCCAATGCCACATCGGAACTGCTGCTGCAAGTGCAGCCTTGACGATGACACCAGACACCGCAACGCAGCCTCTCAGCTCCTCGGAACAGATACATCGTCCTGACTGCATGATACACCTCCGACTCTGGACTTTGCATCTCAAGCCCTCATCAATGGGAGCCTCAACATCAGCGTAACTAGACCTCGCACAGCAGCCTTGCTGCATCTCAGACCGATGCATCGCTTCAGCTGTGCAAAGCATCTTCAAAGCACATCAACACAACAGTCCGCAAACCAGGATTAAAGGTACTTTGTTCAGCAGACCCAACTGGGTCCCAATAGCCAGCCCCATGCTCCATCGCAGTTGGCCTGAATTTGTGACTGTTTTTGGGTCTGGCATGACCAGATATCCACAGTTAGCGCTTTACCCCTCTGGTGCTACTTTCACTGAAATCTTCAAAATTGAATACCTCTGCTTCTACTGCTTGGATTCTTTATCTTGTTTTATTTATTAATAACTATTCGATCTTCGTAACACTGTTGTGGGGTTGCTTTTGTGGTGTGTTTTCACTGTGTTTCTGTTGGACAGGTTCTACAAATACTTTACACATTAACTCTGAATTAACCCTGCCTGCTTTGTGCCAAGCTACCCGAGGGTTGACCCCAGGTTAACTTGTTAGCGTTACGTTAACCAGGTTAACGTGTTTGCTTGTGACTTTACCCTGAGAAGAATTGTAGTTGATGTCTGAGAAGGGTTTAAACCTCCGCAATCAGTTACCTAATTTTCACACTCTTTCTTTCCCCTTTGTGTGTTTTTCCCTCCCTTCCTCTGTATAAATGTCTGAAGAGGAAAAATAAGTGCCAGTCCACAAAAATGAGTGCCGATAGCCCTCATCAACAATCATGGCTGAAAGTAAGCACTGGGACTGAGTGAACACAGCTACAGAGAACCTGCTATCTAACAACATGCCTCCAATGAAATATGATTTCCAGTAGACTATGCAGTCTACTGTAGAAACAGCAACCATCTTGAATTATTGGGTATAACTTTCCTCTAATTCACAGTATCCTTTCCTAAATGATCATGTTACATTGATGATTAAACCTGGAAACTGCTACATGAGTCTTACATTTTCCTGACCAAGACCTATTGCTTCTTAAAGATTTGTTTAGATGGGCATTGGGGAATTCAGGTAAGTAATCTGAAAGTTGTGTTGTATTTTTTTTTATGAAAGTAGAAATTGAGTTTTTTTCTTCAGGATCTATATGCTTCTTTAAAGACTGGGGTTGTTACATTTTACTCAATGTTATCCAGTGACAAAACATAAATGATCCTTAGACTGGACCTCATTGCATATGCATATATGGATGCCATGCATAAGATATTAGAGTTCTAATATATACATAAGGATTGCTAACAGTAGGGAACAGCAGTAAAGGAAAAGTGCTGGGTATTTTGTAGTTCTATATCAAGTAGAGACCATAACTCATCTTCTTAGAGAGAGTATATAGTGCACAACTTACGGCAGTTATTCAAATGTTCTCTTATCCCCTTCCTTACCATTGTCAGTGCCTCCTTCCCTCGACGCATTGTCTCTGAAGCTCTCAAAACTGGCCAGATCCTTTCACTCCTAAAGAAACCTACACTAGACTCGACCTCACAAACTACTAGCCCATAACTCACCTTTGATTAATCTGCAAGATAATTGAAAAAGCAGTGTTATCACAACTCCAAGATCCCATCAATGCTAACCATCTTCTGCACGACTACCGGTCTGGCTTCAGATCATGCTGCAGCATGGAGACTGCCACCTTACACATTGATGCCCTCTTGGCCACAGATGATGATGACCCCCTTGCTCCTGCTATTGCTGGACCTCTCAGCTGTGTTCGACTCGGTCAAACATCCCACCCTCTTAACCATCCTGGGTGCACAAATGGAATTACTAAGAAATGTCCTTCACTGGTTCGCTTCCTTCATTTTCAACCAACACCAGTTTGTTCTCATAGGCACCCCCAGGTCACAAAAGATCCTTATCACATGTGGAGACCCCAGATTTCTATACTGTTGCCTGCCATCTTCAGCCTTTACATGAAAGCCACTTGGTGCTTTACTCACTGATAACAACATTAAGATTTACAACTATGCTGTGGATGCACAGCTCTACTTCAGACTTCTAATGTCTCAAACAGTGCTTGCACATCATCCAGACCTGGGTGGCCAGGTCCTACCTGAAGCTCTACTCACCCAGAATAGAATTCCTATTATTTGCCATGAACAACAAACAAGATACAGTGCAAACCAGCCTCAATCTTGGAGACATGCTCACTAACGCTGATGGTTTTAGGCACACTGACAGCCAGGACACCATCTGACTGCAGACTAATAAGTATAAAAAAAGATAAAAATAAGACAACAGGCCTTCAAGGATCTTGAACCACATCCCCAAATCCATCTGTACTGCCCCAGCGTTGCTCCAATTTAGGAAAGAGTTGAAGACTCACCTTTTTAAAGAACACTAAATCACAATGTATTAACTGCCCCAGAAACAGCCTCCTCTCTAATTTATTGCGGACTTTAAGCTTACCTTTGACCATGTATGGCCTTCTGCTGCCTTTTAGCTCAGTTGGTGCTATAGAAATACATTATAAACACATACATAGGGTGAAGGGTCACTGCACATATATATTTGAGACACTCATTTTTGTAGGTTTTGTTTTCAAGAATTAGTAGTTTCACAACAAAGTATGGGGAGTTGATTGCACAGAGCTATTGCTAAGATATATCACAATTACAATTTGATTTAGAGACCCTAATGACCGTTTGCTGAGGATATCTCTTTTCTTGCCGAGACACACTACATCCTGCAGATATACTCGATCAAGAGAAGTGCCATGACAGAGTAGTGGTTTCCTGGGTCTCTTTTTTCTCTTTTTTTCAATTCCCTTCGCCTTTCTTGTTTTTCTATGAGGCAGAACAGTTTGCTGGTAACTTTTTGTTGTTTTTATATTTGGTGCAAGAGGGGCCTCTGGTAGCCTATTTTGTATCACACATAAACTGTAACTGAATTTTACAACCCCCTTTTCCTGTTCCATTCTCCTCTTCTTATTTAACTCACTGACATCTGGGAGCAAGAGGAACTAAGATTAAATAAAAAACTAGGTGCTCTGCTACGCTCTAAATAGATTGCCTTTTCGCAAGTCTCCACTATTCACCATGAACATCTTACCATCACACCAGTTTTTTTAGTTGTCTCTCACATTAAACACAGTAACCCTGCAGAAGTAGAGTTGGGTGAAATGTTTTTTTGTCCACAGTACGCGAGTAACAGTGTGCACTTGCCTTTTTCACCAAAACTGCACAAATGGGGCAAAAAAGAGGTGGTGAACTGCAGGCAGCCATACCACAAAGTATCTTGAAATGGCTGGGTTGCAGTGGCTTGAGTTTCACTATCCAGGTGGGTCAGCGAGCTCTGACAAGAAATCTATCAGTTTCTCTACTTCACACAGGAGTGTATTTTTGCCCCAAAAGAGACTATTCATATCATCAACATGCGCTGTATTAGTGGTATTAGTGGGAGTAGCATGTCGCTCTTCTAAGAGAAAAAAACAGTCTCCTCATTTGCATCTGTTGGAAAGTGGATTATCAGTAAGGGCCTCATTACAAATTTGACAGTCCATGGACCGCCATGGTAGTGGCAGCGGTCTGACCGCCGTCAGCTGGTGGTCAGACCATCGTATTACGATGCATGCGGTTCCATAAAGGAAAGATCGCTGTGATACCGCCAGCACCACCAGGAAGCGCAGACCACTGCTTTGGCGAGAGAGGCCAATGAGGCCATGGGAGCCAATGTTTCTGTTGGACACATTATGATGTTGCCATCCACCAGTGTGACAGTGGCGGTCAAACTACTATGTCCCAGCTGACGAAAACAAAGGAATAAAAGGAAGGAACTCACCTGCAGGAAGCAACACACGTCCTTTGCTGCCATAGAGCTGATCACATACGTCCTGCTACTGGGGCTCATAGATGAAGCCCAAAATCCACGACGCTGTGGATGCAACCGACGGTAAGTCAAAACACCAGCCCGTGTTCCGAAACTCACCAACAGATCGAGGCGCTGCTGTCCACCTGGTATGTAGGTTACTCTACATGGAGCAAGTACACTTGTCCTTGTGTCCCGGGTCACAGTCATACACAACAAATGACCCGTACACATCCACATGACGCCCTCATAGGCAGGTCACTGACACTACACCACCACACTCCACAAAAACATGTCTTCTCCTCACAGTTTCAGGGACAGTGAACTATACAGAACATTGTGTCACACAACAGCCACACCACATCAACATCACACATACTTCAACTGACACCCTAACATTGATCACAAGCTTTGGACTGTTGTGAGATTGAAAGCACATAAGTATGGATGTGTCTTTAACACAAATACCCCTCCCATGAAACACCCCTGTAATGGACCCACACATATCACCTACATTGCAAGAGAATGGAAGGACAATGGGATGCACAATATTTTGTGAGACAAACATCTCAAGCTCACAATGGAAGAAATACCTGCACAATAAAGATGAAGGCATCAGGAGCACTCCTGGAAAGATATTGACCTGGGACACGTATTCCTTTGCACATGGCCAAAACATCATTTGCACAGGAACTGGCCCCTCATGTATCTCTGGGACAAACAATAGTAGAGTCCGTTGACATGCCTATCTGCCAAATATGTAAGTGCAAACCAAGAAAGCAAACACAACAGCAACAGCATGGGCCACACATGTAGATGAAGTAGCTGGAAGGTACACATACCAAAATGGACACATGATCAGTCAAATGTAAAGGGAGATAGCACAATAGAACACCCTCCATTTGTTGACAAACAAACCTCTTGCTTCCACACATGAGACAAATGTCCAATCCATGTCAAGGTGACAATTCTAACATAATACATCCTGACATTGGCCACCCCAAGATGACATCCTTAACAAAACACAATGCAATTACACCCCAATTGGATTACCAATCACATATCCATCAAGTGAATATCTACCCTTGTCCTGGGTGACACCAGTACTTCCCACAAAGTCAGATTTTGCCAGCCACAGCAAATGGTTGGCAATCAGGGTGAAACACACACCTGTAAGCATACAACACAAATTACTCAGGAACTCCATGTCCACGGAGTCATGCCTGGAGGTATCATGGCCAGTTTCTTCCCCACTTGGTTCCACCCTGTCTCCTTTGCTTGCCTGGGATAAGGCTAAAAATACAAAGAGAAATCGAATCACTACATGTTCCTGATCACATTTGAACAACACCTGTGATTATTAAACATTATCATGACGTAAATTAGGAGACCTCATCACCTCATCACATTCAATGGTTTGCCTCATGTAGCATTCCTCAGTTACCTGTTGTTATACAATAGTAGGGCAATGTCAAATTCATTTACACAGATCACACACAAGTTCATGCATACAGCTAATCATTACATACCTAATACTACAGTATGAAGAAATGATGGACCAAAATCCTGCCATTTTGCTGACAGACGTACAGTAGCCTGAAGAAGGTGACATGGAAATACCCATGTCACACTGGACACAAATCAACAATGCTCACCTCACCATGTACAAATTGTTCTAATGGAGTCATGGAGGTTGTACTAATTATGTTCAGATCGATAACACATCTAGCACAGAAATGTCAATGGAGACAAATCGTGCACATATTATCAGGGAGATATATCTCCAAAATCATCCACAACACAATGAATCAGCTAGCCCCAGGGAAATCAACTCTCTTGATTGATACCCCTGACAATAACAAACTCTGATTGCATCAGCAGAAGCCAACAGTCCTTTGAATGTTGGAGAGGCCCAGGGATTCTCATACATTTGTTTAAGGCCCTCAACATGTTGCCCAATCGGAAGACATATCATTATCTCCATTTTTGTCATGCAAACACATTCCCTTGGATGAATTCTTGTACACAACCACATATGATTCCCACAGAACTGTAAGTCACTCCATGATGCATGCCAACAGTGATTTAACGAATCTTCCCTATTCCATGTGTGAAAAGCACTTTGGGCCAGATGTATCAAACTATTTTGCATTTGCAAGTGGTGCGAATTGAAAAATTCCACCTTTTGCGAATGCAAAATAGCCTTTCACGATATATGAAAGGCATTTGCTGTGCAAATATAAGGAATCGCTAAAATAGTGATTCCCTAAAATTGTGATTCTTTATTGTGAATCACAAATTGCGACTCACAAATTAGGAATTTCAAATTAAATGTATCAACCATTCGCAAATTGCGAATGGTCGCAAAAAAAAGGATTTTGCATGTGCAATTTACCACCAACTCAAATCAGGTGGCAGTCAGGTGCAACCTATAAAAAGATGTCCAGAGTGCATCAGCCCTTTTTAACAATGGTTGCACTCTACGTCATGGCGAGTAGGATGAAGATCCTGGAAGGTTTGAGGAGAGGGAGGAGGAGACAGGAGCACATTTTCAGAGTGTGCATTACTCTATTTGACTAGAAAGAGGAGGAAATATTTGATAAATTGAACTCTGCCATGATACTTGACCTAATAGCAGACAACTGCAACTGCATCCACACACACACAGAACCAATGCCATACCCACACACATGCAGGTATTATGCATCCTGCACGTCTTAGCCTCAGGAAGCTATCAGGGGGTAATACCAGCAGCTGGAGGTGTGTCTCAAAGTGTGCTCTCACGCTTCTTCAATGCATTCCTTAATGCAATTATATAAACAATTAATCTGCACATAAAATTCCCCAACGCCCCACAGGTCTTGCAGCTAACAAAATTACATTTCTACCAAGTAGCCCAATTCCCACATGTCACTGACTACATTGATGGGACACTTGGCAATCTGTCCACCATTTGAAACTGAGTACATATACAGGAATAGAAGAAATAGCCATTCCATTAACATACAGGCTATTTGCAATGCCTCCCATATCATTACTGATTCAGTGGCCAATTCCCCTGGTAGCACACATGATTCGTACATCTTTAGACATAGTGGAATGTACACAGGGCTTCTTGCTGGAGAGTGTGGAGAAGGATAGCTACTTAGCAATGTAACAGAGAACAAGCAGCACAATGTACAAGTGATGTCACAGATTACAATAACTCATTTTACACTCCTGTCATTGCAGGAGACAGTGCATATGCAGGGTGGTCTTTCATCCTAACACCATGCCTCAATCCAGCCACACCAAGTGAAGGGCAATACAATGCGGCACATAGGAGGACGTGAAGTGTGATTGGGAGGACCTTTGGCGTGCTGAAGAGTTGCTTCTGGTGCCTGCATAAAAGTGGGGGTGCACTACAATACAGTCCAGAAACCTCCTGTAAGATTGTGGGCACATGTGCTATATTGCATATTATTGCTATGACAAGAGGCATACCAGTGGAGCCCACAGATACGGACTCAGATGAGGATGACGACCCCTTGCCACTCCTTCACCCAGCAGACCGAACCAGAGCAGCAGATGGCAGACAAAGGCATACTGAGATTACACACAACTATTTCTGATGTAAGTAATGACAACACCACATCTTGTTTATTTTTTGCAACACATATGACATTTATTGCCTTAACTTGAGGTCAGTTATGTGGCCATAGGACATAGGTAGTCCAAAAGCACAATCTGCACTCATTTGCAATGTCATACTATTAACATCATAGTATCGATGCATTGACACAAGATATGCAAGGCCCAGAATATGTCCACATTACTTTTTGCGTCCACGTACTTCGCTAGAACGCTCAGTGGGCTCAACAGCACCTCTTGTTGGAGGTTCTGAGACAGTACTGTGTCTAGAACTGTGACGCCTAGGATCCATTACAGGGGCAGAAACACTACTAAGGCTAGAGAGCTCCTCACTATCTCCATCACCCAGCTCGCTGTTTGCAGCACTCCAGGCTGTCTGCATTGTCTCCAATGCATTGGTAACCTGCACCAATCCTCGTGCAATGTCCCCACTGCAGTGTACCATTTCCACTTGCATGCTCACAGCACGTTGTGACAGCAAAGCAGTTGCATTAGTGAGGTGAATATCAGATCTGCTGAACCCCTCCAACCTACCCATCAATTGGTGATGGCGCCTATGGTGGGTGACATGGTCCTGCTGCATTACAGTGCAGAGTTCCTTATTTGCATCTGTCATCTCCATTAGGTTTTCTGATGTAGCATGCTGTCCTTTATGTAGCTTGCACATGTTGTTGTGATTGATAGACACCAACTGCCTGTGTATTGATTTCATCTGCTTACATTGTGGGCGCTGCACCTTTAGCATGGATGCCTCCAGACCACCAAACAGAGATGGGCTCTTGCCTTCCTCTGTGCTTTGTCTGACTTATGCACTGCACCTCCTGAGGGGAGTATACTGACGCCGCAATAGGGACTGATGTCTGTGGGTGTGTCTACCATCAGAAGGTGGGGTGTACATCTTCTTGCAAGCCATCAGAGTCCTGAGTAAATACAGGGAGGGGGTTCCACTCTTGCCCTGTGTCTGGGTGGTGGTGGTGTAATGGACTTGATAATGTCTGTATCAGACCGTGGTTGGATTTCCTCAGTCCCCCCTGTTTCAGTTTCTGCTGCATCAGATGCAGGAACACCTACAACACTAATGCACCGCATGTCAGTCATTTTGTACTTTTTCCATGTCTCATTTCACAGTTACATTTTTAGTAAACATTTTCCCTGCCATAGTGTCTCTAATTGTCTGTTGTGTTGTCCCTGTGTTTGGTTCTGCACAATACTGCAATTTATGTAATATGTGCACTTTTGGGGTATAGACTTCCACTCCCATAAGGCATTGTAGTGTAGAATGGAAATTGTGGCATGGACTATTTTTCACAGTGCATGGTAACATTGCAATTATCTAAGGGACATCTGTACATGCACATATGGTGATTCACTACATCACTGCTCTTACCCTTGCTAGTGCCCGGTGTGCCTGAGGTATCCAGGTCAGTGACACCGCCTACTGCGTCTGGCTGCAGTGTTGACTCCACCATGTCCTCCAAGGGGGTGGGCGGTTTCTGGGTGGATGGTCCTCCGCCAGTACTCCTTGCTTCCTTCAGCCTGCTTGCTACTCTCTCCTTGGCACATGACCGTAAATCGTACCAGCACTTGTGAATCTTCTCATTTGTACACTGCGCAACACCCAATGTGCTGATTTTCACGTGGATGTCAGTCCACAATTTCCTCTTCTCACTTTCCGGGGCATGTAGTGAGTGTTTGCCAAATAACTGATCATGTTTCCTGACCACCTCTTCTGTGAGTACCTCTAATTCCTCCAATTTCTGCTCACTGAAGTTAAATTCTCTCTTTCTTCCTCCTGTGCCCTAGCCATTCCCATGAGTGGCAATTCTGTATTATGGTCCTGGCTGACTCTGCTGAGTGCCTCCCTGGTGCTGTGCTGGGTATGTTTGCCTGCTTCTGTGGCTGTGACTTCTGAAACAGCATGCACTGACTCACTTCCTGGTTGTGATGTCGTCATGCTGCTCCAGAATACAAAATTCGCAATTTGCGATTTCCTAATACCAATTCGCTATTTTACCGATTCGCTATTTGGTACTCGCTATTTGCGATTTTTTGGTAATCACAAAAAATTCTGCTATTGACTTATTACATCGCATTTTGCGAATCCCAAATAGCGATTTGGTGAAAATCGCTATTTGGGATTTGCAATTGCAGACCTTCAGACATCTGGCCCCTTGCTACATGATGCCACATATTGCATAAAGTCCTGTAGTCCTACCTGTCATGTCCTTCTTTGCTACTGCAGTTGTACATACCAAATGACATGCAATGACGGGTGAGGGTGTGTGTGAGTCACCAATCAATGGTGACACACTCCTGCCTGTGACACCACATGAAATGTAGCTCCATGACATATGTCCAATTCCAAACACATGTTGACATGCACACATATGTGAGGAGATACAGACATCATCCCATTAAATCAGGTAAACCATGCATGAAAAAGCAGTGTTAAAAATGGGGTCTCCAGTTGGCAGTCATATTCCATCCTGTCCAAGTAGGGACCCTCACTCTAGTTAAGGTAAGGGAGTCACACTCCTAAGATAACCCCTGCTCACCCTCTTGGTCGCTTGGCGCAAGCAGTCAGGCTTATCTCAGAGGCAATGAAATAAGTATTTGTACACACACAGTGAAAACGCTATAAATGAACACCACACCAGTTTAGAAAAATAGCTAATATGTATCTAAGTATAACAAGACCAAAATGTAAAAAGTCCAACATACACAAGTAAAGATATGAATTTTTGAAGATTAAATCCCAATAAGGTGCTTAGAAACACATTAGTTCCAACTGGTGCTATCACGGTGTCTTGACGGAGTCATTCCCAACAGTTCGAAGCACTCACGAGGGAGTGTGGTGCCAGTCATGGTACAGTACCTTAGAAACAAGGCAGAGTCAAAGATGTGGCACAGATTCCGGGAGGTGAGGTATCGCTAGAGCTGGTGCGGCATCTGTTCTGTACTGCTACGAGGAGGTGAGGCATTGGTTCCTTACTGCTACGCAGGGGAGGTGAGGTATCAGTTCCTTACGGAAACAGCGGAGGTGAGGCAGCGTCAGCAGCGAGGAGTCAGTTCCTTACAATCTGGCAGGGTTAATGAGTGCAGCTGGTCAAGAGATGAAGGGCGACCGCTCAGGATGACAGTCACACCATGGGGCCACAGACGCCGCTGTGGAGTTGGGTGTCACAGACTTTAGTGGCAAAGCACTCGGGACTCACAGTGTTGAAGGACTTCAGAGGCGCTGCAGCAGCATTGGGTCTGTGGTGTTGGTTGCGGGCGTCATGCTTCAGCGGGGACCAGGCTTTGGATGGAGGCAGCAGTGCGGAAATGGGCAGCAGCGCTGGTTCTGGAGTCTTCCGGAGTTAATGTGCCTGTCTCTTCTTGTTTAATGCAAGATTTCACTCCCATGGCCCAGGAACTAGAGTAGGCACCTCTTGGCAAGTCAGGGTCCCCAGCAAGAGAACCCAGGGGCTGGCAGGTGAAGTCTTTGATGTCCCTGAGACTTCTTAACAGAAGGCAAGATCAGTCCAAGCCCTTGGAGAAACTTACAAGTAGGATACACATCAAGTCCAGTCTTAGTCCTCTCCAAAGCAGAAGCAGCAACTGCAGGCCAACCCAGCAAAGCACACACTGCAAAATAGCAAAATGGCAGTACTCCTTCTCACAGCTCTTCAGCTCTTCTCCTTGGCAGAGTCTCCTCTCGATCCGGAAGTGTTCTGAAAGTCTGGCGTTTTGGGTCCAAGATAATACTAATTTCTGCCTTTGAAGTGGGCAAACTTCAGTGGAAAGTCTTTGTACTGCACAGGACCCCACCTTTCCTGCCCTGGTTTCAAACTCAGTCTAGAGAGTTGGAGATGGCATTGTGTAAGGACAGGCAAAGCTCTATTCAGGTGCAAGTGTCAGCTCCTCCCACCGCTCTTTCCCGGGAAGGCCCATCAGGGTATGCAGGGCACACCTCAGCTCCCTTTGTGTGACTGTCAAGAGAGAATTCACAACCAGCTCAACTGTCATTCTGACCCAGACGTACATTCTGCAGACAGACAGGCATAGAATGGTTAAGCAAGAAAATGCCCACTTTTTAAAAGCAGCATTTTCAAACACACAAGTCCAAGTCAAGTCAAGTTTATTAAATGCATAGTTAATTAAAACCAATACACCATGCAAAAATAAAAAAAACATAAATAATTTCATACTAATAAATACCAACTATTTCTGGCTCCTAAAATCCTTCATGATAAAAATATAGTACATAAAGGAACTGTGCACATGACCACAGTTATCAATCTATGATACATTTGAAAATAAAACCACTTTTACTTGACTATCCCGACAGTCTACCCCTTAATCATATACATGTTAGAATCCTGTCTTCCCTTCATATTACATTAAAATACAGGAAAAAAAATGTAAGCATCGTCCTATTCTGTTTGTGAGTATCATTTTCTAAAATCTCAATTGTTTTCAGTAAAGAAAGTACATCAGGATAAAAGGCGAAAACACTATGCAAAGGACCATAGTCAACAACAATTCATCGTATTTCACATTTTATGTCCATCAAAATTGAAAATCATTAAAAGAAACTTTACATAGTTGAGATGCTGAACTTAGTTACCTAGGTTAGCTAAAGTTTTGCCCTCTGATATTAAACAATTATAGAATTCCACATCTTTTAACCAACAAGATTGATAATAAAAAAGAATTCTTTACATAGTTGAGATTAGCTAGAATTTTGCTCTCTGATATTAAATAAAACATAATGGCAACAGTAAAAATTTAAAGTGACGAGAAATTATATTTTTTGACCTAGTATCTATATGCTTGTCTTTCATCTGCCCCTCTACCCGAGCCCTAGATAACTTGGAGCCGTGTAGTCATGGTAGTGGGATGGCATAATTCGTGCAAATGAATCATGTTAAACAGCCACTTTTCATATTAATGTTACTGCTGGCCATTTGGTAATTTCTTAGATGTCAAACACAAGAATTTTGTTAGTCTGCCATTGAAAATGTTATCAGACGGATTAAAACAGGCGATCACCGCTTCCCTGCATGATCGTATACCTCTCTGATTAAAAATGGCCTTCAACAGGTTTCTACGCTCATTTAATAAACCACTACACCGACAAATCAGATGGATGATGTTTTCCACCCCATAACCACACAGCCTGCACATGAGGTTTAAATTAGTGTGTGCCCATGGGACTGAGTGGGCACTACATAGAATAAGGCCGAATCTATATTTAATAAATAAATCTTAGTCGGCTTTTGACCACCCGGCCTCCAAATATGGCTGACATTTTAGGGTTTTATACTCGTTTATTATCATCCATGAATGAAATCTTCCTGCTAAAAGATCCTCATCCATGAGTACTGATTTCCTCTTCACTATACGATTTAATGTTTTTTTGAATGCATAATAGGAGAGACTTTCATCCCTCAATGACCGCATATCCAGATCTTCCAGGGCCTGATCCAAGTACTGCCTGGATTTGGATGTGAGGTTCAAACTTATCTCTTTCGAGAGTGCCTGACAAAGTTGATTCCCCCTTGTTACCTGTAAGAGCTTCCGGATTTTAACGTAACTACCCTTCCTAGCTATTGTAGGAGGCTGGCCTGGTTTGTAGTGGTACCAAGGGGTACTTACACTCTGCACCAGGTCCAGTTATCCCTTATTAGTGTAGAAGAGGTGTCTAGCAGCTTAGGCTGATAGAAAAGGGTAGCTTAGCAGAGCAGCATAGGCTGAACTAGGAGACGTGTGAAGCTCCTACTATACCACTGGTGTCATATGCACAATATCATAAGAAAACACAATACACAGATATACTAAAAATAAAGGTACTTTATTTTTATGACAATATGCCAAAGTATCTCAGTGAGTACCCTCAGTATGAGGATAGCAAATATACACAAGATATATGTACACAATACCAAAATTATGCAGTAATAGCAATAGAAACAGTGCAAGCAATGTACAGTCACAATAGATTGCAATGGGAGCACATAGGTATAGGGGCAACACAAACCATATACTCTAGAAGTGGAATGCGAACCACGAATGGACCCCAAACCTATGTGAGCTTGTAGAGGGTCGCTGGGACTGTAAGAAAACAGTGAGGGTTAGAAAAATAGCCCACCCCACGACCCTGAAAAGTGGGTGCAAAGTGCACCTAAGTTCCCCAGAGAGCACAGAAGTCATGATAGGGGAATTCTGCAAGGAAGACCAACACTAGCAATGCAACAACAATGGATTTCCGGACGAGAGTACCTGTGGAACAAGGGGACCAAGTCCAAGAGTCACGATCAAGTCGGGAGTGGGCAGATGCCCAGGAAATGCCAGCTGTAGGTGCAAAGAAGCTGCCACCAGATGGTAGAACGAATTCTGCAAGAACGAAGAGGACTAGTAACTTCCCCTTTGGAGGATGGATGTCCCACGTCGTGAAGAAGCTTGTAGAGGTATTTCCGTGCAGACAGACTGCAAACAAGCCTTGCTAGCTGCAAGGGTCACAGTTAGGGTTTTTGGATGCTGCTGTGGCCCAGGAGGGACCAGGATGTCGCCAATTGCGTGAGGAGACAGAGGGGGCGTCCAGCAAGACAAGGAGCCCACTCAGAAGCAAGCAGCACCCGCAGAAGTGCTGGAACAGGCACTACGAAGAAGAGTGAACCGGAGCTCACCCGAAGTCACAAAAGAAGGTCCCACGACGCCGGAGGACAACTCAGGAGGTCGTGCACTGCAGGTTAGAGTGTCGGGGACCCAGGCTTGGCTGTGCACAAAGGAAATCCTGGAAGAGTGCACAGGAGCCGGAGCAGCTGCAAATCACGCGGTACCCAGCAATGCAGTCTAGCATGGGGAGGCAAGGACTTACCTCCACCAAACTTGGACTGAAGAGTCACTAGACTGTGGGGGCCACTTGGACAGAGTTGCTGAGTTCCAGGGACCACGCTTGTCACGCTGAGAGGGGACCCAGAGGACCGGTGATGCAGTCTTTTGGTGCCTGCAGTTGCAGGGGGACAATTCCGTCGACCCACGGGAGATTTCTTCAGAGCTTCTAGTGCAGAGAGGAGGCAGACTACCCCCACAGCATGCACCACCAGGAAAACAGTCAAGAAGGCGGCCGGATCAGCATTACAAGGTCGAAGTAGTCATCTTTGCTACTTTGTTGCAGTTTTGCACGCGTCCAGAGCAGTCAGCGGTCGATTCCTTGGCAGAAGGTGAAGAGAGACATGCAGAGGAACTCTGATGAGCTCTTGCATTCGTTATCTAAAAAATTCCCCAAAGCAGAGACCCTAAATAGTCAGAAAAGGAGGTTTGGCTACTTAGAAAGGAGGATAGGCTAGCAACACAGGTAAGAGCCTATCAGAAGGAGTCTCTGACGTCACCTGCTGGCCCTGGCCACTCAGAGCAGTCCAGTGTGCCAGCAGCACCTCTGTTTCCAAGATGGCAGAGGTCTGGAGCACACTGGAGGAGCTCTGGGCACCTCCCAGGGGAGGTGCAGGTCAGGGGAGTGGTCACTCCCCTTTCCTTTGTCCAGTTTCGCGCCAGAGCAGGGCTGGGGGATCCCTGAACCGGTGTAGACTGGCTTATGCAGAGATGGGCACCATCTGTGCCCATCAAAGCATTTCCAGAGGCTGGGGGAGGCTACTCCTCACCAGCCCTGACACCTTTTTCCAAAGGGAGAGGGTGTAACACCCTCTCTCTGAGGAAGTCCTTTGTTCTGCCTTCCTGGGCCAAGCCTGGCTGGACCCCAAGAGGGCAGAAACCTGTCTGAGGGGTTGGCAGCAGCAGCAGCTACAGTGAAACCCCGGGAAAGGCAGTTTGGCAGTACCCGGGTTCTGTGCTAGAGACCCGGGGGATCATGGAATTGTCTCCCCAATGCCATTGGCATTGGGGTGACAATTCCATGATCTTAGACATGTTACATGGCCATGTTCAGAGTTACCATTGTGACGCTATACATATGTAGTGACATATGTATAGTGCATGCGTGTAATGGTGTCCCCGCACTCACAAAGTCTGGAGAATTTGCCCTGAACAATGTGGGGACACCTTGGATAGTGCCAGGGTGCCCACACACTAAGTAACTTAGCATCCAACCTTTACCAGGTAAAGGTTAGACATATAGGTGACTTATATGTTACTTAAGTGCAGTGGTAAATGGCTGTGAAATAACGTGGACGTTATTTCACTCAGGCTGCAGTGGCAGGCCTGTGTAAGAATTGTCAGAGCTCCCTATGGGTGGCAAAAGAAATGCTGCAGCCCATATGGATCTCCTGGAACCCCAATACCCTGGGTACCTCAGTACCATATACTAGGGAATTATAAGGGTGTTCCAGTATGCCAATGTAAATTGGTGAAATTGGTCACTAGCCTGTTAGTGACAATTTGGAAAGCAAAGAGAGAGCATAACCACTGAGGTTCTGGTTAGCAGAGCCTCAGTGAGACAGTTAGTCATCATACAGGGAACACATACAGGGCACACTTATGAGCACTGGGGCCCTGGCTGGCAGGGTCCCAGTGACACATACAACTAAAACAACATATATACAGTGAAATATGGGGGTAACATGCCAGGCAAGATGGTACTTTCCTACAGCTATATTTTGGTTTAAATTCCCAAATTCAAGCTTAATTTGAGTCTGGGAGGAGTTTCCTGGTAGTTGGAATAGAGGCCTAAACACTTTCCTAATTATCCTATTCAGGATATCTGCATCTCTTCCTTGCAAAGCTTCTCTCCCATACCCAATAACTGACCTTAATTTGGTGGCAATTACTTGTAGCAAAGGTTGGTAACTAGGGCCGTCAAGCGACCTTTTCAATGTGCGGAAAGCAAGCAATAGTGTATTTCCTTTTCTCTGCAAGTCCTGCTTCATGAGGTAAGCTTAACTGTCATATCAGCTAAAAAAAGATTAAAACGATAAGGGACTAGTACACAGCCCTGTTTCAATCCTTGCTTTGTCTCAATTTTTCTTGATAAAAATGAGCCATCCCCTATCTTAACTCTGTCCTATGTATCTGTATATAACAGCTGGTTGGCTTTTAGCAATTGTGCAGGTATACCCCAAGCAACTAGCTTTTCAAACACACAAGGTAAAAACCGCCTTCACTAAACAATTAGTATTTTTTTTAAGGTTAATCAGCTTTATTAAAATCAAAATACATATGGGTCTCATATTAACAATACAAGATATCTGTCACAGCGATAATGATATAACTTTAAAAGGAATTGTAAAAGCTGTTTAACATTATAAAGTGTAAAATGGGGGAAAAAGATAAAAACGGAACAAGACCAATGAAAATAAAAATGCTAAAAACAGTGGTATTCAGTAAAGCATAAATTCTATCAAGAACGGAGAAAACAAACACTTTGTGGTGGCTTAAAATTCTCATATAATGTACAATTAGTAGAATTGCAAGCAACAGCATTAAGATAATCAGCCAAAGGTAACCAATATAGATCTCTATTTATGGAGGGGCAGCATAAAGAGGTAAAAACAATATCTAGTTAATGGTAGTGGCAAACATTATACCACCAAGTCTTATAGGAAATGTTGGATGTATTTTTCCAATTAAGGGTCATTTGCGGAAAGGCTAAAGCTAACATGAGATCCAACAACTTACAATTATCATAATCTGAAACAATGTCAGCAGAGACGCTACCTAGAAAAAGCACTGAGGGAGATAATTGGGATCGCAAATGAAAACTGGAGGTAAGATGATGCCAAACGTTTCTCCAGAAAGAGACAGTGGGAGGACATTCAAAGACGATGTGCATAAGATCTACCTTGGGGCTATCGCAGGACCAACCATTTGAAGTTGAGGATACAGAAAATGTAACTATAGTAGAGGGGGTAAAATGAAGTCTGTGGTAAAGAAAGAAAAGTGACTGTGTGGTAGCAGCTGATCTAGATATTCTATAAGATCTATGCCATATCTTATTCCAGAAGGGAATAGTCCAGGTACATCCCAAATCCAATTCCCATTGAGATTCAATTTTAGATTTAGGCTGTGTCAAAACAGAAGAATGACAAAGTTTATAAATATTTGATGCCTCAGGAAATGTGGTAAGAAAGGAGGACAAAGAAAAGGGTAATTCTGAAGAAGAAGGAAGGGAAGGCAAAGAAAAATGTACATTAAGAATAATATTATTAAGAAGAAGATATTTAGGCATAAATGAATTAGGACAATGAAATAGAAGTTGGAATTGTGAAAATGAAAGTGGCGTATCATTGGAAAATAAATCTTTGACCCACGCTATATTTCTATGTCTCCAAGATTTCCAAAATAAAGTTTTTTTTATTGATAGTGATGAGATGATTATACCAAATAGGGGAATACAGAAAAGAGGAATAAGTGAATGTTGGAGATAAATAGTGAGAATGCAGAAGAGCACAAGAATGTTTAAGTAGCAGGGAGAAGATAAACACAGAGCTTGACAAGGAGATCCATTTAGAAACTTGACGCAAACAAAAGGATTTGAGATGCAGTCTGAAATCAGGAAAATTGTCTCCCCCCTCCTGTTTAGAATGACGAAGGTGACTAGGAGAAATTCTAGATTTCTTATTGTTCCAAAGGAATTTAGACAATCTGGAGTCTAGTTGTTTAAAAAAAGTAACAGGCAGAGGAATCGGAATCATGAATAGGATATATAAAATGTTAGGAGAAATCATCATTTTGATAGAGTCAAGGCGACCCCACCAAGATAAAAAATAAGGGATTCCATAACAAAAGGGATCTATCAACCTTCTCTAAAGCATCAGAGATATTTAAGTCAATGGACTTTTTAATTTAAGAGGTGAACCAAATACCTAAATATTTAATCTTGAAAGAATTCCAAAGAAAGACAGTAATATCGAACGATGATCTAAACCAAATTTTTTTTAGAGGATTTCAGTTTTATCCAAATGTATCTTATAACCTGAAATCAAAGAAAAGTCTTCTATCTCCCGAAGTAGAGATGGAATCAAACGTTCAGGGTTTGAGATATATAAAAGTATATCATTAGCCGTTAATTTTAAGTGTTTCCCACCATATTGGAAACCCTCAATTTTAATGTTATTTCTATTACAGGATAGAAAAGGCTCTAGAGCTAGACTAAATAGGAGTGGAGAGAGCGGACACCCTTGACAAATGCCTCGACTTAATACAAAGTATTTGGACAATTCCCCATTCACCAATATCAATGCCATTGGGGATTGATAAAGCAAAGAGATAAATGAAATGAAAAGAGGCCCTAAACCATGGCAGGGTAAAGTTTTTAATAGAAAAGACCAGTCTAACCGATCAAACGCATTCTCAGCATCTTTAGAAATTGCTGCTAATGAGTACGAAAGAGCGGGAGCTTTGCTGAGTATACTGAAGAATGTTCTAGAGTTGTCAGAAGCAAGTCTACCTTTGACAAAACCAGTTTGTTCCTTACTTATCAGCACAGGTTAAAGGGGATCAAGACATAAGGCTAACAATTTAGCAAAGATTTTATAATCTGTATTGAGCAGAGAAATTGGCCTATAATTTTTACCGAAAGTATGATCCTTACCTTTCTTTGGAATTAAACAAATCAAAGCTTCTTGAAATGTTCCCCCTGTACAGCCAGAGCCCATGAAGAATTGAAAAAGCTGTAAAAGTTTGGGAAAAATGTAGAAAAAATTCCACTGTGAATCCATCCAGACAAGGAGTTTTACCTTTTTTAAGAGACTGAAGGGCTTCAAAAATAAAAAGTAAAGAAATATCTACTTTAAGTGAAGAAACATCAACTAGAGTCTAATTAGGGTTTGGAATTTTCTTTAAATAATCATCAATCTGTAAGGAGGTCGGGACTGACTCAGGAGTATAAAGTGTCTGGGAATAATTGACAAATTCAGCTAAGATATTGTCATCTTTAAAAAGGGACTCACCAGTATCTGTAATTATGGACTTCACTGTGTGGCGTTGCTTTCGTACTTTTAAATAATTAGCCAGAAGTTTTCTCAATCTATTTCGACCTCCATCATAGCAGGCGCTACTAGGTAGAAGAAAAGAGGAGGCATTATCCATCGAGATTTTGTTAAATTGCAATTTTGCCTGAATAACTTCTTGTAGATTAAAATTAGAAGAGGAAGAATAATATTGGTGTTCTAAATGTTTAATTTTGAGAAGTAGAGTTTGATGATGTGCATTAAAAATGTTATTTTTATTAGAGACAAAATGTATTATATGTCAAGGAGCCGCAGCCTTAAACGAATCCCATAACAATTTTGGGGAAACATGAGAGTCATAATTAAATCTGAAAAATTCCTCCGCAAAGGCAACAAAGGATGTGGAAAATTTAGAATCAAGCTAAAATTAATTATTAAATCACCACCTATTGGATTTGGGATGCACCGGGAGTAAATCAAAATCTGTGATGACTGGAGCATGATCAGATATTACCATAGGTTAAATGGAGGAATTAATAAGATTTTTGAAACAAAAATATGGTCAAGTCTAGATAGGGAGCCGTGTGGTGGAGAATAAAACGAGAAATCCCTACTATCAGGATTACAGGTTCTCCATGAATCAATTAAATGACTTTGTGAGAGAAATGCCTTAAATTGTTTATGCATTTTATGAGGAGAAAATGTAATTACAGATTGCCTATCTATAAAAGGATCAATAATTTGATTGTAATCCCCTCCAAGAAGAAAAAAATCATAATTATAATGCAAACATTGTTTAGTAACATTAGGCCAAAAAGATAATCTGATTGATTAGGACCATAAATATTACCAATAGTCATTATAATCCTATTGATACTTAGCTTCACAAAGAGCCATCTACCATCGGAATCCGAATTTTGCGAAATAACAGTAACTGATAATTTTTTATGGCAGAGCACAATTACATCATTTTTATTTGTAGATGTAGGAGAAGTAAAAACATTGCCCATCCAATCTCGTTTAAGTTTCAGTGCTTCAGAAACCGTCAAATGGGTTTCTTGTAAAAGAACCAAGTATGGTTTATATTTAGATAAATGGGATAGAATTCAATTTTATTGGGTTAATAAATCCTTTGACATTCAATAACTCTGAGTTTTACGTCACATAACCACATATATATACACGAAAGGTCTTGTACCAAGATAACTGAATATACATATAGGGGATAGGAAAACAAGAAACACAGAGAAAGAGTAAAGGGGAAACAACAAGAAAAAAGATGGAAAATATTCAAGAAAAAAAGAGGAGACAGTACATGTCAAATAAAGACGACTGCAAAAACATACCTGAGATGAATGGACAATGGGACAGGGGTGGTGACAGCACAGACTGAAGACGGCACAGCAAGGAAACAGAATGCATCAACGGACAAATGATACAAGCAAGAATAATGATTTATAGAACACCAGGAACCTGTGGAAAGAAAGCAGTACATTAACAAAAAGGACCTATAGTCACATCAATATAATATATAAACTGCATATGAAGTAATGAACAAGGGCATAATAGATTAGGAAACACCTATAGTCAGCATGTAGAAGGACCAACCATTTCCATAGGGTTTGTAGAGTGTAGTCTTAGAAAATCGCGAAGCGCTACAGGAGAGGTATATGAAGTGGTGTTATTTTGATATGTCACTTCGAACAAACTTGGATGGAATAATCCAAAACGAGCTCCCAAGTCATGCAGCTGTAAACGAAGATCCAAAAATTATTTCCTTCTGTTTGCTGTAGCTTTGGACACATCCTGTGAGATGAAGATTGTACTTGCTTGCCAAGCTATTTGTTTTTTGGCTTTCGCTGCATTAAGAGCTCTCAATAGATCGGTAAATTCAAGAAAGAAAATAATCACACCTCTTGGTTTAGATGTGGAGGAATGCAGAGGGCGATGACCAATGTGGTGTGCCCTTTGGATGTTCAATACTGTAGAAGATGGTAGGTCCACTAACTTTGGAAAGCATGAAGCAAAAAATGAAATTGGGTCACTCCCTTGAAGATCCTCCGGTAAACCATAAAGGCGAAGATTATAGCGTCTGTTTCTGTTTTCCAAATCCTCCCCAAGTGTCTTCAAAGTTGCCACTCCCTCCTCCAAACTAGTAATTTTATGTGTTTCATCTTGCACGTCACTGACTCTTTGTTCCAAAACAGAGACTCTCACTGCCATTTGAGATCACTTAGTATCAAGATTTTGCATCCGAGAATTAGTTTCTTCAATAAAAGGCCGCAATGCACGTATTTCGTCAAGCACAAATTCAAGAGAGATCAGTGAGGGAGATTTTATTGGCGAAGGTGGGTCTAGGTTGACCCTCTTATGAGTGGTTGTAGAAATTTTCTGAGAGACTTTAGGCAAAGAAGATGAGGTAGACATCTTTGACTTGGTAGAAGAAGACGCTGCAGCAGAAGTATAAACTGCAAAAGTTTGTCAGTTGAGGAGAACTGATGTGACAGAGATTTTATTTTCTTTAGTTTGCGCATATAAAAATAAAAGCCTTCAATAAGGAAACGAGTGACACAGGAACTCCAAATATATGTTGAGACAGCAAAAATAAATTACATGGCTTGCGTAAAAACTGCAAGCAAAACCATCAAAGATTCAAAGATCAAACAAATAAGTACATCGCATTGGTGTGCAATAATTATTCAAGATGGCCGGTCTCATGAGGAGAAATGTAAAAACATACTTTAAAAGTCAAGAAAAGAAGCTAGGCGGCATTTAAAACATTAACAATGCTCACCAACACATCCAGCAGGCTAATATGAGTAAAGCGCCATTAAAATTGAAGAAAAAAACAGCAAAAATGAATCCGACGAGGCGCGGAGCTACGATGTCAGGCCGCCATCCTGGCTGGTGGCTCGCGCGTGTCCTAAAGGATTTTTAAATTGTTAGGTCAGAGACCCCAAGCTCCACATCTCTATCTGCTCCCAACAGGAAGTTACACTTAAGAGATATTTCATGGCAACCACCATGTTAAGCTATGGAAGAGACAGGCCTTGCAATAGTGAAAACCGAATTGGGCAGTTTTTCACTATCAGGACATGTAAAGTGAACCAGTACATGTCCTACCTTTTAAATACACTGCACCCTGCCCCTGAGGCTACCTGGGGCCTACCTTGAGGGAGGCCTTACATGTACTAAAAGAGAAAGCCTGTTTCTGGAAAGTGGGTGCACTTGCCAGGCTGGCATGGCAGTTTAAAACTGCACACACAGACACTGCCATGGCAGGTCTGATACATGTTTAAAGGGCTACTCATTTGGGTTGCACAATCAGTGCTACAGGCCCTCTAATAGCATTTGATTTACAGACCCTGGGCACACATGGTGCACTGTACTAGGGACTTACTAATAAATCAAAAATGCCAATCATGGATACCCAATCATAATCTATGGATTTTACACATGGAGCAGTTGCACTTAAGCACTGATCAGCAGTGGTAAAGTGTCCAGAGTACCAAAACCAGCAAAACAAAATCCAGCACACAGTCAAAAATACACAAGGCAGAGGCAAAAAGACAGGGAAAACCACAACAAGGATGCCAGGTCTAACACGCAGTGAAATGATTTGTCAAAAGTGAAAGGAGCACATATTAAGAGGTAGGCACAAGGAATGATAGCAACAGTTATGTCACACAAATCATGTCAATGGACATTCCCCTCTTACCAAGGGAAAGTGTTGCTCTGTAAGTGCACCCAAAGAGCAATGTATGCTCTGTCACATGTATGATGGACATCTTCACATGACAGACAGTAGTGAGACATCAGCACTTGTGACACACTGAAGACAGTGGCCTCTGGGGAACATATGCCAATATACTCACTTGAGCAGACACACGGCCGAGGACAGTGATCAATTATGTCATTGTGTTTGGGCTGTCACACTAAAGAGTACTGGACTGTTGTGCACAAATGACACTTACAACACCAAACAACGTTACCTGATTGATCATTATACACAGCCATGTGTTGGCCCTGGAGAGTAAATTGTTTGTGGACTGTACTCAGTTGTGTCCTAGGTAATAGGCAAGGCACAGCAGCATGCACCAGTTTCCATACCCACACAAACAGTTGCTCATCATGTGTGTCACACATGGCCCATCCCCGATCTTCAGGGAGAGATGACAGAACCGAACACATCAACTTGGCAATATGACAAGCAGGAATATGCCCTGGACTCACCCCCTTGTGGCTGCTGTGCTCCTCTCAACCGACCATAAATCTCCGGATAGGCCACCGCCAGAATGCGGGCCATTAGGGGGGTCAGGCTTTGATGTGTGTCCCACCCACATTGGGAGGACAACCCCAGCTGGATCTCAGCGATCTTCTGGGCCCAGCAAATCAGGTCCTCCCACCTCTTCCAAGAATGGGCACTCCGCTGGCTATGGACCCCCAGGGTCTGCACCCTCCGGGTGATGGCTCTCCAAATCCTCTTCTTCTGATGGACGTTGCCCTGTATGGATGAAAGAGAAAAATCAAAAGGTTACAAACACAAGCTTTTGCCAAGGGTTTATGTCACATACATGTCAGAAACACCAAGCACAAAAAATGGAACTTGTCAACACACCACAAGTGTAAAGCACACATGCTCAGGAGTACGGAGACATGACTACACACTTTTGGAGTTATCTGCACCAACCCACTACCCTCTTCATGGCTTACACTGATTAAGCAAGCCTACTGACATTAGGTAGCCCAGACCCAAGCAACATGTTCTGTGATCCGAGCCACAATGAAACACTACACACCATTGTGGCATCTGAAGGAGAAATGCCTTGGGCCTGACTGGACCAACACATTTACACTCTGCAACATTGACTCACTGAAAACAGTCCCTGCAGACAACTACCATAGTGCAGACATCACCCTTACACTTGAGTGACAATGAAAGGGCTGGCATGGTGAGCACTGAAAGTCTTTTCCCTGTGCATGTGTGGACATGTGGCCCATCAAATGCAGATTCATGCCACTTCAGGTGAGTTTCTGTGGTATGTACCTGTACCACAGAACATACCTTTGATCATATGTGGCAAACCTACACAGATGGCATCCAACCTTCAAAAGGAATGTTTGGTTTAATTCCTGCTATGTAACCAAGCTACTGAGTCACATGTCATGGCCTCCCTGGTGGGTTTGTCAATTGTGCAATATGCCGGTACTGGACAAACATGACTTATGGGAAGGTGACAACAGAGCTGTGGGAGTAAGGGACCTGTCATGGGTCAAAGATGCACATTGACAATGATGCAAAATGCAGATAAGAACTAGTTCAGGGATTTACCTCAGTACCCATTCCTAATCTAGTCAATGGACTGAGGTATTCAGGGCATGTTTTGCCACTAGAGCGTCATATTGGCCACATGACAGGATCTGCAGGTCTACGGGGTGTGGGCAAAGTGCCACATTTGCATAACCACAGTGACTCTCCTGGAGTATGTCCATACTGGGAGCTAAATTTGACATGCCCTGGTCTCTGCATGCAGAGCATACAGAACCTACATGACACTTAAATTTTGATCACTTCTATGCATGACAGTATATCATGTGGCCATAATCAATGTGGCTTGTGTGGCAACCTGAAGGAAACAGTGAGTCATGATATGCCTCTCAAACAACAGAGTGGCAAGGCCAGATTTCCGGTGGAAGATCTGTGGCACTATACACATTGCTTACAAGATCCTCAAATGACTCAAACAAGATGCATACACAGCCCATTCACATCCATGTTGTCTGACATTTACCATTATATCATATCCAAATAAACTTAATTGTCTGGCAGTAAATTTGCCTTGCCTAGATATATGCATCCAACACAAGGGAGATCAAGGGCCTCAAAACACAATTTAAATGTCCAAAACATATAATATTTTCTCCAAAACCTGCACCATGTACATCCCATTGATGCCACACAAACTGTGAAAACAGGCACACAAGAAGTCTAACTGGCACCATGGGATGATTGCTCCCAGAGGTAGCACACAGTAGCTGAATTGGTGGAGGAGTTGATGGCAGCAGTATCAGGAGTCAAGTGACTGATTTTACAAAACATGGCTTACACATACTCCACAGATGCGGTCACCACTGCCGACAGTCATAGACATTGGCCGGCAACTGCCACAGGCAACAAGGTTAGCCTATGGCAGTATCCACCGTGGTTGGTACCACCCACTGCATGGAGATCTTCTGCCAACAGCCACGGGCGGTTCCTAATGTCTAGTGCAGTAGGTCAGGCATCGGCAATTTTGGAGCTTGGAAATACAGTATATGGCCCTGTTAAATGCATCACAACAACAATATATGTGTCAGATCATCCCAAAACAGTCTTGTTGTGTAGGTCCTACCACACATTCACCAGTGTAGTGTTGTTTATCTGATCTCTACATCTCAAACATCTGTGACAGTTTCCCTGGATCAGCCCATGAGTCCTTCATAATGCAGAACAGCACAATACCCCAGCTGATGTCACAACTGCAACAAGAGAGGGCCTGACTCGTTGGTAAGTCACATCTGTCCTGATTGTGTGTGAGCAATGTTAGGTGCTACAATCATGACATGAGTGACTCATTGTTGCACTTATGTCCCATTCCTAAGAAGGAACTCAGCATATCCAAATCGTCCTTGGTTATTGACGCCGCTCAGAAATCCAAGTAAGCCAGGGGAAGTCCACTTCAATGAGGCCCATGGAAGAACACGATTGACAGTGGAGTGGGCTTTTGGGCTCGAAAAGGTCAGATTTCACTGTCTGGACAGGACTAATCAAGCCCTCCTCTACTCACCTGGGAAAGTGTGTCAGATAGTGTGGCATGCTGCAAGCTCCACAACATCGCCTTGCGGATGAATATCACTTACATCCCACAGGGGGAGCCTGCATTGCCACAGGGTGAGAATCCTGAAATGCCAAATGAAGATGACAGTGGTGAAGAGGAAGGAGCTGACTTGTGACAGAATCTCATCAGCAGCTTCTTCTCATGAGTATACGTATGTAATATGATGTCATAACTTGGACTGTACACTGTACTGTAGTTGTGATAATGTGTGGAGTTGATTCTTTGAAATATTTAGGGAGCTGATGCTCAGCCAAAATCAACCAAAGGCTGTTTGATGAACTGGCTTTTGTCACATTCCCACCCTGATAATGTTGCTCTGTTTGTGTCAAATGTTTTGCAATGTACTTTGTTTTCCAGATGCTTGCTATGTGACTTATGTCGATGTATAGTTTCATGCCTATATCCCTCGTTTTCTTCTTTGTACAGGCACCTTCACCATGACATCTTCATATGGGCATTTCAGAGTTGTGACATTGGCGGTTATGTGATGCTGTCCTGACATACGAAGTGGACATGGATTGTTCCAGGGAATGTAGGTCACAGAGTTTGGGTGTAGGGCACCTGTGTCAAGACAGCTTACATGGCGATAGAATGGATGTTAATAAGACTCCATTTGACTTGTTTCTTGTCCTTTGTTGGCCCTGATGCATCATGCGCGTCATCATGTGGTTTGAAAATATGTAGTCGTAGGCCACAATCATATCAGTTACCCTTCACACTTGCTAAACGTTCTTTTTGTATGACCTTTATGTAGCAGTTGATGTGTTTCATCATTGTAGGCAGAAGTGCCTGTGCCAAATCACTACATATGTTTGTCTCATGCCACCAGATGCATAAGCACTAAATTGTAATGACCTTGTGATCAGAAACTCTTGCACTGCCATCTGTCTGAGTCTTGTGTTGTATAGTGTTGGAGTAGTTTGGTGTGGTAGATGATACGGCTCCAGCTGATGACATCAACCACTTTAATGTTTGCCTATTCTACAGGACAATGTGTGACAAATCCCTTCCTTCTATGGTCTGGATGTATGTACCTGTAAATATATTCATTTTCTCCTTATGATTTGCTATGTTTCAGACATATTGACAGCCTTTGTGCTACATAACGTAATAAAATGTTTTCTTTGACAAGACACTTGTACGTGTGTGATGTGTGGAATGATTGTAATCCTGAGCTGGACACTGTATACATGCAACGTATCCCATCTTGAACCTTGGATCATCATCGTATGGTTCACATGGTCTGACATATCTACATTGCTAAATGCGGAATTAAAGACAGCAGACAATGTGTTAGTGACAGGTGATTTTATTGGGAAGCTACAAATGACAGAAAATATATGTGACATGAATTCAAAAGTGAAGGGGTCAGTCATGGTAGATTAAATCATTGGAGTACATGCCACACCATTGGAAGTCCAAAGTCCAGAGTACTCCTTCCATTGGCAATAGAAACTGGTTCAGGATCAATCTACAGAGTGAATGGGTGATATACAAAGGAGGACATTAATGAAGAGGATTCATGCTGGCAGTGGTGGTTTTCTTTCCATCCTCACCTCCTGGATTCTTGCATGGACATCCCCGCTTGTGAAGGGGGGGGGGGGTCAGCTGCTGCAGAGGCAGGAGTGTATGTGGCTGTTTGTGCCTCTGTCAGGGCCTCCCTTCCTGTGTCTGCCAAAGTTGTATTTTAGGATGGTATACTTGTCACACAGGAAGGGGTAGATTTTGGGAGTAACACCTTATCAGTGTGGTGTTAATTTCATGCAGCACCCCTGTTAGGGTGTCCATTTGGTATTATGGACATCCATTTTGTCAATCATGACTCTTTAGTGGACCAGAGTTCATTCAACACCTGGCCATTCTTGATAGACCCCCAAGATGTGCCTGATGGTGTCCTGATCGACAGCAGCCCCAGTGGCTTCACTCTGCTGGCCTACAGCATCCCTTCCAAGCACCCTACCCCCATGAGCCTGTGCCCTTGGCCCAGGGTGCCCTCTCCAGCTGGGTCCTGGACCGTCAGTGTCCAAAGTATTGAGTTGCACCTCAGGATCCAGGACTGGGGGGCACAAGATGGTAGAAACTGTACTAGGTACACAGGTTGACTGGGATGTTGAAGCAACAGTTGCTGGGAGGTGACATTGTGGCCACAGTGGGACTCACTTTTGTCATTTTACCAGGTTGCCCAGATGGGCCAGGACCTTCCTCTACATCCATAAGTGTTGTCATCACTGAGGGATTCATCCAGGGGTGTAGTGGTAGTCTGTTATGTGGCCTCCGTGTGCTCAGTGGCACCTCGACCTGTTGATGAAGAACGTACATTGTTTCTGGTTTAATTGTGACATCTAACTCCAAAGGTTTTGTGTTACAGTAAGCAGAGACATTGGACATACTTAAATTGTAGGTTATCCTATTGTGCCAAGTTACCATGGCATTAGGTTATTTTGACATGATGTGTGAAGCATTCCTAACCTATTTGACTCAAGCAGCTCAGGAGATGTGCAGATCAGTTGCACTTTGGAACAGGGACTGAAAATGACATCTTATCAACAGTGAAGCCAAAACAGTGGAGAGGCAACATATTGATTTGACCATTTGAAGGCCTACTTGAGTGGGATTCAGGGAAACACAGGACTTAGGTGGTCATTATGACATTGGCGGTCAGGTGAGCGCCATGCCGGCGATGGTGGTAGTACCGCCTCCAGGCCGGGGCTAATGACTGTCAGATTATGACCATGGCGGCGATCCTTCTCATAGACAACCAATGTACCACCCCAACCGCCAGTGCGGTACGACCACTGAACACAGCGGTAGCCCTCTTCAGGCAGGCGGAAGACAAGGATCCGCCCACCATATTATGACACAGCACACCGCCAGGATTTCTGGGGCGGTAGCAATGCCACCAAAAGCCTGGTGGAAACACATCATATAAAAGGAGGCACTCACCTCCAGGGACACAGAGGAGTCAGCAGCCACCATGGAACCAGAACTGCAAGTCTTCCCGATGCTGTGCCACGCCACAGCAGTCCAGGAACACCAACGCCAATGAAGACGACGACGGTGAGTACAGCCGCCTAGCACACAAAGTAGGGAGGGAGGGGAGAGTGACACACACACATGCACAACACACACCAGACATGCACAAAACACACGCAGAACAATCTGCACTGTCAATCAACAGCAACATAACCCAGGAGCAAAGAAAACTAGGATACATACCTCTGGTCCAACCACTGTAATCTTGTGGGATAACGAGCGTAAAGCTAAAACATGATTAAGGACATATGTACAGGCAGGCCCATTGGCCATTCCAAAGTCCATAAAAGTCCACAGGGCAACGTCCAAGGGCCCAACTTGACTCCTGACAACAACGGGACTCCACTGGGCAGTTGCATCATGTCAGAAATAGTCAGGCACCTCAGGGGGCAGTGGGTGGTGGTGGGGGGCTTCTTTTTGGAAGGGGGATCCTTGGGCTTGGGTTTTGGAGGGAGTGGGTCTTTACCCTTCCAGTCAGGGGGCGGAGGAGTGGGCTTTGGGTGGGCACCCGGAGTGCCACTCTTGGGCCCTTTTGTAGCAGATGAAGTCTTTGGGAGAGGTACAGGGCCTGATTTGGGGCTGAAGGTAGTGGGCTGGGGGGTGGGACTTTCCTCTTACAGGCAGGATGGGGGGAAGCGGAGGGAAGAGGTCAAGGCGGGAAAGGAAAAACTTCTTAGGACCAATGGGGGTGTGGGAGGAGGTATGTGTGGGGGGGCTACTGGGAGAGTGGTGCTGGTACGAGGGATGGCTCCAGATGAAGTAGCTGGGCTGGCCCCAGAGGGGTCCACCACCACCAGGGAGCTCCCATCGGAGGAGGAATAAGAGTTATTAGTATTTGCTCCTGTCCCCCCATGGTGCTCCCCCCGCCCTCTGTCCCACGGGTCCCCTTGCAGTCGGTGGAATCTGCCGCCTGGGTCCTGTGGGCTGCAGCTCCCTCATTCGCCTGTGCCCCTACTCTTTCGCATGATGATGCTAATGTACACATGGACAGGATGGCAAAAGGAGGGGAGAGAAAGAAAAGGGGCACAGGGTCAATCACAGCACCAACAGCACAGATGGCATACACATCATTATCACTCACTGGAACTAAGAATGGGCAGCAAGGACCACACTGGCATACCAATGGCTAGGTATTATATCAGGTAGGAGCCAAACACTTCCATCTGCATACCACTGGCACAAACTAAGCCCTGTCTGCCATGGAGAGGCAGCTATCTAGCAATACTAATCATGCATACCACTCAACATACCTCAGCTGGACCACGCAGCAATGTCTAAACTGCCAGATTGGGCAATCCACTGACTAATACCCTACTCCCAAATCCCATGTCAGGCAACAAACGATGTATGTCACACACACTGTACTCACCCCTTTGTGGCTGCTGTGCTGCCCTCAAGTGCCCATCCAACTCAGGATTGGCCACCGCCAGTATGCGGGCCATTAGGGGGATTAGGCTCCGATGGTCACCCCATCCTCGTTGGGGGGCCATCCCCAGCTGGGCCTCGGCGGTCTTCCGGGCCCAGCGTTTCAGGTCCTCCCACTGTTTCCTGCAGTGGGTGATCCTCCGGCTATGGACCCCCAGGGTTGGCACATCCTTGGCGTTGCCACGCCATAACCTCTTCATCTGATGGGTGCTGACCTGCAGAGGAAACACAGACAGAGGGACACCGTGAATTAGACAATCAAGCCTGCCACACTACATACAGCATTTGCCCCTCAACAGGCAGACACATCACCCGTACCTCTCCATTCACATTGCCTGCAGCCATACCCCCCCAAATGACACACTGGCAGCACACACATACATCAACATGCAGCCATGCCGCATGTAACGTACCCATGATGTACTCACCTGTTGGTCTGGAGGCCCATAAAACTGCTCATACATGAGTAGGACCCCATCCACGAACCTCTCCTACTCCTCCGACATGAAGGCTGGGGCCCTTTCCCCTGTAGCACGGGCCATGGCAGGTTCCAGACACAGGTCACAGCAGCACACGCAGTGTAGATGTAGTCCAGTGGAAAGTCAGGAATCAAATGAAGTAGAAGGAAGAAAATGGCGGTCACATCCGCAGCGGTGAACACCGTCACCGCTGGCTTTGATCATCATTGGTTCCTGTGCTCCATAGAGTCCCATGTTAGCCAATGAGGAATTGCACGGCGGTGCAGAACGCCTTACGCCATGACGGCTAATGGCGTCGGAGTGAGGTCACTTCCACCTGTCCCTGCATACAGGACAGGCGGTTGCCATTTCCTACTGCTAGTACACATGTATTGATTTTAAAGTGCGTCATTGGTGTGGACTGTACACGCCTAGACTAATATAGTGTCCACCATACATACATGCTCTGTGTACTCTGATGTAGTGTGTCCATAGGTCCTGTTGTCACTCCCTTCTCACTTCTGTGTCACATAGGTACCAACCACTGTGGATAAACAGGAGGAGGCAAGCACCCGTGTACAGACCCCTTGTGGACTTGGCTACACTGGACGACAGGCACATCATACTCACCTATCGTCTGGGCAGGAGCACAATCAAAGAGCTGCAGCTGTGTGCACAATTGGAGCCAGATCTGCTACCTGCTATCTGTTGCTTAACGTAATCCCCCCTCTTGTGCAGGTACTATCAGTGCTCCATTTCCTGGCAACAGGCTCTTTCCAGGTGACAGTGGGCTTGGCTGCAGGAATGTCACAGCCAATGTTCTTGATTGTGCTGACAAGGGTTTTGGCTGCCTTGCTCAAACACATGTGCAACTACATCTCATTCCCCCAGGTTGAAGTTTTGCCCACAGTGAAGGCTGGATTTTATGGAATGGGACACACACCACATGTGATTGGGGCCATAGATGATACCCATATTGCCTTAGTCCGCCCCAGGGCCAATGAACATGTGTACAGGAATAGGAAGAGTTTCCACTCACTCAATGTCCAGATGGTGTGCCTTGCTGACCAGTACATCTCCCACGTCACTGCCAAATATCCTGGGTCTGTGCATGATGCCTTTGTCCTGAGAAATAGCAGCTGATGGCACAACTACAGAGGCACAGAGTGTGGCTTTTAGGTGAGCTTGAGTCCTCACCCTATGTATGCCAGTATATGCTTACAGGAGTCATACCCCATGCCGTTGCGCAATGCTAATATATGTCCCTCACTTCTTCCAGGTGACTCCGGTTACCCAAACCTGTCCTGGCTCTGGAACCCTGTTAGGAATCTGAGAACAAGGGCTGAGAGTAGGTACAATGATGCTCACGGGCGTACAAGGAGGATTGTCGAATGGGCCTTCGGTCTCCTGAAGGCCAGGTTCAGGTGCCTTCATCTGACAGGTGGATCCCTATGCCACTCCCCTGAGAAGGTCTGCAAGATTGTTGTTGCGTGCTGCATGCTGCACAATTTGGCCCTCAGACACCATGTGCCCTATCAGCAGAAGGAGGTGGTGACAATGAACCTGTGGCAGCAGTGGACACTGAGGACAGTGAGAAGGAGGAAGAGGAGGAGGATGTGGACAACAGGACACACATCATACAGCAGTACTTCCAATGACACTCAGGTAAGACTATTGAACTATACATTTTTCCATTTAAGTGTTGTACTGTGTGGCTGTAGCATACTGCCAATCACTACCTTTGGATCCCAAATGACCGTCATCTATGCCTTCCCTTATTGCAGATGTTGGTATGGTTACAACAGTGTAATGCTGTGATGTGTACAGATTGCTGATACACATATATAGGATGGATGAACACATTACAGGACCTTTGCACAGGATCATGCAGTTACGTACAGTTCAATACATTGTAAAGTTCCTTAAGATAAAGCACTATTACTCAAGTTGTGTCCATGGGTGTTTAATTATTATTCAGGTATACAATGGACAGTGCAATAGGGTGAGGTGATTGTTGGGAAATGTCCAGTGTAGTGGGCCAGTCTGTTTGTAGCACAGGTACAGTGTCCAAGGGGCCATAGGAAGAGGAGCAATGGCAGATCAAAGTGGACATGGTGACACAGTGGGACACAAGAGGGACATCCTGGAGGGGCTCATTTCCTGGCAGTGGTCTTGGTCTTGGCAACTGTCCCTGGTGTCTGTTTGGGTTGCAGGAACCGTTTGCGGGGTGATTCACTTTCTGCAGGGGGAAGGGTGCTGGTAGCCTGTTGGCCCTGTGGCAGGGCCTCCTATCCACTAGCTGCAGCAGATGTGGAGGGCTGGTCAGTACACTGGCTATTGGTAGGGGCCCACTGGTGTGCTGTGTACTCGCTCGTGATGTTGGCCATGTCACCCAGCACCCCTGCAATGGAGGCTATGGTGGTACTGAAGGCCTGCAATTCTTGCTTGACCTCCTGGTGTTGCAGCCGCTGGTTCTCCTGCATGATGTTGATCACCTGACCCATCCTGTCCTGGGATTGTTGGTATGCCCCAGGACATGTGTGAGTGACTCCTGGCAAGTCTGTTCGCTTGGCCTGTCCTCCCCCTGGCACGCAGCTGTCCTCCCACCGTCCCTGATCCCCCTGTGCAGGTGTCTCCTGAAAGGTGTGCCCAATCCCACTGTCCCCAGGATCCTCTTTGTTTTGCCTTTGAGGTGTGGACTCAGGTACCTGTACAGGTGGGCACACTACTCATTGAAGTGTCCTGGAGACAGAGGTCTGGGGACGTGGGGTGGCTTCTGTGGTGTCGAATTCTGAGTGGGGGGGGTCTGTAGTGGACTGGCTGTGGGATGGGGTAGCCGACTGACCAGTGGTCTCTGATGGGCCCGGGAGTTCTTTCAGGTTGGGACATCCAGAGTTGCTGTCATCACTGAGGGCATCTTTTAGTGGGGGACTGGGTAGCCATGGCACCTCCTCGCCACTGGCATTGGCTGGGGAACATGTGGGGATGTAAGTGATGTGTTAGAGTACTTGTCTGTTAAATATTCCGCATTCCTTGTTTTCCCACTGATAATGGTGTTTTCCTCCCATCTTTGGTATTGTGTGGTGCTGAATTGTGGGATTGGTAGTTGTACATGCTGTGCATGCATTGGTGGTGGGTGTACATGCAGAGCTGGAAGCGATGTGCTCGCAGTGGGTGTGGCATTCAGAGGTTGCCATTTAGGTGTCGTAATTGGGGTGGTGCGCTGTGTGAGATGGAGGGGGTGAAGGGAGTCAGAATGAGGGGTTGGGATGGCATGCGGGTTGGGGGGGTGATAGGTTGTAAATGGTGACTTACCAGTGTCCAGTCCTCTGGCTACTCCAGTGAGTAGCTCAGGATGCAGTATTGCCAAGACTTGCTCCTTTCATGCTGTCAGCTGTGGGGTAGGAGGTGGGGGTCCACCGTCAGTCCTCTTGATGGCAAGCTGGTGTCTTGCTGAAACGCATAGGTCATTCCACCTCTTTCTTATGTCATCCCTTGTGCGTGGATGTTGTCCCACAGCGTTTACCCTGTCCACGATTCTCCCCATAGCTCCATCTTCCTGGCAATGGATGTCTGCTGTACCTCTGCTCCAAACAGCTGTGGCTCTACCCTGACTATTTCCTCAACCATGCCCCGCAACGCCTCATCAGTGAAACAGGGGTGCCTTTGTGGGGACATGGGTGCTGTGTCTGTTGTTCAGAGGGTGTTGAGTGATGAGGTGGGGTGTGAGGTGTGTGGGGCATGATGGATACATGGGTAGTTGTGGTATGTGTGTGCAGTTCTCTCTGGGATTGGCGTGGCAAGGTGTGGCGGTCTGCTCGTGTTTGCAAAGGTTTGTGGGTATTGTGGGATGTGTTTTATAGTGTTGTTGGTGGGTGTGTGGGGTGTGTGTATCAGTGTCAGATGTGGGTTATTTTGTGGCCAACGTTGTCTTGTTTTGTTTTAGGGTGGCCATTTCCGCTGTGTCAGTGTGCACCGCCAATGATTTTCCGCCATTGAGTGTCCGCTGTGGTGATCCGTGGGTCATTATTTGGAGGGCGTTGTTTTGGTAGCGTAACGGTATGGGTGGAGTTCCGACAGTTTATCACGTTCAGTGGGTCTGGTGGATTTGTGGTTGTGGCTGTTTTCTGTCGGTTTTGTGTGTATGTGTCATTATCGGGCTGACGGTTGGTCGCCTCCGTGGCTGTATGATGGCTGCAGTCAGCACAGCGGTATTCGGTATTTACCACCAATGTCATAATGAGGACCTTAGTTGTATATCAGACTAGAGTCATCATGTGCACAGTTTCATGTCAATGTGTCTGCTGTTGATACCAATTTGGTGATTCAGCTTGAGGCCTTTGAATACTTGTTATACAAACTGGGTAGGGTGTCATTCCTATCCTCAATAGTTTCATCCTGGGAGTTGCAGTCATGTCACTCTCTACTACACACACTATACAAATGTACCCTACCAGGTGAGTACAGTTCAATTGAGAGTTAAAAAACAGGGGCATTTGGACAAGTGACCACTGGGCTGGTGGTTGGAGTTACAGACACAAGGCCCCCTGGGAGTTGCAGTTAGGTCACTCTCTCTACTTCACACACTATACAAATGGTATCCTCCCAGATGAATACACTTCAATTGAGAGTTAACAAACAGGGGTATTTGGACAAGTGACCATTGGGCTGGTGGATCGCGTTTCAGACACAATGCCTCCTGGGAGTTGCAGTCATGTCACTCTCTATTACACACACTACACAATGTGACCTTTGGGGGGCGGCAGGGGTGGTGGGGGGGTAGGGTAGGGAGCTGGGGTGGGGGTGGGGGTGGGGGATGGGGGATGGGTGAGACCCCTATCAGTGCCAGGGAAGGAATTCCCTTGCACTGATAGTGCTTACCGCCATGGATTTCATGGCGGTTCAAACCGCTGGAAATCCACGGCGGTAAGCCGGGTCCAAATACCGCTGGCGGTATAGTCACAGCCGCTGGGCTGGAGACCCGGGTCTCCAGCCCGGCGGGCGGAACAGAGAACCGGCAGATGACCATGGCGGTAACCGCCATGGTCATAATTCCACAAAGTAAGACCTGCAGCCTGTTGGCGGTCTTACCGCCAGTTCTCCGCCTTCCGCCAGGGTCATAATGACCCCCAAAGTCTCTTTGGAGTTGCAGTCATGTCACTCCCTCTACTCCCTTAACAATTGATAATTGTAGGTTATTAGATATCTGGATGCAGAATGCATTCAGGTTTGAACATACATTTAGATTTTGGCATGTACCATGAATACGTGAATTTTTAAAGATTTACAGGCACCATTTGTACATATGGCACGTGGTGGGCCTTGGTAGCTATGATGTTGGGTCCAACAATACACATTGACAGTGTTATATCTCAGATGCTCTGGGTATTAAATGTTGGTGAAGTACCTGAATAAGACTGTGGCTAACATTTCTGACAGTTTTTGTGTTGTAATGTACTAGACCCGACTTCCCCAGGTATTTCTGTCAAGCCGTCAGGATGCAGGATGGCCCAGACCTTCACCTCCCAGGGAAAGTTCTTAATGGGGCTCTGAAAGGGTCACTGCCAGTCTTGATGGCCTCCATCTGCTGCCTGGAGACCAGGGAACGGACCTAACCCCTCAGGTCATTCCACCTCTTCCTAATGTCCTCCTTTGTGTGCAGGGTGGTGCCTACAGCATTCACTCTGTCAACAATCCTTTGCCACATTTCCATTTTCCTACTGAGAGGAGCGTGCTGGACTTGGGCTCCAAACAATTGTGGTTCTATTCTTTTGAGTTCATCCAGCATGCCTCTCAACTCATCTTCTGAAAAACGGGAATTTTTGGAACGTGACATAGTGAACAACTAAAGTGGATTAGAGGTACTTAATTAACAGGGGAATTGCAATAGGAAGTGCATGGACAAAAGTGTTTCCAGGGTGTTCTATGGGTGGTGAAAAAAGGAAAAGAGGTGCCTAATCTATGTAATATACAAAAAACTGTGGTCGGGGTTCCTTGTCTTCCTGTGTAAATGCGAAGGATTGTGGTCTGTGAAGTGGTGTGTTTTATAGTGGATTTGCAGGTATGTACGCTGGACCAATGTGTGTCAGCTGTGTTGTTTTTGAATTCACCCAATGTGCACTTATCTGTTACTTTTCTGGACGCATACCACGGTAGTCAAGCGCCATTGGGTAACTGCCGCGAGGAGACCACCACAGGGACTGTGTGTTTGTAATAAGCTTGGTGGTTGGCCGCGCCTCTGACGGTGCTGAAAGTCGGACCACTTAGATACAAGCTGCTGCACCACTGGTGGTCTGCCTTTTTTGCTTGGCAGGTGGCTGTCCTGCTTGTTTGCATTATAATACGGCGGTCTGTGTAATGCTGGAGCAGCGGTACTTTTTAGACAGCGAACATGGTAGTCTGGCAGTCCGACAGCCAAACTGGTGATCAGGCCCTTAGTCTTTTTTTCTGGAGTTTTTTCTCTTGTTGTCAAGTGACAATCCTCTCCGGCCAGCTTGTGATGCAACAACATTGGCTTGGCTCAGCGTGCAGTTCCGGTCAACTGCTGGAAGTCTCATCGACGGGGAAAAGCTCTGGGGAGTCAGTGGGACAAACCTGAAATTGAGGCCCGGTTGTAGTTCAACATCGCCAGCTTCACTCTCATTGAGGGGTCGTTTACCTTTTGAGCTTTTTTCCAAAGTTACTCCAAACTTCTGAAAGTCTTTTTTGTGGTCTTGAGGTGTCCAGAAACTTGGTGCAAGGTTCCAGAAGCTCTGAGTTGCTCCTTAGGGGTTTGGATTGCAATTCCCAGAATGCACCTGGTCAGGATACTCAAAAGGCCACTGGACACTGGTCAGCTGGGCTATTCTTGCACAACTTGATGCAGGGGACTCTTGCTAGCTCCTTTGTACCTGTTGTTTACCGGGAGTCTACTCCTGGATCTTTAGAAGCAAAGCAAAGTCCTTTCTGTGGTGAAGCCCAGAGTGTGCAGCTGGTACATTCCTTGTGGATGCAGTCCTTCTGGTGCCAACCAGGGGTTCAGCAAGCCAGTCCTTCTTCTTCTGATTTTCTTCCAGCAGGGATCTGGGTTGCTGGGCAGCTCTTCCATATGTATCTATGCTACTGGGTTGGCAAGCAGGAGGGCACCCCTGACCAATGCGGTGCAGGGTGCCACCCGTTGGGGTGACCACTTCCTGTGAAGTGTGGCAACATTCAATCACAGAAAGCACTGGTTCACAAAAATCCAAAATGGAGAAAACCTCTGCTGGGAGGTTAGGTCTTGCTAAGCCCACCCACTGGTATGGCTAGGTTTCCCTAACACACCCCTTGGTAAATCAATTACAGGGACTCCCATCTGGCTGGGGAAGTAGGAAATGGGGGATGTCTGGTTTCTGTACAAGTGTCTTTCCCTCCTTTGAAAAACAGTTTGACCACCCAGCCTCCTTCATGCTCTGCCATCTGCTCTTGCAGTTCTCCTCTCACCAGATGCTTCCTGTGTCTCAGCCCAGGCCACTTCATACCTCATTAGGGTCACTTGGCTCAGCCTGCCAGAGGCAGACCAATTAGGAGAGGCTAAAACAGGGCTGATTTTAGGTAACTGTTGAAACAAGAAACCACAGCAGTGCACCGTTGGCTGCCCTAACTCCACTGGGGTCCCTAAACCTACATGCCCTACCATATACTAGGGACATACAGGTAGGTTGTCAGAGCCAATAATAATTGCGCCCAATTAGCATATAACTTTTAAACAGAGCACTGGCCCTGGGCATGGTTAGCATGGTCCAGGGCACAGTCAGGGTCAGTAACCACCACTATCATTAAAATAAATGGGGGTGATCAGGGCCAAAGGGGTGATTTTCTCACATCATCCATCTAATCTATTTGTACTAGGAGAGAATACCTTTTCCAAAGTATTTACAAATTATTTCTAGGTGCTTAGCTTTTCAGAAAGGAAACTGGGTGAGGATTAAGAAACCAGGGGCCATATGTACCAACGCATTTTCCCATAGACACAGAATGGGTAAAATCCTTTGAAACATCTGGCCCCAGGTTTCATCCACAATAGATGATCATGTGTTTCTTCTCCTGCCCGTGTGAGAGAATTTAAATTCCATGTAGTGGTATAAGAGAATGATAAAACTTGGAACAAGTCATTTATTTAAAAAGTACCAGAATCCAAAAATGATTATGTGGGAAGAAAAATGGGAGTACAAATAAACAGAAGACTGTTACCAGAACAAATGTGATGATAGAAGGGTTTCATGTAGGACAAAGTCAAGTCGCGCAAATTGTAAGGATTACAGGAGGTACTAACTTCATCATGTTTGTAAACATAGAGAAGTATTGATATGGCATACAACTTTTTAGGCAATGTACCTATCTAACAAATTATGGTAAACATGTACATCGTGATCGTATTTTCTTTTTCTTGTTGTTTTTCTTTTTTCTTTTATTCATTGTGAAGAAAGAAGGGTATGTACGGATGGTAGTCAGCTATGAATGTGTGGAGGACAAATAAAATAGTGAGTTGTTAAGGTTCTAGTTCCCTGCGTATAACTCGCGGTGGGTTCTGGGGGTTGGCAGTTGCTGCCAGGATGTTGTACTGACCGGAATAAACTTACTTGATGTCATCCTCGCTACGAATTTTTTCATACTAACAACCAGAATTGCTAAAAATGGAACAACAGTGTAAAACTCCAGTGCATAGATTTGCAAAGGTGGTGGTAGGAGCAACCTCTCAGTGTTGCAGCCACGTAGCATATCTAGTATTCCCTCGTATTACACTGAAACAAAAAAAGTATTTCGAGTCTTCCCATCACATTTGTTCAAACTCGTCATACGCAATTTGTGAGTACAATCATTCTACCCCTTTCACCCTTTCAGTCATAGTGTCTATTTAAATTAAAAATAAAACAACAGCAAATTAAAGACTTCTAAAGGTGAGTTAAAAAAGGAGAGCGTAAATAGACAGCAATATCTATTCACACTGCTCGAGCACTCTAACCAGCCTAGGTTCCCTTCTACTATTCTCGCAGTCCCAATCATCTGTCTCCTGGCACGTTGCCGCTTCCCCATGTTTACACCAACAGGCACAAATTCACTATATATCCCCCAGTTCAATGCTGCTCGTGATTGAAACACACCTGGTTCAATTAGTTCAAATCATAATTCAAAATTGCCAACGGCTTCAGTTTCAGCTAAAATCCGAAATGGATTCTCAATCCTATTGTTTCATATCTTTAACCCATCAGCTGCCAGCCCATTGTTTGGACTAATTTCATCCAAGGTATCATTTATAAATCAATGGAGTCATAATAATATGAGATAAAGTTAGTGCAAGATACTATTGCAAAATCTTATGGCCTGATTCGGAGATTGGCGGAGGGGTTACTCCATCACAAACATGACGGATATCCCGCCCACCATATTAGAAGTTCCATAGACTATCATGGATTTGCAATAAGGTGGATGGGATATTCGTCACATTTGTGATGGAGTAACCCCATCTGCCAAACTGTAAATAAGGCCATTTGTCCATTAAAAACTACATAAAAAAATAAACCACTGAACAATTGAATCACCAGAAACAATGGTATGTATGATTTCCATGAATACAGATGTTAAGGCCAACAAAAACAGGCTCAGACAATAGGAGGGCGAAGGCAAAAAATTGGTAATGGCCCTGCAAAAAGGTCCAAGTCCAGCATATATTATGATTTCCCACGCATAGTATATGCTCCTTATGAATCACATGATCTAAATTCAGAGAGTATGAAACTTATGCTAAATGATTTGCAGAGCTCGCAAAACGTATATTTAAACGGCGCTGAAGGAGTCTGAGGAAACCATTTCCCAGATCAGCATTGCTTTTCTCGGGTGCACATTACTTCTCACTGGTACTGGGCCCAGTCACGATGCACATCGGCCGTGTTTATCACAGAATGTGCACCAGGCTGAACTAAGCTGTCAAGAGAGAGGGACGTGTTTTGAAGCCTGAGAAGCAGCTCGTTATGACAGCTTCACAGTTCATTGCTGTCGTTTACTTAGCACCATTTCTGAGGTATTGATGGCTCTGGCTAATAAACCTTAAACAGAATCGCTTCATAATAATGATGTTTTGAAGCCTGGGCACATCGGTAGTATTTACCGCATCATCGATTTTATGGTCCCATGGGAAGGCTTCTGGCTGCAGCTTGTCTGCAGCTCTGGTAAGCTAATTCATGTATTATTTGTGCTACTCAATCCAAACAAATAATGTCAGAAAATGCAGCACTTACTTTTCTGCTGCCAACACCTGTGGTAGGTGTACAACAAAAACTTAGGTAATCAATAATATACAGAGACCCTTGCCTCGGAAAAACAAGCACTGCTATCCAATGCACTTTTTGCCCACAATGATGTGGTGTGCTGGGTGGTATGTCCAAGGAATGAATTCATCCACCCCCAAGTCTGCTTTCTGTAGGTGATTTTTTCCCTAATAGAAGAGCTCCAGACTCTGTTTCGTTCCATTTCTGTTGAAAAAACAGCCTTTACTTGACATTCTATGAGAGGTGATTAGAATTGTTCTCTGCCATGACCCTCAAATCTTATTGACATATTTATTGTATAAGGTAAGACCTCCGGAATTATTATAGTAAAATGAAGCATCAAATGGCCTATTGGAGTAAAGGGTTAATCTATGGCAGGAAGGTATTGTCAGTAAGAATTTAAATAGATCCTAAATGGTCACGAGTTGTTCCACATTATTTACATAGAGGGATCCTTCGTTTCCATAAATTAACATGTCTTTCATATTGTGGTAATGCCTACCCTAAATAGTGTAGAGGGATAGCAGCCATCGTTCTTCTGCGTAGCTTTAGTTCCTCGCAGAAGCACTAGACTATTTTGAAAACTTACCCCAGAATCTTAGAAACACACAAAACAGGAATGGAATAATAACAACAATTGTATTAGTACCTTCTACCATACTTGCTGCATTGTAATTCTTGCAGACCCTATTTCAAGTAAGGCTGTGAAACGTCTTTGAACTCAAATGTAAAAGAAACAATATAGTGATTTTGACACAGATGAATGAATTGGTGCTAAAAAAATATTTGATAAGTGAAAGGTGTAGATTTCATATGAAGATTTGCATATTAGTTTGACAGATCAACCCACACATATAAATAGTGCTCTTTTGGAATGTTTTGATATTTGTTTCCATGAATTACAATTCATCAAACTCTGGTCTACAGTAAAGGAAATCAGTAAATGAGTTTTCGACAACAAACTATGCCATGGGATCATAACCTGCAGGTGGTTGTCATTCCTATTTCACATATCAACAAGACACGTTTTACTGTTATGTTTGCACGTCTAGCCTGCTTTGAAAAACAACGTACACTACCTGAATTACGGACTCTTAAATTAGGCCGGATGATCTCAGGAGAGCTGCATATTGGGTGATAAATATCCAGAGGAAATAAGCCCCCTTAAGGCCTTTGCAAAAAATACTATGAAAATCACCTGCATGGTCAAAGCCATACACTTATATACGATCAGTGCTTAATTTGTAAATATAAAGGTGCCGGCGCCCAAAGCCCTCTTCTTAACACGGGGCTGCTGCAATTAAATGTGCGAATCCTCCGTCTTTCCCAAACATGTCTTTTGCTCGCAGCAAATGCTTGAGGCAGAAGCCTAAGCGCCGGCCCTCAAAAATAAGTGCCGGTGCTCAGCACCGAAACAACAAGCACAAATTAAGCACTGTATACGATACTAGAGAGATTAAGCCAAGCTTTCAAAAGAACTGTTGTATCACATTCTCGATCAATCTAAGCCCTGTACTTTACATACATATCCACTGGTAGGTGTTAAGAGTACCTCCACACCCTTTCTCTAAAAACAAAATACATAGATCTGTCATAAAAACCACAGGCCAACCTTTTCACCACAAACACTGCTGTGAGAAATCCTGGCTAATTATCAAGGTGGTCCTAATCAATGACAGTGACCACCTTCCTCCAGGTCTTTACAATCACTGTTTACAGTCTTGGACTTTGATTTTGTTCTGTTTTATAACCAAATGCCAGCATCGGCTGCCACAAATCCCAAGGGGAGGGGTGGGCGGGGGAGAGGCACGTGGTGGAATAAAAAAGTATTAACATAAATATAAAGTTACCCTTTCCGATGCTGACGCCTTCTCCTCTCCTCTTCGTCTGTTGTCCCAGCATTCACTGGGACACCAGCACAGGCTCCCCAACAATCCTGGTGCTGCTTTAATGCTAAACTTAGCATGAAACCAGTGTGAGGATTGGTCTGAGCGGCTTGGACTGCAGCTCAGACACAACCCTGGGCTCTGTGCAGTTTCTACAGCCCGGCTGTTCAACAGCTTGGCTCGAGAAACTGTTTGGCCCTTGTTGTGGCTAAACCACAGATAACACATTGAGGATCCTCTGCTTTCTGATCAGTTTCTGGAAGTGGACAAAGAGCAGCCATTAATCTTCTAAGTGGATCGAAATTGGGTTTGGTTGTCATTGCGTTCTCAGAAGATTCAGATTCTTGTTGTGATTCACTAGTTTCTCCTATTTTTTGACAACTTTTTTTCCAGGCTTTTTCCAATTGTATACGACTTGTAGCACTTGTTATTACAATGATAAAATATTTGATCCTCTTCACCCATCAGTTTCAATTTTTTTTTAACTTCGTCTTGTATTTCTGCAGCATCTCAAACTCTCTTCTGCCCAGCTGCAGTTGATATTAGCTTTTCTTTTGGATTAGTTTGGCATATAACACATTTTTCTTTGTTGAAGGAGTCCCCAGATTTTGTAGTTAGCAACACTCTGTCAGAAGGTAAACATCTTCTGCTCCCACCTGTTTTGCTCATGATTATGAATTTGAATCAACGGAAAACCTGAAACAAAAACAATACTAAAATAAATTACCAATATAATGGCTGGAACACATAATTATAGAGTCGCCATTTTGGAAAATGGCAGAAGGGTTATTCTGAGGAGTTATATTCTGTCTCTATATGACTACTTGCCCCCCAAAACCTATGTTGTGACATCAAAATGAAGTATATAGGTCTCATGATTCCTGCAATATTACATCATCACTGCAATACATCCACTATTTTTTAAAATGTCATCCAGAAAAAATTGGCCTGGATTAACAATGTCTACCCAAGCTAAATTACTTCTCCAATGATACAAGAACATAACTCAAAAATGAAGATCTCTGGACAATAGTACAATTAACGTGAACTGAGTTATCTGCCATTGTGGGAAGGGTGGTGGTGGGAGTGGGTTTCAGAGATTTTGGACTGTTTCTGCCTGTGACAAGCATGGTTGACATCTTGGTCCTAAATGACTGGTTCACGTTGATGCTGTTGAGAATATTGTTGTATAGTGGCCATTCCATTGACATTCTCACTGGGGTTTTCGCAATGGGGAGCAGGCGGTGCCTCTGTCTTCTGGAATTCTGCAATCCCTTGACTTGTAAATTAGAGCGAAGGGTTAGACCACAACTTTTGTCAATTTTGCCCTTGTATACCTATGACCCCCTACATAACGGAAAACCTGTTCAGAGTCCCTATCAAAGGATTCAAAATGCCATAATTTTAAGAATAGCATATGTAATTGTTTGAAACCTAGAGAGGGACTTTGACTAGCACTGGCAATTGCAGGGATCACATAGAGGAGTAGCACTTGCAAGTGATGAAATTTATGAGTCCTTCACGAGGGAGGAGGTGGTGTCTCTAGAAAGAGAGACAAGTGAAATTAAAAGGGAGCTTAACTGAAGATCCACACTTAACTCCCTGAAGTCCATTCACAGCTGAATGACACAAAACTGTACAGCAATACATGATGGAAAATGGGAATGCTTCTTATAGAAAGCTGTACATCCGGCAGCCCTCTTTGTTGAAGGTCATGACTCATACAGAACCACCAAGATCCACCTAATAAATAATATCAGACATGTTGCTGAAGTCTGTAACTATTTTCCTTTATTGACAAGAAACAATATATGATGCATCACTATTCTGCATGGAGCACAAGGCAGCTTTAGTGAAAGGCCCTAAATGACTGGAGGGATTACTCTACCAATACAACCAAACCAGCATGTTTACATCAATTTATGTCACCTTCATAATTTCCCCTAATTTAACTAAAAAGTGATGTGTGATAACAGGTTTACATTTGTATTTACACTCTGTGCTTCATTTAGAGACCTATTCACAAAGTTGTCTGTGTTATTTATTGTCACTTTGGATCTGATTTAGAGTTTGGCAGATGGATACTCTGTCACAAGTGTGACAGATATTCCCTCCATGTCATACAAATGCCACAGAAAATAAGGTGGATGGGATATTTATCATGATTATGACTAACGCATCTGCCAAACTTTAAATCAGGCCCTTACTTCTGACTTGCTCCTGAGATACGTCCCAAACTTAGGGCCTGATTGAGAGTTTGGTGGTTGGACTTTCAGACCCACATAGTGGCGGCCGCCAAAAGACCACCAGGTTGGCAGTCATACAGACGGCCATTTTCTGAGTTACACAGATAAAACCAAGCAAAAAATCCCACAAGGCCAGTACAGTTGAGGGCGGGAAATAGGCAGTCAGACCCCCAGTGCCGACAGCCCATCAACCTACCACCGAATGTATTACAAGTCAAAAGTCGTAGTGGCGGACACCCATGGCTGTCGGCCAATGGCGGTCCAAACCATGGTGATTCGCGGTCACCAAAGTAATACACAACACCACATTGGACGAATTTGAAAACAACACAGCTGACACACATTGCCATACCCGAAACACCTGCAAAGGATACCATAAAACACACCCCTTCACAAACCACAATTCTTTGCATTACCATGCCACAAACCCAAGCTAGAGCACATCCAAAAATGGCCAAACCATAGATTAGGCACTCCCACAACTTTCCCTAAGCACATATCCCACACCCCAACACACTCCTATTTCCAGTCTCATCCATTTGCACTTTCCAACCCCATTAGCTCACCATCGCCTGTTCATTTCCCACCACTTATTTTTTATCCCCACCATGTCACCCCCAGAATATTCCCCATTTCACTGAAGATGTCATGGTGAATGAAATCATAAGAGTAGAGTCACATTTATTTGGAGCCCATATCCAGCACACTACTATTGCCAGGAAAATAGAAATGTGGCAAAGATTAGTCAACAGAGTGAATTCGTTAGGCCCCACCCGCGCACAAGGGGCAACATCAGGAAGAAGTGGAACAACCTCAGGGGGAAAGTCTGTTCCATGGTATCCAGGCACCAGCTGTAGGTCCAGAAGACTGGCAGTGCCCCCCCCCCCCTTACAACTTAGATCCTGGGAGGAGAAGGTCTTATCCATCCTGCATCCTGAGGGCTTGAGAGGAATACCTGGGGAATGGAGTCACAACACAAATATATCTCACCAAAAATTATTGTCACGCATTCTCACTGCTCAACTTTTACTGCCTTCATTGTCACACCAGTCACGAACCCGGTGTCCACCTGTCCACAAACCCTGGTCTGGCATCCCACATGTGAAGTTGATACACTTGGGGGAACAACATCTCTGTATATTGTTTGTAGTACGGGGATTGACAGCACTACAATTCCCAGCAGGCACTGCTCTACAATTATAAGAACCTGATCAGTGTATCCTACTCAAAATTACCTTGTTTGATAACTCCCCATTCAAGTGTACCACCATGACATCTGTATAGTAACCTACTCAAGATGGATCTAGGTGTTTAGCCACATCACAGAGTGTACAATGATCTGTCTCTTGGTCCCTTTCAGGTTAGTTAAGGTCATTTGTGAATTCACAGACAGATGAATTGTGACATATGTACAGTGTCCCTGTGTTTGTAGACACACGGACTGGTGCGCCTGGAATTTAGAATCATGTTACTCGAAGTAGTACACAGTATACATAAGTTATCCTCCTAGGTGTGTACACTATCATTGTTCACAAACAAGGATTTTGGGACAGACGCACACTGGACTTGTGTTTGGATTTTGTGTGACAGAGTTTCCTGGCCATAGCATTCATGTCGTCCTTGTACTTTATGGATTTGTTACATGCCATCCTCCTAGATGAGTGCACTTCATGTGTGGATTCCCAAAGAAAGATATTTTGGCAAGTGTACACTAGACTAGTGTTTTGTTGGAGTGACAGTTAGGTAGCCTCCTGTGAGTTGCAGCCTTGTAACTCCCTGTATTACACAGATTATGCTGATGGCTTCCTCCCAGGTGAGAACACTTCAGTGATGAGTTTGTACACAGGGGTATTCTGGTTGAGGACACAGTCTTGGAGTCTTGATTTGGGGGAGCAGTGCCTGCTGGGAGTTTCGGTCCTGTCACTCTCACTGCTTCACAATATATGACAGCTGTCAACTACCCCAGTGAGAACACAACTTTTCAGCTTTGAAATGCCATTGTCTTCAGGGCAGGGGACACTGTTCTGGTGTTTGTAGTGATAGTATTAGTGTCTCTTGGCCTTATCAGTCCGGTCAGTGCTCGTACTACCCACAGACTATACAGATGTCAAACTCTCGGGTGAGTACCAATCAATGGTGAGCTCAGGGACAAGGGTCATTTGAGCAGGGACAATGTGGTGGCTGAGTAAAGTGACAGTAGCAGTGCTTCCTGGCCTTATCAGTCCTGCCAGTGCTTGTACTACCCACACAATATACAGATATCAACCTTTCAGGTGTGCACAATTCAATGGTGAGCTTAGAGACGAGGGTGATTTGATCAGAGGACACTGTGGTGGCTGAGTGGAGTGACTGCAGCAGTGCCTCCTGGTCTTATCAGTTCTGTCAGTGCTTGTACTACCATATATATAAAACACAAAAGGAGAGTACTGGGAGTATTAGCTAACCCACACCACCTCCCAAAAGAAATCTATAAAACCACTAAAGGTGTGGGGTAGTAGGGGTTGAGGGTGGAACTTAACCGGTGTTCCCTCAAAAGGTGGTTTCAATTAGGTCGCCTTAACGTACGGGTTGTAGAAGGCATGAGCGAAGAGTGTCCCAGGAATGAGAAACTGTGTTGTCCTAAGGGGGAAAGAGAAAAAGGGGGGAGTCCCCTTACGGACTAGGTGGTCTCACACACATAATAGTGTCTTGCTTCATCATTTGACCACCTAGCCCCACCCAAGTAAGATGATACTACTTGGGCGGACTCAACCTCTTAGTTGAAAGAACCAGAGGGAGTGCGTAAATTAAACTAGCTGGATAAATACGGGGATCCAGATGAGGTGGAGATAAAATTACCATACATATCACCAAATAATGCTAATTAAATTTTAATGGAGGTGCATGTTGGTAAGGTTAAAAAATAGGGAGGAGGCTCACTGGAGAATAATGTCTCCTGGAGTCTAAAAAGGAATACGTACGACCAACATGTTTCTGCCCTCTCAAAGTGCTGGTAGGTCAGGGGCATTCGTCAGGGTCTAGGATCCAGGAGCACTAACAGTAAGTAAAGTGCTCAAAGTGAATCATAAGGAGCCTACCTGAAATAGGTGGTTCATGGTGTGGTAGGTCTGTAATGGCTGATAAATGAACCACAAATTAATAGGGGTGAGAAAGTGGCACACCACTGCACACAACACAGCAAAAAAGACGTGACAAACTTTAAACACGTGTAAAATCACTCAAAAGCACATGCACTTATTAACTTACCCCGGAGTCAGGGGCGATTGGCCTCTGGTTGAATAGCGCCGGGGGGAGGGGTATTCCCTTGTAGTCACACTTTTAGGAGTAAGGAGGAAGGGGAGATGGAAGATTACAGAAGGGAGGGGAGGGCTAGGGGGTGTCTCTAGGACAAGGGGAAAGAAGAGTCCAAGGGTGCCATGTAGATAAAACTTACCACTCCAAAGGGATTACCGTGGAGAGTACCTACGTGCCGGTGCCAGACCGCTCTGGTGAGGAATGAGGGGCTGGCCCGGTATTTATGGTAATGAGGGTGCCAATTAAGAGTCGGCGTTCAGAGAACGTATTGTTTACGCAGCCGATATCTTGATGAGGCTGGCCCCATTGCAGTGAGGCCAGCGTTCAGAGCGCGTCCTGTGAGAAGGGCGTGGCCGGGCGCCTAATGGTGACACGCTGTAAGGTGCGAGACGTGGGGCGTCAGGTCTCCTCAACCGGGGAGTCCCATGGCCAAGGGATGAGCGGTGAGGGTAGGGCGCTCCAACCGCGTCCTGTGTGAGCGACGCGGTCGGGCACCTAGTGATGATGCGCCGCAGAGTGTGAGGCGCGTAGCGCTGGGCCGCGGGACTCTGGGAAATGGAGTCCCGCGATCCGAAATCAGCGTGTCGCTCTATATGCTGCGAGACATGCCAAGGATTTATACAAAGATTGGAGGGAGTGAAAAAAGGGGGGGGGAAGGAAAAGAAAGGGTGACAGAAGGGGCTAGGGGGAAGAAAAGGGAAGAAGAAGAGGGGGGAGGGGGAAGGGTTCATAAAAAAGGAAGGAAGGGTGGGAAGGTGAAACGATAAAAAGGGTGGGAGACGAGGGAGAGGAAAAGGAAAAAAACAAAAGGAGGGCGGGGGAAAAGAAAAATATATATATAGAGAAAAATATATATATATAGAGAAAAAAAAGGGAAAAAAGGGGGGGGAAGCAAACAGGAAGGGTGAGAGCTGAGAGAGAATGGACAGCAGAAGAAAGAGGTAGAAGGAAAGGAGATAAAAGACAGAGGAGCAGAAGAGACAAGAAACAAGGATGAAATGACAGTAACTAGTTGCTGTAGGGGATTGTAAAATTGAGCCAAAGACATTGAGTGGCTCAATGGATGATTGTCAGAGACAGACGTTCCCAAGTTAAGAACACAGGGGATCCCGTGTGTAGAACATCTCAGTCAGGGTATCTTTCATGGTAAAGTCATTAGCCTGGGGCTGTCCGCTGGATATAATCATTGAGCCCAATGGTGTTGGTCCGTGATCTCCATATCCATCTCTGTTCGTATAGTAAGAGTTTCTGTTTTACATTGGTCGATGTTGATTTCAGTTGGTCCAGTACCTCCCATTGTAAGTGGTCGGGATGGTGAGTGTGGGTGACGTAGTGGTCTGTGAGTCTCGTGGCATCTCTTTTGCAGTGGATGGTGCTTCTGTGTTCGCAAATGCGAGTACCCACTCTTCTTGTTGTCATTCCGATATATTTTAGACCACAGGGGCACGTGATCATGTAGACTACATTTATGCTATTGCAATTTGTTAGTTGTCTAAGTTCCCATGGTGTCTGTAGGCCCAAGTCTACTGAGAGTTTTTTTTTGGTGAAGGCACATACGCTACAATTGCCACATGGGAAGTGTCCTTTGGGTGGAGGGAGACCCCATAGGGTCTTTTGTCTGCTCCCGGTGGTGATCGCCCGCGGACGGGTGTGTATGATCATATCCCAGATGCTCTTGGCTTTCCTGTAGGCATTCATAGGTACCTGAAACGGGAGGCCCCCAGAGGTAAGGATTTTCCAGTCCTCATTTATTATTTTCTTGATCATATTGTATGCTGGGTTAAAAGTGGTCACACAGATCAGTGTGTCTCCTTTATTGGTTCTGGTGGTGGGTTGGAGTAGCGTTTCCCTGGGGCTGACGCGGGCCCGTTTGTCAGCTCTCCTAAGGAGGTGATCTGGGTACCCTCTTGCTTGGAGTTTGTTTGTGAGTTGCTGTGCATGTCTTTTATAGTCAGTTATTTCGGTGCAGTTTCGCCGGAGGCGGAGGAACTGGCCCACTGGGAGGTTCTCCCTGAGAGAGCGTGGGTGGAAACTTTGGAACCGAAGAGGGTGTTTCGGTCAGTAGGTTTGTAGTATACCTCTGTTACGAGGTAGCCATTCCTTTCGGTTATTAGAAGATCAAGGAAGGAGACTGCTAGGTCTCCCAGGGTGGCTGTGAACTTCAGAAAGGGGTTAAGGGTGTTTAACCATGTAACAAAAGTTGTCGCTTCTTCCCTTGTGCCTTTCCAAATGATCAAAATATCATCAATATATCTTCTCCATAGCCTGATGCTGTTGATGTATGGGTTGTCTTCTGTGAGGACCATTTCTTTTTTAAAATGGTCCACGTATAGACATGCCAGGCTTGGTGCGAAAGTACTCCCCATTGAGGTACCCTGGATCTGTAAAAAGAAATTCTTATCAAACTCAAAGAAATTTCTAGTCAGGGCCAAGTGGGCTAGATCCAGGATAAATTCGGGTGGGGTAATATAGTCCCAGGTACTCCTACTCAGTAAACCACTGATCACTTCTAGAGTCGCCTCTTGTGGGATATTGGTATACAAGGACTCCACATCCAGAGTCATTAGTTGTTCTTTGTCCTTGTCAAATTCGAGGGTGCTTAGTAATGCAAGCACATCTGTGGTGTCTTTTAGATACGTGGGGATCCGTTTAACAAATGGTTGGAGGAACCAGTCGCAGAATTGGGACAATGGTTCCAGAATGGAACCAATCCCGGAGACTATTGGTCTTCCTGGGCGTGGATGTTTATTTTTATGGATTTTGGTTAAGATATAGAAATATGGGGGCATATTTATACTCCGTTTGCGCCGAATTAGCGTCGTTTTTTTCTACGCAAATTCGGCGCAAAACTAACGCCATATTTATACTTTGGCGCTAGACGCGTCTAGCGCCAAAGTATGAGTAAAGAGCGTCATTTTTTAGCGTGAACGCCTTCCTTGCGTTAATGAGATGCAAGGTAGGCGTTCCCGTCCAAAAAAATGACTGCGCCGCAAATGCGTCGTATTTATACTCCCGGGCAAAAATCACGCCCGGGAGTTGGCGGGGCAGAAAACCCCGCATTTGCGCCACTTTTTAACGCCTGGGTCAGGGCAGGCGTTAAGGGACCTGTGGGCTCAAAATGAGCCCACAGCTGCCCTCCCATGCCCCCAGGGACCCCCCCTGCCACCCTTGCCCACCCCAGGAGGACACCCAAGGATGGAGGGACCCACCCCAGGGACATTCAGGTAAGTTCAGGTAAGTATACATTTTTTTTTTTTTTTTTTTATTTTTTGGCATAGGGGGGCCTGATTTGTGCCCCCCTACATGCCACAATGCCCAATGACCATGCCCAGGGGACAGAAGTCCCCTGGGCATGGCCATTGGGCAAGGGGGCATGACTCCTGTCTTTACTAAGACAGGAGTCATGTAAATGGCGTCTGGGCGTCGTTTAAAATGGCGCAAATCGGGTTAAGACGATTTTTTAGCGTCAACCTGACTTGCGCCATTTTTAAGACGCCCTAACGCCATTTTTCCCTACGCCGGCGCTGCCTGGTGTACGTGGTTTTTTTCCACGCACACCAGGCAGCGCCGGTCTGCTTGCGCCGGCTAACGCCATTCAATAAATACGGCACCCGCATGGTGCTTCAGAATGGCGTTAGCCGGCGCAAAAATTTTTGACGCTAAACTGCGTTAGCGCAGTTTAGCGTCAAAATATAAATACGGGCCATGGTGTTTTAGGGTCGGGTTGCATGAGGAAGGCAGCCTCATGCTTGGTGATCCAGTCGTTGTTGATACCCTTATTGACCAGAAAGGTGATTTCTTCCTTGATATCTTCTGTAGGATCCTTTGTTAATCTCCTATGTATCCAACAATACATTCTCTGAACGCCAACGCTTAATTGGCACCCTCATTACCATAAATACCGGGCCGGCCCCTCATTCCTCACCAGAGCGGTCTGGCACCGGCACGTAGGTACTCTCCACGGCAATCCCTTTGGAGTGGTAAGTTTTATCTACATGGCACCCTTGGACTCTTCTTTCCCCTTGTCCTAGAGACACCCCCTAGCCCTCCCCTCCCTTCTGTAATCTTCCATCTCCCCTTCCTCCTTACTCCTAAGAGTGTGACTACAAGGGAATACCCCTCCCCCCGGCGCTATTCAGACCAGAGGCCAATCGCCCCTGACTCCGGGGTAAGTCAATAAGTGCATGTGCTTTTGAGTGTTTTTACACGTTTAAAGTTTGTCACGTCTTTTTTGCTGTGTTGTGTGCAGTGGTGTGCCACTTTCTCACCCCTATTAATTTGTGGTTCATTACAGACCTACCACACCATGAACCACCTATTCAGGTAGGCTCTTTATGATTCACTTTGAGCACTTCACTTACTGTTAGTGCTCCTGGATCCTAGACCCTGACGAATGCCCATGACCTACCAGCACTTTGAGAGGGCAGAAACATGTTGGTCGTACGTATTCCTTTTTAGACTTCAGGAGACATTATTCTCCAGTGAGCCTCCTCCCTATTTTTTAACCTTACCAACATGCACCTCCATTAAAATTTAATTAGCATTATTTGGTGATATGTATGGTAATTTTATCTCCACCTCATCTGGATCCCCGTATTTATCCAGCTAGTTTAATTTCAGCACTCCCTCTGGTTCTTTTAACTAAGAGTTTGAGTCCGCCCAAGTAGTATCATCTTACTTGGGTGGGGCTAGGTGGTCAAATGATGAAGCAAGACACTATTATGTGTGTGAGACCACCTAGTCCGTAAGGGGACTCCCCCCTTTTTCTCTTTCCCCCTTAGGACAACACAGTTTCTCATTCCTGGGACACTCTTCGCTCATGCCTTCTACAACCCGTACGTTAAGGCGACCTAATTGATACCGCCTTTTAAGGGAACACCGGTTAAGTTCCACCCTCAACCCCTACTACCCCACACCTTTAGTGGTTTTATACTGTAGTGCTTGTACTACCTACACACTATACGGATATCAACATCTCAAGTGAGTACACTTCAATGGTGAGTTCAGGATCAAGGGTCCTTTGCTCAGAATACACTGTGGTGGATGAGTGGAGTGACAGTAGCAGTGCTCCCTGGCCTTACCAGTCCTGTCAGTGCTTGTACTACCCACACTCTATACAACTGTCATCGTCTCCATGGCTTGGCCAAACAAGGTGACTTTGAATATGATACACTCTTCTGATTTTTGTAATTGTAGAACAGTGCCGGCTGGAAATTGTAGTGGTGTCAAGCCCTGTACTACACCCAATGTACAAAGCTATTGCTCCCTCAGCTGAGTCTAGTTCACATGTGAGATGCCAGACCGAGTTCTATGTACAAGTGGACAGTGGGCTTGTGAGTAGTGTGACAGTGAAGGTGCAAAGGTGAGCAATGAGCATGTATGACAAAACATTTTGGTGAGATATTTTTGTGTTGTCACTTACCTGGCTCCACTCCCCCAGGTACTCCTGTCAAGCCCTCAGCAAGCAGGATGGCCAAGGACTTCTCCTCCCAGGATGTGAGTTGTAAGGGAGTAGGTGGGGGACCTGCACCAGTCTTCGGACCTGTAGCTGGTGCCTGGATGCCATGGAATGGACCTTCCCCCTGAGGTCATTCCACCTCTTCCTGATGTTGTTCCTTGTATGTTGGGTAGTGCCTACAGAATTTACTCTGTTGACTATCCTTTGCCACATTTCCATTAGTGGCTCCAAATAAATGTGGCTCTGCTCTTATGATTTCCTCCACAAGGTCACTTAACTCATCGTTAGTGAAATAGGGATTTTTCTGGGGTGACATGGTGGTGCTAAGGGAAAGGATTGAAATTACCAGATAACAGTCAGTTTGTGAGGTTGGGAAGTACAAGTGGATGTGAATGGAAATAAAAGTGTGAAGGGTGTGGTATGTGATGTGAGAAAAATTGTGGGACTGCTTATTCTAATTATATTGTTTTCCTATTGTGCGCTCTGGCTACAGTGTATTAAGCTGTAGATGCAAAGGATTGTGGGGTGTGAAGGGGTGTGTTTTATAGTGTGCTTTGCAGGTGTGTCGAGTGTGGCAATGTGTGTTGGCATGTTCCAATGTGGTGTTCTGTACTACTGTGGTGACCATTAACCGCTGTGGTTCGGACCGCCATTGGTAGACCGCCATGGATGAACAGCCATAGCGACTTTTGGCTTGTAATAATGTAGGTGGTTGGTCGACGGGCTGTCGGTGCTGGTGGTCAGGCCGCCTATTACATGCCCTCCTAAAGACTGGCAATCTTGCATTTTTGGCTAACTTTTGGCAGTCCTGCCTGTGTTACTCGCCACTATGGCTGTCTGGCGGTTCGACCGGCAAACTTGTAATGAGGCCCTAAGTCTGATTCAGTACAGCATTAGCTTTGAATCTGTTTGGCAGTAGTAAGAGAACACAGTAAGTCTTTGAGACCTATGTTCTGCAAACTAGGGGTTCGAACAACAGACTAAGCCATGTGACAGTGTGTTATTGGTAGTAAGGTACAACCTATCTGTGGACTAACACAATTTAATGACGTGTTTGGTTAAACTAGAGTCTTTAAAGATAGAAGTACATTGTACTGTATTCACAAATTGCCAGCGACAAACCAGTGACTTTCTATTGTGAATAACTCTATATGCAATAAAACTAAATAATATTTCCTAAAATGATTGGACTTTGGAGGGCTTTTTTTTTTACATTATATTTAATTTCTGCAGTAAAGTCAGTCCAGGGTCAAAATATCAGTAACAGTTTAAATGAGGTGCTATCAATCGATTGATTTTTAGTGATCAATGTTGTATATTAATGATTGTAATTAATCAACAATAAATGTCTTATTGTTACTAAACAGATATGCATGAAGAATAGAACAGAGTAAATTACAACACAAACACGCACTACAAAATAAAAATACAATTTATTAAAATTCACTATATATTAAAAATCTAAACGAGCAACAAACATCACACACTGGCGGGCATGGCTGCTAGTGATGCTATATAGCTGCATACATACGTGTGCATGAACACTCAGAGTGAAGGCAGAAAAAACACAAAAGCATAAACACGGGACAAAATAAAATCAGAATACTATTTTGCAACAGTATATCAGCTGCTACCTTCATCGCCAACTCATCATCAAGTTTAAATCAACCCAATAGCAGTATAGGCCGCTCAGAGGGATAACCAACTTCATATACTGATGAGTCAGGACCATGTCTCGTTGCTTGTGATACATGCTCCTCTGAAGTGCAAATGAAAATCACCATAGTAAGACACTTCAGGTGGAAACAGAGCCTTAGGCAAGGTCAGCGTGATAGTTGATAAAACTTGTCTGCTGAATAAATCTCACTACATGTGGACAAGGTTGAATGAGAGGTTGAAATAATAATTTTGCAAGAAGAGAATGAACGTATTTCTTTCATCTCCGATATGGCAGAAACGTATTGCTTTGTACGTTCTACAGTAGAAAAAAACTAAGGAAGAACGCATAGAAATTAAAATGCTGCATTGCAGAGAAATAATATAACACGGCATCAATGAAGTTTTCTTTTATTCACTTTGTCTCTGTATTGCTGCAAACTTTATAACTCTTTCCCATCCTTAAAAACATATTCTTTTCTGTAGTCTATTGTCTTTGTTTAAAATGCTCACTCTATGGATATCATGGAAACAAGCTTTTTTTTACTAAGTATGCGACTTACGCCATCTAACCTTTCCTATTAATTTCAGTATTTCCAGTTCAAGGATGAAACAGAGACTGCGAACTGTTTTCCTGAGATACTGTTTCATAGCTATCTTAGACTCGCTGGAAAAAAAGATACACCACATTTATAAAGCTTTATTCAATCAGGTTGCATATCAACTTTATCCCAACACATTGACTGTAGATGTAACTAAGGCCAATTTCAAGGGCAGACTATTTTCTTTTTTAGAAAGACTAATGAGTCGTTTAATGTGTAACTGACTGGTCACCAATCCTCCATTGTGGTTAACACTTCGCCGCTGCCACATCAGTAACAGCTAGGCCTCCAACTTTGAAGTTGTCTTCCATGCAGTTGGTGTTTTTCCTTGAAATGACTCCTGCCTCCATGGTGATAGTCAATGAAGGGTTAAAAAGCATGCCGGGCTGGAGAGTGCCTGTACAGGGTCCTAGTCTGCCTTGGAGTGCCCTTGCTGGGTGCTCCCATCCAATCCTGACGCTGCTTTGAGTAGCGTCAGGATTGGCCGCAGGGCTGGCTGGGAGCCTGTGCCTGCAGCAATGCTGGAAAGCAGAACGGCGCGGTGCGGCGGATCAGGTAAGTTTTAACATTTAAAAAAAATAGTATTTAATGCCCCTTCATGCCGGCCTCACTCCTTTTTAGCGCTGCAAGCCACAACTGATAGTAAATGCCTATTGTTTACACCAGATTCTAAGGGGCTGATTAAAGGAAAGGGGTGCTGCATCCAGCGCAGCGCCACATTCCTTGTGCCCCTAGTGCCCCCATACCTCCACCTTGTGTGCCACCATGGCGCAGGGTAGGGAGCAAAATTGTCATTATTTTTTTTACGCTATTGATGTGCTCTGCAGGAGTAGCGGCAACATTTTGGTGCTTCTCCTGCAGAGTACATAGGAGCCTATTGTATTCAATGGCATTCCCCCTGTTAACGCCTGCTCTGAGCCCCCTTTGTATACATAATGCCTGGCACAGGCATAATGTAGCAGAAAGGGTTACAAAGAGGCACAATGCATGCATTGCTCCACTTAGTAAATATGGCACTCTGTTTTTGGCCATCTAACGCCACATTAGGGCCAAAAAATGATGGTAATGTGTTGTTAGGATGGCGCTAGGGGCTCTTGAATAAGCCCCTAAATCTGGTAATTCACTGCTTTGCAAAAGTCGAAAACAAAACTTGTCACCTACTGCTGCTACATCATAAGGCTTCCAGGCCATCCTGTGAGAGGGCTGTCTAAGAACCTCAGCACAGTACTGCCTTTCTGCTTTGACTGAAAGCAGAAATCACAGCTGCAGGAGGGAGAAGGAAGGCAGGGAAGATGGCGGTGTTAATTATGGATGTCAGGTAATGTATTTTTTCACATTTGGGACTGGAAGGATAGGCCATATTATGTATGACTCCCAATTTCTCCTTTGCCTTAGGCTAGCAGCTATAAGGTGGGGTAGATTATTTTGGGGGCCCTAGGCAACATAGAAATACAGATGGATGACTGTGAGTTATGGGGATGTTTTTCCCCTCAGGGTTCTGAGTAATATTATGGACAACTCGAGCTTCACTCTCATTGTAAATTTGGTGTCATTCAGCACCGCTTGATGAAAAACAACCCCATAAATCATACTTACCTACCTATAATTCTATATGTAACTGTGGGGCTGTTTTAGCATTTCTGTCCAGAATTACAGTAAACTGACCTTCTCTGAAATCCAGTAGGAAATATCCACCATATTTACAGTTTTCCACTGTAGGTCCATCAGATAAACCTATAAAATACAACAATATCTTCCAGTGATCACCTTTGCTGGTGCAATTGCCACACCAATTCTTAAACTGTATATGTAGGATTTCATAATAAAATGACAACTGTTTTATGCTTGTTCAAATGCTCTGGTTATCTCACTATGTAAATTGATATCAACCATTTGGCAAGCATTAATCTGGTGGTGAGGGGGTTATCGACCCACACCGACAACTCACTTCCCGACGCCGAACACCTCCACTTCGCGATCCACATCGACCCCAAGACAACCCTAAGAGGCACCCTCATGTACAGACCACCAGGACCCCGCACCAAGTTCAGCGAAGACATCGCAGACTTCGTCAACCCCCACGCACTCTCATCCACCGACTACATCCTCCTAGGAGACCTCAACTTTCACCTGGAGAACCACACCGACAACAACACCACCGCCGTTCTAGACAACCTCGCCAACCTGGGACTGAAACAACTGGTCAACACCCCCACCCACTACGCCGGACACACGCTCGACCCCATCTTCTCCTCAAGCAAACACATCACCTTCAGCCACACCACCGAACTCACATGGTCGGACCACAGCTATGTCCACTTCAGCTTCAAGAAAACCACCGTGCATCACCACACCAGGCAACCACCAAAAAGACACTGGAACCGAATCACCACAGAACAACTCGCAGCAACGCTTTCCCTGAACCAACCCACCAGCACCAGCAACCCCAACGAGGCCGCCAACAACCTCACCAACTGGATCTCCGACTGCGCCAACCTCCTGGCCCCTCTGAAGATCCAAACCAACACCAACAACCACAAGAAAAACTCCTGGTTCACCACCGAACTCAAAAACTCCAAGAAAGAATGCCGCCTCCGCGAGAAGACATGGCGCCTCAACCCGACAGAGGAAAACCTGACAGCTCTCAAGGACACCACCCGCCAACACCACCAACGCCTCCGCACCGCACGAAAAACAGCCTACCAGAACAGACTTGACAACAACGCCCACAACAGCAAGGAACTATTTGGCATCGTCAAAGAGCTCTCCAACCCGGACGCAGAAACCAACCCCATCCCTCCCTCTCAGGACCTCTGCGACTCCCTCGCGACCTTCTTCCACCGCAAGATCGCCGACATCTACAACAGCTTCACGACCACCAACATGAACCCGCCCCCGGAAGCCGCAAACGACATCTCCACCATCCTCGCCTGGAACCCTACCACCACCGAGGAAACCACCCGCATCATGAACTCGATCCACTCGGGATCACCCTCCGACCCCTGTCCTCACCACATTTACAACAAGGCCGACAACATCATCGCACCCCACCTCCGAGACGTCATCAACGCCTCCCTCACCACTGCTACCTTCCCTGAAAGCTGGAAACACGCAGAACTCAACGCCCTCTTAAAGAAACCTACAGCAGACCCCACCGAACTCAAAAACTTCCGGCCTATCTCCCTCCTACCGTTCCCCGCCAAAGTGATTGAGAAAATCGTCAACGCTCAACTCACCGCCGCCCTGGAAACCTCCGACTCCCTCGACTCCACTCAGTTCGGATTCAGGGCCAACCACAGCACCGAAACCGCCCTCATCGCAGCCACGGACGACATCCGAGCCCTGACCGACAAGGGTGAAACCGTGGCCCTCATTCTCCTGGATCTCTCTGCAGCCTTCGACACGGTCTGCCACCGCACCCTGATAGACTGCCTCTGCAGCGCCGGCATCAGAGGCAAGGCCCTGGAATGGGTCATCTCCTTCCTCTCCGGAAGGACCCAGAGAGTCCGCCTCCCCCCCTTCAGATCCGCAGCCACGGAGATCATCTGCGGCGTACCCCAAGGATCCTCCCTCAGCCCCACCCTATTCAACGTCTACATGACCCCCCTGGCAAACATCGCACGCAAACACGGACTCGACATCATATCCTACGCCGACGACACCCAGCTCATCTTATCCCTCACCAACAACCCCACATCAGCAAGGACCAGACTGCACGACGGCATGAAGGAAGTAGCGACCTGGATGACAGACAGCCGACTGAAACTGAACACAGATAAAACGGAGGTCCTCATCCTCGGCCCTACCCCCTCCGCATGGGACGACTCCTGGTGGCCCCCCGCCCTAGGCAGCACTCCCCAACCGACCAACCACGCACGCAACCTCGGCTTCATCCTGGACTCCTCCCTCTCGATGACCAGACAGGTCAACTCGGTGACCTCAGCGTGCTTCAACACCCTCCGCATGCTCCGCAAGATATTCCGCTGGATCCCCATCGACACCAGGAAGACCGTCACCCACGCCCTCGTCACCAGCCGCCTGGACTACGGGAACACTCTGTACGCCGGCATCACCACCAAGCTGCAGAGGAAACTTCAACGGATCCAGAACGCCGCAGCACGACTCATCCTGGACATACCTCGCCACCACCACATCTCCGGACACCTGAGAAAACTCCATTGGCTCCCGGTCAACAAGAGGATCACCTTCAGACTCCTCACCCACGCACACAAAGCCCTCTACAACCTCGGACCCAAACTCATCAACTCCCGCGTCTCCTTCTACACTCCTCCGCGCACTCTGCGCTCCACCGGTCAGGCCTTGGCAGCCGTTCCCCGCATCCGCAAAACCACCGCCGGAGGAAAATCCTTCTCTTTTCTGGCAGCGAAGACCTGGAACTCCCTGCCCAGTCACCTTCGCGCCATACCCGAACACCTCCCCTTCAGAAGGCAGCTCAAGACCTGGCTCTTCGAGCACTGACCCCCTCCCCCCCAGCGCCTTGAGACCCTTATGGGTGAGTAGCGCGCTTTATAAATGTGATTGATTGATTGATTGATCTTACTAGCAGGATGTGACAATAAAATGTGCCACTGTTTGGAAGATTCACCATTGTTGCTCTCCTCTAAAGTTGGTAATGTGTTTAAATGCTATTATGTTACATAAATTAATTTCACACAGATGTTTCTCATGGGGTCAGATGGTTGTGCTGCTGTGTTTGGTGCAAGTTCATATTTCCTTCATAGCTTGTCCTGGCTGGTGTTTGTGTCCACTCAATTCAAATGTATAGCCCTCTCCTCATATATGTTGAGTGAATTCACTTTGTAGTATATCCAGTCCCTCCTCTCTTGTTATGTGCATGTGCATCACTTGTGCTTCAACTAGCATCATGTGCAACTCTACTACAGCAGTTTGTAGTGTTGGTCTACTGGGGTCTGGTGCTAGTAAGGAGAAAATAATTATAAGTAATTTTTGAAAGGGTGACTGTTGTGTGTCTTTCTTGAGTCATATTATGTAATACATGTCCTTATTTGTGATTATGATGTTGAAATGCTTATACTATTGGAGCACACCTGCCAGCAGCTTCTTGAATTCTACTTTTGCAGTTATTTTTTTAACCATCATTTACAGCAATTTTCGCAAAGTCATCCCTAATCCGTATTCTTCTAAATATGCTATCCCTACTCTTCTGCTGCAGATTTCGGACTAAGGAAATCTACTTAATTCTTTTTTTTTTATTAAACAACTTTCTTAGTTTTAATATCAGTCTTTGTTTCAGTCTTTTTCTCTTTCTTATTTAATGATGTCTGAAAAACTTTATTTCTTTCAAAAAACTTTTTCAGCAGCTTTTTCCCAATACGGTTTTTAGTGCAATGTCATAGAGGCTCATATATTTCGGATTTCAGTGCAGTCAAATCCATTACTGATGCATTTGGTACTTGATTTGTGCAGCAGGTCCATTCAGGTGCAGAGTGCCTTCAAAAAGGCATCTTCACCCTTCATTACCTACTTGGTGTCTGTTGAACTTCTTCTCTATCCCTTACATCGCTTGATTCTGTATCTTAAGTAGTAGCTGGTGGTATGCTTTCAACTGACACACTTGATCGCAATTTCTTCCAACCATAGTTCCATGATCATTGAGCATCCTGTGTGAGCCTTCTTGATAAGGTACTTGCCCCTTCACCTGGATCATCTACTTATTCCGGTGGTTTCTCAACTGTTTCTCACATTGAGCTCTTGTTTCTTTTCAATAACTTTCACTCCAATTTGTGATATTGTGCGAACTTGGACTGGTGCTAAAATTTGAGATTCTTCGCCTCTCTCTGCTTCTTGCAGAGGTCCTCTTTGCGATGGTGCAGTCTCAGGTGCCCTCGGTTTTGGTGCGTAGAACACAACTTTTTTCATAGAGACACTTTATTTTCCGAGTATGTGATACCAATTTGGTATCCCAGTGCACTTAACAGCAGTGTTCATTACCAAGCTGACTTAAAACAACCTTTTCATCTCCATTCCAGATGGCTTTCGCAGGTGCTTCTTTATCAACACCCAATCACTGGGAATGAGGTTGTGGCACAGTTCCTGATGCAGAATGGAGGTAGCAGCTTTATCCCACATCAGCCAATCCTTTGTAGTAATTGCGTATCATTTCATCTGTGATGTTCACACATGCATTCTCAGGGACAGCAGACAGTCTCATCGCACACCTCATAAGGATTTCATGTGGTTATAATCAGATTCTCCTATCAGGAGTACTTCTGAGGTTCATTGTTAGAAATGGGGCATTTGGTTGGCAGTCAGGTTACCCCCTGTCCTAGCAAGGACCCTCACTCTAGTCATGGTAAGTCACACACAATCCAAATTATCCTGTGCATACCCTCTGGAAGCTTGGCACTGAGCAGGCAGGCTTAACTTAGAAGACAATGTGTAAAATATTTGTGCAATAAATCAGCAATAACACAATATATACACCACAAAGATACACCACACAGGTTTAGAAAAATATAGAATATCTATCTGGATAAAATAAGGTCAAAACAATCAGGATTTGAAAATGGACTCTGAAATATCATTTTTAGAAAATGATAAAAAGTGTCTTAAGTTCTTAAAAAGCAATAAGTGTCTCTTGCAAGCATAAAGTACCTGGTTTGCGTCTAAATTATTGGCAAGGGACCGCAGAAGAGGAGATGCGTAGAAAAGTGGGAGGTGTGCACCGGTTTCTCTGGGCGCACACAAATGATGCGTTGATATTTTCCACGCAGCAAGGGCCTTGCATTGATTTCCAGCATGCGGACTTGGATTCTCTTCTGGTTGCGGACGATGCAGAGAAATCCTGGGCGTGCGGAATGAAGTCACAGGCGCTGCGTCAATCTGGTGGGTGATGCTGGGAAAGTTCTGACGAACAGCAGGTGTTGCGTCACTTCTTCTCGCAGGAAGTCAGGTTGCGTCATCCTGGCTCAGCTATGCGTTGGTCCAGTGGGCCGTGTGTCAAAGTTCCAGTCGCAGCACTGACGCTGCATCGATCTCAACTAAGGGAGCCGGGCTGCGTCGTTCCGGTTCGGCGTGTGTTGATTTTCTCACCGCAATGCAGGCTGTGCATCGATTCCGTCAGGCTGTGCGTCGATTTTTCTTGCAGAGATGAAGTCTTTTTGGCCCTAAGACTTCAGAAACAGGAGGCAAGCTCAATCCAAGCCCTTGGAGAGCACTTCTCAGCAGAGCCACAGGGCAGCAAGGCAGCTGGGCAGCAGTCCTTTGCAGAACAGCAGTCAGGTGAGTCCTTTGGGTAGCCAGGCAGCGTCTCTTAGCAGGTTGCAGGTTCTGGTTCAGAGTCCCTTTCCCAGTAGGTATCTTGTCAAGAAGTGTCTGTGTTGGTAGGGTCAGAGGCCCTGTTTAAGTACCCAAATGTGCCTTTGAAGTGGGGGAAACTTCAAAGAGTGGCTTAGAAGTTCCCCTTCAGTTCCATCCTGTCTGCCAGGGTCCAAGTAGGGGATTTGGAAGTCCATTGTGTGAGGGCAGGCCATTGTTCTTTGACATAAGTGTCAGGCCCTCCATCCTCCCAGCCCAGGAAGACCCATTCAGTATGCAGATGTGTGCAGGTGTGACTGAGCATCCTGTGTTTGGGGTTGTCTGAGTGGAATGCACAAGGGATCTGACAACTAACCCAGCCAGACGTGGATTGTAAGGCACAGAAGGATTTCACTGCAGAGAAATGCTCACTTTCTAAAAGTGGCATTTCTAAAATAGTAATATTAAATCCAACTTCACCAGTCAGCAGGATTTTGTATCACCATTCTGGCTATACTAAATATGACCTTATTACTCCTTTCAGGTCAGAATCTTTCACTCAAACAGTATATGAGGGTAGCCCTAATGTTAGCCTATGAAAGGAGCAGGCCTTACAGCAGTGTAAAACAAACTTAGGAGTTTTACACTACCAGGACATATAAACTACATAGGTACATGTCCTGCTTTTTCCCTACATAGCACCCTTCCCTATGGGTTACCTAGGTCCTACCTTAGGGGTGACTTAAATGTAGAAAAAGGGGATTTTAAAGCTTGGCAAGTACTTTTAAATGCCAAGTCAAATTGGCAGTGAAACTGCACACACAGACCTTGCAATGGCAGGCCTGAGACATGGTTAGGGAGCTAATTGTGTGGGTGGCACAATCAGTGCTGCAGGCATTTAGGGGGTCATTCTGACCTCGGCGGTAAAAGGCCCTTACCGCCGGTCAGAAGACCGCCATAACACCGCCGCGGCCGCGGTTAACCGCCACGGTCATTCTGACCCACAACGGCCAAACCTCCAAAATTCCGTCCTCCACTGCAGGCCGCCACATCAGCGGGCAGCGATAAACTGGAGATGACCAAACCTCCACCGTCACGGCAACAGAAATACGCCCATGCCATTACGACCCACGAATCCACACGGCGGTCATTCAAACGCGGTATTCCATTGGCGGTACACACCGCCGCGGTCAGAATACACACACATCACCAAAACACAGCCACATTAGACAATTTGAAATACACACACCTGATACACATACACACACCACTCCCACACAATCAACCAACTATAAAACACACACCCACATCACCCACAAACCCCTGCGACCAGAATTACTGAGAGAAGGAGAGAGAGACACAGCAGACAATCCAAAGCAAGACACACTGAGGCACACTACACCATCACACACACCACATAGTAGCACAAAGCACCACTCACCAACATACTTATCATCACATACACCACCCCACACCACACCCACACCACCCCATGGCACCCCAAAGGCACCCACGCTTTTCGGACCAAGAACTCCGGGTCATGGTGGAGGAAATCCTAAGAGTGGAACCCCAGCTTTTCGGCTCGCAGGTGCAGCACACCAGTATAGCTAGGAAGGCGGAGCTATGGCAGCGGATTGTGGACAGGGTCAACGCGGTGGGACAGCATCCCAGGAATAGGGAGGACATACGCAAAAGATGGAACGACCTACGGGGGAAGGTCCGATCGATGGTCTCCAGGCACAACATCGCGGTCCAGAAGACTGGCGGCGGACCCCCACCCACCCCTCCCAAATTCACATCGTGGGAGCAAGACGTCTTGAACATCCTGCATCCTCAGGGCCTCGCAGGAGTAGCCAGAGGAATGGACTCTGGTAAGTCCAATCTCAACTACTATATTCCCCCCACCCCACCAGCATGCCAACCCACACCCCCACCCTCACCCCCAACCCCCCAGCACACATCCTCCCTGACAATGTCTCACCAGCACAACCCACCCATCCCAACACCAACTCCTGCATGCCAACACAAATCATGGGCACCCATCACCTAAGCATGACCACTGCACTAACCCCCCCCCCTAACTACCCTCACAACACCTCCCTCAAGGGAATGCCTGCACTGGGGGACAAGGGCACCCATAACACGCACGCTATTGCACACACAGAAACAATAACCAAACTCTCTTACCCCATGCAGGACCCGAACGACAACACACCAGCCAGGAGGGTCCAGAAGTGTCCATCCCACCCCCGGAACAGGCCCACACTGAGGATAGCAGCTCTGTCGACAGTGAACCTGATGACCAGCCCGGACCATCGGGGACCTCTGGGCAGTCGGTTCCCCTCAGGCAGCCACAGGCCACACCAGACCCGACCCCCTCTGCCAACACCAGCACAGCTCCCACCCAGCGGGCCCATGCCTCTGTCTCTAGGACAGCTCAATCAGCGGTGTGTCCGCCACTACAGGGCACCCAGGCTAACCCAACACCCCAACAACAACAGGGACCTGGGGGCAGTGGTAGCGGGCACACCGTCCAGGGGACAGAGGCCGGGAGAAACCGGGCAGCTCGGAGGGCTGCTGTGCGACAGGGGGGGGAGGAGAGGCCCAGGGAACCCACTCTCCAAGAGGCCCTCACCACCATCATGGGGGCATACCACCACTCCCAAGAAACGATGGCGACGGTACTGGCCAGGTTCACTGAGATCCAGGCACAGCAGGAAGAACGCTACATGGGGTTCAGGGAGGAGCTGAGAATCATCGGGACCGCAATGGGGACCATCGTCCTGGCCCTCCACAGGATAGAGGACGCGTTGCGGGACCATGGTGCACCACACAGGGCCCCTGTCACTAGGCCGGACCAGGAACAGCCTACCACCTCCGCCGGCGCTAGTGGACAGGAGGTCCCAACACCTTGACAGCCCCCCAGAACCCCACCTCCTGCTGAAGAACAACCACCCCGTAAGAGGAGCCTGAGACCAAAAAAAAAGACAGAGTAGGATGTCAAGACCCCCGCCAGCAGGACATACCCCCTCAAGTCTTCCCACTGTCCCACATTGCCACCCTGTCCAACCATGAACTGCCTATGCTCCATCCTTCCACAGGCAAAAGAACAATGCACCTGTGAGACTGAGAACTGGACTCTGCGATGGATATTCCTCCACCCCCACCCATCACCCTTAGAATCACATGTACCGATATCTAGCACTGTAAATAAATCAAATTTTGCACACAAATCTGTTTTGAGTCATGCTGTATTATTAACAAATGTATTACATATTACTGTTCAATTTCTGTTCTGTCAATTAGTCATGACAACATACCAATGTCAATACGCTGTATTTCATGTGCGAACCAAGCAGAAGTCAGGTACTGAGTCAGACAGCACTGAGAAGGGAAGGGAAAGGCAAAAATTAATGAAAAACATCTGTGGGGAACTACAGAAAGTACAGATGCAGGAGGCTATAAGCAATTGTGAAATGGCGTGGGTGATTCTTACCTGGGTGTTACTGGAAATACTGTTGTATCACTCTGTCCCTATTGTCTGTGTCGTCCTCAGAGTCTTCCTCCTCTTCACTCTCCACAGGCTCCACGGCTTCTACAACACCACCATCTGGACCATCCTCCTGCAGGAAAGGCACCTGGCGTCGCAAAGCGAGGTTGTGGAGCATACAGCACGCCACGATGATATGGCACACCTTCTTTGGTGAGTACATTAGGGATCCACCTGTCATATGCAGGCACCTAAATCTGGCCTTCAGGAGCCCAAAGGTTCGCTCATTCACCCTCCTAGTACGCCCATGGGCCTCATTGTACCGTTCCTCTGCCCTGGTCCTGGGATTCCTCACTGGGGTCAATAGCCACGGCAGGTTGGGGTAACCAGAGTCACCTATTAGCCACACACGCTGTCTCTGTAGCTGGTCCATCACATAGGGAATGCTGCTATTTCGCATAACATACGCGTCATGCACTGACCCTGGGAACTTGGCATTTACATGGGAGATGTACTGGTCAGCCAAACAGACCACCTGGATATTCATTGAATGGTAATTCTTCCTGTTCCTGTACACCTGTTCATCGTCATTTGGGGGGACTAAAGCCACATGGGTTCCATCAATTGCACCAATGATGTTGGGGATGTGTCCAAGGGCATAGAAATCAGCTTTCACTGTAGGCAAATCACCCTCCTCTGGGAAAATGATGTAGCTCCGCATGAGTTTCATCAGGGCAGACAACACTCTGGATAAGATCTTGGAAAACATAGGCTGAGACATCCCTGATGACATGGCCACTGTTGTCTGGAATGAGCCAGTTGCAAAGAAATGGAGGACTCACAGAACCTGCACCAGAGGGGGAATTCCTGTGGGTTGGCGGATGGGGGACATCAGGGCTGGCTCCAGCTGGGCACACAGTTCATGGATGGAGGCACGGTCAAGTCGGTATCGTAGTATTATATGGCGTTCTTCCATTGTCGACAGGTCCACCAGCGGCCGGTACACGCGAGGATTCCTCCTTCTCATCGCTAGTCCCAGCGGACGGTGCCTAGGAAGGAGAATATGGAGTACAGAGTCAATTCACTCACAGGTACGTACAACACAGCTTGCACAGTACAGGTAAATTTATGGTTTGATATGTTTGTATGTGTGCCATTGCAAGGCCTAGGCCTGTGTGACGCATTAGAAATTAAGCCATGTGGGCCCTTGAAATGGCCGATGCCTGACCTGTGAAGTGGGACAATGGGATGTGAGGTCACTGCGCTGGCGGGGCACACCGTGGCGGTAGGCGGTCGAAGACCGCTGTGCGAAGACGCATTGGTTAACATTGAAGCCTATGGGTTTCAGGAGCCAATGACGATGTGCGCCGGCGGTCGCGGGATGCACCGCCGCGGTACGCACCCCCGCGGGCGTGACCGCCATTTTTCAATCAGCTCAATCATTCGAGACCTGATCATCCACAGGAGAGGACCTATACTGCAAGTGCTGCTGTGAACTCGGTCTGGAAGTGACAATGGCTGCTGCTACTGGTGAAAGGGCCCCCGCCTTCAGTTCAGAAGAGTTGGAGAAGCTCGTGGACGGGGTCCTCCCCAAGTATGCGCAACTCTACGGTCCTCCAGACCAACAGGTGAGTACACTCAGTGCACATTGAATGGGTTATGCCTGTGTGGAGGGGGGGGATGTAAGTTGGTGGGGTGTGGAGGGAATGGGGAGTGCAACGCACGACAGATGAGAGAATGTGTACCATGACAAGGTTGGGGAGGGGGGCATGTACTCCAAACATGCAGATATGTGACGGTTTCTCTTTCCCACCCTGTACATGTCAAACAGGTGAGCGCCCACCAGAAAATAGATATTTGGCGTGCCATCGCCGAGGAAGTCCGGAACTTGGGGGTCCACAACAGACGGGGCACCCACTGCCGCAAGAGGTGGGAGGACATCCGCCGCGGAACGAGGAAGACCGCAGAAACACTGCTGGGGATGGCCTCCCGACCTATAGTCCCTTCCGATAGTCGCACCATGACCCCCCTGATGTCCCGGATCCTGGCGGTGGCCTACCCTAATTTGGATGGGCGCTTGAGGACAGCACAGCAGACACAAGGGGGTGAGTATCCGCACATTCTCCCATCTGTATGCGCATTGGAGGCGTCTGGGGGGGGGAGGAGGGCTGTGGGTGACATTAGGCCCGGGCGCTCTCTGTAGTGTAGTCCGCTCCCTTAGGCATGGCCCTGTGCCCCCGCCCCCCACCTCTGTAGGGTGCCAAGTGCAGCTACCCATGCTCCAGCATCACCCATGTGCGCGTGTGTTGTCCCTAGACCTGTTTGCCTAGTCAGAAGTACTGAGTAGTGTACCCCAAGTTCGCGACTTAGTGCACGAGGCACCTGTGTCTGTCCTCTCCGCAAAGGGTATTGCTAAGGCATGCACTCAACTTTGTTTAATTTCTCCCCCCACCCTAAATCTTTGTCTTCTTGTGTTTTAGCATCATCAGGCGGAGGAGATTTGGCGTCGGAGCAGGAGGGAGCTGCAGGTCACCAGGCCCCGGTGGGCACTGACACAGACACCGAGGGCACCAGTGATCCGGAGGGCGAGGAGAGCACCACAACGGTGGCCGGTGGAGACACCAGCGACACGGACACGTCCTCGTTTGGGAGCTCCCTAGCGGGGGCGGCACCATCTGTGCCCCCCGCAACAACAGGTACAGCCGCCACCCAGCGCACCAGCACCGCCCTCCCAGCAGCCCCTCAGTCTTCGCTCCGTGGCCGCTCGGCCAGGAAGGCGCGCGTCTCCTTCGCCCCAGGCACCTCAGCCCCTGCCTCTGTTACCCCTGCTGCCCTCAGTGTGGAGCTCATTGACCTGGTGAGGACGCTCATTGTTGGGCAGACTACCCTTCTGAATGCCATCCAGGGGGTGGAAAGGGAGGTGCATCGGAGCAATGCCTACCTGGAGGGCATTCATTCGGGTCAGGCTGCCCATCAACGAGCGTTCACTGCTCTGGCCTCAGCACTGACGGTAGCCATTGTCCCTGTCTCCAGTCTCCCTCTTCTATCTGCCTCCACCCTTTCTCTGTCTCCTGTACCTCAACCTATCCCATCCACACCATCAGACCAGCCTGCACACACCTCAACACCCAAGGCCAGCTCATCCAAACATAAGCACCACAGAAAACACAAGCATTCACCCAAGCAACACACAGATGCAGACATATCAACAGTCACTACCACCTCTGTGTCCCCGTCCTCCTCGTCTCCCTCCTCCCTCCCTGTGACGTCTACACTCACACCTGCATGCACCCCAACATCAGCCAGTTCTTCCACCACCAGCAAACCCTCCACTACAGTCCGCACACCTGCAGTCACCACCCCCACTGGCATTTACACGTCCCCTGTGTCCTCTCCCACTGTGTCTGTCACCCCCTCTTCCAAGACACATAAACGCAGGCAGACACCCAAACAACAGCCAACCACCTTACCACAGCCTACGTCCCAGTCACCTGCACCCAAGGACAGCACACCTGGCTCTCATACAACCACATCCTCTTCCTCCACTTCTCTCACCACTACTCCTACCCCTTACCTTGGTCCCAAGAAAAATTACCTCTCCAGTTTTGACCTCTTTCCCTCCCCCGACCCACCCCCTCCAACTGGGAAAAGTCCCAAGGGCACCTCAGCCACCACCAGCCCAACTACTACAGTGCAAGTGGTGCATGGCATGTGGAGTCCACCCTTTGGCGGCAGTAACACTTCGGTGAGCAGCAAGGGGACAGCCAGCCCCCCCCAGGCAAGAGGACCCGGAAATTGAAGGGCCGCCGTGAGCGGACAGAGACGGCTGCCCCCAAGGAGGTGACTCCGGCCACTTCACCGGCCACAGCAGCCAGGGGAGGCAAGGGCCCGAGAGCCCCATCTAAGGAGCGGAAGGACAGCAGGGCGGAGAGGACAACCACCAGGAGCGCGGAGCAGGAGGGCCCCACAAGCCCCATCCCGGCTGCAAGGGACGACACCAAAGGGCCGAGGACTCACTCCCCGAAGGGGCCTGACACAGCACGGTCGGAGGGCGACTGAGCAGGGTGTCCAGGCCAGGTATGACTCCCTTGACATACTGCAAGAGCACCGCTGAAGAGGGCCCCGCCGTGAAGACAGGTACCGCTGAAGAGGGCCCCGCCGTGAAGACAAGTACCGCTGAAGAGGGCCCCGCCGTGAAGACAGGTACCGCTGAACAGGGCCCCGCCGTGAAGACAGGTACCGCTGAAGAGGGCCCCGCCGTGAAGACAGGTACCGCTGAACAGGGCCCCGCCGTGAAGACAGGTACCGCTGAACAGGGCCCCGCCGTGAAGACAGGTACCGCTGAAGAGGGCCCCGCCGTGAAGACAGGTACCGCTGAAGAGGGCCCCGCCGTGAAGACAGGTACCGCTGAACAGGGCCCCGCCGTGAAGACAGGTACCGCTGAAGAGGGCCCCGCCGTGAAGACAGGTACCGCTGAAGAGGGCCCCGCCGTGAAGACAGGTACCGCTGAAGAGGGCCCCGCCGTGAAGACAGGTACCGCTGAAGAGGGCCCCGCCGTGAAGACAGGTACCGCTGAACAGGGCCCCGCCGTGAAGAAGAGCACCGCTGAACAGGGCCCCGCCGTGAAGACAGGTACCGCTGAACAGGGCCCCGCCGTGAAGTCAGGTACCGCTGAAGAGGGCCCCGCCGTGAAGACAGGTACCGCTGAAGAGGGCCCCGCCGTGAAGACAGGTACCGCTGAAGAGGGCCCCGCCGTGAAGACAGGTACCGCTGAACAGGGCCCCGCCGTGCAGAAGAGCACCGCTGAAGAGGGCCCCGCCGTGAAGACAGGTACCGCTGAAGAGGGCCCCGCCGTGAAGACAGGTACCGCTGAACAGGTCCCCGCCATGGAGACAGGTACCGCTGAACAGGGCCCCGCCGTCTCAAGCACCGCTCCGCTGGGCCCTTCCTGTCAAGCACCGCTCCGCTGGGCCCCGCCGTCTCAAGCACCGCTCCGCTGGGCCCTTCCTGTCAAGCACCGCTCCGCTGGGCCCCGCCGTCTCAAGCACCGCTCCGCTGGGCCCTTCCTGTCAAGCACCGCTCCGCTGGGCCCCGCCGTCTCAAGCACCGCTCCGCTGGGCCCCGCCGTCTCAAGCACCGCTCCGCTGGGCCCTTCCTGTCAAGCACCGCTCCGCTGGGCCCGCCGTCTGAAGCACCGCTCCGCTGGGCCCTTCCTGTCAAGCACCGCTCCGCTGGGCCCCGCCGTCTCAAGCACCGCTCCGCTGGGCCCTTCCTGTCAAGCACCGCTCCGCTGGGCCCCGCCGTCTCAAGCACCGCTCCGCTGGACCCTTCCTGTCAAGCACCGCTCCGCTGGACATCGCCATGTCATGCACCGCTGCGCTGGGTCCCACCGTCTCAGGCACTGTTTATGGTTCACTGTGCCCACCATGCTTCCTCCTTGACCAGTGGACTCTGTAATCCACCTGAGAGACTGTGGCTTTGCACTCCCCAGGATGGTACAGTGGGCAACCCACCCACTGTAGAGACATTGAGAGACTGTGGCTTTGCACTCCCCAGGATGGTCCAGTGGGCAACCCACCCACTGCAGAGACTTGAGAGACTGTGGCTTTGCACTCCCCAGGATGGTACAGTGGGCAACCCACCCACTGTAGAGACATTGAGAGACTGTGGCTTTGCACTCCCCAGGATGGTCCAGTGGGCAACCCACCCACTGTAGAGACTTGAGAGACTGTGGCTTTGCACTCCCCAGGATGGTACAGTGGGCAACCCACCCACTGCAGAGACTTGAGAGACTGTGGCTTTGCACTCCCCAGGATGGTACAGTGGGCATGGTGGCTCCTCGTGGATCTGGCGTCGTGGACTCATGTGGCTGTGGTGGCCCCCCCTTCCCTTCCCCCTGAGGTGCCTGTAGTTTTGACATTGGATGCCCCTGCAGTGTTCTCTCCAAAGGACTCAGGTCTCGTGTGTGGGCTTTGCCCTTGTTTCGCAGAACCTTGGCCCACGGACATGTTAGATTCGTAGGATGTGCAGGACTTGTTACTTCAGTGATACACTGATGTGTATATCTTTTTGGTTTTTGTAAATATTTTTCACGGTTGCTCAATTATTTCCAGGTGCTTTTTTTGAACATGAAAATTTATTCCAAATTTGGTTGTGTCATTGTATTTTTAAAGGGTCTTTGTGTGGTGTCACTGTGACTTCCTGCTCTGCATTGGTGTGTACATTTTGGAGGGGTGGGGGGGTCGCATATGTGTATGCCCGTAACCTTTCTTCCTCCCCCCTCCCGTGTGTCGTAGGTGCAGTACTCACCGTTGACGTCTGCGCCGGAGTTCGTACTCGTGGTAGATGAGCAGGTAGACGAGAGCAGGTATGATGTTCAATTCGGGTTCCATGCTGTCCGGATTCCGCGTGGAGTGTCTCGAGGTGAGCGTTTTCCATTGGAAATGTCTGTTTCCGCCGTGTTTTTATCGGCGGTGCTCCCGCCCCGGAAAAGGTGGCCGATTGGTGGGTCGTGATAGGGTGGGCGGTACATTGTCTGCCGCCTGGCTGTTGACGGTGACCGCCGCGCTGTTTGTTTGTTCCGCCGTGGCGGTCGGAGTGTTAATGCGGAGGGCTGTGTTGGCGGTTCCCGCCAGGGTCAGAATTGCATTTTTTTGACCGCCGGCCTGTTGGCGGGTTGGCCGCCGCTTTATCACCGACCGCCAGGGTCAGAATGACCCCCTTAATCTACAGGCCCTGGGCACATGTAGTGCACTTTTACTAAGGACTTATAAGTAAATTAAATAAGCCAATTGGGTATGAGCCAAAGTCACCATGTTTTAAGGGAGAGAGCATATGCACTTTAGCACCAGTTAGCAGTGGTAAGGTGTGCAGAGTCCTAAAACCAGCAAAACTGTGTCAAAGGTGGAAGGAGGCAGGCAAAAAGTTGAGGGTGAGGACCCTAAAGCTGTCAGGTCTAACACTCATCAATACCAAAGGCAACGCATCAAGCAATTTCAGTGCTGTGGATGCACAAACACTCGCCAACTGGTATTTTATGGTTCTATTCAGCTGTTCATCAACTCTAGAGGCTACTGGATGATAACTACAATGTAAACTCTGTTCCATTTGTAAAGCTGCACACAACATTCTAAGGACCTAATTGTTGAAATGAGTCCGACGATCTGACTCCAGAGAAACTGGAAACCCAAAGCGATAATGGTGTTCTTTTCCCTACATTCATCTGTTGGCATGTCACAGATCAGTGGCACAGTTCTTATGCAAACATCCCAAACCTGGATTTAAACCTGTTTTGTCTGAATAATCTCACCATTTACATCACCCCAATGCTCTATGGGACCATGAACATGCTATGTAATGGGAAACAGTAAACTATCTGGCAACACTAGTTTTCCATCTGCTGAAATCCAAATGTCATCTGCATTTTTACCACATCGTGCACTGATCCAACTCTGCTGTTCTGATTCTGAAACCTCGTTCTGCAATCTCTTAAGTTCCTCCCAAGTATCAGCCACTGACAACAACAGAAAAAAGCAGTGTCTTCTACGGATTAATTAGGAGTTGCACTGTTAAATATGCAGACTACAAGTGCACAATATTGTGCAACTTCCTCAGCAAATCTGTTTCCCACGGTGGCATAGTAATTCCCACTTCTGTGAGTGGCAAATTTAACCATAGCAATCTTTGTATGGCATTTGCAAATCCTTAAGTAGTCTTTTTACATGTTTGCCATTTCTTATAGGCAAGCTGGATTTGGTCATCCAAGTTATGAACCACACCAAGGCCATATGGACTATCTGTGACTATGGTCACTCTCAATTGTGCTGATAGGCTACAAGCTCTTGTAAGGGCAATCACTTCTCCCACTTATACTGAGGTAACAACTTGAATCCATGAAGATTCCACAACTTCTTGAATCATACAGACTGCATAGGCTGCTCTCAAGGTACCTCCATTATTTATCAAACATGAACCGCCCACGAAAATTACCTAATCAGGCTCTTCCAAAGGTTCATCTGTTATGTCTGGCCTTGGCTTGGTACTTAAATCTGTGACATCAAGACAATCATGTTCAACTTCATCATCAATTGCATTTTCAGGCAATGGCAAAAGGAATGCAGGTTTAATATGCACCAATACCACAACTCAATGTTTTCAGCACCAGGAATCTTCTGTTCATATATTGTAAGTCTACTGTTTGTAATATTTTGCATTTTTGTTTGAGTGAGTTGTATTTCTACAGAGTGAGGACCATACCAGTTAAAGGCTGTTCTATCCCTATGTTCTCACATTTCGCAATCCTGACACCAACTGCCACAACCGCTTTAAGGCTGCCAGGCAATCCTGTGGCTAGAGGGTCAAGGGTAGTTGAAATATATGTCACAGGTCTTTGTAAATGTCCATGCATCTGAGTAAGCACTGAAAAAGCACAACCCTCCCTCTCACTGCAAACCAATGTGAGCATCTTACTGTAATCAGACATTCGTTGTGCTGGGGCATGACAAAGACTTTCTCTCAGCTCTAGGAAGGTGCTCAAGCAATCTTTGTCCCATGGAAGGTGATTAGACACATCTTTATGTGTCAGACTCAGTAAAGGCTTGGTCACTAGGGAAAGGTTTAGTATTGTAGTCAAACATTCCCAGAAGCATCCTGACTTCTCTCTGTGTTCTTGGTGGATTCATCTTAAGGAGAGTCTCCACCCTTTCTCGTGACATTGTTCTCATTCCCTTCTCAAAGATCTATCCCAAGTATTGGACTACTTTTTGACAATATTGCTGTTTGCTCGGAAACACCTTTTATCCATTCTCTCCCAGATGATTTAGCAAGTCAATCGTAACCTGTCTCCAAGCTTCTCATGAACCTAATGCCACAAGCAGGTTTTCATTGTATCGCACAAGAACTGATCTGCAAGGCATCTGCAGAGACTCAAGATTCTTTTTAAAGATCTGATGAAAGATGAATGGATTCTCGGTATACGCTTGTGGATCTTGGCACCCTGCAAAAACTATATCTCTGAACACAAAACAAAAAATGGCTGTCTTCATGCAATCAGATATAAAAGAAGGCCTGAAAGAGATCCACAATGTAAACCATCCTGCAGTGCTCAGGATTTGAAAATGTATTGTCATTGGATTCTGTACCATGAGGCAACATGAAACAACAATGTTGTTAATCTTTGAAAGATCTTGCACAATTCAGTATTTACCATTTGGAATCTGTAAGCCCCCTTTTGGGAAGTTACAAGGGCTTCTAACACTTTATTTTAAAGTTCCTTTCCTCAACATATCTGAAATTACTAGTGTTATTCCTGCCCCTGTCTCTGGGGTCAAATTATATGGTGGTGTTCTCGGACACACAGCATTGGGTTTCACTGTAATTCGGACTGGTTACACACCTTTGATTAGCACTGTAACCTTTCCAGAAAAATCCCACACTTCTGTGCTCATGGTCTCTTTCAAAGCTGGTGGTAAATCCTCTATGGTTCGCACTGGAAGAAACCCACAGCTGTTCCATTTCATGCCATTTTAAATACAACATCTTCATCATGCATTTAAAACTCAACTCCATCGGTGTACAGTAAATTGTGCAATTTAACTTGCACAACAGGTCTCTCCCTAACAGACTTTCAGGACTTGAAACACAAATAACAAAATGAAGGTTTTCCTCAACTGAACCTATTTCTACAGGAACCTTCTCTGAAACTGGGGGCCAGATTTACAACAAACTGGTGCAGAGCAGTGTTGCTCCAAAATCAGCAGTGATGTGCCAGTTTTGAAATGCAGGGATGAGCTGTATTTATAAGAATACAGCGCACCCCTGTGTTTCCCCTGCGTGGCAGTAAATTTAGCTGCCAACGCAGGCATCCTTGCACCATTGTGCAAGGGTGTCTGCGTTGAGGAGGGTGATTGTTTATGTGCAGGAAAGTGTCCATTCCTGCACATAAACAATCTACAATGGTGGTTTGTCACTTCTATGTGTGCTGTATAATGCAGCACACATTGAAGTACCAAACATCATTTTTGAATAATAATAATAATAATAATAATAATGAAATGAGTGATCAATAAATCACAATAGAATGAATCCCAATATTGGTAATGAGAAGGAAAAGGTATCCAGAAACCAAAAAAAAGAGGTCTGAATTTGTGAAAAAATCAAATAGCATAAAGCTTCAGCATCAAAGGTCAATTCAATATTTCAATATTTAATCAAGGCAGAACTTCTCATGAAGAGAAGTTCTAGAAACTCAACAGAGTCTCCAACATGAATGGCATAGGCAAAAAAGGCAAAGAAAGGTATTAAGCGAATTATGATATCCTACTCTAGAAACATGCACTATTATAGACTAACAAAATCAATGTTGCAAGTTCTTGTTGCTTCGTCTTTCTTCAATTGACAAATCAGTTTTTGAAACACCCATGGGCACGTCTTCGCTCCCGTCTCCTTACAGGAACACAATATACTTCAAACAGCAACTTCTAAGATAGCAACTTTGTCTCAGTGTGTACTTATTTAGTTTCTCATGATTCATCCACCCATTCAATACTCTAGTCCCATGTGTAAGCCTTCATATCAAACTTTAATGACTATTCACTAGCTAACAGTGGTCTTTTTAGAAGCAAAAACATCTGTTTAAATGAGAAGAAAACATTTAGTGCAACAACTATCATTGTCAATAACAAGTCCTTCAAGAGGTCAAGATCAAGGGCCAGATGTATGAAAAAAGCCTTTTGCGAATCGGAAATAGTGATTTTTAAGAAAACGCTATTTCTGATTCGCAAAATGCAATGTATCATCTTTTCGATTCAGTAATAGCGATTTCCTAAAAATCGCAAATGCTATTACCGAATCGCAAATTGCGATACCGGCCCCCATTCGCATCTCAGGGCCTGTCTGCCCATATCTGAGAATATTTTGCATTTCCCAAATTGAGAATTCCTAACTGGAATTCGCAATTTTGGGAAATGCAAAGTCCAGGATGCTGGGGGCCTAAGACCCCTCTGCTGCACCCCAAAACATTTTTAACAACATGTAAGGTGCACACATGCCAAAAGGGCATGCGTGCTTTACATGTAAATTTTAAAAATGCATTTTAAATGCATTTTTAAAATTTGCACATGGTTACCACCAAGTTCAACTTGGTGGTAATAGCGATTCCTTAATGCCCAATTCGCATTAAGGAATTGCCTCATACATGTGCTTTAGAAATCGCAAATAAGGATTCCTTATTTGCGATTCCTTATTCAGAGAGTCGCAATTTGCGACTCTCTAAACATGGTTGCAATTTGAAGGAATCGCTATTTTAGCGATTCCTTAAAATTGCATTCAGAATGCCTTTGATACATTTTGAAAGGGCTTTTTGCATTCGCAAACGGGCATTCGCATAGTTTGCGAATGCAAAAAGCTTTGATACATCTGGCCCCAAGTCTTGTGCTGATTCTACAATTCTGTTAGTTTATTTGGCTAATATACGCTAGTGTTTTAGTATGACTTTAAGTATAAGTATGGTTGCCTACTACAGTTGTGCATTTCACCCGCGTTTTAATTATAATTTGTTTTGCACGTTATTCCAGCATTATTTCTCCATATGTTAAGACACGTCTTACTTAGCTGTCATTCTTACTCTTCTTTAATGGCATCATGACTCCTAGACACAAAGGGCCAGATGTAGCAAAGGGTTTTACCCATTCTGTGTCTATGGGAAAATGTGTTTGTACATATGGCCCAAAATCCAGAAGTGTCCCATGAAACCATCTGAAGAAGGAGGAATTGTGTGCCACTGTCTTTCAGTCCTGCCCAGCAGTTAACATGCTTCCTTTGATATCAGAGACAGGAAGGAATGATGATTAAGATGTGAACATATTCATTGGTGGCCTCTTCAGCAGAACCAGATCCCCCTTGTCCAGTGAGGTGACATGTTTTAGCCTGCAATGTCTACATAGCTCTACATTGTTTTTTTCCGTTGACTGTACCTCTGTCAAATGTTGCCTGAGGCAGACATTTTAAAATTATGCTTCCACATATCAGCACAGAAAACACCCTATTTAGCCTTGCAATGAGCGAGAGTCTGAAGGTAGACTAGCAAAACGATTTAGCATGATGATGAGTGGATCTATTTACTTTACTATTTTCTTTAAACTAGTCTGTACCTTTGTGTTTCTCAAGTAGTCATCATTTATGATGAGCAAGTATTGACCTTAAAAACAGGTCATCAGATATGATTTAGAATATGTGCATTCATTTTTTGATTGAATGAATGATGGTGGTAACTTTTGGCTTTCAAAATTCATTATTACAGGGTAAAAAAACATTATTTTGATGGTTCACAAGCACTAGACTAGGATTATGGTCCTCATTACAACCTCGGCGGTCTTCTTAGAAAACCGCTGAGGCAGCAGACACCAGAATACCGCCAGTGCTGGAGGTATTCCTGGATCCCTATTTCAACTTTTCCGCTGGTGCAGCGGAAAAGTCACATCAACATTGCTGCCGGCTTGTAATACAGCCGGCGGAAATGCTGATGTGCAGCAGGTGCAGTAGCACCCATTGTGCATTTAAATGCACGATGGGGCTATGCCAAGGGCCCCCTGCACTGCCCATGCCAAGTGCATGGGCAGTGCGGGCCCCCCAGGGGCACCCCAAGTCCCCCTTACCGCCAGCATTTCCATGGCTGGGGACTAATAATTCCCAGGGCAGTGGTGCTTGCATTATGACCGACAGGCAAAAGCCAGCGGTATACTGGAGGGGCCGGCGGTTTGGCCGTGGCTATAGCGTTACGGTCATAATAGCTGGCGGAACACCACCAGCCTGTTGGCGGTGTTACCGCCAGCTTACAGCCAGCTGCCAGGGTCGTAATGCGTTCTTCCACAACAGCTGTGATAAAGATTTCTTTTAGGCTTATATTTTTACGTGACAAACTAAATTGAGTATTAATAATGTTTATGTTGGATCTAATATATGCAAATAATGGATTAATATGTATGTAGTTGAAACAAGTTTAATATATGGTGTAGAAGTGTGTTTATTGACTTGATTTTGTCGGACCACATTTTGGTAAAACCACCATGTTAGTTAAATTGGATGCTGTTTGTGTCTCCGTTTCCACTCCTGCATTCACCCTTTTCCATTAGAATCCACTATGCATCTTCTCTCCTTGTAGGCTCAGTGGAAAGTGAACAGTATTGTTTTTCTTTAATGTTTTTTTTCAATCAACACGAATACAATGCACTTATTAAAAACAAAACTTCTAGTTTACTAAATAGTTCGTAACTTTAAAGTTTACTTCATCTGTGTTGCCGTGGCCCAGTTCATTTCCACATTGTTAGACCTGGCATCCTTGGTGTGGTTTTCGCCCTAACTTTTTGCCTTTAGCCTTCCTGTTTTTCTGACTTCGCTTTTGCTGGCCTTAGGACTCTGTGTACTTTACCACTGCTAACCAGTGCTAAAGCACTTGTCTCTCTATTTAAAACATGGTAGAATTGGCTTATAACCAACTGGCACATTTAATTTACTTGTAGGTCTCTAGTAATGTGGCCATACCTATTCGTAGGGCCTGTATTTTCAATGCTACCAGCATGCACCACTGATTGTGCCACCCACTTCACTAGCCCTTTAAACATTTCTAAGGTCTGCCATTGCAGCCTGTGTGTGCAGCTTCGAACTGCCAACTCAACCTGGCAAAGGGAACCTTTTGCCAGGCCCAAACCTTCTTTTTCGAAGCATATGTAACCCCTAGGTTAGGCCATAGACAGCACAGACAGAAGGATGAAGTGTATTTTAAAAGCTGGACATGTATTTTTAAGTTATACAGGTCCTGGTAGTGAAAAACTATTAAAACCTTTTTTCACTACTGCAAGGCCTGCCACTCCCATAGGGTAACACCAGAGCTACCTTATACATTTAGTAAGCTGTAGCTTCCAAATAGGAACAGGTAACCAGTTCATGCTTGGTGTTAGAATTGTAATGAAAGATCCTCTGTTCTGGTAAAGTTGGATTTTAAAGTACAGTTTTGAAAATGCTACTTTTAGAAAGTCACCATTTTCCTGCCTTAGCCATTTAGTTCCTCCAGTCCGTCTCTGAATGAATGAATGGATTATAGAATGTATATAGTACACAGCTACTCTGAGAGTGTCCTAGCGCTAAACTGTGTCCAGGTAGAATGCCAATATTAAAGGCTGAAAAGTTAAATTTTCAGTTGTTTGCAAAAAAACGTCTTGTTTGGCATACTTCTGAGACTCATGGATAGATGGTTCCAGAACGCGGCCACATGAACTGAAAAGGATGAGCCACCATGCCTAGATCTTTTAAAACATGGCATCACTATCAGTCGAGCCTTTCCCGACTATAGCGCCCTGCCAGGGGAATAGAATTGAAATCTCCTATTCGGATAGTGTGGCCCTGCTCAGTGTGGGGTGTGGCCGGCAAGCAATGAAGCTTTAAAAGTAATTCTTTTATTAACAGGTAACCAATAGAGCTGTTTTAAATATGAGAATATTGGGAATTGGAAAGAAGCCAAGATGACATAGTCTGCACTACTTGCGGTTGTTGAGTCAGGAAAGCAGGAAGACCCAAATATGAGAAGCTAGAGTAATCCATTCTAAATATAATGGATGACTCAAAAATTGTTTTCTGGCCACCCAGGTAAGTAAAGACAATAATTTTTTTCTAAACCTTATTTAGCCAAAATCACCCTTTTACTACTAAAGAAATTTGGCCCTTGAAAGAAAGCTGGTCATCAAAAGAAACTCCACAATTCCTTGCCATTCCTGTAGGCAGAGGTGGAGCAGGGCCATCACTTGGCCAACAACCAGATCAACCAAAAGATGTATTAGGCCCAAATAGAAGGATTTCCGTCTTATCCAGATTATATTGCAGGTGGTTTAATTCCAGCCAGTTGATGACAGCCCTCATATATCAGAAAAAGATTCTCTAGCTGAATCCGAAGCTCCCTCGTAAGAGAGTAGAAGCTGGGTATCATCAGCATAAAAAATTATCGTAATACCATATGATTCCACTGGGAAAGCAGGCGTTGACATACAGACATTAAACAACGTGGGACTTAATGCTGACCCTTAAGGTACACCACACTTGAGAGATTTTGCCATGAAGAAATAGGGTTTCATCCACATTGGCTATTCTCTAGCAGTCAAAAAGGAGTTAAACCACTTCTAAGTCAATCCGTCCAGTATGATATCTGCCAGACTATGAAGCAATATATTGTGGGAGACGGTGTCAAACGACACCAGTAGATCTAGCAAATTAAGGCGGTATTGTGACCCTGGTCCAATGACAATTTAATGGAGTCCGTGATTTCTAACAGGGCAGTTTCCATGCTATGATGAGCATGGAAACCAGATTGTGATGGGTGAAGAAGGTAATGGGTTTCAGCTAACTCTGAAAGTTGTTGGTTGACAAATAATTCTAGTATTTTTGAAGCCACAGGAAGGAGAGAAATTGGTGAAGTTAAAATGGACTGTACTATCAGAAGTAGGCTTTTGTGGAAGAGGAATGATGCTGGCCTTTTTCCATATATCAGATACAGTGCCCATCTGCAGGGAGAAGCTGAAAAGACTGAGAAAGATTGGACAAATAATGTCACCAATCTCTCCCAAACTGGGGTGGGTGGGAACATGGGCCAAGAGGTGAGCCCGATTTACAATTCATAAAGCATGTTTTCAGCTCCTTACAGTGGTACAAAATGTAGAAGCTTGTGTTTGAGGAGAGGAACCTTAGTTTATGGGTTATGGGTTACAGTTGAATGGGGATGTCAAAATTGGATGACAATAAATGTAACTGTATTTAACAATTTTCTCCTCAAAGAAGTCACTCAGCATGTAGCATACATTTAGATGTGATTCAAGGATTGAGGACCGTCCTTTAAGATCCATAAAGTGGGATATATTTGTAAAAATCTCATTTGGATTATTACTGGCTACATTTATCTTCTGAGCATAGAAAATACTTCGAGCCACATTAATGTTATTATAGTATTTGCCTAAGGCTTTTTTATAAGATGTTTTATCAACCTTTCAATATTGTCTTCCCCAAAGTCTCTCCAACCTTATACAATTCTTTTTTTTCTGCAGAAAGTTCAGGGGTGAATCAAGGTGCCAATGGAGTGAGCCACTGTATACCTTTGTTTGTTTTCAGGGGCTACAGCATCCGCAGCATTAAAGAGCCATTGGTTCACAACCACAGCGTCCTCATTGGTTTCTCCCAATAGTGCAGGTCTGGAGAGTTCTATTATCCCCTATAGATCAGTGATCATCACTTTGTGCCAAGATCTAACTGGAGCTTCCATGTGATGGAAGCATGAGATGGAATAAGATCAATAGAAGTCCCTGCCTTTTTGGTGGGTCACGTAAGAAACAGCAATAGGTTGGGAGAGGTGGCCGCCTCTAAAGAAGACCTTGTCATCACATCCTTTACATACAATGTGCATAATTTACTATGTTGGGTGCTATTGCCTGATCAAAAGAGTCAATAAATTCTCCAGCATATCCCAGGGGATGATAGATTAGGACACCTGCAAAAGAAGAACATGCAGAATCAGATATACGGAAGCCTAGCTCTTCTGCCCCTGTCAGGTCCACAAGTGGAAATGTAGAACATTTGAGATTGTTTTTATAAGCAATGACTGGGCCGCCGTACCATTTTTACCACTCTGTCTAGATACAAGCACACATAGTTCTCTGGCAATGCCAGTTCAATGTCTAGTGCTGCATCCTCACTTACCCAGGCTTCACTCATAAACAGTACACCAGGTTGCAGTTCAGTTTAAAGATTGAAGATGTCTAACATATGTTTATGAAGAGAGTGAACATTGATAAGTGCATGTTTAATCTCAGTCTGATCCTGGACCATGTCAGTTCTACTCAAAATGCCTGATTCTCATATTATAAAAGAGCTTTGCAACTAATACAAGATGTAGTGCCCATGCATTGAGCTAAGACTGATTTCCAGGTGGAGATAATGAGATCCTGAATTTTTGCAGAGGTATAGCTAAATCTCAAGGGAATTTCTGCATCCAAGCCAACATAGTGGCTGGCACTGGCTGCAGGCGGGATGCAGACAGGCACAGACGGGGTTGCAGAGCACATGAGCATCAGCAACAACACTAGAGAGCTGCGTGACAAAGGTGACAGCTCTAGGTGTGACCATGATGGGGAAGCAGGAAGTAGGTATCTTCAAACAGAATAAAAACAGATTTGTGCAAGAACTTTAGTTAAAAAGCATAGTCTGTGAACAACAGGGACTGTGCAAAAACGGGCAAAAATACAAGTTACTTATGCTCCAAAAGAGCGCCAGCAAAGTGTTCCCCCCAACTTGAGTGTAACACAATGGGTCTCTGGGTCACATGACTGGTTGTGCCAGCACACAGATCTAGTTGGAGCAAGCCCCTGGCCCCCAAGTAATGTTCCTCAGGTTCTGGACCCTTGGTGTTCTTCAGTGGGGCTGAATTGAACTTTTTGGGCTGTTTGCAACTGTGAACAGGCCCCTTGGCACCAAAACCTTCTCTTACACACTGCCTGCCAATTTGAAGTTCTGTGAACCTGACCCTTCATGCTACGGCATCAAATGCTGATGGGAACTGCCACAGCAAAGCTCTGGCTCAACCATTCATGATGAAAATAGGATCTTTTTGCTACATCAATGACCATCTGTGATGCTTTCAAGTTTCTCTTGGCCTCCTCCACTACAAACTCTCTTTGCACTGGACTACAAAGGTAGGATTAAAATGGTCCCTGTATCTAACCCCTACTCCATCGCAGTCACTATGAACTTGTGACTTCCTACTGGTCTTTCATGATTAAATAGCCACAAGTGGTGTTTTCAGCTTTTCAGTGCTATTTTCACTTAAATATTTAGAACTGCATATGCCCGGTTATACTGATTGGATGTTTGTTGTTTTGGTCTTGATTTATTTATTGAATTTTGCTCTATGTCTCTAATTTGTGTGTGGGATTTTACTTGTGTTCTGTTTTTACTTTATTGCTGTTTGAAGTGCTGGATAAATAATTTACACATTGCCTCTCAGTTAAGCCTGACTGCTCTGTGGCAATCTACCAGACGGTTAAGCACAGGTTAGTTTGGGACTTGCTAGTGCCTCACACTGACAAGGATTGCCACTTTCAGCCAGTAACCCAATTTCTCACACATCCGTTCAGGAAAAGCTTTTGTTAAATGTGAAATCTGGAAGACAGTATCACTGGCAAGCAGGATGCCTACCTAGAAAATTGGATAGGGCTAAGATATAAAGCCAATGACATGATTCATTCTGATTTGTCATAGAACTGTTACATGGGATTATGCCATGCTGAATCTGTGCTTTTAGTTAATTGTCTTTGCAAGGATTGTGTAGAATTACCCCTTTGTTCTAGGGGTGGGCAAGATTTTCCTTTTTGTTTATTGGGGAGGCTGTCTGACCTTTTCTTAATTTTGCAGCCCATGTGAGACTTGCAATGATTTCTGATTTTGACCACTGTATATTAATTTTGTATTGTGAGTGTTCATTGCATGTATTCTGTATCGTTTGGCTTTTGAGATTTTTGTTATATAACCCCTTAACTGATCTAGAACTCAGCTATTGAGTAGTGACACTGGTACGCTTCTAAACTGATGCTGGGAGGGGTGTTCTTTTACACAAGATTAATTTGGAGTGCAACTTCCTGAGAGAAATGGTGGAGTTCTGAAACTTTTGGAGTAACATTATTATTGGAGTACAGGCCTAAATATAGGGGAACAGTATCCCACTTTAAAGATGCAAATTGTCCTTTATGTAGCACGTGATGTCAAGAGAAGAAACTGTGTGGAATGTGGTCTTTTCTAGAACTATGTATGATTACATTAAAGCTTGAGAGTGAAGGTCTGAATTTTAAACTTTTGCATATTTTTGCTTTAGTGTCAGTATCACTTTGGATTAGTGTTTGATGGTTGTGATTACAGTGAATTCTTTATCATACAGATGTTAGTGGAAATGTTCACCAGCCCAGACTAACACTAAATGCTACCATCCAGCTGGCATATGTGACACTCATACTTCTAATATCATCCATATGTTGCTTCCAAAAGTGCCCTTGGTCTCCGTGTGAATAAAGAAGAATTCAAGTAGAATTTGCTCTCCAGTGTTTTGTGTTTCATGTGTTTACTGCCTTCTAGAAACCTTTGAAGGGAAGGATTTATCTTGACCTTGGCACACGCAGACACAAAAACACACTGATCAGAACAAATGCCTAAATGTAATGAGCACAGTAACTCACAATGCCGAGGAATGATGAATGTTTGTGCAGTAGATGAAAATGGTAAAACATCATTCTTGTCTTAATCTAGCTGCATCATAAATCATAAATGTAGGAGACATCTTAGCTTTAGTGTTGGAATCACTTTGGATGAGTTTTCATAGTCAATGATCACAGTGAATTATTTGCCCTACAGAAACTGATGGAATCATTCACAAGCCCAGACAACCATGAAACTCAGATTCAGACTGACATATGTTACACTCCTTCTGGGAATATGCCTCCCAGCCATGCATTGCATCCAATCCTGTTTGTAGTTACAGCAGGCTAGGTTTAAGAGTTAGTTATGTATATAGGGAGCTCTTCAAGTATGCATTATGATTAAGATTTGCTATCTAATGCTTCATGTTATTTAGTACGTCCGACAATCCTTTCACCTTCAGCTGTGCACAGTGGTGGTGGGTTGGCCACAGGTCCTGGCTCTAGGCTGTTGCCCTCTCATACTTGGATTTCTTTAATTTTCAGGAAACAAGGACCAAGTACACAACATTTCCCTTCTTGTTGTGGCTAGCAGAGAATAAACTTCCATTGGACTCATGAGAGTGAGGCAGCCAATGGGGAAAAAACCCTCAGCCAATCAGATTGCTCTATTATTTGAAGTTGCATGACTCTGGGACTTGGCAGGACTACTCCACACCCAATCATCCAGATATCTACGCGATTTTAACTTTAATTTTTCGAAAACTACTGAATGTATTTACACAAAATCACAAAAAGCACAGCTTCTAGGTAACGATGTAGCTTTTGGGCAAATTCGGTGTTCTTCCATTCAGCCATTTTGGCTGTAGCATTGCTCAAAAATCCCTATTGAAATTGCATGTGGAATTTAGGTTTTTAGACTCCCCCCTTTACCTGGCCACTGCTTCACAGATCACCCCAAAACTTTCCAGGAAGGAGCTAAGGTGAATGACGTTTTTTGGAATGTTTTGTGTAGATTCATCAAATGGTGCCTAAGTTATTATCAAAAATCCACTTCCTATGGTAACAAAGGGCATTGTTAAGAGGCTGGTGGTTCAAGGACCGCCAGCCTTTTCGGTGATGGTCAGACTGCCGCAACTGTGGCAGTCCGAACACCACATTACAACCCTGGCAGGCGGGCCCGCCAGGGGACAGCTGTCTTCAACAGGAACGTGGTTCCCGACAGGTCAATGGCAGCCAGAGTTTTTACTCATCTATGGCAGTGCTGAACTCAGAGCTGACGTGCTGATTACAACCCCACTTTCCTCCAGCCTTTCCATGACAGTCACCCTGCCATTGAAACGCTGGCAGAAAGCCAGTGCTCGGGCCACAGGGGTGCCCCTGCATGGCCCATGCCAGTGGCATGGGCAATGCAGTTCCCCCTGACCTTTGCAGACAGTGCACATTTCAAAGGTGCTTGGGTGCTATGGTATTTGCCTGGGCTCCCTGTAGTGTGTGTGTGTGTGTGTGTGTGTGTATTTTTCATTGAGTATTTTGGGGAACCCCTTTGTTTGCCTGCTTGCCTCATATTTTGATGAATTGTTTTTGTTGGCCTCAGGATTCTGAGCACTGCTGACAAGTGCAAAAGCTAATTAGCATATTTAATTTACTTATATGTCCCTAGTAAAGGTCCCTGCATGTCCCAGGACCGGAAAATGTAATGCTACTAGTGGGCCTGTAGCTCTGCATGTGCCACCCACTTAAGTAGCACTTTAAAACATGTTCCAGGCCTACCATTGCAGCCTGAAGGTAGTGTTACACTGCTATGTCAACTTGGCATTTAAAACCGCTTGTGACTTAAACTCCCCTTTTATTACACATAAGTAACCTATGGTGCAGGGTGCTGTATAACTAAAAGGCAGTACATATACGTTTAAGTTTTATAGGTCCTGGTAGTGAAAAACACCCACATTTGTTTTTCACAACTGGGAGGCCGACCCCTCTTATAGGATAACATTTGGGATTCCTTATTACATCTAATAAGATGTAATTCCTCATTGAGAAGGAATAGACATGTCATGTTTAGTGCCTATGGATTTGTAATGATAAATCCTCTTTAATGGTAAAGTTAGATTTATTGCTACAATTTTAAAAATGACACTTTTAGAAAGTTGGTATTTTCCTGCTCTTCGCCCTGTGTGCCTTCCACCTGTCTCCAATACATGTCTGGGGTGGGGTGACAACTGGGCTTCTGCATTCTCTTTAGACGGCCACACAAAAAAGGGTGCTTAGGTGTGACTGATGGGCCATAAACATCCTGATAGGCCAGCTTGGGCAGGATGGGAGAGAGGAGCTGAGCACAGCCTCACAATGAATAGGTTATACCCTGTCCCCACACAAAGGACTGCTTAGCCCTCTGTATTGAATCTAGAGCCAGGGCAGGAAAGGATAACCTCTGTGCAATTCAACGCTATTCTTTGAAGCCCTCCCACATCGAAAGCATAACTGCGTATAAGAACTGGACTTCTGACCCTACCAATTACTTCTGGACCTGGGATACACTGCTTGGAAGAAGGACTGCTGTGTTGCTACAAGGAATGCTAATCTGCAGGACTGCTGCTCTGGAAGAACTGCTTTCTTGCATTCCTCTGTCCTCTGAACTCTCAGGGACACAAAAGACATCCAACTCATCACCTACAGCACTAAGACTTTGCCATCTGAGAGTCTTGACCTGCAAAGTGGTGTCAATCCAGTCCTGGCCACTTGGAAGTGGGTGTAAACTCTGCAACTATCAGAACCTGTGCATCAACATGTTTGCGCCGATCGGAACTGGCACATCACCTTCGATACTGATGTATCGTTGCTACCGTGAGGGTCAAGGACACCACATCGGGGACTGCGTGGTGCATCGTTTTCAGCTTCTGATGCATCTCCAACTTTGTGCAGCTCACAACCGACGCATCAGCTACATCTGAAGGACCGACAACACATAGCCTTCTTTGCTCCACGCATCTTGTCTTGGACATTGATGTATCTAAGAACCAAGGTAATATTTCATAGGGCCAAGTCTGGTTCCTGTACCCGACCCATGCTCCATCATAGTCGGCCTGACTTTTAAGATTCGACACAATCTAGCGCAACCAGATAGGTCTGGTTAGTACTTTAAGTATATAAGTACTACAACTAAGTTTATTCTTTAAAAATTCATATCTTGACTTCTACTTATTGGATTTTTGTTGTTTTGTTTTGATCTTGTTTTGTTAATTAAATTAGGCTCTATGTTTCTAACCATGTGTGGTAACGTTTTGTGTGATGTTTTCGCTGTTTTACTGTTTGAAGTGTTGCACTTAATGCACTGCCTCTTAGATCAGCTCTATGCCAAGCTATCAAGAGGTTTGCACAAGTTAATTTAGGGTGCATTTGTGACTTTCCCTGACTAGGATTGTGGTTCCTGCTTGGACAAGATGCATACCTCTGCCAACCAGTAACCCAATTTCTAACAGTGAGTAACCCCAAACCCCACTTCTAAAACACCAAAAAACTCTTACCTCCCTTTACCTCTACCTGCCCCTGAAATCTAAAATCCCTTACCTCCCTTTACCTCTACCTCTGCCCGTCCATAAACCATAAAAAAACCCATGCCTCCCTTTAACTCTACCCCCTTGCTCAACCCTAAAACCCACTTAACTCCCTGTATACTCATGAGCTTCTTGTATTCCATGGAATGCATGATGTGCAATGGTTGGGAGGGAAGGTTCGAATGGTGGCAGTTATGTAGTGTATGGCGGCAGCAGGCAGTCTGGTTTGTCCTGCCCCATAAAATAAACCACTTATCAATTAAGCTGAGTTTGTGACTTCTTTTCAAAGGCGATGACGAGTGGCCTATTCAGTACTACAGGAGGTAGAAGGGTGATGCCCAGAGTTGCCAAGTGCCAGTATCTCTTGCAAGAGTTCCATTATTGTGTATAGTACATGCTTGAAGAATAATGTTGTCGAATATCTGTCCAGAATGCCTTTAGAAAATAATGAGAACGTGTGTGATGGGAATGAAGTTTGAGTGTGTGCCACAAAATTAATTTTGCCAATTACTAGGAATGCTATTTCTGAGCAAGAGTGGAGAGATGCCCTTGAACGAGATACAATTTTGACACAAATTAAACATTGGATAAATGAAAATTGGCTAATATGAAAAATGTAAGCACTGACTTGAGACCCGAGATGCACCTTTCATCGGAATTGACATTCAAAGAGGGTCTACTATGCAGGATAGAGCAATTGGCTGTGCCAAGTGAATTAAGACAGAGAATATTGCAACTTGGCTGTGAGGGACACCCGGGAATAGAAGCAATGAAAAGGAGAAGCAGGGATGATTTTTGGTGGGTTGGGACTGAGGAATCAGTGGAGTGTTTTGTATGGAATTTTGAGTGTTGCATTCTGAATGATGATAAGCAAATTGTCAAATCGTCTCCTGTGATTCTCTGGTACAAGTTGCGTTTGCATATTTCAAGCCTACTTAAAATTCCTGAGGAAGTGCTAAAGTATGCCTTAGTATTGATAGACTACTTGTCTTAGCGTGATGAGGTTGTCCTTGTAAATAACTTTCAGACATTGTGAAGGGCAATTCCAAATATTTCTCCCCTTTGCATTTTGAACGTGTGATTTCCCATGCCATACGCACTAGTGATGGACCCATTTGGAATAAAGCCAGTCGTGTTGATTCCAAGTGACAAAGTTGGAATTGTGTGTAAGCACCTAGAAATGACTATTTTGGGAGCAAGTGAAGAACTTAGCGGTTCCAAGGAGATTCAGGGGGTCATTACAACATTGGCGGGTGGCTACCGCCGCCCGCCAATTCGGCCGCACTCCAGCAGTGCCCATTTGGACATCCCCGCTGGGCCGGCGGGCAGAAACCAAGTTTCCGCCCGCCGGCCCAGCGGGGATGTGGGCCGCAACATGGGAGCCAGCTCCAAATGGAGCCGGCGGTGTTGCGGACGTGCGACGGGTGCAGTTGCACCCGTCGCCCTTTTCACTGTCTGCATAGCAGACAGTGAAAAGCTGCATGGGGCCCTGTCAGGGGGCCCCTGCACTGCCCATGCCAGCGGCATGGCCAGTGCAGGGGCCCCCAGGGGCCCCACGACTCTCCGTACCGCCAGCCTTTTCCTGGCGGTTCAGACCACCAGAAAAAGGCTGGCGGTCGGAGACTCGTAATCCCCTGGGCAGCGCTGCTAGCAGCGCTGCTCTGGCGGATTACAACCGCCGGGGCCATTGTGGCGGAAAATCACTGGCCCCGGCGGTGCGACCGTGGCGCTACCGCCGCGGTCGTAATATGCCAGGAAGCACTGCCAGCCTGTTGGTGGTGCTTCCGTCGAAACAGCCCTGGCGGTCTTGAACCGCCAGGATTGTAATGACCCCCTCAGTGTCCAGCACATTGATTAGTTTCCAGTTGTTTGCCATAGCGGTATAAAGAGTATGTTGTTGGTTAATTTACTGTAGACTATTTATTTTCTTCATCTTTGCATATTATAATTTTACATTTCGATTTATCTAATGATATTTACAAGTTTATAATTTATTCATGTAATTATGCTGTTTTAAGTGGGAGTAATATGTAGATTCTTGAGCTGTGCGCTTTCCACGGAGAGAAGGTTTGAATGGTAGCAGTTATGCAGCGTTTGCCTGGCCTCGTAAAAGAAACCACTTACCGTTTATGCCAAGTTTAAGTCATTCTTTTGTTAAAAAGCATTCAGGAATTTCCCAATCAACTTTCTATCAATTTGTTTCCAACCTATCATGACTGGAAAAGAT